>NC_091001.1:95829964-96454964 GCF_041146395.1 Eulemur rufifrons
CCTTCCTCCTGGCCCCCCGATCCCTGTGGAGGCCATTCCTCTTGACCTCGGCAGACGGCGGGGCTGGTGAGTGCCTTGTGTCCTCTCCCATGAGCCGTGTGGTCATCTTGGCCACTTCAGGACACAGAGTCCTCCTCTTTGCCAGGACACACCCTCTGGGTCTGCACCCCTCCCCTGTGGCCCCCAAGGCCTGGTCTCCTCGACCCATCTCTCCCTGTCTTGCTCAGCCTCTGTCCCTCCTCTCGGCTATCTTTAATGTCCCCTCCCCTCTTAGCTGCTTCCCCTCTGCCTGAGAATGAGCGTGAGCCTTTCCTGGACTGCAGGGTCCCCAGGACACCTTGCTGCATCTCACGGGCTGTCCTCCTCCTCCCACACGTCCTCAGCCCTCCAGGGGCTACTGCACCGTCTGCCTTTGTGTCCCAACCCTACGCCTTCCTTGGCCTCCCTTCAGTCTGACTTCGGACCCACCCCTTACACGTGACCTCTACTTCTAGGTGAAGGCGATATAAGGCCATCCAGCTGCCAAATCCCATGTCCTTGGCTCACGCTGTCTCTCTGCAGCATTTGCATCGAGGAGGAAACGTGTTTGGAAGGAAACCTAGAAGCAGAGCTCCTGAGATACTTTGTGCGGCAGATGACACTTAACAAAAATATAGATTCGACAAATCAAGACACCAAAGACAAATGACACGGACATGCTGCTTCCTCTGTCCTGAGAAGTCCTCCCACAGGCAGGGAGCTCCACACCAGGCCTGTCCCCAGGCCCCCTTGCTCTTCTTGTGCTTGGGAGGTGGAGGAACATCTGAGTGGTGAGTTGACAAGAAAAAACGGGGCTGCTTGCGGGCCGGCCCTCCTTCCTCCTCTGCCTTAGAAGCAAGGAAGCAGGTGTTGCCCTTCGTGCCTTGGGTCTTGGGGACAGACTGCTCAGGGGAGGAGAGCCTGCCCCAGCCCAGCCACCTCTCTCATTCTGAGAGTCAGGATCAGCCTCATTCCCCATTGGCAGCGCTTACTCTTTCATCTTACTTGGCAAGTGGTTCAGAACGTAGGGAATGAAAGACAGACCAGCCGTCAGGGGCTGCCGGACCCCAGCAAAGAAAGAAAGCTACAGAATGAAAACTAAAGATCGTCTGCGACATTGTGCAGGAAAAAAAGCGTGGCCTCAGAGTGTCACACCGGCCGAGTGGCCATTCAGGTGTAAAGACGGTCTCTCCTCGCATGAAAGAACTCAGGAAATGAAGCTCTTACAGGCTCTTCTTGAAAGTAGTGTTCAGTGACAAAACCCTGCCAGCCAAGAGCTGAGTCAAAAGGAAAACGCCAGCTCGGTAATGTAGAAGCGCTGTCGGAGTGAGCTCCCCACCTACCGAAGCCCAGAACCGGGAATAGCAACCAGGTGAGCGCCGGTTGCAGAACAGAATGTAAATGTTATAAAACCTGTCACACTACAGCTAATTTAGGCAGCCAAAATTGGGGGGTGGGTGGAGGGGAGATGGGAACACGCTTACTAAGAATCTCTTTAAATAGAGTCAGCCCAGCCCATGGCATCAAAAATTGAAACATGTCGTTAAAAAAAGATGCAACATAATGACTCTATGCCTAACCCTTCAGTGATTTTTTATCTCCTCCCTCTCTCTCTCTCTCTTCTTTAGAGGGATCTTTTAGGAACTAATATATCTTGTAAGGAATTGACATTTATCTAAAGTCTACCTTTTTTTTTTTTGAGACACAATCTCACTCTGTCACCCTGGCTAGAGTGCAACGACATCATCGTAGCTCACAGCAACCTCAAATTCCTGGCCTCGAGCAATCCTCTTGCCTCAGCCTCCCCAGTAGCTGGGAATACAGGCATGCACCACCACGCCCAGCTAATTTTTCTATTTTTAGTAGAGACGGGGTCTTGCTCTTGCTCAGGCTGGTCTCGAACTCCTGAGCTCAAGCAATCTTCCCACCTCGGCCTCCCAGAGTGCTAGGATTACAGGTGTGAGCCACCTCGCCAAACCTAAAGTCAACCATTTTACTTCAGTTTCTTCCCCTTCAGCTAAGCTCTAGTAAGAGTAAATTTCATGCTTTTCATTTAAAAATAGCAAATATGATCACATTTTTATAAAGTTGCCCTTGTCTATCTTATATCCATCCATCCATCCGAGCACCTCTCCGTCCATGCCATCTGAACATACACGTAGAGAGAAACTGGAGATAAAGTCCACCAAATGTTAGCCCTGGATAATTCTGGGGGTTTGGATTGGGGGTGATTTACTTGTTACTTTCTTCTTTGGACACATATCATTTTTTAAAAAGAGAATAAGATGGCAATAAATGTTAATTTATTGGGAACCTACCGTTTGCTGGCACCATGCTAGTGCTGGGAATACAAAGACCCTCCTTCCTCGAGCCCACCCTTCGCTCCGCATCTACTGAGTCACCAGGTGCACGTGCCAGCACCAGCATGGCACCGGCACATGCACAACCAGCTGCCACTCAAGTGGGACCATGGTCAAGGCCCTGGTGCTATTAAACACAGGAGGGAAGGCCCGTTCTGGGGAGAGGGGGAGGCGGGGAGGCACTGGCGGACTCCATGAGGAGTCTCCACTGGGGAGAAGCTCAGAGCAGGGCATGGACTCTGGGTGTGGCTCCTTCCTCAGCTCATCTTCCAGGTGTTGGGGTTGCCCCGGGGTTCTCTTCTCTCTTCAGGGACGCACTCCTCCCGGGGATCTCATCCATGATTTCCAACCCCTCCCATGCACTGATGGCGTCCAGATCTGGGTCTCCAGCCTCGACCATTCCCCTCGTAACAGATCCACACGCCCAGCTGCCCACACAGGGCCGCCAACACGCAGAGATCAGCACGACTGAAGCCATCCTCCTCCTCCTCCTGTGCACCCCTGCCCTGGCTAATATCACCCCGGCCACCCTTCACTGCTCCATGGCCCTGTGTCCGGAACTCCATGGCCCTGTGTCCTCCTTTCTCCATCACCCTCCACATCCAACCCCTCCCTAAGTCCTGTGTAGGCCCCTCCTCGGCCATCCATCCATCGCCCTCCTCCCTCTCACTGCCACCAGCCTCCCTCTTCAGCTGGACAATCCTGAATCCCCTTGCTGGTCTCCTAGAACAGTGTCGCCCCCTCCAGCCTGCCATCCGCACTGACCCCAGGGCGATCTCTCCCCCTGTCACTTCTCCAGCAGCGATTCTCACCGCCTCTGGGCCCCACACGCTCTCCAGGCCTCTGGGCCTGGGCACGGAGTCCTCTACCTGGAGTGCCCTTGCACCTGCTGCCTACCTGGGGGTGCCACTCACTTCTAAAGTGCTCCCTGTTGCCTGCCCTGACCGCGCCCTGTGGCTGGCACCTTCGCTCACTGTTCGGAGTATCATCCTTAAGTCCACACTCGGATCCACACCAACATCTCTCCTGCCCTGATGTGTGTTCTCCTTTATCCTGGGCACCTGGCACATGACGGCGCTCAATAAGTGTTCACAGAGGGAGGGAGAAGTCCAGAAACCCCGGGGGCACCACGTCCTGGAGGCTGTTGAAGAGGAGCCCGCCTCTGATCCGCAGAGCTGGAGCCGGCACGAAGCATCCCGCCCACAGGGGCGTTGGGCTCCTCGGAAGAAAGGAGCCATAGAAATGTGACGTGTTCTCGTGACTCTTCTCTCCGCCACCCCCAAGCTCTCTGCCATACTCCTCCTCTGCTCCCTGCTTTCCCACCTTCTCTGAATGCCAAGATATTTGCATCCCAATAGAATAGAAGCCCTCTCCTCCGCATCCTCCTGAGTTCTGCCTGGATTCCGTGCAGAGCTTGCTGTCAGGCAGGTGTGCGTGCATGTCCACATTATTTAGCACTCAGAGAGCACACCTTGGCGAGCCAGGTCTGTGTCCCTAGTACACCCCTGCATTTGTGTGCCTTGAGCACCACCCTATGTGGTAGAGAATTCTGCAGCCTTGTTTGGATTGGTCGTGGGGCAGGCCAGGGTGGAGAGGAACAGAGGGGAACGGCAAGTCTTGAAACAGGGTATAGGATAGTCCTGATAGCAGCATCTGCTGCATTGGCTGGTGCTACCACCTCCTCCTCAACCCCTTTGTCTCTCCTGACCCTGGGCCTTCATCCACCTGTCCCCCACACAAGCCAGGAGACAGTGCCAAGCCAGGCCTCGGAGCAATGGTCACATGTGGATTCTGAAGTCTACCGTGGGTTGCTGTGTGCACAGGGAGCAGTCCCTTCCCTGCCTCTAATAGCACGGCTTGGCCCCACAGCTAACATTAAGATTAATTACCATGAGCCATCGGGGAATCCCATGAGCAGCCTTATTAACTAATGAACTTGTTACTATTCAGCACGTCCCCATTCCACAGTGCATCCTCTTCTCCACAACTGCTCCTACCGAGGACACTTCTGACTAGACCCTTCCCCTGCGCAAGAACATTCATGGGCTCCCCGTTGCCTGTGGAATCAAGAACAAGCCAAGCCAGGCGCTTAAGGTCCTGCTCGCGGGCCTCTGGGAGAAGTCACTCCAGTCCTACCCACTTTCACACGCAGCTTCTCCACCCAGCCAGAGAGGCCATCAGCTGCTTTGAGACACATCTTGTGGGACCTCCACCCCGTGCCTTTCCTCAAGCCGCCCTTCTCCACCCCTTCGTGATCTTATCCACCCATCAAGGCCCATCTGGAATGCCCTCTTTTTCATGGAGCCTCTTCTGATCCAGCGCACAGACCTTGTCTGTCCCCTCCATTGAACTGTCTTTGCTCTTTGTATCTCTCTCATGTTCAAGTTCAGATTCCATTGTGTCATAATGACCTGACCCCTTTCTTTCTAAGTCTCCTAGGAAGAGAGGACTAAGTTTTACTCATGTCTGCATCCCTGGCATTCCCAGCACCCAGCAGATGCTCTGCAAATATTTGTTGAATTGGGTTGACAAATGGAGGCATATTTGTAAGGGCTGGTCTCTCTTCTGGAGAGAAGGAAGGTGCCTGTTACAAAGCCCAGTTCTCCAGGGACCCCTGACCCCCTGTCCTTAGTGGGGATCCTCAGTTCCTCAAGGTTGTGTGAGAGGCTTTAGTTACCTATAAAACTGCCCCAGCTTCCTAGAACAGCTCAGAGGTGAATTCCGGGGAGCAGATAGGGGACTGGACTTGGGCCAGAGGTCCTGGATGGGGATTCGAGGATGACATGGCTTATCAATCCTTAGGAAGAGAAGATACTGCAACAGAAATAGGCAGATCAATAGCCAGAGGCCCCCAAGTGCCCAAGGTCCTCTGAGAACCTGAGACCAGGTTGTCTCCTGGGAGTGGGAGGGAGGGGGTGGCCTGCAGGAGCAGGGCCCAGAGGCAGAAGGACAAGAGGGGATGTAGAATTTATTTTCTATTTCTATATTTTGGGCTTGAATCTGGGGCAATGCTCTGCCTCCTAGGCAGGGATGAGACCCAGCTGAGAGTGGCTGACTGCTGTGCCCTCAGCCAGACTCTCAGCCAGGAGGCAGGGTGTGGGGTGCCCAGGGCAATGGCACAGGTGGGAAGGCCCACCCTGGGGGCCCCCTCTTTCAAAGGCTCAGGAAACAGGCCCATATCTGCGGCTTATCAACAGTCCTCCATTGCAAGGGGCCTTAGAGATTCTCATTCACTGTCCTCATCCCTGGCCACACCTTAGAATCACCTGGGAGAATCAAAAACTGCCAATGGCCAGGCCCAGCCCAACCAACGACATCAGAATCTCCAGATGGGGCTGCACCTGGGTGTTTGTTAAAGCTCCCAGGAGATTCTAATACCAATGTCAGGGCACAGGGGTCTCTGGCATCCTCCTGGGCAGATGGCCTTTGTTTCATACTCCAGGTGGCACTGGCCTGTTTGGGGGCTGCATCTCCGATGCCAGGGCCTGGGTGGAAATGGAAAGGGTTTCGGAGATGCAATTGCCAAGCCCTCCTGCAGGCCGAGGCTGCGGGCCTGAGAAAGCCGCAGGGGCAAGCAGTGACGTGCCACAGGCAGCCTACACTGGCTTACACCAGCGAAAAGAAAGCTGATTGCTAAGTTTTGAGGACTTCTTCAAGTCTGTTGTTAAACAAGCCAGTATTAAAAATTAAATTATATAAAGTTGCCATTACATAAACTGTATTATCTACAAAGATGATATCATACTCAAAACTCATGACTTCCTGGTTGTTTTACTACATTTTACTATTGTCTGTACTGTTGAGGTTATTTGCACCTGTTGCATCCACAGGGGAAATGCTACATAAGGGTGTTCTGCTATGTGTCTCTTCCCAGCTCTGTCATTAGGGATGCGACGTTGACAGCTTGCAATCAGCTATGGCAGGAGTGTTCACACCACAGAGACAGGTCGATGTTACAAATCAAGGCTTTTTTCCTCCAGAGAACAGGTTGTTAAACATTTACCGGCACATCCCTCATTGAGCATGTCTCTTTACAGGGATTTTGAGGATGGGGACACAACCGCCCCTGTGGGACCACTCTCCTGACGATGGTGAGTATGGAATACACTGACTTTAGGGCTCTGAGGCCCAGCTCGGTGGCAGATATGGACGTAGCTGCCACTCCAGGCAGATGGAGGGAGGGGCTGGGGAGCAGATCCTCCTGCCCTCATTCCTGGTGAGAGCCGCTGGGCAGGAGCCACAGGCATCAGGCGCATAGCAGTCTGGGCACGAATGAACGCACAACGGCAGGCCAAGTGTTTGCACTGCAGGCCGGGTGGTGTGTGGCAGCCACCCAGGTCTGACCTGAGCAGGAGGCTCAGACTCCCACTGAGGCCAGTCTCATCCCTTCAAACACCTCGCAATCCCAGAGACCCTGGCGCAAGAGTTCCCACCCATGGCAGGGAAGGCACTCAGGCCAGGCACCTTTGGGACCTGGAGCAGCAAGGGACCAAATGGAGCACCCTGGCTAACTAGTCTGAAGACCAGCATCATTGCTGTTGTCTCCTGGTCCCCTTGTTGCCTAGAATCAGACATTGAACACAGTAGGGACCTAACTAGTGATGATAGTTAACAATTATCAGGTGCCAGGCTTTATGCACATTAACTAATTTAAGCTTCTAACCCACACACCATTATCATCCTTATTTAACAGGTAAGGTAAGTGAGGCAGAGAGTATAAATAAGTTGCCCAGGATAAGGAAGTGATGGGGCCAGGATTTAAACCCCGGTGGGCTGGCTCCACAGTCTAGCTCCTCCTGTCCACCCCATTCCCTTCCTGCAGTGTGAAAGGCCACTTGAGGGTTGGGGTACATATCGGGGTGAGCTGGGGTATTGAGATCACATAGCCTTGGCTTGACAACACACTTGCTGAATGAGCTTGGGAAAGCTGCTCACTCATCATCTGGGCTGTTGTGATGATTAAAAAAAAAGTTTGTAAAGGGTCCAGCACAGTGCCTGGCACAGAGCTGGCACTTAACACGGGGTTCATGGTGTAACCGCCAGGCATCAGGGACCTGGTTCCAGCCCAGCCCTACCGTCACCAGTGTGGGGCTCAGGCAAGTCCCCCCAGACCTCAGTGACCACATCCGGAACAGGAGGGGACTGAGGTCCTTCCCAGCATGAATAGTCTCTGCCTCTATGAATAAAGCTGGTAAGGGGTGTGATTTGAGTGTCAGAACAGACTAGCTGCGCTTTAAAATCCTGTGATTAATGTTTGAAAAGACGCACAAAAATAATAATTATCCAAGTGGTGGTGGGGAATCTTGGATTCTTTCATTAAGTTAACAAAATTGCCAAAGAAATAGTGTTTAGAAACATAAAATGACTCAATTCATTCCTCGATGAAGGGAATCTTTAAGGAGAGCACGTCCCTCCCAGAAAGATCCAGATGAGAAGGCAGCAGATACAGGCTCGACTGCTCAAACTAGCCCAGTCCAGGCTTGAGGCCTTATTCGTGATCTTGTTATCACCATTTCTAACCCAACCGCAGGCCAGGGTGCTCACGGGAACTGCACCAGGTGGCACGGAGAGAAAAGCAGCCTAGGGATCGCTCCTGAAACATGCAGCTCCCGCCCCAACCAGACAGAGTGGGGAAACGTGGGGACCCGTGGGGACCCGTGGGGGCAGGGTTTGCAGGAGCTCCAGGCCTCGCCCCACGGATGGGCAATGGTCCAGGAGTCAGACAATACAAAACGTTCCAACTGGAGACTGTGGCAAGCTCAAGAAAAAAATATCAATGTATAAAACCAAATCGCATGCTAGGCATTCAGAACACCACTGTCCAAGGCTGCAAAATGGATTCAAACTAAACCCCAGACTGGAAGCCCCTCAAGGACAGCCTCCACTTGTTTGTCTCTGTCTTCCTAGCATCTTAACACAACACCTGGCACATCCTAAGCACTCAACGTATCTTTATCAAATGTCTAAATGAATGAAAAAACAGGCAAATCCTGAGTCACCTTTTCTAACATGCCTGGCTTGGCTTCAAGAAACTGCTGTGATCTAGTAAATCAGATGTCTGATGGGAACAAACCAAGAGAGCTTTGAGCTCTCTCTAAGGCCAGAGAAAGGTCCTGTTCACAAACAGGCTGGGTTAAAACTATATCACCAGCCCTTGGTTGCTGCTATGTCCCCGTGCACATTGTCCAGAAATGATTTTAATGTTATAGCTCCTCAGTGTCTTGCCTATTCTGCTTCAAAACAATCCAAACTTTATACAAAATGTACCGTGAGGTCTTTTCTTCATTTTGCAGTCAGTTCCCTTGGCAGGAGAGAGAAATGTGGTTTCCTCACCCATTTGGAGACCTGTCTGCAGAGCTCTCAAGGCCTTCACTGCATTCATTCATTCCATTCACACTTGCTGAAACCGCAGTTTCCTTCTCAGCACCCAGCTGGTGCCCTCATACCCAGCTGACTGGTAGGAGAGAGAAGACAATCTTACACCCTGGAAGAGGAAGTTGGGAGTGGAAATACCAGACATTTTAGAAGAAAGGACCAAAGAGTGGGAGGGAACAGTCAGACTTGCATCTTAGATGTTTGGAGTTTGGAAACATCCAGAGAAAAGAAAGGTAGGAGCGACCCTACATTTGAAAACGCCACAAGCAAGGAAGCACTCAGCCCAGGTGGCTGGGATGCTTTCAAACTCAAAACTCTGGGAGGATAAAGTGAGGCCAGTGAAAGGTCCGACCACAAAGTCGGGTGAATAGTGCACCCTGTGCGCTCTATTAACCATTAACTGCTGCCCATCCCGCCTTGCCAGATTCCTCGAGCAAGAGCCCACTGGTCTCCTTCCCTCCTTCAACCAACGCATACTAATCTTGCCATCTTGCCCGAATCCTGGGTGCCCGCCTGTGCTGGGGACGGTAAGGGACTGCACCTTTCTCGCGCACTGCCCGCATTCTCTGCGTGTGCTCCAGGCTGGGGCTCCTCCAAGCACCAACCCCACACCGTGGCTCCACGTCCTCCCATCCCCGGCCGCATCCACGAGAGGTCCCGTTATCCGTTATCCAGGGCTGGTTGGGCCCCGCTCACCAGGGACCGACTTCCTAAGAAGGGAATCCGCAGGGACCCCGCGGGCGCCCGCCCACTGCCAGCTCTGAGGGTGCAAACCTCAAAGCGCAGGGCAGCAGAATGGACGACAGAGCGGGGCGCTTGCGGGGGAGGAGCGGATTCCCAGGCCCTGATCGTCAGGTTCCGGTGGGGCCGGGGTGCGCCGCGGCCTTACCCGGGCATGAGGCTGGGGGGCACGTAGGCGGCGTTGAACTCGGTCAGTAGGGTGCCCTTGCTGCGGGAGGCCATGGTGGGCGCGGTGAGCGCGCGACCAGCCCGGGCGCAGTGGCTCCGCGCCCCGCGGTAAACAGCCCGCGGGTCACCCGGGCAACGGGGCGCCTGGCAACGCAAGCTGCCCCAGAGCGGTCCTCGCGTTCCAGGGCACTCTGCCCTCCCTGGAGCAGTCCCGCAGTGCGCTCCCAGAGATGCCGCCACATCTCCACGTGCTCTGCTGTGTGACCCTGCACGTCGCCGCGTGAGGGCTCAGCCCTCTGCTCTCCCACTGCCGCGAGGTGGAAACTGGGTGGAGACGCCTGGCTGGATCCGTCCTCCAGTGATGTGGTCCTGGCCTCAGAGGCCACGCAGAAAGCAGCTGCTCCATTGCGGCTCAGGCCCCGGCAACTGAGGTGGCCCCAGGAGCCATCTCTCCCCAAGGCTGCAACCGCTGTCCAGTTCCACGGGGACTCTGGGAAGGCCCCGCTCAGCGTGGTTGCCTAGAACGCTCTGTAATTTAACCTGTGTTGGGAGGAGGTGCATTTTTCCTGTTAACCTCTCCCTAGGAACCTCCTTGCCACCTCATCTTGCCCCTCAAACTACTCCACAAGAGTACTTTTATAAGGGACAAAAAAAAAGTCTGAGTGTGTGATTTACATCTGTCCCCAATTCTGCGGTTAATTTTGGCCCTAAAATTTGCAGGGTTGGTCTTTGCCCCAGAGAGGAAACCTCCCAGGTGCCCACATGAGGTCTGCTGTGTAATATCTCTCTCCCCATGTGACTGTTTGGGCCTCCACCTGCTGGTTTCCCCAGTGACCCTCACACCAGCCTTGGCCGCATGCAAGACAGGGCCAGGGCCTTTGGTTTTTCATTGGGGGCTGAGGGTGGTGGGGACAGGTTCCAGGGAGCCTCGGTCTCAGGGACTTGGGTCCAGATCCTGCCTCCTGCCTCCCTCTGCAGCCGTCTGGTATGTTAAAAGGGCGCTGAGGTTTCCCTGTATCTCCCTCTCACTTCTTCCCCTCGATTGTCAGAGGGAGAGAAGTGTTACCTTCACACGTTGACTCTGCGAACAGCAGCTGAGGAAGACCACAGACACTAATGAGTTCACAGGATGCTGTTGCGACTAGAATTCTCCAAAGACTTTCTCTGACAGATGACAATGAAATTGCGGGAGCCACAGGCTTCCACGAGGCTCAAGAAGCAGCAGAGGCCGTGCCGTGGGGAAGAGGGCTGCAGGCGAACGAGCGGTTGCAGACTCGGTGGAAGGAAACCATGTCTGTGTTTTCCTAAATTCTCCCCGGGGAACATGTGCTACAGTAAAAGAAACATTAGCAACAGTTGTTAAAAGAGCAACTCTCGGTTCAGGGGTGAACTACTCCAGGAAGGCTTTCCAGCAACCACCAGCTGGGGTGGGGGTGGGGGGTGAGCGCCACTCCCTGCCCCCTTCAGGCCTCGCAGCTGGCTGTGCTTGTGCCCCACACGCTGCGCTGTCTGCTTTCTAGTCCAACTGCCCCTTCTGCTTGGGGTCTGATGCTCTACGTGTCATATTCACCCCTGAATCCCAGCACCTGGCACTGGAAGGAATTCAGTAAACATTCATTAAGTAAATTATATACTAAAAGTTACCAAAATGGGTACTAGTCCGGAGAATGGAAGCTAAAAAGTGGGATCTGGCTTAGGTTTCGGAAGGGTCAACTGACCCAACCGAGGCCTGCTGTGTGGAATAGCTACTGTTTTATAGATGCGGAGGCTGAGGTTCAGCAGAGCTCGCTGTCTTGGCTAGGGTAGATTCATGGTCTTTTTCCTAAAGATGCACAGGTCAGTAAGACGCCTCATGAAATCCACCCCCTTCAGGAGAGAAGCTCTAGAAGGCCTAAGGAGGAGATGGATTCTTTTTTCTATCAAGTGCCACCAAGCCTTACAAACACAGACCATCTGATAACCTCATGGATGGAAAATGTCAATGAATTTAGGTTCTTTTTAAAGAGGCATTAAACTTATCAGGCTTTAAAAAAAATTAGACATTCCTTTGTATTCAATAAATACGATATTCTAAAATATTATTTAATTTAATATGGTTAGATAAATACGAGAATGGTGAGCAGGGAATTGGAGAGGAAAGAGGGAGAAGGAAAAAGAACATAAATAGAAAAATAGGGCAAAGTAGCAAGGAAACATCTAGGAGGGAGGAAGGCTCTTGGGACATCCTGCCCATTATTCAGACTTATCAAGATTATAGAATTAAGGAATAACCTCTTGTTATCATGCTATGAAGAATTCATATTTTTCTTTTTAAACCTTTAGACTCTGTTTCAGATGGGCCCCTGAGCTTGCCCTTATATCCTATCAACATTAATGGGGTGTCCTACTATGCACAGGGTACTCTGGGATACAGAGATGCTGTGCTCCAGGGTCTCCCCGGAGTCGGGGGGAAGAGGCAAGTGGAGCAGCACCAGGACCCCATGAGATGAGAGGGGCAGGAGCAGCACAGAGGAGGTCCCCAACCCAGCCTGGTGCAGGAACATAGCCCCCCCCCCCCCGAATAGGCACCTGTTGAGCTGAGTCAAGGGCAGAAGGCAGGGGTGGGGTGGGAGGTGTTCCACCAGTAGCAGATGGAGAGCAAGGATACAGATGACCCTGCACAGACATCCCTTCTCCCACCCCTAGCAGCTCCTGAGGGCAGGAGGCTGGACGATTCCGCTTCTCTCACTGGAAACCCAACATCAGCCTGTCTCACCTCCCCCAGGCTAGGTTAGTGCCCTGGATCCTTAAGCATGGCTCCTGGTAGCACTAAAACTTCTGCACCCTCCACAATCAGGCATCCCTGTCATGCGTGGCCTGGTCCTGGCCTTCCCCTCAAGGGGCAGCTCCACCCTCCCCACCTCCCGACATTCAGAAACAGTGATTCCCAGGCAGGGGCTGGGACCCGGCCTCCTGGGGGCACAGTCTCTGGGGGGCAGGTGGGCAAGTGCACTTCCTTCTTCTCGGAGGGCTCCCCTGTGGGAGGGGTACCGCCAGCTTAGCAGGGAGCAGCAGAGCCCTGCTGAGGGGTGGCCAGGAGCCTCCACCCCAGGCACTGGGAAAAGACACCTGAAGCTGGACAGGGCTCTATCTGGGAGCCGCCAGCTGCTGAATAATGCATTCCGACTCTGCCTGCACTCCCAGGCTGCACACTGAGTGCACACCACACACACACACACACACACACACACACAGATCCACACACGCTGGGCTGACAACTTGGAGGGGCGGGGGCTGGCAGGGCTGTGAGGCTGTGTGAGTCGCTGGAAGGAGCAGCTCGCTCAGTTGCCTTGGTCTCTGTGGGCAGCATCGGAGGGGCCTCAGGAGGAGGAGGAGGAGGCAGTGGCAGAGAGGAGGGAAGCGAGTGAGCCGTGCTCCCCCAGCAAGCTCCTTCCTGCTGCTCCCCCCTGGCAGTGCCAGGTCCTCCACACCGGCATGGCCCTGCTCGTCCACCTCAAGACAGTCTCGGAGCTGCGGGGCAGGGGCGACCGCATCGCCAAAGTGACTTTCCGAGGTAGGGAAGCCCCTGTGTTAAAGGGACCCCAGCTGTGGGGGCCTCTGGGGATAGGGCAGGGGGGAGGATGGGTGGGGAAAGTTCCAGTAGGGGCTGGGGCAATGGGCTTCCCACAGGTAGCCATCTGCCCCTGGCCGGACTGGCCACGGTGATTTCTTGAAAATCAGGGTCCCCTGTGTTTCCATGTCTGCTTCTCCTTGCACTTGCCAACGTGCCAGTGCCCTGGCAGGATGCGGAGCCCTCTGCCCGGGAAGGCAGAAGTGAGGGCCCCACCCCTGGGCTCAAAGACAGCCAGGACTGAGGGGCCCAGCCCTGCAGAGCCTTCCTGGGCCCCCTCCTCCTCTCTCCTCCTCTCCTGTAGGTTGTTTTCCTTGGGCACAGGGTGGGGGTGGAATCTTGGAGCCTGGAAGCCCCACCGGGGGCTGGTAGAGACGGTGGTGCTCCGGGCCCCAGCGTGATGGGGATACTGTTGGCTTCTTTCAGATCTGTCGGTGGGCAGGGACCCTGTGAACTCCCTGGCCTTTCCTCTGATGGGTCCTTTCCTATTCTTCTCACTCACGCATTCAGCAGCTA
Source organism: Eulemur rufifrons (assembly GCF_041146395.1). Classification (NCBI taxonomy): domain Eukaryota; kingdom Metazoa; phylum Chordata; class Mammalia; order Primates; family Lemuridae; genus Eulemur; species Eulemur rufifrons. The sequence goes on from NC_091001.1 coordinate 95,843,753, forward strand.
TTTGTTATGACATACCGTGTGCCCAGGATGGGAGCTGGAAACATAAAGCATGACCCGACCCTGCCCTCAAGGTGCCCACATCTAGGGGGGGCAGGAGGACCAGCAGGCAGACAAGTAGGACAGGTGTATGAGGCAGCAAGGATGGGGATGAGTGCAGCATGCAGCACCAGAAGTGGCACCCCAACCCAGGCTGGGGGCTGGTGGGCAAGGCAGTCTTCCAGGAGGAGGCAACACCCAACTGAAACTCGAGGGACCAGCAGGAGGGAGCAAGGTGAGGAGGTGAGGACTGAGCAGGCCGAGGGAACAGTGTGCCCAAGGCTGGGAGAGGGGCAGGAACTTGGGGCCAGCAGAGGCTGCATGAGGCTGGAGCCAGAGAGGGTGCAGGAGCTGAGGCCGGAGGGCCAGGCAGAGCCTCAGAGGTAAGGCTGGACTTCACCCAAGAGCAGTGGGAGTCCCTGAGGGTTTTAAGAAGAGAAAGGCAAGGCCAGGCCCACCTCCACCGCTCTGCCTGGCCACTGCCCAACCTTGTGGGCCACGTCTCTAGCAGACTTTGACCAAAGGCCAGAGTATCCTCACTAGACATGTGCCCTCTCCCCAGAGAGAGGTCTGAGGGTGAGGTAGGGTAGTGGGGAAGGGGCTGAGAGAACTCCACCATACTAAAGAGCAAAGTGAGCCTCGGGCCCAGGTTGGACACAATATCTGCACCTCTCTCAGGGGGCAGAGGTGTGACCATTGGCAGCACTTCCCCAGAATGCCCTAGCAGGAGCCCTAGACACCACATCACCCACTCAGAGGCCCAGGCTTGCCTGTGCTGCAGGCTGTGTTCACAGTGATGGGCAGGGGTGATGGCAGCATCTCTGCTGGTGGGAGGAGTCAGGCAGGAGGGAGAGGATAGGGTGAGCTAGGCCACCTGTTGCTTCCCGCCCCAACCCGATGACTGCTTTCTCTGCAGCACCCAGATCTCCATGTGCCACCTGCCGGCTCGTGCTGCTTCATTAAAAACAAGTGCATCCTTTCATCTGTGCAACGCGGCCCTGTGTTCCAGAGACAGCACAGTGTTTGGCTGTGTAGCTACAGGTTGCTATGTTGCTGCAGCTACATCAGGACGGTCCAGGCTGCACCAGGCCAGGGCTGGGTGTAGAGAGATCTGTGTGGCATTCGTGGAGGGACTGAGGTACGGTGGTCCCTGGTGGCAGGACCTCATCCTGGTAGCTCAGTCCTGTCAGCTCTCGGTCTCCTCCTGGGCCCCCTGAGTGTGAGCACCCTGTCTGCCTGTTCCCACCTTCTTCTCTGAGCAGTGAAAGCAACCCCCACCCCTGCATTTGTGGGAGGTGGCCACGGGCAGAGCTCCTAGGGAAGAGAGTGGGTGGCAGGAATAGGCAGGTGGCAGTTTTCAACCAAGAGTCCCTTATTACAACCAGAGATGCTTCCGCCATTAGCCTGGTGCAGCCAGCAGTTGACAGCTATAGGCATCCCGACATACACAACAATTCAGAGGGAACCAACCCACTCTAGAATGTTCCACAGCATCTTCTGGCACACACAGCCACTGGTGGCCAAGCAAATACTTTGTGGGAAGGAACAAACTGGTGAATGGTCAGAGGAGACACTGGCCCCGAACTCCCTAAACGCCCTGAGTGGGCTCAATGCCAGGTTGGGTGATGGAGCCCTGGGCGAGCTGTGCCTGTCGGCAGTGGCCCCAGCTAGGCCAGAGCAGCTGGCTGAAATGCAGCTTGAACTTTTGTGCTGTGCCATCCAGACAGCATGGAAAGAGCCCTCCTGGGTTGTGGTGGAGAAAGCTCTAGATACTGAGTCAGAAGCCCCTGAATCCCTGCCTGGATTCTCTACTTACTTCACCTCTCTGACCTTCAGTTTCCTCATCTGTAAAACTGGCATGATAATAACAGCCACGTCACCAGGTTGCTTTAGGGAGACCACAGGTGTGGGAGAGTTTGAGGAAAGAGTGTCCAAATGGCTCCTGTGCTGGTCAGGAGACCATCTCAGGTCTCTCTGGCATCAGCTGCCGGCTCCCGAGTCGTCTTCTCTCCAGCCCAGCCACGTCCTCTGTCAGCTGGCAGTGAGCAGAGAGAGATAACGGGGAGCGGAGAGCATGTCTGAGGGTGAGCACAGGTGCCTGGCCTGTGCCAGGAGCAGGCAGGTTGGGCCAGGCCTCTACTCTGTAGGAGCCTCCAGCCGAGATGTTCCACAGGAGCCGGGTGGGGCCAGACTGTCCCAGACCCCTGTTCCCACGTGGGCTGGGCCTGCACAGCTTTGCCTGTGGCCACCCTCCTTCCCACCACCCCCAGGCCAGTCGGCACCCCGGGCTCAGGCTCGCCCGGTGCTCCCTGCCAGCTCTGTCTCCAGCTCTCAGTTCTGACTTCCCGGACAGCCACTCCTAGGCTGGTCCTGCTCTATCCATTCATTCCCTGAACACACTCATATTTGTGGACAGGCCTGGGCTCTGGGGGTGAAGGAGACACAGCCTGGCCCTCCAGGAGTCCCTATCCCATTGGGCCAGACAGGAGACAGGGAGGCCTGGACTCCAGTCCCAGTGGTGCCTGCGGGTCATGGGCCCTCAGGTTCCCATTCCCAAGATGGAGACTGTCGTCCCCCTTGAGCTCAGAGGCCTGCTGCTACCAGGCAGAATCAGGAATGGGCTGTCTGGGAAGGGGCTGTCTTGACCGCAGGTGGATACTCAAACAGAGGATGTATTAGCTTTTGGTTTGTCCTTTCTCAACTCCTAAAATAATTCCCTGCATCAATCATAGAGCCACAGAACGCAGGGTGGGAAAGGTCTCTAAGTTCTTCTAGTCTAACCTCTGTCCAGGGCTCAGCACCCCACAGGCCCCTAGGCCTGGGGACCTGAGCTGTCAGGGAAGTGAGTTGGCAGACTGGGGCCAGCTGTGTTCATCCCTCTCATTCTCCAGCCCCTGAGGCTTCTTGCCAAAGCTTGACGTTTGGGGATTTTCTGTGTGAGGTGGGGATGTCTGGAGGCTTCCATGGCCCAGGGTCGGCTCAGAGGTTCACTCCAGCAAGGCTTCCCCTTGGCCTTTTAATCCTCACTGCTCTCTTCCCACCTACCCCCAGCTCCCACCCACTGTGTTCCCACAGCAGTGAACGTCCAGCCCATCCCCAAAGATGTCAAGCCCCTTACACCTCCAAGCCTTGAGACGCTCTATTTCTTCTACCTGGAGTGACCTCCACCCTCCACCCTGAGAACTCCCATTAATTCTGTTCATCCTTCAAGGCCTAGCTCACATGCCACCTCCTCTGTGAAGCCCTCTCCTTCCCTTGCAGTACTTTGTACATACTTCTGCCATGGGTCTTCTATGGTACATTGCATTTTAAAAACTGGCCACATTTCTGTGCCCTGCACTATTGAGCACCTTCAAGGCAGAGATCAGCCCTTAGCTATCTTAACTGAGCCTATGCTAAGCACTGCGCTTGGTCATCAAAATAAGTAAGAAATGGTTTCTGTCTTGGAGGTACTTGCCATTTAATGGATTTAAGTTCTTTCACTGTGGCACAGCCACCCTTTGGCTCAGTTTCCCCATCTGTGAACTTCCACACCAGAACTTTCTATCCAGTGGGGATCAAGGGACTGGAAGAGGCCTCAAGAGCCAGGACCTCAGAACCCTGGCTCCTACTCCCTCCATCAACCTCCCCAGCCCGGAGAATCTTCCAGGCCGCCAGAGGGAGATGACCTCATCCTCTAAGTAAGGGGGCTGCATGTGGACCTGCCCTTCAGTGAGCATGCTTTTCTGAGCCTTGCTGCGACGGCACACAGGACAGAGTGGGGGACAAACCAGGGTCTCATAGTCCAATAGAGGGGAAGAAACGCGCAGACGTAACGGACACGAAGGCAGCCTCCAGGAGGGCCGAGGTGTGCGCGTGGGGCAAATTGCCACAGTGACCAGAGGATGCAGCTCACTTAGTGCTACAGAGATCAGGGAAGGCTGCGGTAGAGGGAGGAGGAGCAGGGCTGGGGGAGAAGGAAGCAGATCTGGGTCTTGAGTAACTGCCCGGCTTGCACATGTGGAGATGCAGAAGGAGGGGTGAGGAAGGGCTAAGACGAGCCCATCCTGGGTGAAGGACTGACCGGACCAGAGGCCAGAGGAGGGGAATCACGGTCAAGTGCAGTGACCAGGAGGCCACTACATGTGGCTGGAGCAGAGGCTGCGGGGAGTGGGTAGAGGGAGACCAGCCAGGAGAGGAGCATGGGGTCAGGTGGGACATTGTGCTGGGAAGGGCTGGGCCCAACCTGAGCACTGGGGACAAGATCTCCCCTACTCTCGGCTGCAGGGATGGCTTCTGGCTCCAAATTAGATTTCTTTTCTCCAATAAAAAGGGGGAGCTCTCCCTCTTGATAATAAATACCATTTCTATCTGGAAACTTCTCTACCAACCCTGGTAAAGGAGTCAGAGCATCAGAGCACCAGACCCTGAGATGCCCCTCGATGCCAGGCCCTGCCTGTGGACACTGGTCCAGCCTAGCACCCCTCTCTTGGAGGATGTGGGCTGGGTTTTGCCCCCATGGAAGGCAGCAGTAGAGGGGACCCTCAGGGCAGCCTCTGCAGCCTGGGCCTGCCTGTGCTCTCAGCCCTGTGTGCTCGCTGTAGACCAAGGGATGTGTCCCCTGCAGCCTCCACTCCTCCCGGCACCCGCAGGCCCCCTCAGCACCCTGCAGGGGAATCTCTGCCCAAAGCCCCCCAGGTGGTGGGTGCTCCCCTCTCCTCCCACCCAGAGCAAGCACATGCGGACCAGAAGACAGCAGGCAGAGCATGGAAAATTCCTCGGGCTTTTCCTGCTTCGATAAGAGGAATATGCTCTCATGAAATGGAAATGATTGTAAAACTGTCTTCTGCTACAGAGGCCCTCAGCAAAAATGCTTTTGGAAATGCTGTGCTTGAGGACAGACTTGCAAATAATTTTCCCAAACTGCAGAGCCGTGGTTGTCTTATCCACCTTTACTGGTAACACGAGGGCTGTTATATTTCTCTCCTACCTACTTCCATCTCTGGGTCTGGCCCTTTAAAAAAAAAACAAAAAACTTTTTATATAGACAACATAAAATATATACAAGAGTAGGGGAAATAGTACAATGGACCTTTATTCTCCCCACCCAGTTTCAACAACCATCAACTCATGGCCGATCTTATTTCATTTATACTCCATCCCACTCCCCCACCCCAAATTATTTTGAAGACAATCCCAAACACCATCCCATTCCATCTGCAAACATCCAGTACCTAGCTACGGAAGATAAGGACTCAAAAACCCCTGCCTATTTGATCATTCCTAAAAATTAACAATAATTCTTTAATACTATCAAATATTCAGTGATCAAATTCCTAATTGTCTTATCCATGTCACAACGTTTTTTCCAAATATAAAAAGCTTCATTTTAATGTGTTTTTAAATCAAGTATTTAATCATTCACTCACCCGTGCTTCCTTTCATCCAGGTAATGACTATTCACTGAGGGGCAGCCAGGTGCCAGGTGCTATTCTAGGTGCTGCGAGGAGAGCAGGGAAGAGACGTGGCTCCTGCCCCCAAGAGAAAGGAGTCACCACATGTCACCATGCGTGTGAGGAGTGCTGTGGAAAGGGAGGCACAGGTGCCAAGGCCACTGAGCCCAGGAGGTCGGGAAGCTGCCAGAGTTAGTGAGGGACAGACGGACAGACGGACAGACGAAGGGCACATGGGAAGGGAAGTGGGGCTCAGAGTCGGCCCCGGCTCCATTCCAGGGGCTGACACCGGCACAGATGCAGTGGCGTGGAGATGCGTCACACTGTAGAGATTGAAGGCTGCTTTGTAAGGAGAATGGGGTGCTAAGATCTGGTTTTGGAAAGAATATTCCAGAGGTCCAGACTGCAGGCAGGAAGCCCAGGGAGGAAGCTGGGGTGGTGTGCAGACAGAGGGCCGAGAGCCTCTGGGGGGTCAGAGAGGAGGAGCGGCTTTGCTGGGACTGGGGGAGTGAGAGAGAGGGCAGGACAGGGTGTCTCTGGACAGGAGTAGAGTAGACTGTGGCCCCAGGGACCACCTTGGACCCAGGGATTTGGGGGGCAGGGCTTAGCTGATCCCCCTCTGGACTCCTCCCATTTGCTGACACTTTAAATTCTGGCAGACATGAAGATGTCGGGGTGGAAACCCACCCAGGTGGGTGCCCCCAGGGCAGGCCCTTGGCTGCTTCCCGGGCGGCTCAGTGCCTGGCACAGACACAGCTGACACAGAAGCGGGGAAGGAGCACGGCCTGCAGGTGCAGCAGGAGCAGCTGATGGATTAGCAACAGGGGCCCCTCTGCAACCACCACCCAGGCAGCCCCAGGCAGTGACCCCAGGGTTCCAGAAAGTTCTCCTGAGACAAGGAACATCATGTGATCATTTTTAACCCAGGCCCCCTGACTGCTTTCTGCCTGGATTCATCCACCCTCTAGACACTGACTGTCTTTGTTTCTATTTCATTATTATTTTTTTTCAAAGCAGGAAGGCTCATCTGCTTAGATAGTGATCAGTTTTCACTCACTGGCTCTTCTTGTTAAGCTGGAGTTTAAGATGAAGTCAGAATTACAGTTTCAACAATATTTTTGTCCCATTTGAGAGTATTAAAAAAAGTCATCTTCCCATCGTGCCTCATTATATCCTCAGTGCCTGGCGAGGGATGGACGCTCTACGAGCTTGTGGATCACTGGGACCACGAGCTCCTCCATCTGCCACAGCAATGGGGAACCTAGGACCCAGCAGTTGCTGAGTGTGTGGCTGGAACTGTCCATGGCTCAAAGGGACACACCACACTCCTCCTCTGCCTCAGTGTTAGGGTCTGAAAAATGGGAACCAGAGTTACTAGTTAGTTACACGGCAAAGTCAGAATTTGAATGAGCACCTGGAAGAAGTACAGGTTTGAGCTGAGCCAGAGAGATGGGGTTTATAATCCCTGCCCTGTCCCTGCCTCTCAGATAAATCCCTGCCCCAAGCCTGAGTTTCGGTCATTTATACCTAGATGTTAACAGGATGGGTTAAACGTAAGTAAGTAAGTAGAGGCAGAAATATTTGAGTAAGATTTGTGGAAAATAAAGGGGTAGGGTTACATGGGACCTATATTTAGCTAAGAAATGGGGGAGATAGGAGGGCAGTCTCCTGTGGGAGGCCCAGGGACTCTGTATCCCAAATCTGGCTCTGTGACACTGACGATTTTCAGAGATCACGCTATTTAAGAAATCTGAGAAACAGCTGCTTTCCTGGACAACTCTTTTTGAATTGAATTTCTTCATTCTACTGTGCCATCAACTGTCATTATAAAATTGATGATGTGTTCCTGACAAGGACAAAAAGTGTTATTGTAAGAGATAATCACAAATAACTAGACAGGAAAATCATTAGGGATATAGAAGATTTGACAACACCATCAACCACATTGACCTAATTGGCATTTCTAGAACATTACACTCCCAAACTGAAAAATATAGATTCTTCTTAAGTGCACATAGAACACTCACCAAGCGAGACCATATGCTGGGCAATTAGCCAAGTCCCAATACATTTCAAGACTGACATCTTGCAGAGTATGTTCTCCGACCAAACTGGAATTCAACTAGAAACCAATAACAAGAAGAGTATCTTAAAAAGTCCCAAATATTTGGAAATTAATACCCTTCTTAAAAACCTATGATCAAAGGAGAAAACCAAAGAGAAATTATAAAACATTTCTAAATGAATGATAATGAAAATACAACATATCAACATTTATAGTTTTAAATACTTATAGCAGAAAAGAAGAAAAGCGTGCAGGGCGTGGTGGCACGTGCCTATAGTCCAAGTGACTAGGGAGGCTAAGGCGGGAGGACCATGTGAGCCCAGAAGTTCAAGGCTGCAGTGAGCTGTGATTGTGCCACTGCACTCCAGCCTGGGTGACAGAGTGAGACTCTGTCTCTAAACAAACAAACAAACAAATAAAGGAAAAACAAATTGTAAATCCCATAATCTAGGTTTCTGCCTTAAGAAGTTACCAAAAGAAGGACAAATTAAACCCAAGTCTTGAAAATATTATGCTGAATGAAAGAAGCCAGACACAAAAGACCACCTATTGATTGTATAATTCCATTTACAGTCAAGTCTTGCTTAACAGCGATGCATTCTGAGAAATGCCTCATTAGGTGATTTCATCATTGTACAAACATTATAGAGTGTACTTACACAAGCCCAGATGGTGTAGCCTACCTAGGCCATATGGTTTGGCCTATTGCTCTTGGGCTACAAACCTGTGCTGTACTCAATACTGTAGGCAATTTTAACACAATGGTAAATATTTGTGTATCTAAATATATATAACTATAGAAAATATTAATAGAAAATTAATAAAACCAGAAGTTGTTTCTTTGAAAAAATTTATAAAATAGATAAACCCTAGCAAGATTGATTAAGAAAAAAAAGCGAGAATATACAAATTACCAATATCAGGAATGAAAAAGGGAATGCCATTACATTAAAAGGAAAATAAGCGAATATCACAAATATCTTATCTTAATAAAGTCTACAACTCAAATTAAATGGACAAATTCTTTGAAAAACAACTTAGGAAAACAAACACAAAAAGAAATAGAAATTCTTAAGAACGCAATATCTATTCAAGACATTGAATTTGTAATTACAACGATGACAACAAATAAACTTCCTTCCAATAAAGGAAACTTCAGGTCTAGATGGTTTCATGGTGTATTCCAGAAAACATTTAAGGAAGAAATAATACCAATCTTACACAAATTCTTTCAGAAAATAGAGAAGGAAGAACACTTCCCAACTTATTTTATGATAACAAAATCTGACAAAGATCTTACATGAAAAGAAAATTAGAGCCCAATATCTCTCAGGAGCACAGATGTTAAAATCCTTAACAAAATATTAGCCAACTGAAGAGCATTATATGAAAAGGATAACTCATCAGGACAAGGTGAGTATTATCCCAGGAATGCAAGGTTACTTTAAAATTAGAAAATCAGTGAAAATATTTTGCCATATTAACACAATAAAAGAAAAAAACCCACATGATTATATCAATAGATGCAGAAAAAGCATTTGACAAAAATCTAACACCCAGTCATGACAAGAATTCTTAGCAAGATAGGAATAGAGGGAGATTCCTTAATCTGATAAAAAGACAACCGCAAAAAACATCTAGCTAACATCACACTTAATTCAGAAATAATGAACATTAAGATCATAAGCAAGGCAATGCTTATGATCCACTCTCACCACTTCTATTCAGCATTGTATTGGAGTTCTAGACAGTGCAATAATGCAAGTAAAAGAAAAAAACTCATACAGATTGGAAAAGAAGAAGTTAAACTATCTTTATTCACAGAAAACTACATAGTAAACCCTGAGGAGTCTATTTCAAAGCTGCTACAATTAATGAGTGAATTTAGCAAATTTTCAGGTATCTTATTAATATACAAAAAATATTTCACCAAGACGTAAAAGAACTCCACACTAAAAGCAAAACAAAACAAAAATGCTGACAGAAATAAAACAAACCCAGATGTATAGAAAATATGTTCATGGATTGGAAGATTCAGAATCGTTAAGATGCCAATTCTCTACAGAATTTCTTTTTTTTTTTTTTTTTTTTTTGAGACAGAGTCTCGCGCTGTCGCTAGGTCTAGAGTTCAGTGGCACCATCATAGCTCACTGCAACCTCCAACTCCTGGGCTCAAGTGATCTTCCTGCCTCAGCCTCCCAAGTAGCTGGGACTATAGACACGCGCCATGACACCAGCTAATTGTTCTGTTTTTAGTAGAGACGGGGTCTCGCTCTTGCTCAGGCTGGTCTCAAACTCTTGAGCTCAAGCAATCCTCCTGCCTCGGCCTCCCAGAGTGCTAGGATTATAGACGTGAGCCATCATGCCCAGCCTAATTCTCTACGAATTGATCTATACACCAAACACAATCCCATTAAAAATCACAACAGGCTATTTTGTAGAAATTAAAAACAATTTTAAAATTTATATGGACCTATAAAAGATCTAAAATAGCCAAAGCAACATTGAAAATGGAGAAGAGAGTTGGAAGGTTCACGCTACAGTTGACCCTTGAGCAACACAGGTTTGAACTGCATGGGTCCATTCATATGTGGATTTTCTCCTGCCTCTGCCATCCCTGAGGCAACAAGACCAGGGGTCCTCCTCCTCCTCAGCCTATTCAACGTGAAGATGAGGATGAAGATTTTTATGACGATCCACTTCCATTTAATGAATAGTAAATATATTTTCTCTTCCTTATAATTATATTAACATTTTCTTTTCTCTAGCTTACTTTATTATAAGAATACAGTATATAATATATGTAACATACAAAATATATGTCAAATGACTGTTTATGTTACTGTTAAGGCTTCTGATCAACACTAGGCTATTAGCAGTTAAGTTTTGGTGGGGTCAAAAGTTATACATGGAGTTTCAACTTCTCAGGGGGTTGGCACCACTAACCCCCATGTCGTTCAAAGGTCAAATGTATTTGACTATAAGGTTAACTACAAAGTTGTAAAAATCAAGACAGTGTGGCATTGACCTAACAATAGATACACAGACCAATGGGACAGAACAGAGTGTCCTGAAATAGACCCTGTGCATATACAATCAATTGATTTTCAATCAACGTGTTAGGTAGTAGAAGAGACAGCTATCTATCTATGTGGGTAAAAACTGAACTTCAAACTCCTACCTTGTACCACCCACAAAAATTATTTCAACGTGGATTAGAGATGTAAATGTAAAAAAACTATAAGCTTTTAGAAGAAAATATAGAATATAACTGTTATGTTCTTTGGTTAGGCAAAGATTTCTTAAAGAAAATTTAAAAAACACTAGACGTAAGAAAAAGATTTCACTAAAATATTGATAAATTGGATTTTTTAAAAATTGAAAACTGCTGTTCATCAAAAAAAACAAAGAATATGAGAAGGCAAGCCACACACAGGCTGCAAATACTCACATTTATCTGACAAAAGACACATAGCCAGAATATATAAAGAGCCCCTATAAATGTATAATAAAAAAACAAATGATCAAATTTTTTAAATAGGCAAAAGACTTGAACAGATACTTCATAGAATAAGATAGACATTTGGCCAATGAACATATGAAAATGTGGTCAACATAATTAGTCATTACAGAAAGCAGAATCAAAATTATGAAAAGATACTATTTCACATGCACTAAAATGGCTAAAATGTAAAACTCTGACCATAACCAAATGTTGATGAGAATGTAGAATAACTGAAGCTTTTTTAATATTGCTGATGGGATTGTGAAATGGTACAATGACTTTGGAAAACTGTTTGGCAATTTCTTATAACGTAAAATGGACACCTACCCTATGACCCAGCAACTCTGCTCTTAGGTATTTCTCTAAGAGAAGTGAAATTGGTAGGTGTTCACAAAAAGATTTTTATAAGAGTGTTCACAGCAGCTTCACTCATAATAACCCGACACTGGAAACAACTCAAGAGTCTATCAACAGAAGAAAGGATCAACAAGTTGTGGCATATTCACACAAGGGAATATTACCCAACAATAAACGCGAATAAATTGCTGATATATGCAACAACATGGATGAATTACAACAACATTACATTGACGAAAAGAAGCCAGACACACAAAAAGTACATTCTGTAGGATACCATTTATATGAAGTTTAAAACAGGCAAAACTAATCTTTTGTGCTAGAAACAAAAGCAGTGGTTACCTAGAGGAGCTAGAAATCAACTGGAAAGGGCACGAGGGAACACGTTGAGGAGATGGAAATGCTCTATATCTTGACTGTGTGGTGATTACACAGGCATACGCATTTATTGAAACTCACTAAACTGTACTCTTGAGATCTATGAATGTCAATTTTACCTTGTTAAAAAAAGAAGAGATAATCACACCTAAAATACCTGAAACTTGAAAAAAAATTACATAAGATGAGGCAAAAATTGTTTCTGATCATATGCTACTAAAGATAAGCTACAAATATAATTCATAATAGAAGAGACCATTTTTATACTTAGCACATAACTTAAAGGTCTAAAGGAAAAGCAAGACTCTTTCGTAGAATGATAATAGCTTATTTCTTACTGAGCAATACACCATGCTCCAGATGCTGTTCCAAGCACCATCATTTCCTCCCCTGTACGGATGAGGAAACTAGGGCAAGGAGAAGTTAAGTATCTTCTTCAAGGGCACACAGCTAGCGAGTGGTAGAGTGGGGACTTGAACTCAGGCACTCTGGCCCTAGAGCCTTAACCTCTATACTCTGCCCCTGTGCTTGTAAGGGACTTGAGGCTTTACTCAGACTTTATCAAACACAGTCTCTTGCTGATCCTCCCAACAGTCCCAGGATATAGGCTGGTGCCAGATAACCAGCCGCAGCTTACCAATGACTCTGAGACCCCAAGGGGTTGGCAGCTCCAGGCCGCACACCTGGCTCTTTTTCCTGCACACAGGGGTGCCTCAGCCCTGCTTCCTGGTGCTCTGTGGGAGTAGCTGGCCTTTGAAAGGAACAGACTTGTCTAAACTTGGGAGAGTGGAAATACAGCAGGGCCACACTCAGAGAGCCCCTGGGGAGGGAGAGAGGGCGAGGGGGTACCAGGACACGGACATGGGAGAGTCGCAGGAGAGGATGGGGGCTTGCTGAGCTCTCTGCAGTCCATCGCTGGCACTGCATAAAATGGGGCTTTGCTGGTTTTAAATGAGTCACAAGCAGAGTATTTTCCTCTATTTCTCAGCGCACACAGGGCCGACAGTAATGACAGGCACTGCCGGGATAGGGACCAGAGGGCTGGGTCCTGGCAAAACCAGGCTGTCCCTGAAAATAGTCTCAGGACCTTCTCCTCCCCCTTTAGATGGCTCGCCACCTCACCCTCCACCCTCCTGGGCCCCCGGCCCCCTTCAGTCTTCCTTCCAGGGGCTGCTCCCTGAGGGCAGACCTTCCACCGCCTTCCCTTCACCCTCGGACTCCCCTGTCCTGTGTCCTGCTCCATCTGGGCTCCATTCTCTGCTCCCCGCTTGCAAACATTTGCTCCCACTGTTCTCTCTGCCTGGATTTCCTCCTTCTCCCTTCACCCCAGTCTCTCTGCAGATCTAGATTCCATCTGGTCTTCCAGTGGCGATGGCCATGCCACTACAATGCCTTTTTTGACCTGCTAAAATGGGAGTCACTTCTCCTTTTCCTGTGTTCTCGCTTTATACTTTTTGCATGCCAGTGACCAAAGTCTGCCTCATGTAGTAGCCTTTTCCGCACCTCACATAGCCCCCTCTGGGATGTAATAAGCTCTTAAAGACATCAGCCAGATTCAAATGATCCCTGTACAGCTCCCCGATGCCAGGGCTGAGTGGCAGCACAGACACATGCCAGGCAGGGAAGACCCCTGTGGCCCGGGGAAGTGAATGAATGCACACGGGCTAGCGGCTCCGTCCCCACTCACCTGCTTTTCTCAAAGGTCTGGCTCTAGCAGCGTAAACCATCTGGAAGAGGGAGCCATTTTGTGCAGGAGGGACATTTTGTCCTTTAAATCGCATCACATAGAAGGCTAGCACACCACCCTGCATCTGAAACAAGCGCTGAGCTCGCCTTCATTTAGGAGGGTAGCTGCAGTATGGATGTTTTAAAACGGCGAATGACATAAAAGTTATTTCTATTAAGCTCTGGAACACCTGAGCCCTCCAATCGGAGTTGGGTATCTCTGATGCCATGGCATTTATTACACTTTAAGCACAGACTCTGCTGTTCATACTCCATTTATTGACTCAGGGAGTTTATTTCAAACCAAATAGCTCAGCTGCCTCGGAAGGAAGGAAGGAAAGATGCTGTTCAATTTTCCCCATCTGACCTCCTCACTCGATCTGCAAAAGCCTCTCCATGCGAGGAAGAGGCTATTTTCTTTCAAGCTTTATTCTCAATCTTCCCTGTGGTAAGAAAGGTGATTAGCTATTGGGATTTTTAATAGTTTTGTCTGAAAGCCATTTAAAATGAAGCAGAAATGTCAACAAGACGATGTTGAATGGAGTAGATGTTAAGTGGAAATGAACTTGAAATGAGAGATGGGCTTAGTAATCCCACTGGTAACTTGGAACGGACGATGGAGGTCCCTGGCTCTGCTCCAGTGAGCACAACGGGGCCACCCGAATGATCCCTGCCCCTGTTCGTATATACCAGCCTGAAAGTGGTGCTGCAAAACTGCTGAAAGACGTTTTGTTTTTTTTACTAAGTTGGCCTTTCGACTCTTTCTATATAATTGACTTGTTTTGGCAAAGCTTTTTATTAATACCTAGGGGTAAATTTTAGGTCATCCTGTTTGAGAATATCTCAATTCCCAGGGCCTAAGTCAAAGAGATTTTAGTGCATTTCAAAACAGAAATGTATAACTTCTGCAATGGCTGATTTCACCGTATTTTACTTCCTCTCTAACAAGGCTACGGGAAGTACGCAGGTGGGGAGGGTTTGAGCCTGGGTGCTTCATGCACGTTCCAACCACCTTGGAGCACCCCCTAACCCCGCCTGCCCCCTCCCCCAACCCCTCCCACCCAGGTTGCTCAGTTTCCACTCCGGGAGACCCTTGAGGACAGCCATATCTGAGGCTCATTAAGATCTTCTCGGATGAAAAGGCCTTTGATTACTCAGAGCAGCAGGGCCCTGGGACGCCCCAGTGCACAATATGTTCACCTGGTTCTCAGTTTATAGCGTGTGCTACTTGGGGGAAAAATTAAAAGAAGCTTATAGCTCAGGTGCCATCTCTCATATTTCACTCTCCTCCCCTGGAAGACTTGGGGTTTGTCATTGAGATTTTTCATTTTGATTTTTTGTTTTGTTTTGTTTTCCCCCTGCTAGCGCTAACAATTCTTTCCCACCTTGTCTTTCACAGGGATGTTTCATGCATGTAGCATCTGCTTTACAGCTTCTTCCTCATTCTCTAAGCTGCGGATCCTCCCCACATGCCCTGGCCCCCAACATACACACCCGCATCCTCACACCATCCACCTTCCTTTGTTTCCAGGGGAGCTGACATGGAACCCCTGCCCTCCTTGTCAGAGGGGGGCTGTGCATTGAACTAGGACTAGCCCCTGGGTCATGAAAACCTGGAGGGCGCTGGAGAGCTCTCATTAGACAGATGAGGCCAAGGAGGCCAGAGGAGAGAGGCTCCTGGTTCCTAGAGGACACAAGCTGCTTCGCCGAGCCTCCTTCCTCACCCAGCCCCAGTCCCATCCGGGAGAAGGTCAAAGGGAGCTTTCACCCTTCCAACCTCCCCTTGGCCTACGAGGGACAACAGTCTGGGATGTGACCAGTCGTCCCAGGGCCTGGTCTGGGCCGGAGCCCCTGGTGTGGCTGCAGACCCAGTCAGGGAAGGAGGCTGGGCTTCACAGACCCCCAAGGCTCCCCCTCGGGACCAGGCTTCTGCTCAGGGCAGCAGGCCCAGGGTCCCCAGCAGAGCAGGGGAGGCTGCAGGGGAGCCTGAGAGAGCCACTGGACAAGCAGCATGGCGGAGGGAAGAGCCCTGGGGTCTGCTCCCACACCCACTCCCACCAGCAGGGCCTCCTGCGCTCCAGCATCCCTGTGCGTAGAATGCGGGTAACAGCCTTTGACCTGCCTACCTCCTGGGGCTGCTGGAGGGTCAGGTGAGAGGTTACTGGGGACTGGCCTGGAGAGAGCGGCACAGCCCTGAGCTCCCACGGTTCACGACAAGAGCTTGCGAGTCAGATGCTCTTGGGACAACTGCCAGGCTGAGGTCTGACCTATGCTTGTTGTCTAGACAGGTCTGACTCCAGAGTGTCCTCTTCCCCCCACAGGGCAATCCTTCTACTCCCGCGTCCTGGAGAACTGCGAGGAGGTGGCTGACTTCGATGAGGTAGGGTGCCTGAGACTCCGCTCCCTCAGCCCTGAGCCCGGCGGGCAACCAGCACCCCTCCCTGCCTCCTGCGGGCACACACTGGCCCCAAGTCCCTGATGGCCGCATGCTCAGAGCCCCTCGTCTCTGGCTGCTTCCTGGAGGTGGCGGTGGTGGGAGGGTGTGGAGGAGCCTCTGCCCGAGAGAGGCCTGTGCACACAGAGGACAGCAGGCCAGGCCCACCTCTGCCCGCTCAGGGCCCGCTTGGTGCTGTAGGTGCTGTAGGTGCTGTAGGTGCTGTAGGCCTGAACATGAGCCACCGGCTGAGGGCCCAGGAGGGTGAGAGCAGGGGATTCCTCTCCAGTGTTCCCAGGAGCCCTCGGAGGACCCAGGCGAATGCCACCTGGGCTTCCGACAATGCCAGTCTCACACAGACCTCACCCCTTTGTAAGAGCAAGTGGGGCACCTCTCCCACCTCAGCCACCAAAAGTTTCCTGTGATGGAGACACTGGGACACACACACACAGTGTTTCCCTCAGAAAGCTTATTTTTTCTTTTGAACCACAGGCTCAGGGAGTTGAGCATGTAAGTCATTTGTCCCGGTTTCTGGCACACTGTCTCATCGGTCCCTACAGGGCCTTGCTCTTGTTTTTATGCACATATCTATGTATGTATTCCCTTTTCTCCCCACTCTTTCCCTCCATATACACTGCTCTGATGTGTTTAATGTGTATCTTTTCGTTTCCTATGTATTCTTGCAAAATGTGTACTGTCGTCTTGTGAGCATATGTTTGTGGATTTAAATAGCGACGTGTTAAATATTTCTTTTTCTACTTTTTTCCACTGTGCACTGTTTTTAAGTTCCATCTGTGCTGCTACATTAACCTGTTGCTTCTCCCTGCTGCATAGTACTCCATGGGACATACCCAACACAGAGGGTGACCAACCATCCTGGCTTGCCTGGGACTGAGGGTGTTCCTGGGACACAGACTTTAGTGCTAAAACTGGAAAAGTCTTGGGCAAGCCAGAATCTTTTGGACCTATGTGTGCAGTTCTCTGAGATATACACCGGGATCTGGAACTGCAGGCTCCTAGAGGATGCATATGCTTAATCTGACCTGCTACTTCCACCAGGAGTGCACGAGGGCTCCGGTGCTCACCTCCTCATCGACCCCTGGTGTTTTCCAGCTTTCTGATGTTCATCAGTGCAACAGTGATATGTCATTGTTGTTTTAATTTACATTTCTGATGACTAATGGGTTTGAGCATCTCTTGATAAGCCTTTAGTCTTTTATTTTCCGCCTTTGTAAATTATCTGTCCAAATTTCCTGCCTGTTTTTTTTTTTTTTTTTTTCCTATTGGGATAGCTGTCTTTTTCTTATCAATTTGAAAGAGTTCTTTGTATATTTTAGATATCAACCCCTGTTGGTGCAGGTATTGAAAGTACCTTCTCTCAGTCTGTCATCTGTCTATTAACCTGGTCAGTTGTGTCCCTCGTTGACCTGAAGTCCTTAATCCTCATGTGCTTTCAAGTTTTGTTAGTGTTCCTCCTCCCCTAGGGTACAAATATATTTTCTTCCATTTTCTGATTTTATAGTTGTATCTTTTACATTGTATGTGGAATTAGGTAGGAGTCCAGTTTTATTTTTTTTTCCATATAAGGAGCCACTTTACCTAACATCAACTTACTAACCAACCATCTTCTCTCCACTTACTGCATATTAAGTCTATGTGTGAGTCTTCTATTCTATCCCATTAGTCTATTTGTTGTACTTGAACCTCACCACACAGCTCTTTTGTACGTCTTAGTATCTGGTGAGGCAAGGTCTCTTTCCTTACTCTTCTTTTTTTAAATTGACCTATATGAGAACCTTTACTCTTTCAAATAAATTTTAAAGTAAGTTTTAAAAGTTCTTCCAAAAACCAACTGGGATTTTGATTGAGATGGCAATGAACTTAAAAATTAACTTAGAAAGATGTCCCTTTTTCTGGTGTTAAATTATCTATTCAAATTATCTATCATGCTTTACTAGAGTTTTAAAGTTTTCTACATAGAAGTCTTATATATGTATAAGAAGTCTTACATATTTTATTATGTTCTAGATACTTTATGGTTTTGCTGTTATTGTGAATGGTATCTATTTCTATTATTTTTTTTGGTTGATTATTACTGGCATAGAGAAATGCTTTCATTTCCTTTGTAACTCCCTTTTTCGTCCAGCCACCTTGCTGAACTCCCTTATTGGTTTTAGTAGTTTGCCTATTGCTTCTGTTTTTCTTATATCTCTAGATCATATTATGTACAAAAGAAGTGTTTTCTGTCTTCCTTTCCAATTCTTACCCCCTACTTCTTTATCTTTCCATAGAGCATTGGCCATGATCTCTGGTTCTATGTTAAATCATAATGGTGACAGTGTTCCCAATATTAAACGGAATAAATGCATTTAAAATTTTATCAAATACAATTGTCATAGTGGAATTTTACTATTTAGCCTTGTCTTACTAGTTTACTAAGAGTTTATATTATAAAGGTTATTAAAACTTATCAGAAGCTTTTTCTGTATTGATTGAGATAATCATAATTTTATTCCCTTATTATATTTCATAATATATTCATTTTTAATACATGGTTAGATTCAGTTGGCAAAAACTTTTATTTAGGATTTTTGAAGCTTTGTTCATAAAATTTTCTGGCCTAAAATGTTTTAGAACAACACATGGAAGATAGGAATTACTCTTCCTTGACATTTCGGAAGGCTCAAATGTAAAAACACTAGCTTTTGGACTTTTTGGGGAGGGAAGTTCTTTGACTCCCTTTTCAATGTCTCTATGTCTTATTATACCAACTTAGGATTTTATATTTTTCTAGACATTTTTACATTTCATTTAGGTTTTCAAATTTATGAGCACATATTTGATCATTGTTTTGAAATTATTTTTAGAGCATTATTGTACCTATAGTTATTTCACCCTTTTTATTCCATATTTTATTTGTATCTTCTTTCTGTTTTTCTTGGTCAGTCTTGCTAAAGATCTGTTTATCTTATTAATTTTTGTAAAGAACCAGCTTTTGGCTTTATTAATCTCCCTTGTTATTAGTGTTGGTGTCTCCATTTCATTGATTTCTGCCCTTTTCTTTTTTTTTTTTTTTTTGTTGAGACAGAGTCTCACTTTGTTGCCCAGGCTAGAGTGAGTGCCGTGGCGTCAGCTTAGCTCACAGCAACCTCAAACTCCTGGGCTTAAGCGATCCTACTGCCTCAGCCTCCCGAGTAGCTGGGACTACAGGCATGCGCCACTATGCCCGGCTAATTTTTTCTATATAGATTTTTAGGTGTCCATATAATGTCTTTCTATTTTTAGTAGAGACGGGGTCTCGCTCAGGCTGGTCTCGAACTCCTGACCTTGAGCAATCCACCCGCCTCAGCCTCCCAGAGTGCTAGGATTACAGGCGTGAGCCACCGCGCCCGGCCTGCCCTTTTCTTAATTATTATTTTTCTTCTGTTTCTTTGATTTTGTTCTGTGGCTCTTTTCCCAACTTCTTCTTCTTCCTCTTTTTTTTTTTTTTTGGAGACAAGAGTCTTGCTCTGTTGCACTGGCTAGAGTGCAGTGGCATCATCATAGCTCACTGCAGCCTCAAACTCCTGGGCTTAAGCGATCCTCCTGCCTCAGCCTCCACTGTAGCTAGGACTACAGGCATGTACCACCATACCCAGCTAATGTTTTCTATTTTTAGTAGGGATGGAGTTTCACTCACTCTTGTTCAGGCTGGTCTCGAACTCCTGAGCTTAAATGATCTTCTCACCTCAGCCTCCCAGAATGCTAGGATTACAGCCATGAACCACCGTGCCTGGCCCCAACTTCTTGAGTTGAGTGCTAAGCTTATTATTTTTAACTTTTCTTGTTTCTTAATAAATGTGTTTAAACTATAAATTTTGATCTACATAAGGCTTTTTTTTTTTTTTTTTTTTTGTTGAGACAGAGTCTCACTTTGTTGCCCAGGCTAGAGTGAGTGCCGTGGCATCAGCTTAGCTCACAGCAACCTCAGACTCCTCGGCTTAAGCGATCCTACTGCCTCAGCCTCCCGAGTAGCTGGGACTACAGGCATGCACCACCATGCCCGGCTAATTTTTTCTATATAGTTTTTTAGTTGTCCATATAATGTCTTTCTATTTTTAGTAGAGACGGGGTCTCGCTCAGGCTGGTCTCGAACTCCTGACCTTGAGCGATCCACCCGCCTCGGCCTCCCAGAGTGCTAGGATTACAGGCGTGAGCCACCGCGCCCGGCCTACATAAGGCTTTAACTGTGTCCTGCTGATTTTTATATGTAGCGTTTTCACTAATATTCAGTTGTAAACACTTCTTATATTCCTTGACGATTTTTTAAAACCTGAGATATATAGTAATGTGCTATTTAGTTTCCAAACACATATGACTTTTTTAGTCCTTCTTATTTTATTCATTTCCAGTTTTTCTGCATTATGATCAAAGAACCTAGTCTGTATGATATTAATTCTTTGGAATTCATTGAGGCTTCTATTATGGCCTGATTCATGGTCATAAATCTTCCCTCTGCTTAAAAGGAATGTGCTCAGTGTAGAGTTCTATATATAGCTCAATATAAGCTCAAGCTTATGAATTACATTATTCAATTTTTCAATTTTTTTTTTTTTTTTGCTTATTTTTCTCTGCTTGATTTGTCAGTTTCAGAAACGGCTATAATAAAATCTACAACTACAATTATTTATTTGTATATTTCTCCCTGTAGTTCTGTTTGTTATTGCTGGATATATTTTGAAACCATATTATTAGTTGCCTATATGTTAATAATGGCCATATATTCTCATCTATTTTTTCTTTTACTGGTATAAAATATCCCTGTCCTTTATGATGTTTTTTGCATTAATTTCTATTGTGTCAGGTATTAAGATTGCTATCTCAGCTTATTTTGGTTCATTTGCCTTGTATATCTTTTTCAATTCTTTTATTTTTTGGTTTTTTTTTTTTACCTTCAATTTTCTTTTTAATATTTCTGTGTTTTTTTTTCTTTCTAGTTATTTTTATTTTATTTTATTTTTTTAATTTCAGCACATTATGGGGTACAAATGTTTAGGTTACATATGTTGCCTTGCCCCGCCCAACTCAGAGCTTCAAGCGTGTCCATCCCCCAGACAGTGCTCACTACACCCATTAGCTGTAAATATACCCATCCTCTCCTCCTGCTTCCCACCTGCCCAACATCCAATGAATGTTACTACTATTTCTGCACATAATTGTTGATTATGCACTGATCAATTAATACAAATTCTATGGTGAGTACATGTGGTGCTTGTTTTTCCATTCTTGTGATACTTCACTTAGTAGAATGGGCTCCCGCTCCATCCAGGATAATACAAGAGGTACTAGATCACCATCATTTTTTTGTGGCTAAGTAGTACTGTGTATTTCTGTGTTTTTTAATTTAAGTGTATCTTCTTAGGGCATGCATTATTAGATACTATTTACTTCCCCAATGTGAGAGTCTCTGTCTTTTAATTAAGCAGTCTTACTCACTTCCATTTATTACAATTGCTATTATCATTAGGTTTATTTCATTTTTTGTTATTATTTTTTCTCTGAGTTAGGGAACATTAATTTTATTTCTATCACCACTTTATTTTATATTTTCCATTTACTGTACTTTTTGTTTGTTTATTTCCCTTTTTCTTCTTTCTAGCTTTCCACTGGATAGGTTGAGTTTTCTTCTGTTAGTTGGAAAGTTATACATTTTATTTTTATTTTAAAATAGTTGCCCTTAATAATTTATGTATATTTATTGATAGTTCACACAAATTAGTAATTATAGTTTCCCCCTAATATGACAAGTAGTTTAGTACTCTCTCATGCCTCCTTGATTTCCCTATCTCAGCCCACCCTGCATGCTGATACTGTCTAGAGTAAAATTTTAATTCTAGATTCTTATGGATGTGTAGTTTCTTTTTCTTTTATTTGTCCTCACCTTCTTTTTGCTTCAAGATAGCAATAGCCTTTACCAAGATCTTTGATTTTCTTTACTTCTCATATCTCTTGAAGTAGCTCATGGATTTATTTCTCTTCTTGTTTGAGTACTTCTTCCAAAAGTGTTTTTAATTCGGGTCTTTGTATTACACACCTTCTAAAGCTTTGTGAATCTGAGAATATTTTTCTCATTTCTTCAAATTTGAATGGGAGTTTCACTAGATACAAAATTCTAGGTTCCAAGTTCTTTTTCTTCACAACTTCAGAAATATCATTCCACATTGCTCTTGAGAACCTGACGGCCATGTGGTTCCTGTAGTTTTATGCGTGATCTTCCCTGTCTCTCTGAAAAAAAATCTATAATTCTTTTGTCTTTGATATTCTTAAATTTTATTTTAATGTGTCTAGCTGTGGGTTTTCCTTATTTTTCCTGTTTTTCACTATTTTGTGAGCCCTTTCAAATCATGGGTTTTCCTTTTGTTCATTATAGAAAATTCTATCTCCATTATTTTTTCAAATATCTCTTCTGCTCAGTTTCTATGTTGTCCTCTCCTCTGCAGCTTCTATTATCAGATGTCAGGGCTGCTACTTCTGCTTCTAGCTGCCTCATATCTGACCTTTTATGTTGTTCATCTATTAATTCTTTCTGGCTGTCTTCTGAGGGAGTTCTGCCAATTGATCTTCCAATGTTCTAATTTGTTCTTCTTTTCTTAATGATTCCTTGTCCTTGTTTCCTATTGCTAATATATTTCTTGACAGTCCGTTTATCCGACCAGTCCTACCCCAGTTGGTGAGTGCAGTCCAGTGCGCTGTCTTTCTCTCACAGGAGATGCCCTCTTCCAGTGTCTCCTTATACTGCTGGGTTCAAGTTCCCCCAGTATCAGCCACTGTCTGGTAATGCATTTTGGGGACATGTCAAAGGCCAGTCTGTGTCAGTCCCTAGAGGCTGAAGAGAAGGGCAGGCACAGGCACTGGGGCGGGGGGGCAGTCACCACAGAAACATTGTTGACCACCCCACCCAAGTCAGGGTCTCCTCGCTGGACCTTTAAGGGGAAACACGGGTGACAGAAGACAGTCTGGATTTTTAGCAGACTAGCTCTCGGGTTCCATGAAAGGAGATGTGTGCTATTGGTCTATCAACCCTTATTTTTCTCCATCCTCACCCCAGCAGGGCTGTTGTCACAATTTTATCAGGAGGCAGGCAACAGTGCCCCACGGGGATGCCAGGGAGAGGCAAAAGCAGAACTCACAAAGCTTTCCTGCCATCTGTTGCCCCACTGCCCTCTCCTCGCTCTCTGGCCCAGGCTGAGCGCCTTCATCCTCATCCACTTACCAGCTCCAGCAGCCTTTGGTCTCCCTGGGCTTCTTGCACTCTTTTGTCTATTTGTCTGTTACTGTCTGGAATATATACTTCCCTCTTGCTGCTCTAGTTTCTCTAGGGTTGACTTTGGGGCAAGAACCAGCAGCCTGAGTTGCCATCTTGGCACAAACCGGAAGCTCTGTTGTGACCTGTGAAGCAGTTTGCCCCCTCTTCCCTGGGCTTGCCTCTCACGTCCGGCTCTGTTTGGGCTGCGAAGGGGCTCATGGCAGATTCTTCCCCTTGAAGCTGGCCACTGCCATTTGGCTGAGTCCCCACCAGGCTGAGGGGCCACCTGGAACTAACCGTCTTCCCCTCACCCCAAAACCAAGCCACACAGTGTAGCTGTGTCCTTGGTCCAGAGCTGGAGGCAGGGGAGCAAGTCCTCAGCCTCCTCACCTGGGCTCAGGAGCAGCCATTGACTGGCATGTCCCCATGCTGCACTCCCCCAGCCACTGCAAGGTCACTGTTGCTGCTGCCTCCCTAGACTGCTCCCGGGGCATTCAATTCCTCATTTAACACGAATCCCCAGAGCTAAGGAGCATTCTGCTGTGACCTCTCCCCTTCCTGGCTATGAGACTTCCAGCCTCAGTTTCTGAGTCTCGGTCACATTGGTCAAATGAAGGTCTTTGCAAAATGATGGACAGAATGAGGAGTTCTTGTGGTAGTGGAACCACTGCTGCAAACTAAGCCAGCTGTCTAGAGGCCTCAGTCTTGCCCCATTACACAGCCAGCCTGGTCTCCTCTGCTTCCCATTCCTTAGCCAGGGCCTGGACAGGGGAGGGGCTGGCAGGGTGAAGATGCAGGCAGCCTGGCCTACTTTCTCCATCCTGTCTCCCTGGGCCTCTGCCCCCAATCCACCAGGCATAGAATCCGACTCCCTCTCCCAGGACTCCCAGGGGACATGTCAGCCCAGGCCTCCAGCCAGTGAGCAACCTGATGCCCCTTCCAAGGGCATCGCCACCCCTTTCCATGTACTGCACCCCAGGACACCCAAGCCACAGGTATACATGACATTCAAAGTTAATCACCGTGGCCTTCCTCTTCCCACACTGCCCAACATGGGTCAGGTGGAGAGCTGGTCTCTGCTGCCCCTGAGCATGGAGCCATGTTCTAAGCATCTGACATGTGCCAGGCCTGGGCTAGAGAGACCCCAGAGGGAGGAAGCTGGGCTGTACAGCCCACGAGGATCCACACCCTTGGGTATGAGGCAGCCTGAGTAGTGTGGGGAGACCAGGAGGGAGTCAGAAGCCAGGCAGGGATGATCAGGATCAGAGAGCACCTATGTGATGGGGAGAAGTGGTTCTCAACAGGGGAAACTACCCCACACATGGGGGCACAGGGAAGTTTCTGGCTGTCACAATGGGGAATCCACTGGCATTCAGTGGGGGGGCAGCAAGGATGCAAATGATTTGCAATTCTCAGGCCATCCCACGGTCCTACTTGGGGAGCCCCGTGGGCAGAGAGTGGGAGCCCCTGCAGCAGCACTGGGCTCCTTCCTGGGCAGCCCCTCTTCCGTCCGGTCTCCATGATGATCCAACAGCGAAGCTCAGGCTCAGATGGCAAGTACCCTTCACCAGGTGACAGAGCTGGAAGCAGCCAAGCCAGGATTCTTTAAGTCCACGTGTAGATCAGATTCTGAGCCTTCTCTGGATGCAAGAAGAGGAAGCTGCTCCAGGGCCTGACCCCCACTGCCCCTGCAAGGCCCTCGCTGGGCCTCTCCACACCTGCTGCCTCCATTTCTCCCTCTGCACTGTCACCCCAGTCAGCAGCGCACATCCCACAATGCAGGGAGGCAACCCGCCACCCACCGGGTCAGCCCAGTCCCAAAGGGGGCCTCGAGCTTTACCCAGGGTTACCCTCTCTCCCCAGACCCAGTGGGCAGGTCTTAAACTCCCCTGGCTGCCCCCTGAAAGGACCAGCCTGCCAGTGGTTCCAGACAAGCCTGGAAAAGAAATCCTTGCAAATCCCCCTGAAGCTTCTTGTCTTCCCAGAAAGTCTCTTCTCTCGCCTTTACTCCACCCAGGGCCTTCAGGAACCAGCTTAGTGAGACACAAGGCACATCGGCCTAGGCTGCAGTGCTTGCTGAGGTGACCTCTTTAGGCCTTGGATTCCCCTTCTGTAAAATGGGATGTACTCCTTGCTCAAGGTTTAAAAAAAAAAAAAAAAATGAAAGGGGAGACAAGAAAGCAAATGTCTCTCCCTGCTCTACTCAGGTAAGGGATTAAGCAAGGGAGGGGCCCCTCCTCTGCTCAGACAGGGGTGACAGGGGCTGCTGCAGGCTGGGCTTAGGAACCTGAGTGGGGAGGAGGTGGCCATGGAAGAAAGACAATGCTCCCTCCAACAATGGGTGGAAACAGAGCCTGGACATGGTGTCTCCTTTCCCAGAGGCTGGAACCTGAGATCCTACATTTAACCTACAACCTGCAGAAGCTGGAGGGAAAAGGGGAGGGAGCGAGAGACCAAGGCTTTGTGTCCTGGGGAAGCATGAATGGCCACACTGGAATTTGAACCCAGGTCTTTAAGCTTCCAAGACAGTCTCTTTCCATTGTACCCAAAAGTTTGTAGCACACCTCAATCTCCCCCCAAAACCTAGAGGACTGTCCCTTTATAGATGCTGTCTTGCTGATTTAGGATGGTTCCTGGCCCAGTCAGTGGTCATTTTCCACCGTGCATCAGGGAAACCTCTGTGGAGCCCTAGATCTCTGGGGCTCATGGGAGGCAGAACTCTGTCCCCTGGCCAGCAGTGGCAGGTCAGGGCAAAGCCTAGAGCAGGCAAACTGGGCACACTCTGAGGCTCCCAACAGAGGTCCTCTTTCCCTCCCCGACCTGTAATGCCAACCGCTTTACTGCTGTCAAGGGTCCTATCACAGACTGCTATTCCAGGTGTGTGCCTGTCTCCAGAACTATCCAGGGGCATCCCCGGGACTGAGAAATAAGCCTGCATCCCTGAACTCTGCACAGTGCCATGCACAGAGCCTGGCACACAGAAGGTGCTCAGCCAATGTTTGCCCCTGCATGGGGCTTGCTGGCTCCTGACATCTTGAATAACCATGTTTGGCTTAGCTGCTACCTGAGTACCCCAGCAGTGCTAGGCGCATGTCCTGAGGGTGTTTGGGGGCTGAGATGAAATAGGATCTTAGATGGTGTCCTGGATTTCCTTGGTCCAGTCTTGAGGCAGCTGATTTTCAGGGCACCCCCAGAAATAGAAGATACCCTCAGCCGTTCGTTATAGCCATAGGAAGCAAATCACGCTGGTGCTAGCCAGGCTGCAGAAGTGCCCTCGTGCAGTCCTGTAGTGTGCGTCACCAAGAAGGCCAGGCCTTGCCTCAGCTCCCAGAACTAACAAAAATACAATAACAATCATTATAATAAACCACTATATTAACTCTTCCAGGTTCTATGCTAAGTGCTTGGCTAGCTTCAAAAATACCCCAAGAAGCAGGTTCTGTTACTGTCACTCTCAGTTTATAGAGAGGTGAACTAACCTGCCCAAGCTCACACTGCTAGTAAAGAGCTACACTACAGGCAGGCAAGTCAGTCAGTTGAGACCTGTTTACTGAGTGCCTGCTATGTGCCATGCCCCATGCCAGGTGCAGGGGGTCGGTGAATGAGACAGAAACTTCAGCCTGATGGCTCTACTCATTCTCTGAACTGCTCTAAGAATGACAGTCAAGGCTGTACCTGGAGTTCTTGAGGCCAACAGGAAGAATAAAGAGCAAGAGAACTGGTGTATGGGGGGAAAGGCCCAGGGCATGGAGTCCAGCTCTGCCTCTGATGACAAGTCTCCCTGACACAAGTCTGACACTTAAAGAGAGGCACAGATGGCATGGAGAATGTCATAGTTATCAAGAGCTATGTGAAATACCACCCAGAAACTCATGACTAAAATTATCAACATTGTAGTATTGCTTATGATTCTGTGGGTTGGCTGGGCTCAGCAGGGCAGTTCTTCTGCTCCATACGGTGTCACCTGAATCCAGCTGGGAGCTCATTCAGGGCACTGTGGGTCTCCTCCTTGTGTCCTCACATCCTCCGGGGCCTCTCTCCACATGGCCTCTCTACAGTAGGGAAACCTGGGCTTCTTTACATGGCAACTGACTTCTAAGAGGGTAAAAATGGAGGCTTCCAGGCCCAGGTGCCACACAGTGTCATTTCTGCTACAATCTAATGGTGAAAGCCAGTCACAGAGCCAGCCTAGATGCAAGGAGATGGGAGGAGAGGCAAAGTCACAAGTCAGAAAGGAACATAGGGGATTGTTGAGTCTCCCTTTGGAGAGAAATCACTGGCCTTGAAATCACTGACATCCCAGATAGCAGCACTAGTTACAACCTCTGTAGCATTTACTCTGTGCCAGAGCCCAGGATTTAGGTGACATTATCATCTCCACTTTATAAATGAGGCCACTGGGAGGGGAGGTAACTTGCCCAAGGTCACATAGCTATTAAGTGGCAGGGCCAGGATTTGAACATGGGCAGTCTGGCTCTTAACTATGAAGCTACTAACCACTTATTTTAGGCAAATCTTCCTTGAACCTTGGTTTCCTTATCTGTAAAGTGGGGATTCAATTATATAATGTTTGTGTAAGGTGTGTAACCAGTGCCTGGCACATGGTCAGCACTCAAGAAATAAATGTTTTTGTTGCTGACAACCTGGAAGGATGATCACAGCCACAGACCCCCTCGGAGATTCAGCCTCAGCTAATCTCCCAGGCTTCAGGAGAGGGTTCAGTGTAGTGGATTAAACCTTGGACTAAGCGTGCAGAGATTTGAGTTGGAATCCTGCCTCTGCCACCAACCAGCTTTGTGCCCTTGGGCAACTCTCACCTTTCCACTTTCCCACTTGTAAAAGCAGCACATTTTTGCCACGTTGCTCCCCACTCTGCTCTGGGAGGGAACACCTTTCCTGTTCTGCTTGCTGCCGTACCAGAGCGCCCAGACGGCGGCTGAGCGGAGGAAGACGTCAGCGACAGGAGATCAGGATGGACATGCTGTCTGGGCCCAGCAAGGGGGACTTTGCATGCTAGGAGGGGGAATCCCCACCTATTTCAGGAAGCAGTAGAAATTTTTAACAAAGGAGAGGTAAAAAATAGAGAAATTAGCCAAGGAAAATTCAAACCAAAATGTCAGTTACCAAAGCCCATGCCTCTGTTTCCTGGGAGGCCAGTCGGGAGTAGCCCCAAGTCCCAGCCCTAAGTCACTCCCCTCCAGCCTACAGCCTGGTCACACTCTGCAAGGCCCCATACTGAGGCCTGGACCCCACCCAGATGCCTGTCTCAAGGCCTGGGCCTCCGGATTTTTTTAAGTCTTCCGGAAGTGATTCTAATGCACAGCCAGGACTGAGACCACTGAAAGAGACAGAGACAGAGACAGAGAGACAGAGACAAAGACACAGAGAGAAACTGATACAACATAAAATGGTGAGTAGGAAGCAGAGGAATGAAATAGGAGAGAAGGAAAACAGAGAAATGAGGGGAAATTGTAGGGTGGGAGGAAGGAGGATAGACAAGTGAGGAAAGGGAGGGGTATATATGGGGGGCAGCCAGAGACCAAAGGAGCTTCTGTGTCCCAGTGAGGACTGTGTCTTCTCTCTCCTGAAAGACACTCCTGTCTGTCTTCCACAGGGACTGCGCAGGCCTGGTCTGAGCAGAGCTTACTCAGTCCTTCTCTCCTCATGTCCCCTCTCGCGGGCTCCTTCCTGGAAACACTCAGGCTGATCCCTCCACCCAGAGATTCCTCAAAGGGCTCCAAGCCACAAATCCAGATGTGCTTCCCCTGGATCATCCTCTGCAGTCAGGACCCCCAGGGCCCCTTGGTCCGCACGCGGCTCCCACTAAGCAGACCGGCCCATGCCTCCATGCCCTGAGCCACTGCCCTCTCTGGGTCCCTTTGCCTCGCTTATTGCCACTGTTCAACGCCCCTCTCCCTGACGATGCCATTTCTGTGGTCATCTCCTTTTTCTCCCCATCCTTCTCTCCTTCCAGTGTCAGAACCCCACCCACAGACCCTCAGGTGGATCGAACACCCCTGCCCCCTTCATCCCAAGAAAATCGAAATCTTGGTGGCTCCTGTAGTGCTCTCCCCCGGCAGGGTAGCTAATGAGTTGGGCCTGCCTGAGCGGCTTCATTTCCCCACAGCCCCATAAAAGCAACTTCATTAAGGAAACCACACACTCTGCAGAGCTGCGGAGGCAGCCAGGAGCCATCGCAGAAGCCGCATAATGATGCCTGTGGGCTGGGCAGCCGCCTCCACCCGCCTCCCGGATCCCTCAGCCCACCCTCCTCCTCCTGTGCCCGCCTCGCCTGCCCAGCCCACCCCAGGGCCCTCTCCCTCCGCTGCCACTTCCTCCCTCCCAAGCCCAGGTCTGGGGCCTCGCTGGGAACTTGACCAGTCCTGAAAGGGGGTGTCATAGAGGCCATTTTCCTGAGACGGGCCCTGCCCACACTGAGCAGTGACCTGCCAGACTGGCCCCGTGTGCCTGAGCCCTCCAAGTCCCCCGTCTGGGAGGAGGACGCCCAGCTTTGGAAACAGCTGACGTTTGGGGTGGGCTCCCAGAAGCCTCCTCCCCAGCACCTGCTCAGCCAGCAGCAGTTCTCTGCATCACATGACTGCTCTAAGCCCGAGTTTCCCTGTCTAGAAAGCAGAGAAACCATTCCCAGTCTCGTGGGCTGTGGGAAGGACTAAATGAATTAACACACATAAAGCATTCAGCCCCTGCGTGATAAAAAGTTCTCTATAAATGGCAGCTATTATTATTATAGCTGTTAAAATTATTGTTTATTACTGGCCTGTGGAGTGGTCTAGATTTGGTGGGATATAAAAATGAAATTAGAAAATAAAAAGTCACTGCATTCCACCTGCTCTGTCAAAATCCCCACTGGCACCATCTCTCAGCAGTGTCATTGAGCAGCCCCAGAGCTGTTTGCTCATTTTCGGTTATTCAAAGCCCAGTCCTGAAGGGTTGACTACTCCAGTCTGGCATCTTGGTCACACTGCCTCTTGCCTTCCCTCACGCTGTGGCTCAGGACACGGAGCGGGGCAGGGACCCCTGCTCAGGCCCACCACCTCCTCCCAAATCCCACTGGGGCGGGGGCTGTGGGCTGCGTTCCTGGTGTCTGCCGTGGACATGGAGCCTTCCTGTGCTCCTTGTGGTGTGGTGGCTTCTCTGGCCAGCTGTGGATGCTGGCAGCATGGCAGGCCTTGCAAATGAGCACTGAGTGGCCTGCCACATCACGTGGAGCCCAAGGTAGGGGACTTGGCTCCACCCCATCCCAGCTCTGCCACTGTGGGTACAGCCCTACAGCCTCATCTGAGCTGAGGCCCCCTCCCCTGGTGGGCAGCCTTTGGATAAAGTGTAAACCACATACTCGCCACACCCAGCAGTGGCACGCCAGGCTCCTTGCCCTTCAGTGCTCCTAGAGGTTGGGGGACAGACCAGCTGGTCCACTGCCCAGGCAGACGCCATTGGGAACTTGCATGCCAAGCTGCCCTTCTTGCAGGTGCCCAGTCTCTAGGAGCTATCTCCCCGGGGAAGTACCATGAAAACATTGCCCCTAGGACACGATTCTCCCCACCTCTGCCTTCCCCAGTCTCCTTTCACATCCAGGGAGGAGGAGGGCTGGGGTGATGGCTGGGGTAGCAAGGCCTTTGAGGAAGACCTAGAGGGGCACCTGGATCTGCCCATCAGCGGCTCTCTCTAGAAAATGGGGCACTTGGCATCTTTTAGCCTCTAGTTTGGGCTCTTGATGCTACTTCAAGGGCATCAGGAAAAATGTCACTCAAGTTCCTATTCATTATTATTACTGATTTAGGGAGACAGCAAGATAGAAGTGGTAAGGGTGAATCTAGAAATAGTGAATTGTGGACAGGCCATGGGCCTGGCCTTAATAACAATAAACAGCTAAAACCTGTCCCCAAAGTTAGCACTGCCAGCGAGGAGTGGTGTGACCTGAATGGGGGTGTCTGGAGCAGAGCCTGCTGTGGTCAGGATGGCTGTGATGGGAGAGAGCTGGAAGCTCACAGCTCCATTCGGCACACACCGAAAACCAGGCTCACAGCCCTGGGCCCGAGCACCACCCACTTGCAAGCCCCCCAGGAGCTAGGAGGCAGCAGGGAGGTGGTGAAAGGAGCACTGTAGGGGGAGTCAGAAGTCCTGGTTGGGCCCAGGTTCTTTCACTCACCATATGACCTTGGGCAGGTCACCAGCCTCTCTGAGCACCGTCTTTGAAAGAGGAGTGGGCCATACCCACTCTACAAGGTGGTCTAGGGAATTAAATGCAATTCTAGGCATGAATGCTTTGTCCCTGGGGAGCACTGGCCCATGTGAGGGGCCACCCTGTTTGAGACCCCCTACCAGAGATTCCCCTCCCACCCCCCACAGCCCCTGCCTGTTATTGCAGCCCAAGGCCACAGTTTCCCTTTCTCTCTAGACGTTCCGGTGGCCGGTGGCCAGCAGCATTGACAAAAATGAAATGCTCGAGATTCAGATTTTCAACTACAGCAAAGTCTTCAGCAACAAGTAAGTTTGGAGGGGCTGGGGAGGGGGGCGGCTGGAGAGGCAGGGACCAGCGGGGCTGGGAGCCTGCCCTGCTTCTGGGTGACCATCCCTTTGGGGTTCAAAAGGGGACCTGCACCCCCAGCCTGCCCTGGATTGATCTTCAAAGACTGAAGTGGTCTTGGGCTGGCCTTTGATCCTCATCCTGCTTCCTCATGTCCTCCCCAGAGTCCCCCAGCCCTCCCAGCCTTTGTCAGCCACGAACACTCCACCCTCCTGTTCACCCCTGCTGTCCCTTTCTTTAGATATCCTCTATGCCATGCTGGGGGACAGTTACCCAGAAGACAAGCTGAAGGTAGAATGGCTGATGGTGTCCTTCACCAGACCCTCTGTAGCCTTGAGGGCAGCCTTGTCCCACAGAAGCTGTGACACAGCATGCTGTGGTGGTTTAGCAGTCAGGCAAGTCTGATCTCAGATCCCCAGGTCAGTCATATACTGTGTGACTCTGGGCAGGTTACATAACCTCTCTGAGTTCAATGTACTCGTGTGAAAAGAGTATTTACCTCAAAGGGCACTGCAAGAATTCGATGAAGTAGATGTGCATTCATTCATTCATTCAACAAACATGTATTAAGTGGCTATTGTATATCAGGCTCTGGACTAGGTGCTGGGGAGGCAGGGTGCCTACCCTCATGGAGCTTTCATTCTGCAAGTGAAGTGCACCTACCACATGAGCATTATCACTGTGAGGTGTTCAATAAAAGTAGCTCCCATCCTGCTCTCTGGGGGGCAAGCAGAATTCAGAAGGACTTAAACAATCTGGAATGGTGGCTATATAAGAAATGTAAAGTCCTGTGTTGGATTCAAAAATCACAACCGGCTGCAGTGGCACACTATAGTTGCAGCTACTTGGGAGGCTGAGGCAGGAGGATCTTTTAAGGCTCTAGTGTGCTTTGATCATGCCTGTGAATAGCCACTGCACTCCAGCCTGGGTGACATGGTGAGACCATGTCTCTTAAAAAAAAAATTGCTCTTATACAAGATAGAGGAGGAGTTATGGCTGAACGTGACAACGTGTCCAAAAGAGTGTGGAGCTATTAGCTCACTGAGGGCTCAGCAGGACTCAACAAACAACAGAAAAGCTGACCTAATCCTAGGTCAGACTAACAGAAGTAGAGCACCCTGCTCTGAGCAGGAGAGGCGAGGGTTCCACTGTTCCTATACTGGTTGCAGAGAACTCTAGTAAGCACCACCTTGTAGTTGCCAGGGAGAAAGGGGACTTTAAATCTTACCTTATGACAAGTAGATGAGATCCTCAAGGAGAAAATCATAGAGAATATATTCATGCATCCTTCCTTCCATCCATCCATCCTTCCTTCCTTCCATCCATCTATCCATCTATTCTTTCTTCCTTCTTTCCATCCATCCATCCATCCTTCCTTCCATCCATCCATCCACCCATCCTTTCTTCCTTCCTTCCATCCATCCAACTTTCCTTCCTTCCATCCATCCATCCATCCATCCACCCATCCATCCTTCCTTCCATCCATCCATCCATCCATCCAGTCACTCATCAAAACATCCACTGAGCAAATACTTTGTACCAGGCGAACACTGGGCTAGTCACTGGAGTTACTAGGATGAGGGATTAAGGCACAGTCCCTTCCCCCGAAGAAGGTTTTCTGCCACAGGAAGAGGAAAGAGAGGTGTGGGCCTAGAGGCAGGATGAGGACCAGGCTATGTTGCTGGACGACAGCAGATGGCTGGAAGACAGCTAGAGCTCTCCAACCAGGCACTGTCTCAGGAAGCAGTGAGCTCACTGCTGGGAGAGGTTGAGCAGAAAGTGGACCATGTTGTAGAAGGGATTTCTGAGTTAGGAAGGGCCAAAGCACATGGGCTCTAAGCAAGCTCTGATTCTGTGGGTTTTATTAGGAGCCCTCAGGATCTCAGCTGGATTGCAGGCCTGCTGGCAGTGCCTCAGGGAAGATGTTTAGGGCACAGAGGCCTCTCCTTTGCCTCTCAGGGTATCACATCATTCAGGCACTGTGGAGGCTTTTCATATCCACAAGAAAGATTGGTAAGAGACTCCCCACCAGGGACACCTGAGATGCAGCACAGTCCTCTTCCCTGGGGTGAGATACTGGGTGACCTACAAGGACAGCAGAAACAGGAACAAGAGAAAAGAGCCCCCACACAGACCAGGGGGATGTGAAGCAGGAAGCAGAATTGGAAGCTGAGCGCCAGGAAGGGCGGTCCAGACCCCCAGCAGGAACCCACACATAGATGTCAGAGCACCCAGGAGCCAGACAGCTTAGCCAGTGCAGCCCTCTCTGTGCAAGAGGGGAAACTGAGTCTCAGAGGCGATCCTCAGGTCACATGGGTAGACAGCGGTAGAGCCCAGGCTAGGATGCTTTTACCTCCTCTTCCTAATCCAATTCCCAGAAACCCGAGTGTTGGAGCAGTGATGGTGGAAACTGAGGACATGGACGAGAATGTTAAACCATTTACAGTGGAAGACCAACCACTGAAATGCTGGAAACCATTGAACCCAGCAAAACTCCTGCTATAAGTACTTGGGGAATTGTTTGGGAAATGGACTACCAGACAGTGAATACGCTGAAAGCTAAGTCTTCGGTTAGGTGTTCTTAAGGGCCAACCAGAGGGAAGACAGAAAGGGGGTAGTTCCTGTTCGAGCTCTCCCCTTCTTCCCTCCCTGCCCTCCCTGCGCCTACCCAAGAGAAGACAGGAAGCCCCAAGAGGGAGGCTCAGGCCTGGCAGGAGAGGTTGCTGCCCTTTCCTTGGAAGCCCAGAGAACGTCCAGGGCTGTTGGCTGCAGAGCTGGGATGGGGGAAAGGAGAGGCCACCCTGCAGAGCGTAAGGCCCACCCTGACACAGGCCAGCTGGGGGGTCAGAGTGGGAGGGGTGCCTGGAGTCAGGTGGGACTCAGGTCTCCCCGTCCTGGAGTTGGGGCTCTATTTCCCAGAGCCAGAGGAAAGGCCTGCCTGGTGTTCACCTGGGCAGGCCAGAGGGGCTGTGAGGCCACCACCCTCATCCTGGTGTGGCCTAGCTCAGTCCCCAGGCTCCTTCTGATGGGACAGCTGGTGGAGGGGGAGCCTCTCTGGGGTATGCACTGGGCTTAGCAACCAGCAAAGCCACACCCACTCCTGGGGACGGTGCCTGGAGCATAGCAGGCCCCTGATTCATTTGTGGAACAAGAGAATGAATAAGTGCCCCCTTTGGGTCAGGAGGCAAAGGGTAACAGGGTGGGAGAGCCTGGGAGCAGGTATCCGAGGGGCCCTTCTTCCCTGAAGAGTTCAGGGCACTCAGCGATGAAGCCAGCATCACGTGACTGATGCATTTGGGGAAACTGAGGTAAAGGAAGCTAGTGTGAGAACGGAGCCTATGAGTCTGATCCCTTCACTGGACTTGTCCTAGAAGCACAGGACAGCTTGAAAACTGGCCCCTCACCCAGTGGTTCTGGGGGCCTCGGAGGTAGACATGGTGTGAAGGAAGGAAGCGTCCTAGTCAGAGACCAGGAGACCCCAAGGTTTGCTCCGCCCCACCTGGGACAAAGGCCTCCTTCCAGGAACCCTGGGCTTCCTCGTGAGGACAAAGCGTTGAGTTCGGGGGACCTGGTGTGTCCGGCTCTGCCTGTCCGGGACCTCTGAGGGGCAGTGGCCTGGCCCTGCCGCCAGCCTCCGGGCTGCTGAGGATGCCAGGGGCCCCTGAATAATTCAGGAGCCAGGACAGCAGCAGAGGCCTGGTGGGGCCGAGGGCACCCGACACCGGCTCCCGGGGGAAAGCAATGAATTATTGACAGGAATCTGGTGCCAGTTGCCGATCTATTGTGGTCGGTCTGTGGGCCTGTCTGCACCTGCTGCCTAATTACCCGGGAATCCTAGCCCTGCCCCGCCTGCCCGGCCCCTCCTGGGCCCTGCCGGCCTCCTGTGAGTTACCCTTTTTGCAATGGGTAACTGGGATGGCCACATGAGGCAAGCTGCTGGAGGACATGGGGTTAGCCACAGCTCCTTCACCTAATAGCAGGGAAACTGAGGCCCAGAGAGGGCTCTGGTCCAGAGTCACACAGCACCTGCACAAAGAGCAGGTGGGGTGGACAGGGTCACCTCTGGGGTCACCACCAGGGCCAGAGCCAGGGGCTTCCCCTGCCCCTTCCTGTCCCGGCTCCTTCTGTGGAGAACGTCCACACAGGAGGGGCTGAGGGGTGGCGTTCTGGTTAGAATCAGCGTCAGGGCCCTTGTTTTGAAGCTGTTTTCATGGCAAGCATTGTGTTTTTGCACAGATGGTATGTTACAGACCTGTGAAAAGAGCAAAGTTTCATAAAAGTGCTTCTTTATACTTTACATAAGACTGAGAGAATATCAATTGTCCATTTCAAAGAACCTAATTTTTTATTTTTATTTGGGGGAGATTGTGTGGGACTGTTAGGAGTTAAAGCCCCCTGAGCCACCCCTGGGAGTGTGGCCAGTTGACTCCTCTGGCCACGCAAGGTCCTAGCGGCCCAGTCTCACCCTCCAGGCCACAGACAGGCCCCGGTTCTGTGGGGCTGTGCGCAGCTGGGAGGGTGGGGCAGCCTGGATCTGCCCCCAGAGCCCGTCCTGCAGGGAGACCAGCCCTGCACGGGCCCTGTACAAGGCAAGCCCCACATGGCATTGGGGGGGAGGGGCTGGCAGCAGCGTGCAGGAAGTTAGAGGGATTTCACACGAGCGTTCTCCTGACCACTGCCCAGTGGAGCCAGCAGTGCCACCTCCTTTGGGAGATGAACAAACAGGGCTCAGAGAGGTAGGAAAACTAGGCAGAATCACAGAGCTTGCCAGATGGTGGAAACCCTTTAGAACCTGCGGGCTGAACCCCCATCTGTCTGACTCCAGCGCCCAGGCCCTTTCCACTGTCTACACTGCCCCCTTTTAGGGATGGCACTTAGTCTGCGTATGGCCAGGGCTTGGGTCAGGGTGTGAGGAGGGAGCATTTGCCAGGAGGCCAACCTCAGCTCTCTGCAGCGGCAGAGTGGTCTAGCAGTGAGAGCCACTGTGAAGCAGCGAGAGCCCCATCACTGTCGCCATCACTGTCTGGCAGAGGCTTGCGAGCATGTGTCAGGGAGGTTGTTTCAGGGATGCCTCCTGGAAGGAGTGCGGGACAAGCTCTCTTCTAAGGCCCCTCCCAAGTCTGGAGTCTGAGACTCTCAGGCAAGTTAAGTCTGGAAGGCACCAGAGGCTTCTTGGAGCATTTGCAGGGGAATAGCTCCATCCTGCCCCCTGGGGGTGTCTTGTCACATTGCAGCACCTCTGCTGATGGGGGCACCTTCCTTTGCTGCGCTTGGGCATCTAAATATGGGGAAAGATGTGCCTGTTGCCCCGCACTCAGCATGGGCAGGTCCTAGTGCAATCAAAGCGGGCCTGAAAAGCTGTCTGCAAAGGGTAATGGTAGGACAGAGATTCTCATTGTGTCACCCCAACCGGCATCATCAGTATCGCCTGGAAACTTGTTGGAAATACACATTCTCAGGCCTCCTCCAACATTTTCCAGCACATCCATGGGTGGGGGGCAGGGGGAGGGGGAAGATTCCCTGTCATCTGGGTTTTCACAAGCCCTCTAGGTGATTCTGTTCATGCTGAAATTTTAAAACTACCAATTTAGAACCAAAAGAAGTGAGACTGCAAAAAGGCCGGTGCATTCCTTCATGCCCATAGGCTACTGTTAGAATGTCTACACGTACGGCAGCTAAGAGCCCACCCGCTTCATTGTATAAAGACCAAACTGAGACTCAGGGGCAGCGGCTCCAGGTCCCTGGCCCAGCCCAGCACCTCTCTCTCTCTCTCTCCTGCACTGGGGAGAGGACGCTGGTCTGAGAAAAGCCTAGAAGCCAGTTAGGCTAAGTGGAGGAGTGGTGTGACCTTTCTCTCTCAGGGAGGTGGGCTCCGCTCTCCAGAGGGAATCGGTTTATATTCACCCTTCATATTCATCCCACACGGCTGCTCCCGCTTCCTCCCCGCACAGATGGGAGGATTGTTTTCTTTTTAAATCAGTATTCGCCCTCCACAGCCCTCAGGACGGGTACAGACATCAAACATGCCTAAGTCAGAATTCATCTGCTATCTCACCACACCCAGACTGGCCATTAGTTAGCTGTGTCCCTTCCCCTTTTGTGGCCTCACCTTCCTCCTCTATAAATCACTGGCAGCACCAGGTGAGCCTAAGGCCCCTTCCTGCTTTCACACGCTGTGGCTGCGTCCCCAGCCTTTGTCCCTTCAGCTGGGAACAGGGTGTGTGTTTTCATCCACCCCACACAGAAGCACCAACGGCCTCGAGTGCCCTCTTCTCTCCCAGAGCAAGGCGTCTAACCGTGGGGTGAAATGGGGTTCAAGTCAACTCCATCAGCATTTATTGGGCACCCGCTGTTGTTCATTAATTCAGCCAACAGACGCTGAGATCTCTGGTGTGTCGGAAATGTCAAATACAGGCTGGAAGCACCCCAGGGCCCTTGAGAGGCTCACGTCTGCAGACATCACATGAATAACGACTGGCCTGCTTTGGGGGGTGGGCTCTGTGCTGGGGACTCCAACGCAGACTTTACAGACTATCTCATCAGTCCTCCGCCAACGGCTCTATGAAGCAGGGGCTATGAGCTCATCTTGCAAGAAAACCAAGGCTGAGAGAGCTGAGTAAGTTGCCCCGGAAGCAGGTAGCTCGCTAGCAGTGTCAGAGCTGGGTTTCACATCCCACCTCTCTGACTCCAAGACTGCTCCCAGCCACCAGCCTGCGCTGCCTCTGCCCTGCTGTGCAGCTAGGAATACGGGGGCTCTGCGGTCATGTGGGTCCCTGGCATCAAGGCGTGCCGAGGTTGCAGATGTGGAATGAATGGACGTGTGGTGTTGGTGAGGGCTGGGAACCTTGGCTTGGTTAGGGAGGTGGGAGGAGGAGGAGCTGCTTGTGTGTCCCCGAGCCCCAGGTCCTGTTCCAGCAGCCTCCGCACTGGGCATCTGGACGCTGCTGTGCAGGGACTCAGCTGAAGCCCGATCCCACGTACCCTGACCCCCAGCCCGTGGGCATCCCCCAGGGTGCCCACTGCCCCTCAGAGGTCCCCTGGGGAAATAGGCCTCACACATACAACACTGGCTGGGACCAGGCCTGGCTCCTGGGCCACCATCTCCAGCCCAGCCTGGAGCCTGCGCAAGCCCACCTGTCTCCTCCCCAACCAGTCATGGCCCGGAGGATGTCAGCCTCGTTCCTCACTCTGTCCTCTTCCATGAAACCACCTTCTGCCTCTACTATTCACAGGCTAATCGGGACCTTCCGCATGGTGCTGCAGAAGGTGGTGGAGGAGAGCCATGTGGAGGTGACCGACACCCTGATCGATGATAACAACGCTATCATCAAGGTGGGTGTGCCCCAGGGAGTTCCTGGGCTTCCCCATACAGGGCCTGGGGGAACATTGGGTGGTCTGGGGAGCGCTCCTCATGCGTGGCAGGGTGAGGCGGGAGGAGGAGCCTCAGGGCAGGCTCTGCCGAGCTGCTCAGTCTGACGGCTGTGGTTGGAGGCCCTGCGGCGTGGCAGGCTCTGCTGTCTCACAGCAGACACCCCAGCCCTTCCTACATGGGAAGGCAGGGAAGAGCTACTGTGGGTGCACGTCCTGCTCCAACGACGGGTCCTTCCATCTGGACCCAGCTCAGGAATCGCTAAAGAGGCTTCTCCCAGGGGAAGGCCAGGCTGAGCCCTGGTGGCCACTCTGGGGCATGGTCCTCACTCTGCACATCTGACTTGGCTCCTCTCTATGATGAGACACTCCGTGAGGACAGGGACCTTGCCTTCCATTCTGTTTGTCACATCCCAGCACACATGCACGGGCAATGCACAGTCTGTAGGCCCTTAGTACGTGTCTGACAAGCAGAGGAAGCGAACCAACTCGGATGCCCCTAAGCTCTGCTCTGATCACTGGTCCCTTGAGTTCATTCACGGCCGCTCGTGGGCAGTTTGGTACCGTGGTGAGGAGCACAGTCCCTGGGAATGACTCTCAGGCCACTCACTCTGTGGCTTGGGCAAGCTACGTATCATCTCCAAAGTGAGAAAAATTATGGCATCTATGCACAGAATTGTTCTGAGGATTAAATGAGAATACACAGAAAGGGCTTAGAACAGTTAAGTAAGTGCTGAATAAATATATCAAATAATATTGTTAGCTATTTCCTGGCCTCAGTTTACCCATGTGTAAAATGGGGTTGTACCATGGTCCCCCACCAGGGTCCTGTGTAATATATGGCCCTACATAATAACCAGCAGAAACAGCCTGAAAAGTCAGGACCACGGCCACGGGGGGTGGCCAGAGAGGAAGGAACCCTCTCTGAGGAGTGTTCCGAGTAGAGCAGAAGCTCCCCGTGTGTCTTGGCGTCTCAGGACACTTCCTTGCTGAGAACAAGGAGAGCAGTTAAGGCTTCTCAGCTTGGCCTGGGCCAGGTCACTCCCTCCCTCAGGCAGGGGTG
This sequence comes from Eulemur rufifrons, assembly GCF_041146395.1. NCBI lineage: Eukaryota > Metazoa > Chordata > Mammalia > Primates > Lemuridae > Eulemur > Eulemur rufifrons. Next base: position 95,883,949 of record NC_091001.1, read on the forward strand.
GCAGGGAGGGCTTCTTAAAGTTCTCAGCCACCACAGCTGGCGGGAGGACATGCAGAATAGGCTACATATGGACACCAGTGGGAATGGAGGACCCAGAGGAAAACATGGACACCTAGATGAAGAGCACATGGTACAGGAGGTGGGCAGGGACGAACAGACAGCACAGCCATGCCCTGGACTTCTAGAATCAGACTTAGGATGTCAGCTGAGGAAGGGACTTAAAGATCACCTAGCCCTCCCACCACCCATCTCGGCTACCCATGTTTATGGATGGGGACCCTGAAGTCCTGATGGGAAATGGATTTGGCCAAGGTCAAGAGCAGGGCCGGCAGTGAGACCCAGGGCTCGCCGTCCCAGGTTACCATTTCCCACAACATACTTGGTTATTCCAGAAAGGTCACAATGGCCCAGTGGAGAGGACATGGGGCTTGGAGTCAGGCAGCCTGGGCTCAAATCCCAGCTCCAGCACTTTCTAGCTTTAAGTAATTTAACCTCCTGATATGTCGGGCAGGGCAGGTTGGGGTGTTGAGAAGATCAAAGGAGTGAACACTAGCACGATGTCTAGCACAGGGAGGGTTCAGAAAATATGTGCACCTTTCCCTCCCCTTGGAGAAGTTAAGCCCGGGCAATGGGAGGTCCCAGCACTGAGTGAAGCTGCCTATCTGGGGCACAAGAGCAAGTCACCTCTGGACTTGTGAGGAAGGACAACCACGCTGGGGGCTCCCATCACCCATGCGGGTTGAGGAAGGTCTGTACGCTGGGGGAAAACGGGAGCTGAACGGGGCGAAGGACACAGAGCAAGATGCCCAGTCAGGATTCTCCAGCACTAAGCTTAACCCCAGGCCCTGTGCTCTACTTTCTCCCAGAGCAAACCCCAGGGCAAGCCCCGAGTTCCCTCCCTCTCTGGGGGGGAGGGCGGGTGTCAGATGAGTAGGAAGAAGCGCTAACTCTGCACCTCTGAAGGGAGCCCTGGGTCTGGGCTCCTCTCCTGGAGGCCACACTCAGCTCATCTCGTCACATTTCCAACAAGCTGGTCTTAGGCAGACCACCCCTCAAGCCTGCAGGCAGGCCTGGTTCTAAGGACGAGGAGGTGACCTGATCACTGGGGACACTGAATGCTACTCTTGATTATGTAGACAGTGGCCTTGGAGAACCTACCCCCATTCCAGGCTCAGCTGTCCAAGGCAGGCTGAACAACCCCCTGCCCAGCACAACCTTGGGCACCGGGGGGAGCAGAGCCACGTGCAGCAGGATCTGCAGCCAGATCCCAAGTCTGCACGTGTCAGTCTTTCTGAGCTTCTGTTTCCTCACCTGCAAAATGGGGTGACTTCCTCCCGTGAGTCTGAGTTAAGGGTGTGAATGCACTTTGGAAACATCATGAGGCACAGAGTGTGTGGGGTTATGATGGCTATTGCAGTCCCAGCCGCTCACCACCGCCCCTCTCCCTGCAGACCAGCCTGTGCGTGGAGGTCCGGTATCAGGCCACAGACGGCACCATGGGCTCCTGGGACGATGGGGACTTCCTGGGGGATGAGTCTCTTCAGGAGGAAGAAAAGGACAGCCAGGAGACGGATGGACTGCTCCCCGGCTCCCGTCCCAGCTCCCGGCCACCGGGCGAGAAGAGCTTCCGGAGGTAACAGGCGGGCCCCTCTGGCTGCCCCCTACCCCAAAGACACAGGGAAGACGCCTGTGCCCTGGCCCCCCGCAGGCCCCTGTAGGCGTGGCTGGCTCAGAGCACAGATATCCAAGAGCTGGGGCGATGTTTCTGCAGAGCCCCAACCTCACCCCACCCCACCCCAGAGCTCACTCAGGTCAGGCTCACATCAGACCCTGAGGGAGGCCGAGCTCCAGCACGAGGGGAAGGGGCTAGACTTCCTGCCATGATCAGAGGTGGGGAGAAGGGGAAGGAGGAGGCCCTGACCTCTCTGGCCCAAGACCCGGCGGTGCCAACCAGGCCCAGTGAAGAGACCCGAGAGAGTGTGGCCTCTTTCTGCCAAAGTGAAGTCACAGGTTCTGGCTGGGCCCAGCCTCTCTCCTGTTGAGATGAACACATGCAGGCACCCAGCGTTCAGGCGGCACACCCTGCAGATATCCTGCCGCACACAGACGACAGGGAGCTCATTCCCCACGCACTACTCTTACAAAAGAAGAAAAGCAACTGTATTACTCTCACTGCCCAGAGAGACAGAACCTGAGCTAAGCTAGTAAGATGTTGTCCGTAGGTTCCCAGGTCACAGGGATAACAAGGAAAATGCCAGTAAGTCAATGATGTGTCTAAAGGACCAAGGTGTTTTTAAGAGATGGGATGCTCCAAGCCACTGGAAACATCTCCCTCTAATCTCCTTCCACCATTTTCCTTTCCAAGTAAAGTTTATTCAGTCCCCCTGCTGGAAAAAACACAGGTCCTAAATTAGTGGAATTGAATTGATACACTTTTATTGAACAAATATATTTTCCTTCTTTGCATTGGAACCGCTTTGCAGTCCCTCACTCCACCCCCAACACACACACATGCAAGCGTGCATGCACACACACACACACACGCACACATGCACACATGCACATGCACACACGCACAAGCTTGAGAAACCCGGGGCGCCAGGCAGGGACACTAATGGTAACAAGGTCCGAGCAATCGTGCCTGCAGCAAACATGCCTGGACTGTCTACTCCAGGCCAGCCACAGGGAGGGGGCAGCCCTGGCTGGGCCAGCTTGGAGCCCACCCTTCAGACTCTGGGCAGTCCCAGATCTGCCTCTTACTAGCCTTGTGACCCTTGGCAAGTCACAAAACCTCTCTGACCCTCTCTCCTCCCCTGTACAATGGGGACCATAGCAATGAACTCCTCCACCCCACCCTGTTGCTGGGAGAGCCAGAGGGATCACGGAGAAGCAGGTTGTAACTGAGGCACCAAATGCTGCCCACACGAGGGCTGGTGACAAATAGGGTCTTTGTAGCGGGACAATGCAAAGGTCAGGAATCTGGCTGGAAATGGTCAGAGCAGGAGTAGACTGGGTGGGGAGCGAGGGTGCTGACTCAGCGGACACACCCACTTCTTCTGTCTCCACTAGGAGACAGCTTCATGGGCTGGTTCAGAGGCTGCAGGCGGGCTCTAAGAAAGGGCTTCCGGAGAACAGGGTGGAAGGCATGTGAGGGCCGTCCCTTGTAGGGAAAGGAGAGCTGGCCCAGAATACAAGAGAGCTAATGTCTACTAAGTCCCATCCTGACTATGCCACTCGCTAGCTGAGTGACGTTGGGCATGTCATTAACTCCTGGGGTCAGGAACAGAGAGGGGTTCAGCTAGTGGACATCTGGCTCCCTCCAACTCTGACATCCTGAGGGACCGAGGGATGCTCTGGACGCTGTAGGTAGCATCATGGGACACAACTCTCCGGGGAGCACTTGGCAGCAGGAGGCAGCTTTCTGGGTGGCTGTAGCTGAGGCTGAGCCGAGCCAGTTTCTCTCTCAGGTCACAAAAACGAGCCACGTGATCTAGATAAAGTACAGTGGGGACCCTCACACCTCCAGAGAGCCCTGGGACTCGGGAATAGAGACAAGAGGGCCCTCCCCTCTTCCTCACAGCCTGGCCAGCTGTCCCACCTCTCCCGACCTTCAGTGGCCAGTCTCAGGGCAGCAGCAGAAAGCAGGGGCAGGAGGGGGGTTTCATCCTGGGGACTGGGACCTGGGCGAGGGTGTCTTCCAGGTGGCCTAGTCCTGCATAGCTGGGACACGTGAGGGCACCATGGGAGTGGGTGTCGTTGCCACACCTTCTCCCTCCAGGCCAGCCATGCAGACAGCAGGCCTTGGGGGTCAGAGGGTCAAGAAAACTCTAGAGCTGGGCCGTTTGCTGGTGAGGAGGTGGAGCCGGTTTAGAGAATATGGGGTTTTCCTGTAGCTTCATTCTGGCTGCCCACATGTGCCAGTGAGTTCTGGGTCAAGGGGTGCTGAGGTGCCGAGGGGACCCTGGAAGCGGGCCTCGCAGCCCTAGACATGGTGTCTCACCCTTGTCACTGAAGTGCCTGGTAAGCCGGGCCTGCCAGCCCTGGGGCCTGGGAGGAAGCCAGAGAGCCCTCCAGAAGGGACTTGGCCAACCTCTTGGCCAACAGGAAGACACCGATTCCCTGAAGAGGACAGGAAGGGGGAAGGGGCTTCCGTGCCTCACCTCCGACCCCACGTCAGGACCCCAAGTCCTGGCTTTCCCTGCACCTGCCCCCCACCTTTCACCCCCACCTGGGAAGGCCAATCCCTTATGGATCAAAGTAGTCAATGTGCACAGTGCCCCTGCCGTCCCTCCTTGGCCGCAGTGAGCGGGAGAACCTCCTTGCTGGCAGGCAGCAGCGTCCCACCAGGTCACCTGACCCCGGGCTGTGATTGGGCATCTGCTGCTCCCTGTCTGGGGTGTGAATGGAGCAGGCGCAGGGGAGGCTGATGTGGGAGGTCCTCTGGGCTCTCTGCGCCCCTCTCTCCAGCCTGGGCCACCTCCCAGCCCTCCCCCGACTCTCGCCCTGTGCCTGGCCAGCTGCTCAGGGACTTCACCCATGTCCGTCTGTCCTTGCCCCAGGAGTCAGATGGCTCCCAGCAGGGGTGGTGTGGCCCTCAGGTCTCAGCTCCTGTGAGGGCCGCAGACAGGAAGGGGCCTCTGCAGATGCCCCCTAGCAAGGCCACTCACTCCCGAGACCCTAAATACTGCCCTCAAGTTCCCATCCTCCTTGGGGTGTGCATGCGGCACGTCTGCCTGTTCACCCTCAGCGCCGAGGGCTCCATCTCCCCTAGGCCCCGGTCAGTCGCATGGCCTCCAGCCGCCCTGCCCACCGCTCTAGTCCCTGCCCCCAGGCCAGGGGTCTCAGATTTCTGCCAGGTTCCTGCAAAGAGCCCCCAGGGATGTACCCGGAAGCAGTGCAGTGCAGTGGAGAGCACAGGCCCAACCCACAGCTCTGCTGTTTGGGGACCGACCTCCCATCTGTAAGGTGGGGCTCACTGAGGCCCCACAGGAATGCTAGGGTTAAAAGAGACAATGCGGGCAAGTCGCCCACCACGGGCCTGGCGTGTAGGAGATGCTCAGCCAGTGTTCGTTTCCCTCCTCTGCGCAGACTCCACGCTACCCTGACACCAGCTTTTCCTACCCTGAGCAGTATCTCACCTTTTGGTCCAAGCACTGTCACCAAGCTCCTAATGAGCTCTGGCACAGCCACCCAGGGCCAGGGGCAAGGGGCTCATGTACAGTGTTCCCCTCACCTCCCCCAGTGTCAGTGTCGCAGAGAAAGAATAAATCACTAACCTCACGGTTAGCAGCTCCCAAAGCAGCTCAGAGGGGCCAGGGGCAGCCGGCCATGGTGGGATTTGGGGCAAGTGAGACACAGTCCCCCTTCTCTGCAGCCCGCTGTTCTCTTCTCAATGGTCTCGGCTGATCTGGGCAGCCAGAGACCTGGCTAATGTTAACTCCTTTGAGCTACAAACTGACCTGCTTGCCTGAGGTAAAGGTTAGCCGGCCGGAGCTGGCCAGAGCTGGGCTGCATCTAGGCCTTAAGGTCCTGAGCTGTGGGGGACGAGTCAGGTCTCCCTGGGCAAGGTCTGTGCCAGAACAGGGTGTGAGGAGAGGGAAAATTGCCAATTGTTATTCGCTTTCTTTTCTTCATCCTCATTGTCACAGCATCGGGAAAGCATGAGAGAATATTCCAGAAGGGCTCCAGAGAGCTAGGAGCTCTGAGCCCTGGAGTAGTAGCTCAATTACAGCCCCACCGCCACCCTAGCACCTCCCCACCTGCCTGTCGTCTGGGGACCGGATGTCCTCCTTACAGCACGCCTCCTCACCCCTCGCCCTCGCAGGGCAGGCTCAGCCCATGGTTTCCCTCAAGGACCCCAGAGGTTGGGAGCTCCCCACCCCCTGGAGAGGACTAGGAGACAAGGTCAGGGAGAAGCAGGGTGGCCCAGGCCAGAGGGTAGCCAGGCTCCTCTAACCCCGTGCTCCGTGAGGAAGCTGCACATTCTGGAATCCCCAGACCTTGGCCTGGGGTGGAGGAGATCAGGGATAGCCTGAGCCCCCTCCCTCATCAGCCCCACTCCTGTGAGCCCCTCCCCTCTCTCCCACAGAACCAGGGCCCGTGGGACCCCTGCCCGGCAGTCTTGGGCCAGTGTGGAGGCTGTGTGGGGTGAGGGGTCTGTGGGATAAGGAGGCCCTGGGGAGTGCAGGGGCCAGCAGGGCCAGGGGTGAGGCTGCAAGGGTCTCTGGTCCTCACCCTCTCACACACGTCCCCTTGTCTCCTCGTTTCTCCCCGCTACTCAGCAAAGGCAGAGAGAAGACCAAGGGAGGCAGAGATGGCGAGTACAAGTAGGTGTCCCAGGCCAGGGCAGAGCCGGCTCCCACCACAGGGCTGTGGAGGGCGGGAGGGCCCTCTGTCCTGGGGGAGCCAGCATGGGGTGTGCAGGGAGGCCTTTCCCTCTGACTGTGGGGGTCCAGGGGGAGGGTGAGGATAGGGTGGGGTGGGCAGGTGGCCGGGCCTTTGGTTTCCACTCTCGGCTCTTGGGGGCCACCCTCCTCCCTTCAGTGTCTTGTTGCTCCTCCACTGCCCCATTCAGCTCCCCACCTTGTGGCCCCAGGGGTCCCTGTGAGGGAGGGTACAGCTAAAGGCCAGGGCAGGGAGGGGCCCAGGGAGCAGTGGACTCTTGTTCCCAGAGTCAAGGCAGGGCTGGGCAGTTGGACATACAGCACGGGAGACCCAGGGAGGACAAGCTCTGGGCACTGAGCGGCTGCAGGGCGTGGCCGGAGCATGAAGACTCAGAAAGCTAAGCAGAGACCACCGCTCTGGCGGCCCCACTATCTCCATTCCCCCAAAAGGCTTCCTCGGGGAGGGAGATTGGGGGGCTGCATGGCAGGGAGAGGACCAGGGGACTCCAGATGGGACCAGCCACAGAGGGCTGGAAGGACGCGAAGGCTGGGGTTATGAATGGGTCGTGTAGGCCCCCTAGAAGCACACTGGCATCTGGAGACTCTCTGGCATCACAGAAGACTCCACCAGGGCAGGGGTAGCCCCGGGGCTGACCACGCTGGAGAGGGCCTCTGGTCGACGCTCCTCCTTCTGGATGATGAATCTGAGTCCCAGAGCAAGGGCAGAGCTGGACCTAAAGCACAGAGACTCTGACTCCCCATCCGGAGTTCCCAATAGAGGAAGCTAGAGCACTTGACTCTACCCTAATTTAATTCTCCAAACACACCAATGAGAGCTGAAAAGCCAAGAATGCAGTCTTTATTTTCCAGATAAAGAACCTGAGCCCCAGAGACATTAGGATGTTGGCTCAAAACTGTGGTCTGTATATGTTAAAGATTAGTTCATATGAGGACATCACGGAAACACCACGATTGTGTGTTTCGGGGTATGAACTGATCGGCACTAGTGTGCGCTCACGGTCTCTGTTTATGTATAGATTCTGGGGAACTCACAGCCTTGGCCATTGCTTTAACGAAAGCATGTTGAGTTGCAACACCCGTTTGTTATACACCAGCAGAGGCAATGATGATGCAGGGTGGACACTGTGGCGTTGGAGGAAATGGCACCATGTGGGGCAAGCTCTGGCACAGAGACCTGAAGGATAGAGGAGGCTGCCAGGTTCCCAGCAAGGGAAGAGGCGTCAGGCAGCGCATGTGTTGAGGCTCGGCGAGGCAGCCAGGGAGCTGCAGCCCGGAGTGAGTGGGAGATGATGGCGGGTGCTGAGCTGGCGAGGTGCTCTTAGAGAGAGGGTTCCAGGGTTCAGATTTCTCCATGGACACATAGATGTAAAAGGCGTTTATATGGGACACAAACAACCTGCCTGTCCCCAGGCTCTCTGAGATAGGCGATGCTCTAAGGCCCTTCCTGATTTCCAGGTCTGCAGTAGGTCCCAGGCCAGACCCACAGGGACTCAGACTGGCTGGATCCCTTTGACTGCCCACCGCTGGAGTAGCAGGTGCCTCACAGCGTTGGGACACAGTAGGCCTACACAAATGCTAGCTCCCCAGCCCTGCCTCATCCTAACGTCTTGCCATCTCCAATTAACCTATGAGAGAAAGCAAACCAGCATGTACTATGGTAATTTTAATGTGTAGATCCACAGGACTATTGAAAGATAGGAAAATGGAATTTCTAAGAAGAGATTAAATAAATTGAAACCCTTTAGCCTGTGGGAACAGTTTTCAGTCTCTGAAAGGACAGCATGGGGCAAAGCTGGCTAGTTTCTGTTTCTACTGCGGAGAGATAAATGGAAATAGATTTAAATTTCTGTAGGGAAACTTAAGACTCAACCCATGAAAGAATTCATGCACCCCTGAACAGGTGAGATCCTAAGGCTAGGTTTGTGGAGATGGGAAATACATTTCCATGATGCTGTTTGCTCAAGCCTTGTGAAGGGTTGGGTACCAGGGAGAAGTGAGGAGCCAGCTTCCCTGGTGACCTTGGGGTCAGGATAAGTACCTGTGGTTCTCCCAAGCCTCCTGGTACAACACGAGCACATGTGCAAATGGGCCACTTTGGAGACAGGGTGGTTCTTGTATAAAGGGTCGACCTGTCCTGCCTACTTATGGGAAGCTAATCAAAACTAACGCACTTTCAAAGACACCTATGAAGGCTGCAATTATGAAATCCCTTGTACCTGGGGTGTGGAAAATAAAAGAAAGAAGCCTATCAAGGGGCATTTGGAGTACTTAGCCCTAAGTCTTGAAAATCTGGCTGCTTGAGCAATGCAAAGAGGGACCGCAGACCCCATTTCTCGTAGATAGGAGTTTTTATCCCGATTACCTGAGGCCTGAGCTAACGAGCCTAGACGGTTCCGACTGAAGCCAATGGTGCGGCAGAAGCCTTGGACAATGAGTAGGCTCAGCCTGCAGTTCATTTACAGTCATTACGGTCTAAGTCCCAACTTTCAGAATAATACAGAGACCTGAATTAATGAAACACTTGGGTCACTAAATTTAATTTGGTGACTGTTCCCCAGTCATTATAAATACCAAGCTCTTCCCTAGGACCCTGTGTGTCTCACACAACCACAGCAACCTGCTTCCAAATCTGAGCCAAGAAATGAGCAGAGAAATTGTCAGATCCATAAATGAAAAAAAAAAAAAAAAAGAGTTTACAGTGAGTGAACTAATTTTAACATCTTTTCCCTAGAAAGAAATCCCAGTCTAGATTGTAGGTGTATATCGTTCTGCGGGAAACCCAAATGTGACTGTGAATCCTCGGCGTTCCCCAGGAGGCGGCCTCCCCTGGGTCCTGCTTCCCGTTTAACAAGCCCGTGAATCAGGAGCCACTGTTTGTGAAGTGCTTTCACCAAGCAGAGCACTGGCTGGTTTGCTTTGTCTGTTTCTCGCCATATCCTATTTTTAGTAACTGTAGAACCCAACTAGACCAAAAGCAGAATTTTTCTTGTGAGGAAAAAAAAAAAAAAGCCAGGACAACAGAAACCTAATCAACAAATTATGTTTTTTGGAAATCTAAGTCTTTAATACAAGTGGATAATCTTCAAAATTACCTGATTAAGTTAACATTTATTTCAAAATTTTCTTTTACCTTTGCCAAGATACATACTGCTTTCTGGGAACCAGAGCTGCAATCGGGCAGAAAGGGCTCTTTCTATAGTGTCACTGGTCAGAAAATCACAAAGGGTGGTGTCACTACAAAGGGCGGTGGTAGCGATGAGTCGAAGAGCAAGTCTAGGAGAACAAACAGGCCTACAGAGCCTATGGTCAGAATTCCGGAAATTACATCCTTCACTACACATCTCTGCATTTTTCATAAAGGGACAAACATAATTTTGAGATCCTCCCAGGCACACAGGAATATACCAGTGAGCTTTTCCACTTCAGATGGTTAAAGTTATGTGGGGTTGGGAGAGAGGGATTTCTCCTTTGAATTGCTTTAGGGTGTGGTAAAGATGGTTGGGTAAGTATAGTGTTTTTTTTTTTTTTTTAAGTCTCAATCATTACCTCCAAATATGTTTGTTTTAAGGAGCAAAGTGACTTTCAAATTCGAGGGCCATAACTGCCCAAGGGATGCCTCAAGTCCTTTCCACTTGGGTGGGTCCATGGGACGAGCATCTGAAAGCCACGATTTCCTGCTATCTAGCACTCCCTTTGGGCCACAGGCCGCAGGGCCAGGTCCCTTCCCAGGACGCTGGGCAGCTGGCTTCTCCAGGCAGGGCCTGCCTCTGTCCTGCCGCCTCAGAGCACTTCCCCTGGGGGGCTCTGTGTCTGCAGCAGGCTGCAGTGGTGATGGCATTGTATAGGTCACACACGGGGTGGGGCTGGGGACCCTAAGAATAGCACAGCCCAGGAATGGAAGAAAGTGATGGCACAAAGTCAAACCCTGAGCCCTGCAGGAGACTCCTGGGTAATTCAGGAGGGAAGTAGTTGGGCAGTGGGGCGAGGCAGAAAGGAACCCCAAGCACTGAGACAGGAAGGGACCCATGGGGAGACAGGGACTGGACTGAGGGCCCGCAGTAGCCACAACTCCTGAGGCTGGGCCTGTGGCAGGGGTCAGAGGACTGAAGCCAGGACTCCCGCGCTTGGGGCCACCAGGCGGGGAGAAATCCCACCAGATGCTGCGGTGGGAGCCAGCCAGGATGGTCCCTTCCCCACCACACACGATTGCTTCTGCTGGGTCCACTGATCTGTTGGATGTTATGGCACCAGCAATTTAACATTTATAGCAGTCTCTTCCCAAATGTGTTGATGCATACGTTATTGCTGAACAAGCAGCTTCTCTGTAAACATGGGCATGGTCTGTGGGACTCTTCAGAGATGACAGCGATCTGCAAACTGCCGGCACAGGGACCGCACTAAAGTCCAAAGGGTCAGGATGGGGTTCAGACTCTCGGAGAAGTGCAGTCCCACAGCATCGAGGCAAAGGAGCTGGGATGGGGTGGAAATACTGCTGGCCTAGGGCACAGCAGTTTTTATGCTTCAGCCTCATTTCTGCCACTTACCTGTGACGTTGTGATTACTTTCACCTCTCTGAGCCTCAGTTTTTCATTGGTTGAATGAGGAGAAGCGAGTGTCCCTCTCAGGATCGCTAGGAAGAGGAAATGAGCAGACATCTGGAAAAGCCTTTGGCCTTATGTAGTCTCTTTTTGGTCATTTTATATATATATATATGTTTTATATGAATTTATGTATATATAACTTATCTCCCTTTATTAGAAGGGGAGAAGCTTCTAAAAATAATTCCAAAAGCATTAAGCTTGATTTTTTTAGAGCTCCTTTCTTTCCCTTTCTTCCCATTGTTACATTGCAGACAAGGCACTAGTGGAGGGTACAGACACATCAGCCTTCTCTCTCCCCTTTTTAGGAACTCATGAGCATGCTAGTGTGCCCTAAGCTGTGAGCTGGTGCCACATGAACGGGGTGGCTCTTGATTGCTGCCTCACTGGGATACGGACAGGCCTTGTCCTGCAGATGAACAGTAAAGAAAAGGCCTGCGGTTGGGATAGGGCCAGGTTTGGGGGATGAGATGGGCTCCCCAATCCTGAGTAGAGGGGCTTGAGGTTTCCAGGTCATCTCCCCTGGGACAGAAAGGTTTTCCCCAACCTCTCATTACCCAGCATAAAGAACAAGGATCTGGGGGTCTTAGAAATCAAGGGGATGCATGACCTTAAGAGAACGGGCTCTGCTGGGAGCTCAGGGCTGGGGCCTGAGCCTGGCCCCACCTGGTCCCACAGGATAACAGGGCGGGGCCGCACCCAGGAGGAGGGAGAACGGGAAGTGGAGGGAGTCAGGTATCCCCTTATGCAATATGGATGGGGTAATGGAATACTGCACTTCACCCCCGCCGATCCTACTCCTGGTCCCTCCTGGAGCCACGGACCACGGGCTCAGCTGCAGGGACATCATTGCCCTTTTCCGTCAGCCCCCTGACTGCAAGGCCCTTCACCTGGGGGGCGCAGACCACACGAAGCCAAAGGAAGAGGTAGGAACTGTAAATTCTGCCGTAAGTTCCTGGGGTTGGGGGAAAGAGGGATTCTGCAGTGACAGGGGACAGGCAGAAGGGGCAAAAGCCAGGACCAAAGAGAGACAGGAAAGGGCCGCGCCCCTGCTTTTCACTGGGGGCCAAGGAGAGGCTGGAGAAAGACCAGGCAGGCTGTGGGCACCAGGGCCATGTGAGAACCGAACAGCTAGTTCCAACCACATCTCCCACCGCCTCCTAGGCCTCTGCCCTTCTGTTCTCGGGCTCTGTCTGCGGTCCGAGGCTTTCTTTCCAATCAGCCGGGGCCGGGTACAGGGGCAGGGAGGATGAGCTTGGGGACACTGGCAGAGCTGGGAGTTCTGAGAAGACTGGACTGAGGGCGCTGGGATCAGGCTGGAAAGCCCAAGACCCAGAGGCTCTCCGGTAAAAACAGCTCTTTCCAGCTCAAGGCCACCTTCCCTGCTGGCCGGGGTGAAAGGATGGCGAAGGACGAAGCAGAGGGGCACCTCTGCCCTAATTCCCCCATGGCTCCGGGCGTGGGACTCAGACCCCCAGTATATCCCGGGACCAGCAGGCCAGGGCCAGGGTCTCCATCTCCCCTTCTCTTCTGTGTTTGTGTGTTTTCCTCCACGCGTCCCTCTCCCTCCGCCTCATCCTGGCGGCCACTCACAGAGCCGGGAGGAGCGTGTTCTCCGCCATGAAGCTCGGCAAGAACCGGCCCCACAAGGAGGAGCCCCAAAGACAAGGTAGGACCCGTGCCCCGGCCTACGGTTCAGTGCCCCTGGCAGTGCCCACTCCAACCTCTGCAGGTGACCGTCCCCCCACCCCGTCACCGGCAGGGTCCCCCTCCCGCCCTCCCTGGGACTGGTCGGCCAGAGCCACCTGGGAGGGATCTGGCTCTCACTGGCTGGCCCAGGAGCCAGGCCCCGCCCCCGGAGTCGTGGTCCTCTAGGAACCCCGGCTCTGGGGCCGAGGGAGGGGAGGCTTCTCCGCGGGTCTGGGATGAGCAGGGAGCCCGCTGCCAGTGGGCCTGTTTATAAAGGCTCCTCCGGCCCTCATTGCTCCCCCGTCCTTTTCTTCACACGGAAGCCCCGAGATGTTTAATTAGAGGAGGGAATATCAAGAAGTGTTATTTGGCTGATTCCTTATTTCTGGGGGAAAAGCAGAGTCCCAGGCGGCTTGCTCAGAGGCTGGGGTTGTCCCTCTGGGAGCAGCCAGCAGGGGGGAGAGAGGAGGCAGGGAGGCCAGGAGGAAGACAAGGGGAGAAATGGAGTGGATAGGGGAGCTGTGTGGGGGCCATTTCCCCATCACAGGCCCACCATCGGGGTTCCTGGCTGCCCTCCCCGGCATCCCTGGTAGGGCCCAGTGGCCCTCAGAATCTCCCCCACTCTCTTGCCCGCATGCCAGTTCCAGCTGTGCCTTTCTCCTCCTAGACTGAGAGAGTACAGCTGCTGGCTGAGGCCCAGACCCGCCATCCTTGGGTGCCTTTTCAGAATCGTCATGTCTTCATCCCGTTTGGGTTGATACACACCAGTGCAGATTAGGTTCTGAATTCCATCAGCTGTTTTATATGGATAAGTTCCTTCCTAAGCCTCAGTTTTCCTATCTGTGACATGAGAATAATGCCCACCTTGGCAGGTCTTGACTATAAGGACTAGAAATATGTGTGTAAAGTTTCTGGCATTGTGCCTGGCACAGAGTAGCCACCCAATAAATGCTAGCTATTGTCGTGAGAGGAGCATAAGTATGGATTCTTTGTTCTCTACCTTCCTTCACAAAGGATGTTCAGTGCTTAAGTAGACACAATGAAAGAGCATTCAATTAAAATAAATAGGCAAGACCAGGCAAAAGGTCAATTAAAACCAAAGGTCAAGATTAGGTAGAAAACACTGCAGATACACAGGCCACAACATTCTAAGCAGATGCAACTAAGTAAACCTTGAATTTGACTCTCAGTTTTCTGGATGCCAGAGTCAAAGGGGAAACCCAGTCACTATCCCACCTGGTCAGCCCAGATAACCAGCCTTTCGTCTTCCCCAGATGAACCAGCGGTGCTGGAGATGGAGGACCTGGACCACCTGGCCATTCGACTAGGGGACGGGCTGGATCCCGACTCGGTGTCACTGGCCTCAGTCACAGCTCTCACCACCAATGTCTCCAACAAGCGGTGAGTGGGCAGCAGCCCGGCATCCCCAGCTGCCCCACCGTGTCAGGCAGGACCCAGCTCGCCATGCTTGGAATTTGGGTGGAAAAGAATCAGGACCCATGGACAGCTTCTTCCTAACCCTGCCCTTTTCTTCTTTTCCTTGGATGTCTCTCTCACCTCGCTCCCTGCAAAGGCAGAGTACAGCAGCTGCAGGCCTGTCCCCAGGTCATTGAACACCTCCCAGCCTAGGGAAGCCACAAGGCTGCTTAGCCCATATTTGAACCTCTTGATCTGCCTCCCTGTTACTTCTGCCTTTGGTTAGTCCTCTCTGTTGGGGCCTCTGAGAACAACTAATCCCCATTCTGTTTGGAAGTCCTTGGGTGTTTGAAGGCCATGATTCTGTCCTTCTGCCCTTCTCCAAGGTCTGTTCACTGCCAGTGCCCTCCTCCCCCACAAGCAGTCCCGGTACACTTAGGCTTGATGGTACCTTCTCCTCCTCAGATCTAAGCCAGACATTAAGATGGAGCCATGTGCTGGGCGGCCCATGGATTACCAGGTAGGTGGGCACCTAGAGGCCTCATGCTTTTCAGACTCTGATCCAGTGGGGGGTTCCAGATAGATGTGCATTATAGACTCTGTTGAGGCATGGATCTGGGGGTCAGAGAGAGCCACAAGCTAAATATAAGTTCCCAGAGTAAGATTGTTCCTAGGAGACATTCCTAGAAGTATCAATAGAGAGGTAGAAACCCAAAGAAAATCTTGAGAACTCTGCTTATGCTGGTCAAAACCTTTCCAGGAATTTTGTCCAGCACTGGGCTTCATAAAGTAGAAAGCACCTAGCAAAGCCATAAAGAGACCAAGAAGAACCACCAAAAAAAAAAAAAAAAAAAAAAAAAAAAAAAAAAAAAAAGTATTCAAACATTTAAAATGAGAGCCTTTGAAGAAAGTGTTTTTGGTATCTTTCTTAAAAATTTTTTATATTATTTTATTGCTGGAATTAATGTCAATCCTGGTTATCTCTGGATGGTGAGAATGTGGGTGACTTTTTCTTGGTTTTGCTTCTCTGTATTTTCTCAGATTTATACCTAACTTTTTTGTTTGTAATGTTTCTAAAACTAGAGACCAAAAGACTGAGACAGAGAGGGGTTTACAGCTATAAGATTGTGAATGTAGCCACAGTGCAGGCAGGACAGGTGATGAGGATGTCTGATGGCTGCTGGGACAGGTCCACACGGGCCTCAACTTTGCAGGGCCAGACCTTCAATCTTTGCTCATCTTCCGGAGTTGATCAGAGTCTGAGAGACAGAGTTGCAATAACTCGACTTACAATGGACTGATGCACAGGCCAGAAGCACCAGTAGTTATTTATAAACTGGAAGCAAGGGAGGAGGAGGCATCTCTCAGGAAGGGCCCAGGGACCCTCCATTGCTCCAGACTCTCCCCTGGGGGCTAACAAGAACCAGCTATAAATCAGAAGACTGCTGGGCATTCGTAGCATTGAGTGAGAATGGTGGCTGATCAGAGGGGAAAAAGCTTTCAGAAAATCCCACCTCGCTGCCATTGTGCTTCTTGCCCTGGGGATTTCCTGTCTGGGTACCAGCACCAGGCCCCAGAATCAGAGTGAGTCCCCTCTCTGTCAAGGTAGAGCTTTATCCTTGAGGCCCATTTCCCAGGCCCCATGCACACCACCCCTTCTATAAGGATAACCACACCTCATTTCACTCAGGTGATGACATAAAGGACTAGATAGCACCTTTCTGTGTAAAAGATACGTCTGGTCATGTTTTCTCCTTAATTCTTGCTTCAGCTAGTTTTCATCTACACAGCGACTATCTTTCCTGGACTCCAAGTCCAGGCAGTGTCAAATGGACCTGCCCCTGTGGTTTTAAACAACTTCAAGCCACTGGGTTCCTTGGAGGTTTGAGCATCTTGATCCCTCACCTCTCTGCCAAAACCCAAACACAGAGTGTCCTGAGATTTCTGTGGGCTTCCCCAGGGATTTGGGCTCAGGGCTTTGTTTCTCTGTGTGCTGAGAACAGGAAAATTTCAATGAATAAAAGACCTCAACTCAGATACCATGTCACTGGCCTGCCAGGCAAGGGCACATTGAAAATGGAGTCATAGTTGTTCCTGTAACTTACTTTTTAAAGATTTACTATATTCCAGGCACTGTGCTGGGGCTATGTGTGTGTTTCCATTTATATTAATGTAATTCTTACAGCCACACAAATACAGGGTTACTGCATTTTACAGGTAAGAAATTGAGGCCCAAGGAAGTTAAGGAGTTTGCCCCAGGTCACAGTTAGTCACAGCTAGAGCCAGGGTTCAAACCCAAGGGATCAGAGCAGTCAGAGCAAGTGATTTCTCTGTAATCAAGCCTTCTGGACAGTTCCTCCCTTATGGTCCCTGGTTCAGCTTTTGCTTACTACTTACAGCTTGTTTTCAAAGGTTTTCAAACTGCTTCCTGCCAGCAACTTTCATTAACTGGGCCTTCAGAATATGTAATACATTGATGGACACAGTGGATAATAATTTTAGTGCTTATTCTTTTTTTAGGAAATGGGAAGATAATTCTCTCAAGTGAAATCATATTTATAAGTTGCATCAAAGTACAGCAGCTAAAATACCAAACCTCCAGGGCGAAAGGCATACAGAGCAAGCCTTACGGTTTCATTAGAAGAATGTACTGAGGTCAATGCTAATACTAGCTAGGGAAAGGCTTTTCGTTAAAATCCAGGTTCTAGAGAGTCAAGTGAAATAGTCCTAAACATCATACACAACCCCACCTGAGAGATCAATCACTTAACTGAAGGCAGAGTCTATTTGAGAAGCCACTTATGTAACTCACATTTTGTAGAGTTTTCTACATTGCAGCACACATCATCTCATTCAATCGTCATGGGTAGCTGGTGCCTCTGCTCATAGCTGAAAATATTAAGGCCCGGTGAGCCTACGTGGTCATCTATGCTCAGACCTGGCAACGTGTCGGGTCTGGGGCTCAATGCCGAGTCCCACAACCCCGAGTCTGTGCCTGTTACTGTAATATTTTACCACAGTCACCTAATGTGCACTGACACCTCCAAATCCAAAGCGAGAACTGATGGCTTAAAATGAGGGTTCCAGAAAAGCAGTAGTAATATCAGAAATTACTGTCTCTTTCTCTCTCTCTTTTTCTCATTCCCTCTTTATATCCTTTCAGCTATATCTATCTAGTATATATAGATATAGATATGTATCTTTTTAGCTTAAAATATGTAAGCCAATCATCATTTACAGTGGCTCTACGAGGGAAGGAGTTGTTTCATTCCCACCTGTGCCTGGCCCCCGTAGGTGTCCGGTAAATATTTGTTGAGAAAATGAGCAACTGCAAAAGGGCTTCCCTGGATGGAGGTGAGATTCCAGAGAGCTCAGTGCCCCTGAGAGGGTGCAGTAGAACACAGGTGAAATGCAATCACCAGGCAAGAAACGGTGGCTGGGGGCAGGGCTGGGGGGCGGCCAAAGCCTCCCTGGCCATTCAAACAGAGAAATTAAACAAAAGGAGAGGGGGCAGGAATGTAGAAAGGGGCCAAATTCCAGACACAAGGAAATACCAGAGCCTGCAGGCTTAAATGAGCAAGAAATTTAATGCAAGTTAACGGAGACTTAAAAGCTTAATTCCCAAGCGCATGAAAACTGTGAAGTGGGTTTGGCAGCCCTCTCTGAAACAGAGCATCGATGTGGGAGAGAACTCAGAGCACTTGGAATCACCTCAGAGCTTTAATAATACTGATGCCTGGGCCCTGTGCCCTGAGATTGGATTGGATTAGTCTGGAGTGTGGTCTGAACATCAGGGTTTTTAAACCACCCCCAACCAGGTAATTCTAATGAACACGCCCCTCTATACATGAGGACACCAAGGCTTACAGGGGAAAGAGCCCAGGATCCCCCAGAAGATTAGAGACAGTGGTCAGAGTGGACCCCAGGATATGACTCCAAGTCCAGTGCTGGCTCCTGGGGCCCTTTGGCCCTGCAGGACCAGGCTCCCAGGCTCACGCAGCTTTCCCCTGGCTTCCCCTTCTCCTGCCCTCAGGTCAGCATCACGGTGATCGAGGCTCGGCAGCTGGTGGGCTTGAACATGGACCCCGTGGTGTGTGTGGAGGTGGGCGATGACAAGAAGTACACGTCCATGAAGGAGTCCACTAACTGCCCCTATTACAATGAGGTCAGTGGCCCCACGGCCCTAGGTGGGGAAATGGGCCTCCTGAAATGTGGCAGGAAGATGGGCCCCAGCCCCACCCAGGCCCAACAGAGCAGCTGGAAGTCAAGGGCACAAAGGACTACCAGTAGGGGTGACATTGGCCCACTCTGTTCCAACCCCCAGGACACTGACATGCGGTGCCACATCCTCTGAATCCCCAGGCTAGCACCCAGGCTGACACTGGTCTTTGAAATGAACACATCCATGCAGCTCCCAGCAGTGCCTGTGCACGAACCCCCCACCCCTCCCCGTGAGGCTGGGTCCCCACTATTTTCTAGGCCAGCGCCCTGGGGCAAGGCCCCCTCATTCCAGCCCTTGGTGGCAGTGGCATCATTAACAGGCACTTCCTGTGTGCCAGGCACTCTCCCAAATCCCTTGGGTGCATCTCCTCTTCCCACCTTCTCAACGACCATCAGAGGTTGTCACTATTAATTCTCTTTTACACAAGGGACACTGAAACTTCTCGGGGAAGACCTTGCCCAGCCTTAAAGTGCCAGCATGGAACTCTGAGTGCTCCCTGCTGGCCGGGCCCTGTGTGCTCCCCTCTCTGCTCAGCAGCCTTCATGCAGCCTGAACCTCTGTGGGGCTTTCCCCCCACCCCAGCACTGGCCTTGACTTTGGGGTGTGAGAGAGGAAACCCCTGGTACCCGCTCCTGTTCTTTACAACCGTCTGAGGCTGTGTCAAGGGTGAGGGACCTCAGAGACCTTCTAGTTCAACCTTCCCGTCCTCCAGAGGAGGGGGCTGGGCCTCCACGTGGGGAGGGGCTTCCTGCAGTCGGCAGGAGCACTGTTCCTGGGGCAGGCCCAGACTGTGCATCCCCCAGCCCAGCGCTCCGGCTGCCACCTCAGACGTGGCATCTTGACTCCCGGCTCCAGGTGGGACCCTTCGTAATCCGCTCTGGGGCGAGGGGGCCTGGCCTCCCTCAGATGCCTGAGCACACAGCAGACTCGCCCAGGAGCTGCTGTCCTGGGGGCCCTGGCATCCCTTTCCTGGAGGGGGCATCCAGTCTGTTTTCCCCGGTGGCTCCAGACAGTGAGGGGTGCCAGGCCGGCCCAGGCAAGGCATCTGCGCCCTGTGTCCCGAGGTGGGTGAGGGCCAAGGGTGCCCCTGCGGCTTGGGCAGCTGTGGGAGCCCTCTGGCTGTGCACCTGCAGGAAGGAAGCCCAGGCACATCTCTGCCCTTCAGCCCAGGCCTAGTCACATTCTCCTGTGTGACACAGATGGCCCTCATCTCCCAGCTGGCTCCCTGCAGGCCCCCAGGGCTGGGCACCCTGCTCGGGACCCCTCCAGCCCCGAGTACAGTCAGGACATTCAGGACTCATCCCTGGCTGGAAAAGCCTCTGGCCTAGATAAGGGTCGATTTCCCATGATGGATATGGAGACGTGCCCCGTGGCCTGCCGTGGTCACCTGATAGTGGAGAAGCCATGTAGGCCGACTCCAGGGCTTGCCTTGTTGTACCGGCCCACGCGCCTCAGGTTTCATTCCGGTTGTTTCCTCTTTCCAAGGCAAAGCGCTGCTCTCCCCACTCCCGGGAAAACTCCTGCCCACCCTGCTGGGCCCAGCTCAAGTGTCCTTGCCACTGAGCAGCCTTCCTGCTCTCTTTGGGTCAGAGGTCAGCACCCTCCCCTCTCTGGGGTGATAACATCCCTGAATTGCGGTGGGTCCTTCATGTCTCTGTACCCCGCTGTGAATATGTGCTCAGAGCCTGGCACATCCTTGGAGGGTTCGGTGTCACTGTGCTGAATGGATGCTCGCCCCGGCGAAGAAGCAGGTGTTCGCTGAGCGGCGTGTGCGCCAGGCCAGGGCACGTGGGGCAACGTGGGACTGCAGGGACCAGAGAGGCACGTTTCTGCCCTGCACGGGTCCCCTTCGAGTTTCAGCCTAGAAACCATTTCCTAACCTCTGTATTTAGATCCTCTCAGACTATTCATTCCACTCATCTTTGGACCATCCTAAATTTGTTCCAGATCCCATTTTTGTTCTTTTGCACAAACCCAAGTAGCTCTGATTTTGTTTCTGTCTGTTCCCTGTAAACTAGGGTTTGTCAAACTCAGCACTAGATATTTTGGACTGGATGTTTTTTTGGTTGTAGGATTTTAGCAACATCCCTGGCTTCTACCCACTAGATGCCGATAGCAACCCCCTTAGTTGCAGCAACCCAAACTGTTTCCAAGCCTTGCCAGACGTCCCCTGGGGTTAAAATCGCCCCCACTTGAGAGCACCACTCTGAACTATCTTGCTGGATTCCTTCCAGCCCCAAGGCCAGGGCTTTCCTTTCCTTCTCTTCCTGTGCCACATTCCTTTTCAAGGGAAGATGCCCTCCTGCCTATAGGTATGTAGTGCTTCTGGCTAATTCTCTGAGCTTGGTGGGAAACTTCCGTTGGCTCTGCTAAACAGCAGAGGGAGGTGGGAACAATGGCAGATTTCTAAGCTACTACAAAAGGGAAATACACTCAGGTAACAGGAGGAGTGTGACACAGACAGCTAGGAGAGCTCAGCGTTCTGGCCCTGGCTCAGCTAGCTCCGCCCCTGGGCTGGCACAGCGCGGCACCCAGCCTGATGGGCAGCCCCGCCTGGCTCCCAGCCTGCTGGTGTGGAGGGAGGTGCACAACCTCTGCACCGCCCCCCCCCCCACAGAACAACCTGGTGGTTCACTGCCCAAGCCAAGACCTGTGTACTTGTGGCCCCGCCCCGGACACCCCAAGAACCCCGTCCTTCCTCCTGCCTGAGATCAACCTCCACCCTTGCCTCAGATCCTGCTTTTTCTCCATCCCAAACAATCTGGCATCACACCATCCTGCAACACCCCAGCGTTGTCTTTGTTTTTGTTCTGGCCCCTCTGCCCTTGCCTACAAGGTGTTCTACTCCAGAATATTCTAAGTACAACCATGAAAGCCCACGTATGCACAAGGACAGGAACTAGGAATCTGTCATCCGTCCCTCTCTCTAGGCCGTTCCTTTTTCCCACGTGCCTTTGAAGCGACCACCTTTCCTCCCCTCCCCCACAGTCAGGCCATGTGGCCTGTCCCCACCTCCCCCCTCCCAGTCACACGCAATCTCTGCCACTGTTTCTGCCCCAGGGCAGTGTCACCAAGGGCCTGGCTGCTCCTACGTGCACTGTCCGCTATCGTCCACTCTCCCTTGACTGCCCTTGACTGCCCGGTTCCTTCATCCTGCTTCCTCCCCTCCTCTTGGGGACGTCTGGCGCCACTTCTCTGCTCCCAAACTGCTCCAGCTCCTCCTCCCCAGCCTCCTTCCTTGGCTGACAGTCTGCTGATTCTTGGAGCCCTGTCCTGGGCCTGCGTCCTCAGCCACACTGTCCTTGTGTATCTCCTCCATCCCGGAGGCCGCAGTTACCCTCTGCGCTGATGAGCCCAAACCTAGGTCCCCACCCGCCGTCCAGAGCGGCAGCCGCCAGCCAGCCCCGCCGGGGCCCGTGCTGCCCTGCGCGGCAGCTGGCATCACTGTGCATTTGCTGCGTGCGCACGCTTGCCGCGACTTCACACCACGCCTCACAGCCCCTGTGTGAACAGTGCCTCTGGAGAGATGCAACACATCACAGAGGGATAAACTGAGGCTCAGGGAAGGACGTGACCGACTCAGCAGTAACTGCCAGGCATGGCTACTTGTAAAGCCAGCTTCGCCCGCAATGCTCAAGGGGGAGCCTCCGGCAGCCAGGAGTGCATTTGCTTTAGACGTTTGCCCCAAGCACCGTGGCGCTGGTTCTGCCTTCTCCTGCCCACAACTTCACCAGAGCAGTGGCCCTTCCTCACGGCACACCCAGGCCAGGGGAGAGGGGAGGGGACCGCAACTGCACCCGAGGACAGCTCCTGCCCAAAGCACTACATTTACAGCTGATGAAGTGCTTCATACACCGTGGTTCATCCTTTCTGAGACTTGCCTTACTTTACATTTTGACACCTCTGAAGTTGGGACGCATCTTCCAGGCAGCCTTGTGGTTTAATGGCAATGTCTATGTGGCCCATAAAACCACAGGATACCTTACAGTCCACAGCATTTTAGATTCGGTGAAGTACTTTATAGTATATCATCAGAGCCTCCTAACAAGACTCTGAGGTGGGCGTCATTATCCCCAGAGGTTCAGAGAATGTGTCGCTCAAGGCCAGCTAGGAAGGTACAGAACTGGGACTAGAACCCAGGTCTCCCGGCTCCCCAGCTGTGGGTCCTTCTGAGCGCAGCACCTGCAGACAGGTACACCTGCTGCTCCCACGTCCTTCCCCGCCTGGGGCATGAGGCCCCGCCCCACCCCACTCTCCAGGGCCAGTCAGGACCAGACAGTTGCCACAGTGTCTCCTCTAAACTCTGGGGCTCAGGGAAATGGCGGGAGTGCAGACAGGCACTGCCAGGAGGGAGGGGCCCAGCACTGCTGCAGGCCGGAGCTGCTGCCCGTAGTGACCGCAGGCCCGGGTCCTTCTCCCCTCCAGTATTTCGTCTTCGACTTCCACGTCTCTCCTGACGTCATGTTCGACAAAATCATCAAGATCTCGGTGAGTGGGGGGCAGCCCCTGGCAGGCAGAGCCCCCACCTTAAACTGCACCTTTGTGCAGACCTGAGAGGCAGCCGTCTGGCTGGACCAGGCATGAAAAGGCAGCCCCTGCCTGGACTCAAGGCTGGGCGAGTGGGACGCAGGCTGGATTTGGGGCCCCTCGCGCTTTTAGCCAGGTGTCTCTGTACAGTGTACAACGTAGTCACCTGTACATGGCAGCCAGCCTCAGCGAGCCACTCCCGCCCTGCCAAATGCCCACCCGCTTCACTGTGAAGCTCAGGTCCCCAGAAAGACTGAGGTGGTGCCACCACCAGTGGGTCCCACCCCTGCCCCGTGGAAGGGTTTACACCTGCCCAGCCTGACCGGTGGCTGGTGATTCTGCCCGGAAGGTGATTCACTCCAAGAACCTGCTCCGCAGCGGCACCCTGGTGGGCTCCTTCAAAATGGATGTGGGAACCGTGTACTCCCAGCCAGGTGAGTAACTGCACACGGCCGGTCGGCCCCGGTGGCCGTGGCTCAGGGAGCGGGGCACGCGGGGCCCTTCCCGCTGTGGCGGTTCCCGGGCTCCGCCTGGCGAGGACACAGACGCAGTCTGGAGACTGTTGGCACACACGGCCATATGGCCTGCGGGGAAGTGGCGTGCTCGGTCTGCACACAAACGCGGTGAGCAACTGTGTCCCCAGTCTGGCGGGTTCTTACTGCTGATTGGGTCAGTAACTCCACCGTCTGCTCGGTAGCAAGTGGCAGGCTGGTGAGTGGTGAGTCCCTGCCCGTGTGCGCTCTGGTCGGGAGCTGCAGAGGACGCAGTGAGGGAGACCTGTCGACACAGCCTGGGGAGGGGCTGTGACCAGATTCCTGCCTCCGGGGCTGCCACCGCTGAGCAGGAAAGACCCCCTTTCATTCTCAAAGGAGCCCCAGTGCCCCGCTCTACAGCTGAGGGGCCGAGGCTCAGAGCCGGGCTGGCCCCAGCCACACGGTTGGGGGTGAAGTCAGGCTGTGTGACTCCAGAGCCCCCTGAGTCACACTGTCCAGTCCCAGTGTAGAGGTCGCACTCAATGCCAAATGTACTGTGGCAGTCTCTGAGGGCCTTGGCCTCTAAAATCGCTTTTTATTAATACAAGAGACCCAGGCCGCCTGAGGAGCAGCCTTGGGGGGCCGTGGCTGACTGGCAGCTCTGTGGGTGCTCGTGGGCCCACACCACATGGAGTTGGCGAGGGAACCCCAAAGGGTGGCCCAGGCAGAGGAGCGCCCTCAGCCTGCCAGATGGCAGCTCAACACGTGGCCAGTTTGGGGACCACCAGGTGTCCCTAGAGCGAACCCACTGCTCAGAGTACAGTAGTAACCTCATCAGGCCCTTTGACAGTGACAACGTAATTTCACCCAAACTGTCACATTCAGCCCTCACAAAACAGTGAGGTAGGCAGCCACATCTCTTCCCATTTTACAGATGAGATAAATAAGACTAAGAGAAATGAAGTATTAATAGCTTGGAGATGCTGCTAAACTTACAGGTTGAACAAATTGGTGATTTCCTGTGGTTCAACCGAGCAGACACATGGCTAGAGCACGTTATAACTGGGACTCAGACTGGGGAATCCGAGTCCGAAACCCAAGATCATACACATAAAGCCATCCCCAGACAGGCTGGCTTCTGCAAACAGACTCTAACGCACCTCGGGGAGCCCACCTTGGAGGCCAGGGCCTGGGCGACAGTAGAAGGTGAAAGAGGAGGGAAGGAGGGCGGGGCTGAGCCCCGGAGAGGCCAGTGCCCACACAAAACGGCAGGAAGGAGAGGCACAGCCAGGCGCCAGCCTGCCCCTTGCTTGTGCGCCGGGTTTACAGTAAACCTGGAGGGGCAAACCCTGCCTAAAGCGCCTCCTTCCCTGACATTTGTCCTTCCCTCCAGACAGCCTGGCTCCTGGGACACTGGAATAAGACTGCCAGTCCCTGTCTTTAGGAGGCTGTCAGTCTAAAATTGGAGATAACAATACACAGATAGTCACAGTGCACAGCAGGATGGGAGGCCTGTGCGTTACCCCGAGTGCACCAAAGAGGCCAGGATCAGCTCTTCTGAGGAAGTCAGGGAAGGCTGCATGGAAGAGGAGACACTTGAGCAAAACGAGATGTTTACCAAGTGAACAGGGAGGAGGAGTTGAGGGCGGGCAGGGGGTGGGGAGAGTGAGGATGAGGACATCCCATGCTTAAAGAACAGCAGACACAAAGGCGGTGTGAAGCTGGGGCATGAGCTCAGAGTGGTGGGAGCAGCTCCGGGAAGGGAGTGCAGGGCTGGGGTGGGGTGGGCAGAGAGAGTCGGGGAGGGCTGGATCAGGAGCCCACAGACCTGCATTTGGTCTTCACCCCAAGGCACTGGGGAGTGGGAAGAAGGGGCCTCCACCTGGGACGGCTCTGGGGCCCCATGTGAGGGCTGACCAGGGTGGTGACGGTAGGAGAGGCCGCAGGCGGAGAAACCAGCCAGGAGGCTCTCGCTTCCAGGTTGCACCACTCATGCGATGTATGACCTCGTGGGGCCTCGCCCCCACTGCTCTGGCCCCAGAAAACCTCCGTCATCCCCTAGCCCAGAGGCAGGCAGAGCTGTGGCCCCGGTCCCGGCTCCAGGGGCCAAGAAGGCACCCAGCTCTGCCATCTGCCCTGAGGGTGGGACCTGCCTGGTGGGGGTGCCCGAGCAGTGCCACCCTCCCCACTGCAGAGCACCAGTTCCATCACAAGTGGGCCATCCTCTCCGACCCCGACGACATCTCCGCGGGGCTTAAGGGCTATGTGAAGTGCGATGTCGCCGTGGTGGGCAAGGGGGACAACATCAAGACACCCCACAAGGCCAATGAGACGGATGAGGATGACATTGAAGGGTGAGGCCCACCTACCACCACCCCTGGAGACCCCAGCCCAGTCCTTCCCAGCCCCAAAGGGAGCTCCGGTGCGGACTTGCCCCAGCTCTTCCCGCCCTCTCCCTCAGCCTGTTCTCCGCCCTCTCAAGCAGCCCAGCTCTTCCGGGAAGGACTGACAGGGCAGGGGTGGGGTGGGATGGCTGAGAACTGCTGGAAGATGCTGGAAGACCAGAGTCCGGGAGCTGCTGGGTCCTGGGGACACCAGCAGGATATCGCCAGGATGGCAAAGAGATTTCTTTTGGTGCCAGTTCCAGTAGCTGATGGTGGCTGTTGAGAAATATTCTGGGCCCTTGTCCAGACTCAGTGAGAAAATGCTGGAATCCAGTGAATCCGGTCTTCCACGGGCTGGGGGAGGGAGAGCGGCTATTTGTGAAGGTCTTGTCTACGAAACACAGCACAAAGCTGCGAAAGGTTAATAATGACCCTAAGAGTGTATTCTACTCTGCAATTTACAAAGCACTCACACGTTTTAACCTCCTTGAGCCCGATGGTATTCTGGGAGGGGGGTGTTATGAGTCCCACCTTAACGCTTAGGAAACTGCAGCTCAGCAAGACGGGGAGATCTGCCCAGGACCCCACAAGCAAGCAGGTACCATGGACTCGAGTGTCTGATTCTAGTCTAGGCCCCCTCAGCCGTCCTTCCCAGACTGTGCCAAGACCCAGGAGCATGTAGACGCCAGTACAGGGGTTGGGGACCTGGACCTGGTCACCACGGTCCCGGCTGTGTGTGCCGGCAGGAACCTGCTGCTCCCTGAGGGGGTGCCCCCAGAACGCCAGTGGGCCCGGTTCTACGTGAAAATTTACCGAGCAGAGGGTCTGCCCCGGATGAACACAAGCCTCATGGCCAACATGAAGAAGGCTTTCATCGGTGAAAACAAGGACCTCGTGGACCCCTACGTGCAAGTCTTCTTTGCCGGCCAGAAGGTACTGGGGTACAGGTGCAGGAGGCTGGAGCTGGGGTGACAGGCATCACAGGTGAAGGGTGACGGGCGTGGAGCCTGGGGGCAGGCACACGGAGAAATCTGAGCCTCCAGCTGGTGGGGCTGGGAGGCCAAGGCCAGGCTGGGAATGCTCCCCCTTGCCACCTGGCGTCCTCAGACCAAGAGCTGAGGACGGCAGTGGTTCGATACAGGCACCCTAACCCTCACTTCCTCTTGCCAGGGCAAGACTTCAGTGCAAAAGAGCAGCTACGAGCCACTGTGGAATGAGCAGGTCGTCTTCACAGACCTCTTCCCCCCACTCTGCAAACGCATGAAGGTGCAGATCCGGGACTCGGACAAGGTCAACGACGTGGCCATCGGCACCCACTTCATTGACCTGCGCAAGATTTCCAACGATGGAGACAAAGGTCAGTGGCAAGAGACGAGTGTGTTGGGGGCAGGAGGTGGCCTGAAGGGAAGGAGTAGGTGAGACCCCCCTCTTCACACCACCACCGTCACCCCAGACCTGGGCCTGACAGGGGCTTCAGGGCCTGGTCAGCGGCTCCGACCTCAAGGGTAAGGTGGGAGGTCGGGGCTCAGGCCTGCTCAGAACCTGCCTGGCTGCCTGCGACAGTAGCTGGGTGACCTTTGCACCTTTTCTCCATCTGTAAAATGAAAATAATAATGACTATATAATAATTTCAGTATAGACATACATGTAGCATTTATATGCTGCATATGTGTATAATTACAGTACATACACAGCACCTCACATTAGTAATTGTACCTGTCTACAGACCTGTGGGGATCCACCACCTCCTAGGATCCAGGCACTGTGCTGGGTGCTGAGGATATAGAGTGAAACAAGAATCTATTCCTGGGCCAGGCCTGGTGGCTCACACCTGTAATCCTAGCACACTGGGAGGCCGAGGCGGGAGGATCACTTGAGGTCAGGAGTTCAAGATCAGCCTGAGCAAGAGTGAGACCCAGTCTCTACTAAAAATAGAAAAAAATTAGCTGGGCGTGGTGGTGCACGCCTGTAGTCCCAGCTACTCGGGAGACTGAGGCAGGAGGATCGCTTAAGCCCTGGTGTTTGAGGTTGCTATGAGCTATGATGATGCCACGACACTATAGCCCAGGCAACAGAGTGAGACTCTGTCTCAAAACAAATGAACAAAAACACCAGAGTCTATTCCTGGCCAGGCCTGGTGGCTCACGCCTATAATCCTAGCACACTTTGGGAGGCCGAGGCAGGAGGATTGCTTGAGGTCAGAAGTTCAAGACCAGCCTGAGCAAATGTGAGACTTCATCGCTACTAAAAATAGAAAAATTAGCCAGGTGTGGTGGCACAGACCTGTAGTTCTAGCTACTTGGGGGACTGAAGGAAGAGGATCCTTCGAGCCTAGGAGTGTGAGGTTGCTGTGAGCTATGATGACACCACTGCACTCTAGGCAGGGTGACAGAGTGAGACCCTGTTTCAAAAAATAAAATAAAATAAATAATCTATTCCTGCCCTCCAAGTGCTCATTAAGGAGATGGGTGTGCTACCAGAGGGTCGGACTTTAGGCACAAGACATAAAAGGCCATGTATTGTCTGATTCCACTTATTTGAAATATCCAGAGTAGGCAAATCCATAGAGACAGAAAGTAGATTATTGGTTTCCAGGGGCGGGGGGAGGGGGAATTGGGACCAACTACTAAACAGATGCAAAGTGTCTTTTCAGAGCGATGGAAACGTTCTAGGATTAGACGATGGCTGCATAGCATAGTGAATAGACTAAAAACCATTGAAACGTACACTTTAAAATGATGAATTTTATGTCATGTGAAGTATATCTCAGTTTTTAAAATGCTGTAAATGTGTTTTTTAAAATAGGCAGAACAAAAAATAAACCAAAAAAAAAAAAAAAACCCACATAAGGCAGAATTGGACCATGCTGCACCTGAGGCCCAACAAATCCCACCCAAGAGGGGAAACAGAGAGGGGGACCTTGAGCGAGGAGGGGAGGGGTCCGCACGAGCAGGGTGACCCTGTGGTGGGAGGTAGACCTGCAAATATGGCGCAGGGCCCCAAAGCCATGCTGAGGCGCTGGGAGGAGCTGGCATCTGTTGGCAGCCTTTGCTCCGAGTACCAGGAGCCTGGTTTGCCTCCGCATCACACCCAGCTCAGGGCCCCCCAGGGAAGAAGCAGACCCAAGAAAGTGCTCCATGCAAGTATGAGAGGTCTGTCCCACACAGTTGTCGCACACATGAAGTCCTCAGCTCAGCAACCAGGAGGTAGAGGCCAGGGGCCCCAGAAAGAGACCCCTCCACCCCTCTCCCCGCCGCCACAGGCTTCCTGCCGACGCTGGGCCCGGCCTGGGTGAACATGTATGGCTCCACGCGCAACTACACGCTGCTGGACGAGCACCAGGACCTGAACGAGGGCCTGGGCGAGGGCGTGTCCTTCCGCGCCCGTCTCCTGCTGGGCCTGGCGGTGGAGATCCTGGACACCTCCAACCCTGAGCTCACCAGCTCCACAGAGGTGCAGGTGGAGCAGGCCACGCCCATCTCGGAGGTGAGGTCCCGGGCTGCACTGTCCCCAGGCCCGAGCTCAGCCCCTTCCCATGCGACAGCCAGAGTCCTGGGCCTTGCCAGTTTCTGCCCTGTCTGCCTCAGGGGCCAGACCCCAGGACGAGGCCTCCTCCCGGGAAGCAGAGGCCCCCACTCTGCCCCCAGCAGGACCTCAGTCTCCGTCCACCACCTGCCTGCACTCTGCCCAGAGGGCTCAGCATGGCACCTCCTCTCTGCCCCTCCTCCCAGCCATGGCTGTCCCTGCGGTGTCCAGAGCCAGCCCTTCTTCCGGGGACATCCAGGCTGGACGCCTTAGGGGTCTGGGCTACCTGGCTCCAGCGCAGGGTAGGATGCCCTGGCCATCAGCCCAAGGGGCCTGCCTGTGCAGAGGAGGCCTGGCCCAGGCCCACCGTCCCCTCCGTCCCCACCGAAGCTTAGGGATGGTTTGAACTGCCTCCCCGACAGAGCTGTGCAGGGAAAATGGAAGAATTCTTTCTCTTTGGAGCCTTCCTGGAGGCCTCAATGATTGACCGGAAAAACGGAGACAAGCCAATCACCTTTGAGGTCACCATAGGTGAGAGCTGGGCCCACCTGGGGTCTGCACTCCCGCCCCCAGGGAACCAGAAAGGACGCACACCCTTGTGCATGCTCGGGGCCTACACCACCCCACAGAGGGGCCGACTCTTAGCTCCACCTACAGGCCCAGACTCTGCTGGGACCCGGGGAGGAAGGAACGGAGCGGCCCTCGGGCTGGAGAGGAGAGAGTGGGAATACAGACCTCGGCCAGGCTGGGCCTTGCGCTCAGATGTCACGAGGGCTTTATGGGGACTGAGGCCATGGGGACCTTTCTTGGCCAGTGTTCTGTTGTGTGAGCCCCATGGCCTAACTTTCCGTCTCCCCTCCCCCAAACCCAAGGTAACACCCGGATTGGAGGTGGGCGGGGCCCAGTGGGGAGGGTCTCTAGGCCCTCTGTGCCCCTTCTGCCTGCAGGCAACTATGGGAACGAAGTGGATGGACTGTCACGACCCCAGCGGCCACGGCCACGGAAGGAGCCTGGAGACGAGGAGGAAGTAGACCTGATTCAGAACTCCAGCGACGACGAGGCTGGTGACGGCGGGGACCTGGCCTCAGTGTCCTCCACGCCACCCATGCGGCCCCAGGTCACGGACAGGTGGGTGCTGCCTCCTGCCTCCCGTCCTCCTGTGGCCAGCCCCCCCACCTCCCTGGGCCCCCAGAATCAACCTCCCACCTCCGCCCACCCCAGGAACTACTTCCATCTGCCCTACCTGGAGCGCAAGCCCTGCATCTACATCAAGAGCTGGTGGCCGGACCAGCGCCGCCGCCTCTACAATGCCAACATCATGGACCACATCGCTGACAAGCTGGTCAGGGCCAGGCCGGGGGGCCGGGAGGGGGGGTTCTGGGGGACAAGGTGCTTCTGGAGGGCCTTGCCCGCAACACTCGAGGTCCCTCAGCACAGCGGCTCGCCTTGGGGCGGGGGCTGCAGGGATGGCCCCGGCAGGACCTCGGTTCCCATCCCCTGCCCCAGGTCCCAGGATTCTAGGCAGATGCACAAGCAGGAGCCACTGCTAGTCACTGCAGCTTCCAGAGAACCTGGGGCAGGAGTGCCAGGTTCCCTGATTCTTCTGGAAATCTTAAAAGCAAGGCTAATGTGAGGTGTTCTCCCAGCCCTTTGCCAGTGTCTTCCATCTTGTGACTGTAACCACAATTAAAGCCTGTAGCCTTTACCAGTGTGACCTGGGCCTGTAGCCACCTGCCAGGCTTCCCCCTGAGAGTTAGGGGACTGGCTGTCCCGTGTCCGTGTCCGGGCCTCCCAGGGATCTCAAAGCTGAAGCTGTGCCCCCTCCCCCAGCCTCTGCTCCCACCCCCTGCCCAGGTCCCAGTGGAGTCTGAGGATCCTGGCCCTCTAGTCCTGGGGTTTCCTGGGGGCAGCTGACCACAGCCCCTTCTCTGGCCTGCACCCAGCCCCCCATCCAGCCCTGAGTTCTGCCCACCTCTGTGAGTCCACCAGGGCCAGACTCACAGCCCAGAGGCGGCTTCTTCAGGAACTGAAGACCCCATGAACGCCAAGGTCACCAGGTTCTGCAAACAGAACCTGGGAAGCTGGCAGCTTCCTCAGGAAGGACAAATGCTCAGGGATGGCCCTAGTGAGAGGCCCCAGGTCACAAGGTCCTTCGTTCCCCAGATGAGTGGGGAGGAGACATTTGGAGAGGCGGAGGGGGCTGCAGCTCTGCGTCACCCCATTCTGGTTCACAGGAGGAAGGCCTGAACGACGTGCAGGAGATGATCAAGACGGAGAAGTCCTACCCTGAGCGTCGCCTGCGGGGTGTTCTGGAGGAGCTCAGCTGTGGCTGCTAGTGAGGAGGCAGGGGCGGGGGTGTGGCAGGACGTGGTGGGACTGCAGAAAGGGGACCCTCTGGGGCTGGGCAGAGGAGGAGGAATCCATAGGCTCAACCCCAACTCCCTCCACCCCAGCCGCTTCCTCTCCCTCGCGGACAAGGACCAGAGCCACTCATCCCGCACCAGGCTGGACCGGGAGCGCCTCAAGTCCTGCATGAGGGAGCTGGTGAGGATGCGGCCGGGCCTCGGGGGGCGAGGGAGGTGCAGGTGAAAAGGGGACATCTGTCTCTGAGGTCGCAGCTGCTGCTGCTGTCCTGGCCCGAGCTGCCCCCTGTGTAGCTGAGCTCCGCTGGCGTCCCCTCCCATGCAGGAGAGCATGGGGCACCAGGCGAGGACCCTGCGGGCCCAGGTGAAGCGGCACACCGTGCGGGACAAGCTGAGGCTGTGCCAGAACTTCCTGCAGAAGCTGCGCTTCCTGGCAGACGAGGTGTGTCACCCAGGGGAGGGGCTTCTCCTCATCTGGGCCTGGCCCCCTGGGTCACTCAGGTGCAGGGGACCCAGCCAAGAGGCCGGACATCCCTTACCGGCTGCCCCTCCGCCTCCACCGCAGCCCCAGCACAGCATCCCTGACGTCTTCATCTGGATGATGAGCAACAACAAGCGCATCGCCTACTCGCGGGTGCCCTCCAAGGACCTGCTTTTCTCCATCGTGGACGAGGAGATGGGCAAGGACTGTGCCAAGGTCAAGACGCTCTTCCTCAAGGTGCCAAAGCG
This sequence comes from Eulemur rufifrons, assembly GCF_041146395.1. Taxonomy (NCBI): domain Eukaryota; kingdom Metazoa; phylum Chordata; class Mammalia; order Primates; family Lemuridae; genus Eulemur; species Eulemur rufifrons. The sequence goes on from NC_091001.1 coordinate 95,916,279, forward strand.
GGGAGATGGGTGGGGACCTGGATCCTTTCAATGGGTCAGTCTCCCCTTGCAGGAGCCACAGCCCCACCTGGGTCTGGCGGGCTGAGCCCCCATCTCCCTCTGTCTCCCATGCCCACCCCCTGCCAGGGTCCCACCCTCTGACCAAGGCCTCTACCAGCCCCTGACCCTTCCCCACCCATGGGTCCTGGCGGCTGTCAGGCTCCTGATGACCCCATGCCCGTCCCCAGCTGCCGGGGAAGCGGGGCTTCGGCTCGGCGGGCTGGGCGGTGCAGGCCAAGCTGGAGTTCTACCTGTGGCTGGGGCTCAGCAAGCAGCGCAAGGACTTCCTGTGTGGCCTGCCCTGTGGCTTCGAGGAGGTCAAGGCGGCCCAGGGCCTGGGTCTGCACTCCTTCCCCCCGGTCAGCCTGGTCTACACCAGTGAGTGAGGACTCTGCGGTCTGGGTGGGCCCCTCACTCCCACCCTCACCGGGGAGGGGGCTAGAGGGCTGCCTGCTCCCAGAGCCTCAGGCTGCTGTCCCCACAGAGAAGCAGGCCTTCCAGCTGCGAGCCCACATGTACCAGGCCCGCAGCCTCTTTGCCGCAGACAGCAGCGGGCTCTCGGACCCCTTCGCCCGGGTCTTCTTCATCAACCAGAGCCAGTGCACGGAGGTGAGGGCCTGGGGAGGGGGCGTGGCTCTGGCTTTGAGAGCCCTGGGAGGCCCAGAGACGTGAGACAGCCAGTCCCCTAACGCTCAAGGGGAAGCCTGGCAGGTGACTGCAAGCCCAGGTCATACTGGTAAAGGCTACAGCCATTAACTGTTATACTCACAAGATCGGGAAGATATTGGCAAGGGGCAGAGAGCAAACCTCATATTGGCCTTGCTTTTAAGATTTCCAGAAGAATCAGGGAAGCTGGCACTCCTGCCCCAGGTTCCCTGGAAGCTGCAGCAAGTAGGGGTGGCTCCTGCTTGTGTATCTGCCCACCCAGTGTCACTTGTGGCCTATCTCCCCATCCCATGCTGTAGGTGCTAAATGAGACCCTGTGTCCCACCTGGGACCAGATGCTGGTGTTCGACAACCTGGAGCTGTATGGCGAAGCTCACGAGTTGCGGGACGATCCCCCCATCATTGTCATCGAAATCTACGACCAGGATACCATGGTATGGGTGGGCACCAGGGTGTAGCGGCCAGAGGCCCGGCAGGCCACCACGCGGATGTTCAAGGGCGGGTGTAGAAGCTCGTTCTCTGGGAGGTCCTGGGGGTGTTGGTGGTGCCGGGCCTGAGCCTCCTGACAGAGTGGGGCTCAGGGCGCCAGGCCCAGGCACCCCTGCCTCCTGCACAGAGAGACTGAGCTCAGGAGATGTGCCGGCAGGCCCTGCACACCAGCCTCCCCACCCCAGGGCCCCCAGCCCCTGCCCACACACATACAATCAGTAACAGCCTCGCAGCTCTCCGTGAAGGCTCTGGAGTGGGGAGTGAGGGATTGGGGTGACCCCCAAGAGTCGGGGAGCCACCTTTCCACAAAGCTGTTGAGGTGCCTGAGAGAGCCCTGGACTGGAGGCAGGAGGACCTGTGTCTAGTTCCAAGTCCTGCATCTGCCACTCACTGACTGCCTGGCCTTGAACGAGTCTTTAGTGGTCCCCGAGACTTGGTTTTCTCCATCTGTAAAATGGGTGATCACACCTGCCCCTTACAACAACTCACGGGCTGTGGGAAGGACCAGATGAGATCACAGGTGTGAACACTTCTGGCAAACAGCGAGCACCAAGAAGCCATCTGTGTTGTTTGTCGTGTCAGGGCAAAGCCGACTTCATGGGCCGCACCTTCGCCAAGCCCGTGGTGAAGATGGCAGACGAGGGGTACTGCCCGCCCCGCTTCCCGCCCCAGCTCGAGTACTACCAGATCTACCGCGGCAACGCCACGGCGGGAGACCTGCTGGCCGCCTTCGAGCTGCTGCAGGTGGGGCCGCAGGGAAGAGGGGCCTGGGGAGCCTCTCTCCTTCCCACCCTGACCGAAGCCGGGGGCCTGGGGCCGTTTGGCCTTCCCTGTGTCCCCATATCTCATGGCAGACAACTCATGGGGAGAGAGACTCTCTCCTGGCTCCCCATGTGTGACCTGTGACCCCCGTTCCCCAGGTTGGGCCTACAGGGAAGGCCGACCTGCCGCCCATCGACGGCCCAGTGGACGTGGACCGAGGACCCATCATGCCTGTCCCCGTGGGCATCCGGCCCGTGCTCAGCAAGTACCGCGTGGAGGTGCGTGAGGGGCCCATGTGGCCCTCCCTGGCCTGCCCTGCACGGGCCCCTGCTGTGACTTCCATCCTGGCCTCCCTGTTCCTGCTCACTCTCCCTCCAGCGAGGCTCACGCACGCACTGCACTGTCGCTGGGCAGACTCAGCCGTCTTCAGCCCACTCCTCATTTTTCAAATGAGGACACTGAGGGCCCAGGAGGGGAAGTGACTTGCCCAAGGTCACCAGCGGGAGCAGCAGCAGACCCAGGCTCCTGCCCCAGTCTAGGGCCTCCCCCTCTGCACCGAGTTGCACAGCCACGTTCCAGGACTGTCCCCAGCCCTCCTGTCTGCCCTCTCCTCCACCCACCCCCACGCCGCAGCCCAGACCTCACTCCCTGGAGGACGCCCTCCCCTCCTCAGCTCTCCTGGCCCCCTCCCACCCTCTGAAATCTCCCACCCCGCCGCCCAGTTCCTTCTCAGGTGGCCCAGTGTCCCATGACTGCCTTCCCTGACTGAAGGGCTGTCCCTGCCCAACCGTCTCCCAGGTACTGTTCTGGGGCCTGCGGGACCTGAAGCGGGTGAACCTGGCCCAGGTGGACCGGCCACGGGTGGACATCGAGTGTGCCGGGAAGGGGGTGCAGTCATCCCTGATCCACAACTACAAGAAGAACCCCAACTTCAACACCCTCGTCAAGTGGTTTGAGGTGGTGAGTGCAGGCAGGGCAGAGCGGCTGGTGTGGCTCGGCTGGCCGGGTTTCTCTGCCCCCTTCCCTGAGGCTCAGGCCCGGCACCGCCAACACCCCCAGGACCTCCCAGAGAACGAGCTCCTGCACCCGCCCTTGAACATCCGCGTGGTGGACTGCCGGGCCTTTGGCCGCTACACCCTGGTGGGCTCCCACGCCGTCAGCTCCCTGCGACGCTTCATCTACCGGCCCCCAGACCGCTCGGCCCCCAGCTGGAACACCACGGGTACGGTCACACCCCGAGCCCAGGCCTGGCCCCACCGTGTCCACAGAAGGGGCTCCAGTTTGCCACCCACTCCAAGCCACTGCCAGAGTTTGCTCCTTGGGGAACCCCCAAGGGGGCTGGGAGAGGGCAGGAAGGAGGGTCCCATCCTGGGGGCCAAGGAGGGCTGCCCAGGGCTGCCCCTCACTCCAGAGCCAGAGGGCCAGAGCCGGACATGCCCTTGCAGGGCCTTCAGGCAGATGGCGTCCGCGCGGGTGGGTGGAGAAGGCCCCGCCTCCTGCAGCCTCCCTCGCGGCTCCCCTTCTCCCCGGCTCACGTTCCCCCCTTATGCACGTCTTTCCTCCTTCGACCGCCCTGTCCCTCCCTCTCCCCTCAGAGGGCTCCAGAATCAGCTTTAGGCCTTTGCTCCTTCCTGCCCCTTGACTCTCTCTGTCCCTCCTGCTCCTCCCCTGTCTGCCTGTCTGTCCGTCTCTCTGTCCAGTCGGGCTTCTCCGGCACTGCCATGTGCTGTGCAACGGGGCTCCCTCCTCTCACCCCACAGGGGAGGTCGTGGTGAACATGGAGCCGGAGGTGCCCGTCAAGAAGCTGGAGACCATGGTGAAGCTGGACGCGGTAAGGCGGGTGGCCCAGCCCCGCGCGTTCTGGGAACACACAGCTTCGTGCCGCACGGCCCGAGAGCCAGGCCATCTGCCCCAGGACAGCAGCATTAGGTCACACTTTCAGCATATGGTGGTCAAGGACTAAGCTTGCTTGTGTGGGCAAACAGCTCCATCCGAACCTGTCCCGGCATGCACACACGTGCGTGTACTTGTGTGGAAAACCAGCCATTCGCATACAACACTCCGCAGGCCTGGGTTGGGGAAGGATTTCCAGGTGGAAGCTCCTTGCTCCTCTTGGCCTTGGCACTAGGGCCATTCATCTGCCGGAGGGAGACCTGTTGCCGGGGGCTGGGTGGGGAAGTGGCCGATGCGCTGCAGACCCTGCAGGGGAGGGCAGGGTGGGGGCCAGCCTGCAACAGGCCACCCTGAGATCCAGACACTGCAGAGTGGCCGGAGTGGGCTTCCTCCCCGCCACATCCTCTCATCGCGTTCCCAGCCGCATATGTTCCACGCAGCCTGGGGCGTCTCCTAGCTTCCACTCCCTGAGCAGCCTCTGCTCCTTAGGGGGCAAAAAGCCCCCTGGTTTCGGGCCATCAGCAGCACAAGACAGAGGGTGGCACAAGCCTGAGCTTCCCTGGGGTCCCTCACGCTGGCTCCTGCCAGCTGTTTGGCCCCGTCCTTTTCCGCTGCGTAACTATGTGTGTGTGTCAGCTTCACAGAGGCAGCCTGCCCTGGGGAGGTGAAAGGATGGGCGGAAGGTGTCGCATTTAGCTGATACTCTGCTCGCCTTCCCCAGGCCCAGGGCAGCCTTCCCTCCCCAACCCCAACTCCTCCTTGAAATCACTGAGCAGTTTAAAATTATGCCAGTGCCCAGTGCCTCCCTGGCTCTGATAATATCACTAAGAGGGTAAATTTCTAATGTTCTCATCACAAAAAACATTTGCAATGATAGATGTGTTAACTAGCCTGATTTAATCATTCTAAATTATATTAAAAAACTGTGACACCACATTGCACTCATAAATGTATACAACTATAATTTGTCAATATACAATTTTAAAAAACTAAAATAGAAAAAAATTTATAACAACTCTGCTCTCAACACACAGGGGACATCTGTCTCCGTGTGAGCCCTCTCAGCTCCTGTCCCTATCTCCCCCACGCGCCCCGTGCTGGGCCGCTGCCTGCCACTTCAGGGCCTGGTGGCTAATTCTGTCCCTGTCTCCTCGATTCCCCTCTGCAGACTTCTGATGCCGTCGTCAAGGTGGACGTGGTGAGTGTGGGTCCCTGCAGGGGCTCTCGGGTGAAAGGGCCCTGCACTGGCAACAGTGTCAGCCAAGGGGCCTAGAGCAGGGACTGGGCCAGCCCCAGCCCCTGGATGCTCAGGCCAGCACAGCCCTCCAAAGGGGCAGAGGTTGGGAGCTGGATGGGCGGCAGGCCCCTGGGTGCCAATCTAGCCCTGGCCAGAAGCTCACATTGGCAGGTCACGGCCCTCTCTGGCCCACAGCATCCTCCACCACCCCTTGGACATTGGTGGCCCCACAGAGCCTCAGGAGCCCAGGGCTTCCCGGGAACAGAAGGCAGGATGGGCAGGGGCCCTCGGGATTGTCCAGGGTTCTGGGAAGGGCTGGGGAACAGGGGCCCATGCAGGACTCGGGACCTGGCCACACTGCAGGCTGAGGAGGAGAAGGAGAAGAAGAAGAAGAAGAAGAAGGGCACCTTGGAAGAGCCGGAGGAGGAGGAGCCTGATGAGAGCATGCTGGACTGGTGGTCCAAGTACTTCGCCTCCATCGACACCATGAAGGAGGTGAGGCCCTGGGCAACAGCTAGAGGGTGGTGGAGGAGTCCGGCCAGGGAAGGTGAACACTCAGACCCTCCCGCCCCCCCAAATTGGCTTCCTACCTCCATTAATACGAGCTCGGGCTGGCCTCGCCTCACATCCTTGAAGTTCTAGCTCAGAACTCACCTTTCCAGGATAAGGGTCCAGTCTACCCTCCCTGGCTTGCCTTCCTCTCGTCCTCATTCATTCACTCCACAAACATCTCTTGAGTGTACATGATGACACCATCCGAGGTGCTGCCAGAGCCCAAAGATGCGATGCCACCCCTGCCCTCAGGGGCCACCAGTACACTGGACAAAATGGGCATGTGAACAGAGACTTACAGTGTGATAACAGGCCAATCAAGGCCTGGGGCAGTCAGGGAAGGCTTAATGGAGGAGGTGACTTTTGTGAAAAAGGAGAAACGTTCTCAGAGGTCAAAAAGAAACAACTGCTTCTCAATGGTCCTTACAAGTCTTCGTCATACTGTTTATTTTACACAGCTTGGTCACTGTCACTGTGAAAGATTCTTCTCCTTTCTCATGTATGTGGGATCCATCTGCTGAGCCAGACTGCAGGTTCCAGAAAGTGCATTTCTCCTCCCTGTCATTTGTCTCTTCTCCACGCTGCATAGCTAGCTCAGGGCGCTCTGACCGGCCGGCTGACCAGGGGGATACGTTGTGTTTCCTCAGTGGAGCCTGAGCTGATCCAGCCACACTCTCTCCCAGACCCTTCCAGTGACCCAAGCTGGGTGTGATGTCACTATCTGTATTGGTCAGAGCACACATGAAGGTGCTGTGGCAAGTTAGAGTGGTGGGAACAAGACAGGAGTTTCTTCCTTTCTTACATGATAGCTTAGAGTGCGGGGGTTAGGCTGGCACAGTGACGCAGTGGTGTCAGGAACTAACATCCTACCCTCTTGTCTCTGTAATCTGTAGGGTTACACATGGCTCACCAGCAAGTCCTAAATCTCGTGTGCAGGAAGGGTTAGAGAGAAGGAGAGGAGGCACACCTCTTTCCTTTTCAGGGCTCACGTCGCTTCCACTCACATTGGCCAGAATCTAGTGTCCCTTAGCCACACTTAGCTGCAAGGGAGGCTGGGAAATGTAATCTTTAGCAAGGTGGCTGTGTGCCCAGTAAGCTTCTAAAGAATAAGAGGGAAAATATAATTGGGAACAACTAGTAGTATCTTATCCCGCCATCACCTCCTGGATTCCAGTTGGCCTGGCTGGATCTCCAACAGGCTGCCTGGTCTCATCTCTACTCCTGCAATTTCTGCAAACTGCCACCAGGTGACAGTGCTGACTTAGTTGAAACCTGGTGATTTTCGTTTCCAGTTGGGATGTGCTGAGTGAAAGAAAATACATTCTCTTACTCAATTATACTTTACTACATTTTTAAAAATCATTACTACCACTAAGAAGTGACGTTAAAGTGCATTACATTTTTAAATGGTACACAATTGAAAGATTCATAAATCCCTAAGTACAGTTAGTCATACTGTACACATAATAAACTTTTTAAATCTGCTTAAGCAGAGCACATGATGGATTTGAACTCAGTAGGAAAGAGTATCTGCTTCTAGTTCATTTAAGACTGGTCTGGGACCACAGTTTGGGGTCAACAGACCCCTCCGCAGGAAAGCCCACCTTCCCTCCTCACCTCATCTTTTGGCAGCAACTTCGACAACAAGAGGCTTCAGGAATTGACCTGGAGGAGAAGGAGGAGGTGGAAAACAGCGAGGGTGAGCCCTGGAATCCTGGATCTCTGCCTCCTGCCTGCCCCGGGGTGGCGGCTCCCCTGCCCGCCTTACCACCTGCTTCTCTTTCCCCTCCCAGGGCCCTCGGGCCTTGCTGCTGCCATAGCCAGGGGCGGACAGCAGCAGGAGTCCCTGGGCACCAGGGCAGGCTAAGCCCTTTGTCTAGAGCGGCTTCCGCTCTGACCAGTTCAGCAGCCACAGTGATGGACATTTAGAGCCACAGAACATCAGAGCTGGAAGGGTTCCCAGAGCTCGTTCCACCCAGCATTTTCCAGACCTTTTTTCACAGAAGAATATTGTTGGGCATTCTAGAGGGGAGAGGGTTCTGTGGTCAAATCAGTTTTGGAAATGCTTATTTAAGCAGGTTCCTTTGGTGCAGGATTTCTCAGAGCCTTTAATATGAAAATATTGTTATAAATCTCTGAAAGGAAGGCAGAGTATAAAATATTTCCCCCGCTTATTAAACTACAGTAGCCTTTCTTCTAAAGCATTCCAACATCACCTATACCTGGTACTCCACTGAATGTGGTTTGGAAAATGCTAATGTAGAATGAGCTTGTTAATATTATGGACAAGAAGAGTGGGGCAGGTGAGAGGGCACAGTGCTGTGCAGCGACAGGCCTCCTGACTCCAACCCTGTGCTCCTTCCTGCCCCGTGCCATCAAGGGGCATGACCTGAATGCACCTGCCCGGGGCAGGCATGCAGGGAGTATCGTCTGCATTTTGCGGCTGAGTACATGGAGACCCTGGAAGTGTCGTTAGTAAAGTACATAAGTGGCAGGGCTGGGTCCTGACCCCGGCCTTCCTGCTCTGATCGTTTCTGCCCCTTCCCCACTGAGCTGCTTGGGGCCTCCTTTTCTGCTCCTGGCCAGGCCTGAAGGGGCCGACGAAGGGCAAGGACAAGGCAAGGGCTGCAAAGGAGGAGAAGAAGAGGAAGACCCAGAGCTCGGGTGCCAGCCAGGGTCCTGAGGCCCCGGAAAAGAAGAAGCCCAAGATTGATGAGCTTAAGGTGAGGGTCTGGGTGTAGACCAGCCAGGGAGTTGGGGGCACGAGGCAGCAGATGGGGCAGGACGAAAGCTGGTGACAGGCAGTGGACCCCTGACAGCCTGTTCTGGCCCAGGTGTACCCCAAGGAGCTGGAGTCCGAGTTCGACAACTTTGAGGACTGGCTGCACACTTTCAACCTGCTGCGGGGCAAGACCGGGGACGATGAGGACGGCTCGACCGAGGAAGAGCGCATCGTGGGCCGGTTCAAGGTCAGGGAGGCACGAGGGCCCAGCCCCTGAGCACCCCCACCGCCCCATGTTCTCTCCCCACCTTGCCACTGCCCTAGCCACTCCCTCCAGAACCACTGCACTTCCCCTGGCCCAGCAGCTAAAGGGCTGAGGCCCTGCCGCAGCAGCGTCCGGACCTTCCCGTGCTATGAGCTATTGTGACTGCCACCCCTGCCTGTGCCCAGGCAAACCTGCACCCTGACCCACGCTTGCCTCGCCCCAGGGCTCCCTCTGCGTGTACAAAGTGCCACTCCCAGAGGATGTGTCCCGGGAAGCCGGCTACGACCCCACCTATGGCATGTTCCAGGGCATCCCAAGCAATGAGCCCATCAACGTGCTGGTCCGAGTCTATGTAGTCCGGGTGAGACTCCCATCGTGTCCCCTCCCTGCAAGTCCCTGAGGCCTCCTGTCCAGGAGGGACTGAAACAGATGCAAACTGCCCCCCGCCCCAAACTGAGAGGCACCACGGAGGCCATCTGGTCTAGTCCCCACCTTTTCCAGAGGAGGAAGCTGAGGCCCAGAGAGGGACAGCCACTTGCCTGGAGTCACACAGCAAATCTCCTCACTCTGCTCCAGTGCTCCTGCCCCTGCCCCTTCTCCTCCCCATCATGGGACCCTCAGGCAGCTGACGGGGGCACTGTCAGATGAGCCAGGTGTGGGGAGCCTGCTAAGGCAGCACCCCCCATCCCAGGCCACGGACCTGCACCCTGCAGACATCAACGGCAAAGCCGACCCCTACATCGCCATCCGGCTAGGCAAGACGGACATCCGCGACAAGGAGAACTACATCTCCAAGCAGCTGAACCCTGTCTTTGGAAAGTAAGGCCTCCTGGTGCCCTCCTTCTCCTCGACTCTCCCAGCCAGCCCACCCTACAACCCTCCTCCAACCCCACCCTCCAGGTCCTTTGACATCGAGGCCTCCTTCCCCATGGAATCCATGCTGACCGTGGCTGTGTATGACTGGGACCTGGTGGGTACAGACGACCTCATTGGGGAAACCAAGATCGACCTGGAGAACCGCTTCTACAGCAAGCACCGAGCCACCTGTGGCATCACCCAGACCTACTCCATGTGCGTGGGGCGTGGGGCAGGGGCGGGGTGTGCCTGCTGCACCTTGACTCTAAAGCAAGATTCAGAGCACGGTGATTTAGGAAGGTAGACATACTATGGTTTCTGTCCCAGGCCGTGCCTCTGCCCCTGCAGGCTCTGGGCACAGACTTCAGGGGACAGGACTGCAGATTCCAAGACAAGGAGAGGACCAGGGGATTCCAGGACAGAGGAGGCAGGACAAGGAGAGAAGAATGGGCTGGGGAGGGGGAGAGGGGAGCAGAAGATGGCGGAAGAGTTCACTGGGGATCTGGGCCAGCCTCTGCCACGTACAGGCTGTGCGACCCTGGTCAAGTTCTTTGACCTCTCTGGTTTTCAGTTTGCTTATGGGAGCCTTTGAGGTACCAGAGGAGTGGGCACAGTAAGGGCTGGGGGGCTGGGTTGGGGGACACTGAGCATGTGGACAGCAGCCCTGGTGTCCCAGGTGAGCCTGGAGCCCAGGGCAGGCCCACTCACTGACAAGGGGCAACAGCCAATTTCAGAGAATTGGCTGCCACCAGCTGCTGCCCGAGGATGGCTCAGTCCCAGCCAAGCCCCACCAGGCCTGTGTGTCCCCTCACGCAGATACGGCTACAATATCTGGCGGGACCCCATGAAGCCCAGCCAGATCCTGACCCGCCTCTGCAAAGACGGCAAAGTGGACGGCCCCCACTTCGGGCCCCCCGGGAGAGTGAAGGTGGCCAACCGCGTCTTCACTGGGCCCTCCGAGATTGAGGATGAGAATGGTAACAGGGCGCTGGGTGGAGCCAACTGCTCCCCTTCCAGGGGGTTCCAGAGGCCAGGAGAGACCCACACTTCCCTGGGGGGACCTCAAGGCCAAGGCTGGGTGCCCTTAGCCTGAGCCCCCTCCTGTCTGCCCAGCCCCTGCACTTCCACCCCTCCTACACTGCACTTCCCACTCATTCCCCCCTCCCCCCCACATCCCGGCATCCCAGTGGCAGAGGAGGTTAGCCCCGTTCCGCAGAGAAGCAAAGCGAGACCCAACACGTTTCAGTGACTCACCCAAAGTCAAGTGGCTCCTTAGAGGCAGAGTGAGGGTGTGGACCCAGGGCCATCTGGTTCCAAGCCCTGGGCTCTTCCCACTCCTCTGCCTGTGACTTTCCAGAGAATCAGGAGGCACCTGTGCTGGGGAACTTGTGGCCGTCACCTTCAGGTGTGGGGATAGGAAGTAGATTCTCCCCTCCTGGCCCCGTCTCACAGCCCAGCAGGGTTCTCTGTCTGGTCGGCTTCTCCAAGCAGAGGAAACTAAGGGCACAGACCTTTCTTTGCCCTATGGGACCAAGCTGAGACCTTGGGCAAGCCACTTCTCCCTCTGTGCCTCAGTTTCCCCAACAGTAAACTGACAGGTGATGGCTCAGGGGCTTCTTTGTGCCCCCAAGTCCCTGGCCCCAGCAAAGGTCTCTTGGTTCTGCTGAGCCCGTGTGCAGCTGATCCACCGGTGCCCACAGGTCAGAGAAAGCCCACGGACGAGCACGTGGCGCTGTCAGCCCTGAGGCACTGGGAGGATATCCCCCGCGTGGGCTGCCGCCTGGTGCCAGAACATGTGGAGACAAGGCCACTGCTCAACCCTGACAAGCCAGGCATCGAGCAGGTGACACTTGCCTGGCTGGGACCCGGGGTTCTTGAGTGTTTGGGCCCAGGGATTCCCAGCCTGGGTCTGTACAGGTAGAAGCTGGCCTCGCCTGGGAAGCCTGGCGGGTGCCTCCCCACCAAGACCCCTCAGGGGAACTTGAATGGCAAGTGTCTTTGCTTTAACTGACAATTACATCAGCTCAGTAGAGACCGGGGTTGTCTCCCTCAGAAGCTGTGATTGGCTATTGGTGACATCACAGGAATTCCTGGCATCCAAAGATGGAAATTGATGAATGGGTCCTTGACAGAACAAAGGTTGGGAGGGAGAGGAGAGCCGACCCTCCCGGGCAGAGGGAGAAGTCCCTGGGAGATCTGCCATGCCCCCCTCTTCCTCAGGGCCGCCTGGAGCTGTGGGTGGACATGTTCCCCATGGACATGCCGGCCCCTGGGACACCTCTGGACATCTCTCCCCGGAAGCCCAAGAAGTGAGCTGCCGGGGGCCCAGCCCTGCTCCCTCCCGCTCCCCCACCCCCCACCCCCTACCATCCCTCCACCCCACCCCACCCCACCCCACCCACTTCCACCAAGGCCCAGACCTTCCTGCAGGAGGCTCAGGCCCAGATGGTCTGGGTCAGTTGCCTTTCCTGGGCCCTGGGTGTGGCCACCACGCCACCGGGCCTTGCGGAGGAGAGACAGACCCACCAATCAGTAGAGTTGTAGGCCTGCTCCGCGGGTCCCCATTGGCTGCAGCAGAGGCCACACCCCCACTCCCACCGATGCACCTCCATCCTCACCTGCAGACTCGCTCTCACACAGGCACCTCACGCACGCCCAGCGCTCCCGAAAGTGCCCGACACACGCCCGCACAGACGCACCCGCTCACAAGACACAGACCCAGAGAGCCTGCTCCGTGTCGCCTTCAAAGTGCCTGCCAATGATGTGTGCAGGAGCAGGTGCCTGGGAGAGGCGCGAGGTGGTAGCACCAGCTCAGGAACCAAGCCACCTGCCCCTCCTAGCTGACCCTGGCCAGGTCACTTTGGTTCCCTGGTCCTCAGGTTTCCCATCCGTGAAGCGGCAGGTTCGAGTCGCTGCCCCCTCTGACAGTCTCAGTGTGTGGGTTCAGGGCCAGCTGCGCGGGCACAGAAAGCCGCACAGGGCCCCCGCTGAGAGGGGCGCCGCTCTTGTTTCCATGCTCTGATGCTGCCCTCTCGAAATTCTTGGTGATTTCTTAACGAGGGCTCTGCGTGTCCATTTTGCTCTGGCCCTGGCAAATTATGCAGCCAGCTGGGCCTGGACTATCCTCCAAGCCCGAGGCCACCAGTCCGCTGTTCCAGGGCCCACCACTGGGAGGCACCCCAGCCCGTTGGCCACTCTGGACTTGCAGTCCAGGGCGTCAGTTTCCGGAACTCCATGGAGAGCCAGGTTCCCATCGATTTTTAGCGGATGACTCAACCTCACTCCTAATGATTGAAACATAACTATGTCATTCATAATTACAATTAAACCTTGAGGGAAAAATCCTCTTTGGGGACAAGGACATACAGGAAGCCAGATTCCATGGGCTTCCATTGCTGGCTCCTGGGCTTAAACGTCAAATTTCTCCTGGAACTGGAGGGAAGAGTCTAGCCTCTGAGAGAGAGAACTTGCTCCTGACTCCCCAGGCCTCTCTTCAGCCAGCCCCAGCAGCCAGCCCTCTCCCTGTCCCCGTCCCTGTCCTTGGTCAGCCTCCCTGCCGGGAGAGTGCTCTGGGTCTCCGAGCCCCAGCCAGACTGACTCTCCCCAGGGCAGGGCCAGCGTCTCTCTCACCCACATGCCTGGCTGACTGTCTCGCTCACCCTGGGACCCCACTGGACAGAGGCCTCCCTCGGCCCCAGCCTGGCCCAGGCCCCGTGCTAAACCCAGGTCCCCAGGTGGCTTCTCCCTGTCATCTCATCTCCAGCCCCTGCCCCATCCTCACCCCAGGACCCCGGCGTAACCGTGCCCCCCCAGGCTGCTGACCGGCCCCCCCTCCCCCTGCCCAGGTATGAGCTGCGGGTCATCGTGTGGAACACGGATGAGGTGGTCCTGGAGGACGACGACTTCTTCACTGGGGAGAAGTCCAGTGACATTTTTGTGCGGGGGTGAGTGAGAGGTCCCTGCACAGCCAGGGCTGAGCCCTCTTCCTGGGAGGCAGAAGAGGTGGAGGGGGCCTGGGGTGGGGAGAGGCCCCACCGGGTGTGGCCACAGGTCTGGAGGTGTGGCACCCGGCAGGTGGCTGAAGGGCCAGCAGGAGGACAAGCAGGACACGGATGTCCACTACCACTCCCTCACTGGTGAAGGCAACTTCAACTGGCGCTACCTGTTCCCCTTCGACTACCTGGCGGCTGAGGAAAAGATCGTCATCTCCAAGAAGGAGTCCATGTTCTCCTGGGACGAGACCGAATACAAGATCCCCGCGAGGCTCACGCTGCAGATCTGGGACGCCGACCACTTCTCCGCCGACGACTTCCTGGGTGCGGAGCAGGGCCGGGGCGGGGGCCTGGGATTCAGAACTGAGGAGGCACAGGGGTGGTGGGAGGTGGGGACAGGGAGAGCCAAGCCTGGGGCTCGGAGCGTCATTCCTTCCAGTCTGTCAGAGCCAGAGGCATCAGACGGCCCCAGGGACCCACCTAACCATGCCCGGGCAGATGTCCTCAGTATCATAATCGGGCTGACAAGGTGCTTTGAGCACACCAAGGAGGGGACAGTCTGTGCTGATGGGGGGATCTGCGAGGCTCCTTAAGGGAGTCAGGAAACTTCCTTGGGCCTCAGGTTGCTCCTCTATAAAGCAACGTTTCCCCTCAAAACTCTAATCTGCATCTGCAAGCTTGTGGGCTTATGGGACTAGCAGGATTTTAACAGAATGGATGCACAGGGTTGGGGGCAGACCCCAGGAGAGACCCCCCCCAGGCTGAAGGAAGGGCCTGAGCAAAGCGGTTGCCCAGAGAGCCTGCGAGAGACCTCGACTGAGGCCGAGGAGCTGGAGTGAAGCGGGAGGATGAGATACAGGCTTGGGCAGTCTGCACTGAGCACACAAGGGGCCAAGAAGGCCAGAACCCCACCCCACTGCACCCCTGCCCCCGCCTTGTCCACCCAGAGCTGACTCTGAGGTTGCCACAGGGGCCATCGAGCTGGACCTGAACCGGTTCCCACGGGGCGCGAAGACAGCCAAGCAGTGCACCATGGAGATGGCCACCGGGGAGGTGGACGTGCCTCTGGTTTCCATCTTCAAGCAGAAGCGTGTCAAGGGCTGGTGGCCCCTCCTGGCCCGCAACGAGAACGACGAGTTTGAGCTCACGGTGGGCACCACCTCCTGCTCGGGCCGTGGGCGTGGGCAGGGCTGGCCCCGCCTGGGGCACTGAGGGCCCACACCTGGCCTGGGCACTGGGACCTTTCTGCCCTTCTCTGCAGGGCAAGGTGGAGGCTGAGTTGCATTTACTGACAGCAGAGGAGGCGGAGAAGAATCCAGTGGGCCTGGCCCGCAATGAACCTGACCCCCTAGAGAAACCCAAGTGAGTGCCCTGCCTGCCTGGCCCTCCTGCCGGGAACAGATTCTTGGGAGCACTGGAACAGGAAGGAGGGGCCAGAACTTTCCAGTCTTCTTTGCCCCTACTCCTCAGGCACCCTCTCTGTTCCCCTCTGGGCCATGGCCTCATAGCAGGGGAGCCCCCTCCCTCCCCTGAACCCCACCACCTCCCTCTAAACCAGAGGACAGCTATCAGCACAGGGAAGCAGTTCCTCTCCCAGGGAAGGCCCCATTGAGCAGAGCTAAATGCTCTCTCTAGGTTTTGCCAAAGCAAGCAGCTCCTGTGGTGGCATTTGGGGCCCCAGCCAGCCTTGGTGGCCCAGAAGGAACCCAGAACTACACACACTCATCCCAGCTCGGCTTCCCTCTTGGCCAGGCCCTCACCACAACCCAGCCCTCATCCTCCCTGTCCTTTCTCCACGCTCCCTCTGCTCTTGCACCGCTCCAGCCGGCCCGACACCAGCTTCATCTGGTTCCTGAACCCTCTCAAGTCTGCCCGCTACTTCTTGTGGCACTCCTACCGCTGGCTGCTCCTCAGACTGCTGCTGCTCCTGCTGCTGCTCCTCCTCCTCGCCCTGTTTCTCTACTCCGTGCCTGGCTACCTCGTCAAGAAGATCCTTAGGGCCTGAGCCCGCAGCCTCCTGGGTCTGATACTTCTCCCTCCTTCCTCTGCACCAAGGGCTGGGAGGCATATGGACCACACACTCGCATGTGCACACGTATGTCCACAAACACACATGCATACATGTGCACGCATGTGCACATAAACATGTACACATGTCTACAAACATAAACAGGCACACACATGTCCACATGCCCACATGTGTACACACATGCTCACATGTCTACAAACAGGCACACATGTGTACATACAAGCACATACACACACAAGCCCACACATACACAGCAACTTCCAAGCTTTCAAGACAGAATAATAGACTCTTGGAACTAGAAACAACTATTTTTGATGTTTACATATTGGGCCAGAGAGGTGAAGTCACCCACCCAAGGTCACTCAGCGAATTAGGGTAGAGCTGGGACTTGAGCTAAGGTTTCTGAGTCACCAGCAATCCAGTGTTCTTGTCACTACACCCCCTCCATTCCCAGCAACATCCCTGACAGACTCTAACTCAATTGGCAGACAGGAGAAGGGAGAAAGGATTTGGCTAGGATTGGCCGCAAGTCCGGAAATAGCTCCCACCCAGGTGTGACCTCCCAATCCAGAGCTGTTTTCTGCCCTGCAGGATGATAATTCCATCCAGCTCAAACATTTAACAGCCACCTCTGCCTAAGCACCCACTCACGTGCTCAGACCTCCACAGCCATTGTCCCCCGCCACCATGTCACCGGCCCCAAGAGGTAGGACCACTATTAACCCCATTTTAGAAATGAAGAAACTGAGGCTCACAGAGGTGCCTAACTCGCCCACCACAGCTGGCATTCGAAACCACGTGCCCTGTGCCTGAGCCCCTTCCGTGTGGCCCCACCAATACCGAGCTCAGCTCTGGGGGTGCAGTCCACGTCCTCTGGGAGGTAGTAGTTTGAAAAAGCACATTCAATTCTTTGGGGGGTTTTTTTTTTTTTTTTTTTTTTTTTTTTTTTTGAGACAGAGTCTCACTCTGTTGTCTGGGCTAGAGTGCCATAGTGTCACCCTAGCTCACAGCAACCTCAAACTCCCGGGCGCAAGCCATCCTCCTGCCTCAGCCCTCTGACTGGCTGGGACTACAGGCATGCACCACACTAATTTTCCTATTTTTAGTAGAGACAGGCATCTTGCTCTTGCTCAGACCGGTCTCCAACTCCCGAGCTCAAGCGATCTGCCTGCCTCGTCCTTCCAGAGTGCTAGGATTACAGGCGTGAGCCACCGTGCCCGGCCACTGAGTCGTATTTAATTTTATATCTTGACATTTTATGAAACCTATTGTTTTTATAACACAAATGACAGATAGTGAAGCCAGGCGACTGCTTCTTAGCTAGGAGGGCATGCGGAGGTGGAGGAGATTCGCGCTGGTGGTGGGCAGGTCAGCGAGGCCATTGTGCGCCCCATGGGGGTGCTCTGAGCCTCGCAGGGCCAGGTGGGGCAGAAGTTTGTGTCCCATCAGACAGGATGAGGTTGAGAAACACTGATCTCACTGAGGACAGGGACAGCACACAGAGCGCACTGCTCACCACAGGAGCTTGCTAACAATTAGAACTGTAGGCGGTGGGGGCCGTGGCTGCCCCTCGCCACAAGTGGCAGGTAGTGGCTGGATGGCTGCCATCTAGGCCTTGGGAGGAGATGGGGCATCAGAGGTCCTGCAGGGAGGACAGGGTTTTGTGTGTAGCAAATCTGGTGCTTAGACCTGGACTCGAACCCTGGCTCCAGCACTCACTGCTTTGGGGGCTGCAGCTATGACAGGGCCTCTTGGGGTCTAGAAGTAAAGGAGGGGGTGCCTGGGGAGCAGCTCTGGCCCACTGCTTGACCGGCTCCTCCCTCCACTCCGCAGCCGGCCCGACACAGCCTTTGTCTGGTTCCTCAACCCCCTCAAGTCCATCAAGTACCTCATCTGCACCCGGTACAAGTGGCTCATCATCAAGATCGTGCTGGCGCTGCTGGGGCTGCTCATGCTGGCCCTCTTCCTCTACAGCATGCCCGGCTACATGGTCAAGAAGCTCCTGGGCGCGTGAGGGCCTGCCACCTCCCGCCAGCGCCACTCCTGGCCGCCACGTTTGCCTCTCCTGTGGCCTGGACTCTTCCCCATGTCCCTCCTGGAGCCTCGGGCCCTGGGAGCTGCCTCCTGCTTGCTGGGCTGCCTTCCTCCCTGCCCCCAGCTGCTGCTGGCCCGGCCCTGCCCCTCTGATGCCCGCCTGTGGGTTGGGGAGCATGGGAAGGGGACACCTGGACTGCCCACCTTGATGAGGCTCCATCCTTCAGGCCCTGGCTCCCCAGAGGCCTCCCCTAGGCCTTCTAAGTCTAGGGTTAAAGCTTTCATGAAAGTAACCAAGGATCCTGGGCCAGCGCCCAGGGCGTTGAAGGGAATGAATGAACAAAAGGCATCCCCACCCTGTCCCTGCAGACATCACCAGTCTTGGCTGTGCATCAGGGGCCTGGACCCAACCTTCAAGTCCACGGGGCGGCTGCCCACTGCCGGCTCTGTCGGCTCCTCCTCCTCCCAGGCAGCCGCCTTGGCCTGGGTGCACAAGCCCAGTCCCTGTCCTGCCTGCAGGTTGTGACACTTCCCAGAGCTCCCTCTGCCCAGGCTCATGCTCACACGCCCAGAGGAGCGGTGGTGACAAGCAGGAGAGTGAATCCCTGGCCCTCCCCACCCCCAGGCAGCCCCTGCCTCGGTTCCCCTCAGCTGCAGCTTGCACTTCAGGTGCTGCCCCGCTGGCGTCTGAGTTTCTGTTGGCTGTTTTTCTTTTCCTGGGTGGTGATTTTTCTCTTAATAAAAGAAATCAAACACTGAGCTGACCAGTGTGCTTTGCTCGGGTACAGGACAGCCACAGCGTGGGGGCCAGAGTCAGCAAGGCTCTAGGTCGGTAAGCTCAGTGCCAGCTGGGCCAGATGCTTTTCTCCTTTGAGTGGCCTCTCCTGGCCCAGGGTTCAAGGCAGATCTCAGGCCTCACACCACAGCCCAAGGGGCACACCAGGGTGGACCCAGGGCCCCCAAAGCACCAAGAGTCCTTTAGGCCTGAGAACAGTCTGAAGGCTTAGGACCCCACAAGGGCCCCAAAGCTCCAGCCTCCACCCAGAGAAAGCAGCTCTCCCCAAAAGCCAGACAGGTGCTCTCTGGCAGAGCCGCTGGCCTCCACCTCTGACACCCCACGGTCCAAGCCCGGGACAGAGTCCCCTCATGGCACAGAGGGGGAGGCAGGGGCCATGTCTCGCTAGACTTGACCTCTTTAAAGAGATTCAGCCACAACTTTTATTAATAAAACATTTTAATCATAAGGGCAGGATACAGATAACTCCTCCTGCTGCCTTATTTTGACAGACTATAAAGAAAAACTGGAAAATCTAGAGAGCCGGCCCAAGCGCAGTCCCCTGGGTGACAGGTGCCAGCCCCAGCACCAACACCAGCAGCAGCCCTAACATGTCAGCCTTTTGAGGCCCAGCTCTATTTTGGGGGCACCCGGAACACCTGAGTTGGGGGAACTTGCAGCTGAGAGTTTATCTGGAAAAGGAAGGGTGAAGGTCATTACATTTGCCCCAGGCCCTCCTTCCTCTGACCCCTGTGGGGTTAGGTGTCCATGCCGGCCCTCCCATGGGCCTCCAAACCCTTGCAAGCATTTCCTCCCCAAAGACGAAAGGGCTTCGGAAGCCACAGGCTGCTGCCTTCAGGGGACAGGTCTCAGCTTCTGCTCAGCCAGGAACCTCCACGAGGTTCGTAACTTCCCTCCCGGCCACTCTCTTTGATCCTTCCCTCTCCTCTTCACGTGCCCATTCTGTCCCCGTCCTAACCAGCCCTTACCTCCTCCTCCCCCATCCTCTTGTACACAGTAGCATCCATGCAAGCAGGGACCATTTGGTCCCCAAATGTCTGAGTCCTGTCATGGGCCAAGAGGCCGTTATGATGCCAAAGCTCACCACCTCCCCCTTTCAGCTGTGGCCTGGGACCTGGGACCATGCTGGGGCCACATATCCCCTGTTCTTGGACTCCAGGCGGGCCTCTGTCACCTCACACATGTGCAACTGATGGCTGTGTCAGGACCCCTGGCCCACGGCCCCAGCATCGCGGGAAGGATCCACACCCGCACGTACAGCAAGCAACTGTTACGAAAGGACTTTCCCCTTTCTCTCCCTGCCAGGCCAGGGGGACGTTGCCACAGCTGTGGCTGGAGTAGGCACAAGGGGAGGCCAGGGAATATCCACCCCCAGACCTCCTCCCCATGCGAGGACGACCCTCCAGTCGTACCACAGGCCAGAGAAGCCGGGCTGGCAGAGCAGAAAGGGCCAGGGCTCTGGACAACTACAAAGGCTCCTAGTTTTGATTCTCCTTGTGAAATGGGAGAATAATTTCTGCCCCAGCTACTCTCAGAGTGATAAGACGGCATGGAAGACGGAAACACAGCTGGAGAGAGCCCTGTGGCTGCGAAGCCACTCCTCGTTTTGCTTTACAAACAGCGTCCCAACAGGAAGCTGGGACCAAAGACCACCAGCGTCCAAGGGCTGCTGGCACACCCTGGCTGCCTCCAGGAGGCTTCGGACAATATCCACTCCCTTGCCCGATAACTGTTGATTTTTACATCACAGCTTGAAGCTCCCTTGCGTTGGGTAGAGGAGGGGATATTTCCTAATGTCAGTTTCAGGTCCCTGGCCCCTCCTCCCTGCCTCCCACTGCTCCCCACCTTGGAGGCCCCACGACCCACCTTGGAGTCCAGATACTGTTGCAGCAGCATCTGCAGTTCTGTGTTCTGCTGCTCCAGAGCCTCGTTTTCCATCAGCAGCTTGGCCCTCTGGGTCAGCACAAGGCTTTGGGCAGAAGAACAGGTTAGAGGCCATCGAATCTTCCAGCCTCTGCCAGAGTCTCTGTGCTTCTGTCAGGCTGGAGGTGGTGGGAGACCCCATAAGCCTCACCATTCACCCGGCCACCAGATGAGCCAGGCTAGCAGGCACAGAACAGGCAGGGTGGGCCTGAGAGCTGGCCACCCAACGCGATCCGCCCCCCACAACAGGTGCAAAAAGCAGCTCTTCAAACCCAGATGTCATGGGACAGGAAGGTGGCAAATGTGGCCATTCCAAGCAACCGTCCTCATCTACCTGCCAGCTTCCCCCCGGCTCCTGGCCCACGACGGCTACACTTACTGGTATTTCTGCAAGGCTGTGTAGAGAGCATCCCAGAGGTTCTGCTTGGAGGGAGGGACAACCGTGGTCAGGGCGTGCCAGTACTCAGAGTCCCTGGAGTCATTGCGCGTGACCTTCAGCACTTTCATTGGGGCCCGAAAGTCCCTGCAGGTCAAGAGCACTGGTACCACCATCTCCACCTGGCACCACCCAGGCCCCCAAACAGTGCCAGTCGCAGTGCCAGCCACAGACTTACTGCCTTCCCACCTGTCACCATCCTACTCAGCTGTCCACATTTATTAGGTGACAGCAGAGTCTCGGAAAGGACATACTTATCGTCAACCTTCCTGACTCTCAGCGCCACTGCCACGTTGCGCAGGCATCACTGGCGTTTCATCCACCCCTCTGCCTCCCAATCAGTTCACCATGCTGGCTTTACAGCTCATCGCTATGGCCGTTTCTTCCACCACTGCGTCAGAACAGCTCTCGACTCTGTCACGTGCTCTCCATCCCCTCCATGACAGCCTCAATCCAGGAGCTCGCCATCTCCCACCTGGACCAGTCTCCGGACTAGTCTCCCTGTATCCAGCACCGCCCCCTCCCTGTCGCCAAAGTGATCTTTCTAGATGCAGATCTAATCATGGCTCCCCTCTGTCCACCACGCAGTAAAGACAACAATCTTAGGCACATCAGGCAAGGACTGCCAAGATCTGGCTGGCTCCACTCCCACTGGTCCCCCCTCCAGCCATACCCCCTTCGTGACTCTTGAACATCCAGGCCTTCCTCATGCTTTTACATCCCCAAATGCCCTTTCCTCTACTTTATCCTCCTAGGAACACCCAGTTCTGGCGCTATCTGTCCCCAAACCCTCTCTGACATGCCAGATGGAGATGGCCATTTCCCACTCTGAACAACATCACATCTTGAATATGCTTTGGCTGCTGTTCTGATCACAAGGCATTATCCTACGGTGCCAACACATGGCAGACTAAAATAAACGTTTGTTGAATGAACGAATGAAAAAAGCCCAGATCACTCACTGCTGCACCACATTTGGTTCCTGAGTACGTCTGTCGGTCCCTCTCACCCTCCTCGGGAGAACCATTTACTCTCTCCCCCATGTCCCGCCCTATGTCCCACCCGGACTCTTCCTCACTCACTAGCTCTGTGTGGCTGCCCCACCCATCCAGCGCCACAGCCCACCTGGGCTTCTTCAGACCCATGACGAAGGCCTCCAGGATCTTGAGGACGTCGTTGGGGTGGATAAGCCAGGGCGAGGGTGGGCTCTCCTTCTTTTCCTCCTGCTTCCCCTCCACCACCTGGCCTTCCTCCTGCTCTCCTTCCTCCACCAGGTCTTCCTCCTGCTCTTCCTCCTCCACCAGGTCTTCCTCCTCCTCTCCCTCCTCCACCAGGCCTTCCTCCTGCTCTCCCTCCTCCACCAGGTCTTCCTCCTGCTCGTCCTCCTCCACCAGGTCTTCTTCCTGCTCCCCCTCCATCGCCAGCTGCTCGTCCAGCTCCAGGTCGAACGCCCCGCTTGTCTTCTCCATGATCTCCTGATGGAGGGGCTTGACCTGGAGAAAGGTGCAAGGGCAGCTGTGGGCTGGAGATATACACATGCGTGTGTGGTGAGAGACAGGAAGAGGAGAAAGGGGGGAAAGCTTACAGGAAGTTACAGACAGCTTGCAGAGGGAAACATGTACCAAGGACAGAAATAGGAGAAGGGAGAAAGAAGGGGGACAGGACGGGGAGGCACTAATGGCTCCAAAACAATAATGGTTTATTTCTAGATCTGGGATCACAGGTATTCATTGTGTTGATATTCATAAAGCTTACATGTTATAAATCTCCTTTCGAATCATAATACAAATTAGATTTTTGTTTTAATTTTTAAATTTAAAAAAGTCTTCCTCCTCCTCCTGTCTTGCACGTCATTGAATTTACCTGCCAGAAGCAAACTAATTTTATCAAGTTTCTTATGTATCTTTCCAAGGAAATATTATGCTATATAAATAAATACCTATATGAATATATACATACTTTTCCATATATATTCTTCCTTCCCATTTTTATATAAATGATACTATACCACACGTGTAGTTTTGTACTTCGCTTTTTTCAAATACCAATAAACCTTAGAGATCTTTTCACATAAATACATAAAGAACTGCTTTGGTTTTTTCACAGTTGCATAGTATCCCATGGTGTGGATGCACCATATATTATTAAATGAATTCCTCACTGATGGACATTTAGGTTGTTTCCAATCCTCTGCCATTTCAAACAATGCTGCAGTGAATAAGCTACAGTAAACATCATTTCAACTGTATTGAGATAAATCTATAGAAGAAAATCCTAGAAGAGGAATTGCAGCACAAAGTGTACACAATTTTGTAATCACTATTTCCAAATTATCCTCAGGGGAGGTTACAGCAATTTACACTCCTACCGGCAACTTATGAGCATGCCTGTTTCCCACACCTCAGTCGTCACTTCCTGTTATCTAATTTGCAGGTTTTTGCTAACCTGACAAGTGAATAGTAGAATTAAGGCAGTGTTAATTTGCATTTCTATTATTATAAGGAAGACTGATTGTCTTTTCATACATTAAAAGTTATGTATTGCCTCTTCTTGGAGGTGTTCATTCATATTTGTTGTCTGTTCTATTGAGTTGTTGATCTTTTTCTTACTGGTTTATGAGAGCTCTTTATAAATTAAGGAAATTAGCCCTTAACTGTGATATGAGTTGAGAATA
The DNA here is from genome assembly GCF_041146395.1 of Eulemur rufifrons. Taxonomy (NCBI): domain Eukaryota; kingdom Metazoa; phylum Chordata; class Mammalia; order Primates; family Lemuridae; genus Eulemur; species Eulemur rufifrons. Next base: position 95,939,643 of record NC_091001.1, read on the forward strand.
TTTCTCCCCAGCTTGTCATTTGTCTCTTAACTTTCTCTGAGTGATTTCTGCCCTACAGACTTTATTCTGATATAGGCAAATGTATCTTTTTTTCTCTTTATTGCTTCTTGGTTTTGTCCACTCAGCCAACTCTTTTTGGAAGTGTTATCAGGACACTCACCCTTGGGCTAGCAATACTAAAAACATTTTTTAATTTGATTTTAATTTTTAAATTAAAATTTCATAGTATTTTTAACATGGTGACTTTTTCAGAATAGTAGATATTTGATTCTCCTACTGAAACCAGTTACAATCAAGATATATGTATTACAGACAGGCCCTGTTTTGCAGGAAAGTGTTTAAGGACCAAAGTATGCAGAACTTGGTGGGCTCTGGTCTCATGGCGACTGAGACTTGGCTTTCAGGGAACGTACGGAAAGATCCCTGGGCCTCAGCATAAGAACAGCACCTCACCCCACCCGTCGTTTTTCCCTTTGCAAATAGAAAAATTAATAATAATAAGGAAAATGCTAAGTTAGCTAGACCTGACATAAAACCCCCACTATTTCTCCAGAAATATCATTCAAAGGCAGCAACGTCCTCTGGGGGCTTCCAGGAGAACTGAAAACACTCTCCTTAGCTGCACCCCACCTTACCTGGATGGGGGATATATGATGAGCTCGGTATTTAAGGAAGAAGTTCACCAGTTTATACAAGTCGTCCTCACTTTCAATTCCAAGGGCCTGGGGAAAAAATAGGATGGTTGCTCAAACACCCCATCAAAGAAGCAACAGGCTTGGGGAGTTAGACTCTCAGCTCCTAGGCGCAGGGCGCTTGGCTTGTGCCCTCAGCACCCCCACTGCCTTCCATGGCCCCCAGTAGAGGACAATCAGCCAACAGTGGGAAACGGCAGTGAAATCCGGGGTCCGCGCGTCAGAACAGACGGAAACAATGCTCACAATCGGCACCGCTCCGTACAGACCTGGTGGCCGTGAGAATGCTAATGGGTGCTGAACACGCACCTGAGTTTGGGGGTGTGGGAGAAACCTACAATCTGACAGCGGGGCTGTGAGAGGAAGAAGCTAGTAGAGGAAGGGTCAGGTGGGAGACATCTCAATGGTGCAGAGGCCCATGGTCGTGTGGAGAGTAAGTCAACACAAGGATGCAAAAAGTGAGCCCGGGGAAGCTCCAGAGACCATCCTCTACTCCCAGGGCCAAGGCAATGCAGGGAACACACGGGGGCTCTCAGAATGGGACAGGTTGCACCCACCCTGTCCCCTCAGCCCAGTGGGACTCACTGAGAAGATGGCGTCCAGCCTCAGCAGATAGCGCTCGCTCTTCTCCAGGGGAAGGAGGAGGCTCAGCAGCTTGCTCTCGATGAGGAAACCCTGAGGAGAGGGAAGAAGCCATCTCCTGTGAGAGACAGGCTTCAGGAAGGAGTCCAGGGCCTGCGGCTGCCCTCTGTGTAACACACTAGGGACGAGCCCGTGGGGCAGGCCCCCAGGGACGAGACCCGGCAGTGGCCCAGAAGAAGGCCTTCTTGGGATGCTGGGAGCCGTTCCCGGGGAGCACAGCCAGGCCCAAAGCCCGTCTGCATCAGCGTAGCCTGCCCCCACCTCCTAAGGGGGTAACTCACCCCACCCACAAGCCACTGGGCAGACCCCTGCGTCCCCACAGCAGTCCAAACCTGACCAGTCACAGGTTCCACCCCACCCACACTCTAGTCCCCAGACATCTGCAGAACACAGCAGAAGGCACTGGGCTGGAGGGAGGCAGGGAGGGAGGGCAGTGGACGCGCCCCCTCAGAATGCAGCACACAGGAGGTAGAGGAGAGGGCTGGCTGGGAAGCCGTGAGCACCCGCTCTGAGCTGGGGGCGGGGGTACTCTGTGGGGAGGTGGCCCCTGGAGTCAAGCCGCAGACAGAGAGGGCAGGACCCACCACCCCTCCCTCAGTAGGAGCCGCCCTCCGTGGCAGGAGCCAGCCCTTGTGCCAAAGAAAACTGCCCCAACCACCATAAAATCTCAGCCAGCGCTGATCATGTTTGTAACAACCCAACACCCAGCTGAGCCAGCTCCAATGCAGCTTTTATTCTGAACCGAACCATTTTTGCTACCACAAAATGCAGATGCTCAAAGCCTAACAACCCAGAGTAACCTTAAGCCAAGCTCCCAGAGAAGGGCCACATCAGTGTGGCCAGGTCACTCAGCAGGTGGGTTCATGGAGCTTGGATGGTGCCCCTTCTAGCTCAGAACGAGCACTGCTTTACGTGCAGGACCCCTGCTGGCCTGGACTGTGCTTTGCTGACCCACTAAGGTGAGACCCATTTGCCAGCTGGGCCAGCTCTAAGGCCCGGCTCTGTGAACTGCTCCCTGAAGTCCGGGGACCATTCCCTGGTCTGGTCCTCAGGCCGGGTCTCTGGGCTTGGACAGGGGAGGGCTGGCCTTCTCCCAGCTCCAGGCCACAGCTGGCCCAGCAGAGTCCTCACAAGCAGCACGCACGCGGGTGTCCCCCTGCCACAGCCCCAGCCCTGCCTCACCGACTCATCACACAGGAGCATCAAGATCTTTCTGGTGGTTCTTGCAGAAACTTGCTTTGGCAGGTCCAGGTAAGACTCTGGTTCTGAGGTGGCCTCTTCCGCCTCCTCTTCTGCAGGTGGGTCAGGGAAGGAAGAGAGAGAAAGAAAGAAAAGGAAGATAGTTTCTTTTTTTTTATTTCAGCATATTATGGGGGTACAAATGTTTAGGTTACATATATTGCCTTTGCCCCACCCAAGTCAGAGCTTGAAGAGTGTCCATCCCCTAGACGGTGTGCACTGTACCCATTAGGTGTATATAGAGAAGATAATTTCTTGGCCTAGTTGACTTTGAGAAACAGATGGCTTTCCTTGAGAAAACTTTCCTCTAAAAAAGCCTCTTTGAGGCATTACCAGTCTGTTTATGCTGAAGAAAGCCTTCTATGTGCGGGGAAAGGGGACTGGGGGCTGGAGTCAGAGACTATCTGGGAAACTCAGCCATTCTCATCCAGCCTAAATGTCTCACTTCTCCAAACTGCATCTGCCTGGGAACATCATTCTCAAAATCCAGCCATGAACCAGCAAGTGGGAGGGAGAGTGTGAGCCTCTCTATTCTTATTTTAGAGATGATCTAGCAAGTGCGCTATATGGTTTCTAAACCTGCAACAGATCAGAAGCAGCCAACTCAAAGTGCGGGGGTGCTGGGAGCGGCTGCCTCACAGAGGAATACTATCAGCAAAAACTGACAGCTGACAGCAAAAGCCAAAAATTTTCCTAATTAAAATTAAAAATGTTTAAGTGTTTTATACTATACATTCCTTACCTGAAAATGGGAACAAAAATCATTGTACAACCCAGGTTTTACTGGTTATTCAAAAAGTAAGATGAGATATCTATGAAAATATTTTGCAGAGTACCAGATAGCAAACTGCTGCTGGGAACGGAAAATGGTACCGTCTCTATGCAGCAGTATCCAGCAAAACTACACAGCCATTTACCCTTCAATCCAGCAATCCTACTCTAGGGATCTATCCCAACAGTTCACTAGCAAAAACATGGAAAGATAAATGAACAACGCTACTCATTACAGCAATGTTAGTCATCACAAAAGTAAACAAAAAACTGGAAATATCCCAGTGATGATCAACAGAGGATTATTTGAATAAATTATGGCACACACAATAGAGTACCATGTAAAAAAATGAAGAATTTTTTTTTACCACTAGAAAGAACTCTAGGATTATTTATTGTAAGCAAAAAAGCAAGGTGGAAAAAAGTATATGCTTTCATTTACCTAAAAAGTTGGTTGATATGAATATATACATACACACACATATATTTGTTTATAATTTTGAAAAGCAATGAAAGAATAAACCGTAAAATTTTTAATAGTTACATGTAGGAGAGGAATGAAATGGGGTGTAGAGAATAAAAGCCAGACGTCTTTGAATATACCTTGTTTTGTACATTTGTCTTTGGAAATGCAAATATTTTACATTATTTTACATAATTATAAAACAAAATTAAATTACAAAAAGCAATCCCTAATAACCAAAAGTAAAATGAAACACTAGAAATATATACAACTGGCAAACAGAGAAAAAATAAGCATCTGTCTTGCTTTTCCTATACAAATTATCTTAGGATCGCAAATAGCTGATGAGGGGAAGATGCTCTTTTCAGAAGTGCTCTAGCTATTAAATAAAGACATAATGATAGAATTAAAAATACCACCATTTTGCAACCCCTAATGTAATTAATGGATCTTAGACAAGATTATTGGTGGTTGCTAACATCACAAAAAGAGACATAACCCGATATTAGTTTATCCCGATGGAGGTACACAACAGTGTACTTAGCAAAAATAAATTAAACCTGCATCTGATCGAGCTTCCAGACCTAACTACCAGTTTATAATACGGGCGAGAGGACAAAGCTATAAATTAGAGGAGAATTAAAAGCTACATCAACTAATCATACTCCACAGCCTTCTAGCTCTGAGGCCTCCTCCCCTCCTCTCTAGACCTCTATGTCCTCAGAGGGCCCCTCCAGCTCTAAGGTTCTATGACTCTGTTCCAGTCACCTGTTCGCATCAGCACTTCCTCCACTATTTGTGCAGCACTCTTCTGCTGCTGCTGGGAGATAGGCCCCACGTTCTTCAGGAACCAGAAATCAGGTGCTGTCCAGGGGAGCCCCAGGTGCTGGGCATGGATGATTCTGTCTACAGCAAAGGCTCTGTCTATTAGATCCTTCGCCTCCTCTTCATTCATCAGCCAAATCTCCCGAAACTTCTCGTCATCAACAAAAGCAAAATGCCTGTGAAGGAGAGTCACCAAGCATGGCCAGCTGACCCCAGGGCCTGGCCAGGGTCCCCTCAATTGGCAGCAGGGAAAAAAATGAGGAAGAGTTGTAGTAAATCCTAGGCCTGGCCCCAACCCTGGGCAGCTGATTCCCACCTGTGACAAATTGGAAGCCATCCCAACAAGACTCAAGAAAAGGAAGATGACACTCAAGTAAAGGGACAGGGGAACACAGCACAAAGAGTTCTTTAGTGCCTGATTGAGAGATAACGAAATCACTCCCACCATAAATCTGCCCCTGCCACCTCTATTCTAGGACAGGTGCCCAGAATCCACGTCCCTAAGATACCTCATGGCTTTCTGTAGCTCCTTGAATTGCGTCACAAGACGTTTGTAGTCCAAGGTTAGAGATTGGTTCTCCTCCTGAAACTGCTTTATCTGCTTGGCATATTTTGATCTCAGATTGTTAAGTACATCATGTAGGCTGGTTGAAGGGGAAAAATAAGTTAGTCTGCAGCTGAATAGAAGGTGTAATGTATGTTCTTCTCAGCTCTACAACAAACCCCGAGTCAGATTTGTGGAAGGTCAGGGAACCCTCCCACACATTCCAAAGGTACTGGGATTGTCCAGAACTAAATGTGCTAGAAACAATCTATACAAGCCCTGTCCCAGCACGAGGCAGTCTCCTGCCCAGGAGTGTGATGGAAACTTCAACACACCATTTGTCAGTGTCCGTATCTAGGGCCAACCTCACAAATTCAAATGATCTACCTCAACTGTTTCACTGTCATGATTTGGATGTTCATTTCACCTCTGAAACAAGGAAAATTGAAAGGAAAAAATTAAAACTATACACCACAAGCCTATGATATATGAATCCTTCATCCTCAAAGATCCGATACTGTAAACAGGTCCAGTAACTCATCTGTTCATTCATTCATTCATTCGCCAAACATAAAATGCCTTTGGTGCCAAAGATAGGTTTGAATACAAGGAATTATCAGTCCAGTCAAAGACAGAGACAAACATTAACTAGAGTGCAGCGTGAAACGTGCTATAGGAGAGTTTCATACAGGGTGCCAGGGCAGCCCGGAGATGAGGCATCTAACTTACCCAGGCTTGCAGGGAGGAGATGGCAAAGCCTTCCGAGCAGCAAGAGGCAGTTAAAACCCGGCCGACAACACTGTGCATCCAGGCACGGCACGGCTCACTACTTCACTGCTAACAGGAGCTCCGTGCATGGAAACTTGTCCCATAAAATATGCATGGCAGGCACAGTTTTTAGACCTAGGACCATACTTCAGACTTCAAACCACTAAAGAGGCATCTTATATCAATGCCCCATTTACACAGGAGGAGAGAAGTTGAAGGCCAACATATTTTTAAGTTTAAAAATTCTAAGAAATAAAATTTTCCCTCTCCTAAGCATTATTCTGAAGTAACCAAGGGTCCCTCAACTGCAAACATGTATCATTCACATTTTCATGCTCAATAAAATGTAAAAAGTCTTTAACTTAGTCTCTGATAAAAATTAATTTCTAATCCATTCTCTTAACTACAGCATTCTAGGAGGCTTTCCAAATACAGGTGTTAAAATATATATATATATATTTTTTAAGTAGTCATCCCAAAGCATTTTTTTCAATATCATGGAGTAAAAGAGTTCTTATGTGTCACCTAATTATAGAAGCTCATGAAACAAAAATAAGCACCAGGTACATACTGAAGGCCTGGGCAAGACAGCACACAAGAGAGTGGACTGAAAGAATGGTGACAAGAGGAAGCTCAACACAAAGCCCAGAGTCCTTAGCAACTGGCTGGAGGCCAGAGATGAAGGGAGCAAGGCTGGAGACTGGAAAACTGGGAGCGGAGGCAAGTCTGGCTTCAGAACTCGTATGCTGGCAATGACGGTGACTCTCCAAGTTGAACTGCGACGTTGGCAGCTCCAGATAAAGTGAAGAGGTTAGGTCGGGGTTAGGGATGTGAAGTTGGTAGTCATCAACAAAAAAGTGATATTCAAAACCATGAGATTGAGGTATAAGGCAGATGAAATAAAAATAAAAAGCAAACGGGTAAGGTAAGGCTTGTGCTTTCTGGAATATCTTACCTAGATATTCAGGAATTGTCAGGCAAGAAAAAGCAGAACCACCAAAGGAAACAAATAAGTAATAAAGAAAGAAAGAAGAACAAATATTTTAGGGTCATAAAAGCCAAAAGAAGCTGGGTGCAGTGGCTCACGTTTGTAATCCTAGCATTCTGGAAGTCCGAGGTGGGAGGATCGCTTGAGGTCAGGAGTTTGAGACCAGCCTGAGCAAGAGCAAGACACCATCTCTACTAAAAATAGAAACAATTAGCTGGGTGTGGTGGGGTGCACCTGTAGTCCCAGCTACTTTGGAGGCTGAGGCAGGAGGATGGCTGGAGCCCAGGAGTTATACAGTCAGCTACAATGATATGACTGCACTCTAGCCAAGGCAACAGAGTCAGACTCTGTCTCAAAAAAAAAAAAAAAAAAACAAACGAAAAAAACACACACACACACAAAAAACAAAAACAAAAACAAAAAGAGATGATCATGCCACTGCACTCCAGCTTGGGCAACAGAGCGAGACCCCATCTCTAAAAAAAACAAAAACAAAAAAGAAAAGTCCAGTATCCAATGATGATAGGATCAGGCCTGAGAAAAAGCCACTGTGTTAGACTGGAAGGGCATCATTGATATCCTGTTGTGGGAAGTTTTAGTCCAGTCCTGGGGCCATGGGTTGCTGTGGCTTGAATGCGTCTCCTCCAAAATTCAATGTTGCCAATGTGATCATATTAAGAGGTGGGGCCCTACTAGGCGATTAGGCCATGAGGGCTTCTTCCTTGAGAAAGGGATTGAGGCCCTTATAAAAGAGGCTTTCCACAGCCTCTGCCAATCTGCTCTTCCACTCTTCTGCCATGTGAGGACACAGTGTTCCTCTCTTCACAACCCTCACCAGAAACCGAACCAGCTAGCACCTTGGTCTTGGAATTCCTAGCCCCCAGAACCGTGGGAAATAAACTTCTGAATTTCTAAATTACCCAATCTCTAAATTACCCAGTATTCTGTTATAGCAGCACAAACAAAGACAGGAATTATCAAATGTTCTGGGCGGGGGTGATGAGGAAAGGAAAATGGCAACGAAAGCAAGAGAATAAAAGATAGTACTTAGAGAGAAGCAGCAGCGACGGCTGAAGGATTTGGGGCTAACGGAGACCTAAGTTTGAAGTCAGAGGAGAATACGGGACGATGGGGATAGTTCCGCTCACCTCCACTCTGCTTTAAGCAGCAAACCCAAGCTCTGCTTCTAGCACCTCCTCCCACCTCCCCTCTGACCAACTCTCTTCACCCACTATGCCATCTGTAACTTTCTGACTCCCACCTCCTTGCCTTGGGACCTGCCATTCCCAGCTACCTGCACTGTCCACCTGGCGTCTTCCCTACTCCCCTTGCAGACCCATATCCCCACCCCCTCACTATCCCGCTTCCTCGGGAAGCTTTCCCAGATGACTCCTCACTGTACTGATTTGTGTCTCTCTCTGATGTTCCCCTGTCTAGTACAGTGCATAGAGTGGGAGTTTCCCATAAATATTGCCCCCTGACTACTCTCAGTTCTCAGATAATCAGGCTTAAGATACCGGCTCATTTATTCAGTATTACTTTCTGTTATAAGTAACTATCAAAAGGTCACCTGCTGTTTCTCTATACACTCAACATTTGCCCAAAGTGTATAATCAACCTACAAGTGGAAGAATTCATAAAAAATGATAGGTTATTTGGGCTTTGGGAGAAACCCTCAATCTTGTCTCCTTTGAACAAGATGTCTCATTCTACTCTGATCCTCAGAGCCTAGCACAGTGGTCTGGAACTTAGGAGACAATTCTTAAAGGAAGAAAGGCAGGAGGGGTGGAAGGAAGGAGACAAGGGAGAAAAGAAGGATGGGTGAGAAAATCCAAGCAATAGGTACCTTTCAGTGAGTCACAGTGTCTCCATGAAAGCAGACTGGCACACTGTCACGAGTACTCATGTTGGTATTAGTTGCAACAGCAAAAGAGAAATAGTCTGTGTGTCCATCAGTGGAGCCTGGTTAAATACTTCGTAGCATGTCTGTGCAGTGGAGTACTAAGCAGCATAGGAAATCATGTGAAAGCTCTCTGTGGACTGATACAAAAGGTCTTCAAGACACAGAACAGTGTGCATAAAATGCCATCATTTGTGTAAAAGCAGAGGGGGGACGAGAATATTTATTTGTGTGTGCTTCTGTACGCATAAAGAAATTCTGGAAGAAACAAATGAACACAGAAGTGGGAAATGAACAAGACAAATGGGAATTGGGAAGAAGACTTTTGCTATATTCTTTTTCCAAGGGCAAGAGGGTGGAACCACTTGAATGTATTAACTTTTTCAAAAAACTCTTTTAATAAGAGTTCATTATATTTTTCACAGCTTCTACCCCGTTAGAAGAGAAGAGTACATACTCATCCCCATTCTCCACACAGAAGGGCCCAGAAGCCTGCTCAGCATGCTGGCTTACCGATTGATCTTCCTCTTCTGCTGGGATTTAATCACTGTGCTTTCTTCATCTCTCTTCTTCAGCACCTGGAAGTTATACTCTAACTTCTCTTGGTTTAGCTGATAAGTTGCCTTCATCTCCTGAAGCTGTTGCTCAAGAATCTAAAATTAAAAATATACATACTCATTGGCCCAAGTATAATCTGTGGTGCCTGAGGGCCCCGACAGTTTGTTCAAGTCATGTCAGAGGAACATTAGGGACAAGTACCTCAGCCGATTCTTAGAACGTCTATCACAGAGGCAAATTCAAGGTCAACTGGATAAAATATCAATCAATCAACTGCAAGCTATTAATAAAACCTGCATTCCTACAGCCTAAGAAAGATTGTAGAGCTTTCAAGTCCAACTAACTTTGGTACTTTGCACCAGACCCTTTAAAGATATGAGCAGCCCCACTAAAAACACCATCAAAGTTAACATTGCCACAAAAACTTGACATTTCCCCTTTGACCTTCCAGCGTGGCAGTGTTAGTGTTTAGGAACCCACATTCATTTAGAAGGAGGACAGACACAGTCATCTTTTCTTTTTGGGTTTCCATTAGCTACACACATTTGTTCAGCAAATATTTACTGAGTGCCTACTGCATGTCAGGCACTTCCTGGGTGCTGCCGGGAAACACTGGTGAGAAAGGCCAAGACCTGCCCTGTCTAGGAGACAGACAAACAAACAAGAGCTAGTGACAGGGAGGCAAGCCAGAGATAAGCACAGGCTGTTCCGAGGCCAGTGAGAGGACCAGGGAAAAGATCCCTGAGGAGATGGCATTAGCGTGTCCACCAGAGACCTGAAGAATGAGTAGGTGACACCTGAAGGTAGAAAGCTCCAGAGAGAGGAAACAGCACATGTGAAGACACAGAGGAGAGAGAGAGGGAGGTGCTCTGGGGAAACCACAGCAGTTTGGGGTATGAGGCACAAGGCAAGGAGCTGTCAGAAAAGAGGCTGACAGCCACAGAGCCCGCCCAAGCTGGGCACTTAAAGCACTGCCCCGGAGTCAACAGAGGGCCACTCCAGCTGGTAAGCAGGGCAGGAAAATGACCAGTCCAGGCACTGAGCACAGATCACTCTGACCATTTGTGAAAAACAGACCAGAGAGAGGCAAGGCTGGAGCGGGGTCGGCAGGCTCTGCGTCTCCTGAGTGCAGTGCAGGGTGGAGGATGCAGGGATGTGGGATCAGATGTTGTTAAAGCAGGACATCCAGAGCTCTCGAGCCTCCTCCTCACCTCCCTCCACCAGGCACAGACTCTTGTGAAGCAATCAGCAGAGGAAGGCATTGCAAGCAACCACCACAGCCCCGCTTTGGGTCACCACAAGGAGGGCAACTGGCTAGGAGGTGACATAGGAGAACAAAGGTGGTGACACATCATCAGGTCAGGAGGTGAGTCATTTCCACGTTTGGTGTGGAATCTGCTGACTCCCACATTGTAATGGGAGAATGAGTCCAGTGCATTCTACTTAACTGTTGCAGAGATTTTTAAATCTCTCTTAGGAGTATTTGAACATCATATACTTCAGAGCTATAATATCTATTCTTCAACAGACGGTAAATGAACAACCATATTGGTCACTGAGATCATAACTAATCCTACCTCCAAATTTCTCTATTTTTTAGTCAATTTTTTATTCTCTAGTTATATACTTTTCTTTATAAAAACTTTTTCTGATTGCAAAAGTAATATATGCTCATCGTAGAAAAGTTGGAAAGTACAGCAAATGGAAAAGAAGAAGAGATAGGAGAAAGGGGAGAAAAACTACCTAATTCCTCCACCAAAGGCAACTTCTGGTAACACATTGGCATGTTGCCCTCCAGTGTTCTTCACATAGTTGGAATCAAACTATGTCTACAATTTTATATCCTACTTTTTTCCCTTAATACTATAACAAGAACTTCCCATGTTAGTAAAGTTTTATCAACATTATTTTAATGGTACATAATACTTGCCTATACTATTTTCTCACATATGAAATATTTATGTTTATCATGCCATAATATTTTACCATTTCCCTACAGTAGTATTTTTATACTGTTTTGATAATTTTCACTATTATAAAGTAATGCTGGGATAAATGATTGTCATACCCTGAATACAGTTTTTCGAAATTGTAATTGATTTTGCTAAATGTGTGTGCTTATTACTCAATTGTCCAAAGATATTTTGCAAAGCTATACCTCATGTTCCCAAGACTAATGGCAAAACATGATGTTTGGGTTTTATGGATCATTTATAAAGACTACAATCTAACCTGCCACAAAGGTTCTATGATAAAGGTACCACAGGTGCTGATCACACCTTCCCCTCTATTTCCTGGGCCAGCAGGAGCTTCTCCACAGTTGCTCTTGCTGCCATCTCCTGCCCACAGGCTCAGGGAAAGAGGCCGCCGTCAGTGCCCCAGCAGAATGGAAATTTAAAAGAGCCTTTCTCTCTGGCCTTCTAGGCTCACTGCAGAGATCACACTGGCCCTCTTTACGTCAGTCTTGAGCCTGGGCTGGGCCCGCAGGATTCCCCGTTGAACCATAGGACTCTTGCTCCTACCTCTGCCCCAACCCTCAAGCTCAACACATTATAAGATCCTTCAGGGCAGGAACTATATCTTGTTTATCTCTGTGCTTTGCACAATGCAGTTATAACAAATTTGTTAAATAAATTAATTTATATTTAATTTTGTATGGGCCCAGCAGGCTTCTGCTGCGCAACTCTGCTTTAATTTTTTATGACTAATATTCTAGTACTAAAGGTAACAGCCTCTAAATTTGAACTGAACCATGTTACAAGTTTCAATGAGCATGTAAGGCTTAAAAATAAAACCATTTGCCTTCTTCATTAGGAAGTAAATGTTTTCAGCGGTTTTATTATGGGGTGGTGAAATCCTACTCAACTGCATGATGTTTTCAGCCTTCCCTTTGCTCCAGTCATTAACACTGTGACTTTTACTGGCAGAAGCACTTGAACAGTAGACATCCTATTTTTTACTTCTTGTACTTTACCCATCAAATCAAACCTGTGTGCACTGGATCCTTCCTATTATATTTTTGTGGTTTACCAGAATTTTAGTTCCATATTTTAGAACTGATAGAGCACTATGGATTAGTGGGGAAGAGCAAATTTGATGTTGAGCTACATGCTGTATCTTCTTGACACAAATCAATGCCATTGGACTTGAATGTCTAATGAAAGCACACCATGATAAAGTTCAATCTCCTAAAATATTCCATGTGTTGCAATATGGGTAGTCCCCGATTTGATGATTTTTTTTTTCAGTTAAAGTGTGGAAAGTGGTACAGTTACTCAGCTTCCATCTAGCACGGGGAAGAACTGTGAATGCAAAGGAGGTGCACCCCCTTTCCACTCTGAATGCCCCCATCCGCCAGCCTCCCACATCCACACACGCCACCGTTAGGCCCTCTGGACAGGCACAGCCAGGTTTCCCAGGTCCCCTCTCTCTCTTTGCCCCCTGCCTTCCACCCCTATCCCATCATCTCCCCAGGTCCCAGAACTGTTGACTTCATTCAAGTATTTGAACATTGGACTAAGAATATGAAATTCCATATATCCCACTGTTTAAGGCCAAAAGTACGTAGTTTTTTCACATAAATTATCATACAACCAAGATAAATTCAGAAGGCTTAACAATAGCCATTTTCAGTAAAATCACAGCCCACAGAAGTAGTGCCGCTTGTATGATTCTGTCAGTAAGTCTCATTTCCATGACATTAATATGGGAAGAACGAGGGGAAATTCTCAAGACTGGTAAATACATTTTTAGTCTAATGGAGTTTTTAATTTATCCTCATGATGTAAAGTTACAGGAACAGTGAGAACTGAAATTCTACCGAAGGCTATGTGGAAAACTTTTATCTAACATGTTTTCCTACACAGAGACTGAAATGAATAGACCATGCTTGAATCTTAAGATGTAATTACATTATATCTAAATGTAATTAGAGATGCATTTTTTTAACCGGTATTGAAACACAGAATCCTAGGCTTGGAAAGAATTCTAGAAACCAGAGTCTCCTACTACTGCAGGAGTCCTTCCAGACAGACACAGTCATTCAGCCTTTGCACACTTTGAGATAAAGGACCCTTTGTTTTGGGGAATGCCTGTTTATTGTATATTGGACAGTTCTAACTGTAAGCAGGTTCTTTCTGGTGGTGAGTGGGGATCTACCTTACCGTACTTTCCAAGCATCAGTTGGGGACTGATTGGAATAAGGGGAAGGATATAGGCTTTTGAGCCAGACAGACTGGGTTTGAATCCAGGGTTTGCCACGTACTTCATATGCAGCCTTGACTCTGAGCTTCAGTTTCCCAATGTATAAAATGCTGTTGGTGATTTTTCCCTTTCGTGTTATTGTAAGCATTAGAGATACTGTTTGTTAAGTGCCTGGAATATGGTAGACACTCATCAGATGGTTGCTGTTATTGGCAGTAGTAGTCCTAGCTTGCGCCCTCTGACACAGCTACCTTGCCCTAGGGACATTTTCCCTTCGCCAGGCTAAAGTACATAATTCTCTCAACAATTCCTCACGTGCCATGGTTTCCAGACTCCTGCAGCATCTTGGCAGTCCTCCTCCACTGGTTTCCTAAAGAAAGCATTCCCCCACATATATCCTGTACGTGGATATCCTCCCTTAGATATGATCATTTGAAAGAAACCAGATAATTAATATTTATTGAATATTTGTTAATCCTAGGCTAGAACACTATGAGTAGTCGTGAAAGATGAAACATTCAAGATGTTCACCATCTGCTCTGCCACCCGCACACCCTGGTGAGGAAAAGCGCTTGTACCTGCACATCGTGCTCCAGCTTGATCTTGATCATGTTATACTCTTCGCAATCCCAGATCCTCTGCTTGTTCAGCTCCCTCTCGTAGTCCTCTACTTTCTTAATGCGGTTCATGAGATAATCCAGCTGAAGGCACAGGAAGATAAGGGAAAAGTTAGGGACCATCCCCACCCCAACTCAATCCTTCAAATGGCCTGACAAATGTGACACCGTGGAGGGTTTGGAAGTTCTATGACTCTGGAGGGAGTCTGGTGGCTTTCAGAAGTCTGGAAGTCCCCTGGCTTTGAACTCTTGGGTCATGGCTTGTATTAATTAATGGGGTCCTTACTCCAGAAATTCTAAGAGGACTGCTCCATTAAGAAATTAAGCACATGGCCAGGCACAGGGGTTCATGTCTATAATCCTAGTATTCTGGGAGGCCAAGGTGGGAGGATTGCTTGAGGCCAGAAGTTCAAGACCAACCTGAACAAGAATGAGACCCTGTCTCTACAAAAAATAGAAAAAATTAGCCAGGTGTGGTGGCGTGAGCCTGTAGTATCAGCTACTTGGGAGGCTGAGGCAGGAGGATCGCATGAGTCCAGGAGCTCGAGGTTGCAGTGAGCTATGATGACACCACTGCATTCTAGCCTGGAAAACAGGATGAGATTCTGTCTCAAAAAAAAAAAAAAAAAAAAAGAAAAAGAAAAGAAAGAAAGAAAGAAAAGAAAAAAAAGTTTAGCATAGACCCTAAAATCAGATGTTTATATTTCTAAAAAATCCACTGGATCACTTCTTTGTTCTTTATGTCTCTGAAATAAAGTGATAATCCCATAACTTTTTAGCATGTGTCTTAAAACACCTTGGGCCATGAATAGTCATGGCTGGGGTAGATGCCCAGGAAACAAAGGAGAAAGCGACAAGGCCATGGAAACCACAGCAAGCTGCCTAGGTGGTACTTATCACCACCAGAGAGACAACTCCCACCTGCAAGACCACGCTGATCAGCTACGAGGTGCAGTGATGAATGTGTGCCACAGCAGTGCTACTCAAGACACAAAAAGGCTAGCAAATTCAGTCACAGTAGAAACCACCCAGACCAAACCAATCACCCTTGACACCCCTCGCACCCGTCGACCACCGTTTACCTCTTTGGCATTGTGAGCCTGCAGCGCCCGCTCCCATTTCTTCTTGTTACTGGTCAGTAGCTCTTGTCGTTCCACCTCAAATGCTTTCTACAGCCAAGAAGGAAAAAGGTTCCTGTGTCTATTTTGACTGGACAGGTTCCACCAGTACCAAAGAACTCTTAGATAACTACACAAGTACCAAGTCACCAACCACACAAAGTCAAATCCAAATACAGACTTGCCAAGTTTCATGTGATCAAATGGCTATAGAAGGAGTGGCATGGAAATTACGAAGTCTATACTTCACACAAATGCAGAGAGGAAACGTGCCAACAGCCCTGTGGCTTAGTCAACATAAGAGGCAGGGAGGCCGGGCGCGGTGGCTCACGCTTGTAATCCTAGCACTCTGGGAGGCCGAGGCAGGCGGATCATTTGAGCTCAGGAGTTCGAGACTAGCCTGAGCAAGAGCGAGACCCCATCTCTACTAAAAACAGAAAGAAATTAGCTGGATAACTAAAAATATATAGAAAAAATTAGCCGGGCATGGTGGCGCATGCCTGCAGTCCCAAGTAGGATTGCTTGAGCCCAGGAGTTTGAGGTTGCTGTGAGCTAGGCTGACGCCACAGCACTCTAGCCCGGGCAACAGAGTGAGACTCTGTCTCAAAAAAAAAAAAAGAGGCAGGGAGCTGGAGGGAGGCCAGGGCCTTGTTGGCAGTCACAGGGCAAACCCTGACACGTCATTCAATCATGACTAAGCACTGCCATGGTTGGGGTTCCCATGAAGCAAAGGCAGCATGCAGCTTGCAAGGGCTAGGCCTAGGAACGCAGAAATGAGTCTCCAATAATCCACAGAGAGAGGCCTCTACCCTCCTGGCTCTCTTCCATCTTGGAAAGGACTAAATTAGTCTCAATCTTTAACATTTCATTCAAATTCAAAGTCCTGCTGCCTGAATCCTGTTTGGCACTCCCCTTCACCATCGCCCAGCCCCAGATCCAAGAAGGAACAAATGGATGGCTCACATACACCCTATGGTTATGGAGAACTAACCTTCCTCTTTACTCCTCATCCTCTTGCCTGTCTTATTTCTTTCAAAGCACTTATTACCACCTGTCAAATTATATATTGAGTAATTTATTTGTTTATTATCAAGCTGTCTCCTACTAGAATGCAGGCTCTATCAGGAACTTTGTTTTGTTCGTGGCTCTATCTCCAGCCCCTGGAACAGTGCCTGGCATGTAGTAGGCACTTGTTGAGTATTTGTTGAATGAGTGAATGAATGAGTAAATAAATTAATGAAACCCTAGAGCAGAATCAGAAATTAGAGGACAGAGACACCCAGGACCCTCCTTAGATGATCAGGACAGACCCAGACCTCCCCCCAGGGGCGTCCCAAGTGCAGAAAGCAGGTCTTTTCATACCCCATTACCTCAATGTAATGGAGCTCCTGGCGAAAGGTTTTCATTACATTCTTCACTTGTTCTTCCATCCTCTCTAGAAGCAGGCAGATGTCATCCGACTGTTTCTTCAAATCCTTCACATACTGGTCATCCTTTGTTTTTAACTCCTGGAAAAGAGCATGTAAAAATGTTGGTCACAAACCAAAACAGAAGCAAGAGGTGCCGAGCACACTGATCCTGCACCCCTTTACCAGAATCTGCAAACACTAGGACTTAAAACTATACAAAGAGAAAGTGACTTCAGAAGAGTCTGAGAAGACCCGGGAAAAAGCACAGGTGGATGGAGTAGAATAGGCTCGGCTCAGGGCAAAGCTCTGACCCAGCACCCAGGATCAAATCCCTCAGTTATCACTAGCTGCAAATCTCTCTGCAAGCTCCCGGGAAGCCTAGAGAGTCCCAGCTGAGCAATTAATGTCCACGTTCCAGGGAACATATCTACTGCAGACTAAGTTCCATTCCTTTATTAAGAACATAAAATCTGGAACAGCATTTGCCATAAAAGTACATGCAGTCATGCACTGCATTTCAGCCAACAATGAACCATGTATATGATTCCCAGTGTTCCCATAGGATTATAATACCATATTTTTACTGTACCTTTTCTATGTTTAGATATGTTTAGATACAAAAATACCATTGTGTTACAATTGCCTACAGAATTCAGTACAGTCACATGCTGCACAGGTTTGTAGCCAAGGAACAACATGCGATTATAGCCTAGGTGTATAGTAAGCTATACCATCTAGGTTTGTGTAAGTACACTCTGATGTTCACACAACAATAAAATTGCCTAACGATGCATTTCTCAGAGTTCATCCCCATCATTAAGCAATGCATGATCATATTTCTATTAGGTTAGCCAATAATTCTAAAATTATTACAAGGCTTTTTCTTCTGATCAAAAGTTTATCACTTGAAAAAACATTCAATTTGGAAAAGAAGAGTTAAAATCATCTCTGTTCATAGATGACATGATCTTATATGTAGAAAAACTAAAGATTCCATACATGCAAAAAAACTATTAGAACTTATTAACAAATTCGGCAAAGTTGCAGGACACACAATAGTTTAGACACATACTTTGATTAATTGTAAATTTTCTTGTTTGAGATATAATAAACTACATTTTTGATTTAAAAAAATGTTGCAGGACAAAAAAATCAACATTCAGAAATCAGTTCCATTCCTATATACTAATAATGACCCATCTAAAAAGGAAATTAAGAAAATAATTCCATTTACTATAGCATCAAAAGAATGAAATACTTGGAAATAAATTTAACCAAGCAAGCAAAAGACCTGGACACTGAAAATTACAAAACATTGCTAAAAGAAATCAAAGAACATACAAAAGAAATGGAAAGACATCCTGTGTTAATGGATGGATAACTCAATATTGTTCAAACATCCATACTATCCAAGGTGATCTACAGATTCAGTGAAATTCTTATCAAAATCCCAACATTATATTTTGCAGAAATAGAAAAACCAGAAAGTTGTATGGAATCTCAAAGGGACCCCCAAATAACCAAAACAATCTTGAAAATGAAGAACGAAGTTGGAGGCCTCACATTACCTGATTTCAAAACATACTACAAAGCAACAGTAATTAAGATAGTGTAGCATCGATGTAAAGGTAAATATACAGACCAATGGAACAGAATAGAGAGGCCAGAAATAAACCCCTGTATCTATGGCCAAATAATTTTCAACACAACTAAACAATGGAGAAAGGACAGTCTCTTCAACAAATGTTATTGGGAAAACTGGATATTCACATGCAAAAGAATGAAGTTGGACTCTTACCTTATACCACACACAAAAATTAACTCAAAATGGATTAAAGACCTAAATTTAAGGTTTAAAACTATTAAACTCCTAGAAGAAAACATAGGGGGAAAGCTTCAGGACATTGGATTTGGCAATGATTTCTTGGATATAACACCAAAACCATAGGCAACAAAATAAAAAATAGACGAATGGGACTGCACCAAACTCAAAAATTTTTGCACATCAAAAGAAACAATGGTCAGAGTAAAACGGCAGTATACATAATAGGAAAACATAGCTGAAATCATATTTTTTTTTTGAGACAGAGTCTTGCCCTGTTGCCCTGGGTAGAGGGCAGTGGCATCACCGTGGCTCACTGCAACCTCAAACTCCTGGGCTCAAGCAATCCTGCCTCAGCCTGCCGAATAGCTGGGACTACAGGTGCAGGCCACAATGCCTGGCTAATTTTTGTATTTTAGTAGAGACAGAGTCTCACTCTTGCTCAGGCTGGCCTTGAACTCCTGGGTGCAAACAATCCTCCTGCCTTGGCCTCCCAGAGTGCCAGGATTACAGATATGAGCCACAGTGCCTGGCCTAAATCATATATTTGATAAGGAGTTAATATCTAGAATATAGAAGGAATTTCTACAACTGTGCAACAAAACAACAAACAACCCAAGTAAAAATGGGCAAAGGATTTAAATAGACATTTCTCCAAAGATGATATACAAAATGGCCAATAAACATATGAAAAAGATGCTCAACATCTCTAATCATTAGGGAAATGCAAATCAAAACCACAATGAGATATCACCTCACACCCGTCACTACAGCCTCTATCAAAAGAACAGGATATAATAAGTGTTGACAAGAATGTAGAGAAGTTAGAACCCTTGTGTATCATTGGTGGGAATATAAAATGGTGCAGCCATCATGAAAAACAGTATGGAGGTTCCTAAAAAAGTTAAAAATAGAATTACCATATGATCAGCAATCCCACTTTTAGGTACATATCCAAAGGAATTCAAAGCAGGATCTCAAAGAGACATGTACGCCCATGTTCACAGCAGCATTATTCGAGATAGCTTTAAAAGGTGACCTCAACCCAAATGTCCATCCACAGAGGAATGGATAAAGAAAATGTGATATATACACACAATGGAATATTCAGCCTTAACAAAGAAGGAAATCCTGTGACATGCGACAACATGGATGGCCCTCAAGGACATTATGCTAAGTCAAATAAGCCAATCACAAAAGGACAAATACTGTGTGATTCCACTTATATGAAGTATCTAAACTGGTCAAAATCATAGAAACAGAAAATAAAAAGGTGGTTACCAAGGGCTGGGGGGTAAGGAGGAGAGAGATTAGTGTCTAATGGGTATAAAGTTTCAGTGTTGTAAGATGAAAAAGTTCTAGAGATCTGCTGCACAACAATGTGAATACTATAATATATAGGTAACATTACTGAACTACGCACTAACAAATGGTTAAGATAGTAAATTTAACATTATGTGGTTTTTACCATAATAAAAAAATTTAAGAAAAAAAGGTTTATCATTCAAGTTACGCAACATTCTAAGTAATGAAGTAAAGGCCTCCACGTTTTTCCACTCAGCAAAAGCAAAGCAGTAACCCGTAAATCCCCCAGCTCTGCAGACCCCAGGTGGCCGGGACGGAGGCCTGGCCTCTTGCCTGCTGTAACTCGCTGATAAGTTTGTTCTTATCCTCGATCAGGCCCGCACAGTGCAGCTGCTGGGTGTTGAGCATCTCCCACAGCTCCTGGGGAATTTTCTTCTGTTTGCTCTCTTCCCACTTTGCGGTGATTTCATCGAATTTGTCCTGGCTGGTCTTAACTTCGTTCTCCAGCTTCTCAATTCTGCAAATACAAACATACAAACATGCCAGCCATGCCAGCCCAGCTCCAGACGCTGCCTTCCAAGACAGTCTACAATACAGGGCCCAGGCACTAGCACTTCCCTAGGGCACACCTACCCCAAGCCAAACTAAACACTGAGAAATCTTCTTTTAGTTTAATGCTTAACTAGAAGTAACTTAGACCAAGTAAACAAAGTAACACATCACAAAAACGGATCAACATTAAGGCCATACACACACACACAGCCTGCCATATGGATCAAGAAAGAGTCTCCTGGGGAAAGACTATGCTGGATTATCCTGGTGTGCCCAATGTAACCACAGGGGCCCTTATGGGAGGGAAGCAGGCGTGTCAGAAGGAGAAGAGGAGATGTGATAACACAAGCAGAGAGAGAGCAAGCTTGGGAGATGCTATGCT
The DNA here is from genome assembly GCF_041146395.1 of Eulemur rufifrons. Taxonomy (NCBI): domain Eukaryota; kingdom Metazoa; phylum Chordata; class Mammalia; order Primates; family Lemuridae; genus Eulemur; species Eulemur rufifrons. The sequence continues at coordinate 95,960,441 of NC_091001.1, forward strand.
GGTAGCTTTAGTGATGAAGGAAGGAGTCATGAGCCAAGGAGCGTAAGCAGCCTCTAAAAGCCAGAAGAGCCAAACAATGGATTCTCCTAAAGCCTTCAGAAGGAATGTAGCGCTCTCACCCACCTTGATTTTAGCCCACAGAGACTGATTTTGGACTTCTTATCTCTACACTTTTAAGATAATAAATTTGTATTGTTTTAAACCAAAAAGGAAACATAAAAGAGTCCATTGGTCACATACTTCTGAGTAAGATGATGACACAATCATTAAACACTTGGTCACAGGAGTCACACAGCTTGTGTTCAAGTGCTGCTTTGCTACTAACTGAATCTCAACCTTAGACAAGTTGCTTAAGCTCTGCAAGCCTCATTTTTCTCATCTGTAGAATGGAGAGGGTGAAAACGTCTCCTTTCGTGCATGGCTGTTGTCAGGATGAAATCAGATGATGCCCAGCACAGGTGATGGCATGGAAGTCACTTAATGGTACTTAAATTATTAATTTTTTATTAGCAGCATGACCTCAGGTATCTGGCTTCTCCTCTCCCAAGTGACAAATAAATGACTAGTGGAAAGCACAGACAAACTCCACTACTGGTAATGGAAATAAGGATAGCCTTTCTGTAAATACCAAAGAAGCTCTGTGACGGAGCATGCTGGGGATGGGATGAGACTGAAGCCTCGGAGCTGAGCCGGGAGCCCCTAGACAACAGTCCTAGGATATTGCCAGATACCCTCTCCTAATTTTAACAGTCTGGAATTCTATGACAGTGTCTCCAAACAACAGTGCAGACGCCCTTAGGGACAGGAATCACAACTAAACACCCTGGGATCCTCTCTTTCCCTTTCCCACTCCCCATCCCACCCAGCCTGGGCACATGGTACATATAATAATCTAATTGACTTTTTTATTTCAAGAAATGAGAAACAGCTGTCAGGTCATCTTTCCGAAGCACATTTATCTTGTAATTCTGCCGCTTGAGACCTTCAATCTTTTCATCAATGGCTGTAGGATGAAACCTAACTCCTTCACATGACATTCAAGGCCTTTACAAGCTGACCCTGCCAGGAACCAACCAACTCAGTTCCCAACCAAGCAGTGGGGAGTTTCAAAACTAAAGTCACCGATTATATACTGGTAGAGCTGGCAAAGCTGCTAATGAGGGAATTCCTTACGTGCAACGACTGAAAACATTGTTGATCATCCTGTGGATGTATATGGCGAGATGAGCTAAAATGGTCAAGTGGTTGCTCTTCTAATTGAACTCTGTTTAAGAAATGAATTGAAGAACAATGCAAAGTAGGGGTTTAAATGAGGACCTCTGTTCCTGCTATTGGTCCATTTCTGTGTGCAAACCAAAGAAATTCAATCCTTCTTAGCAGCTCATGCTCCCCATTGGGAAACCTGGGACTTGGGAAATTGGCGTGCAAGGCAGCCTGCCTGCTGAGACTGGAGCTGAGGGTGTCACATGGGTTCCTGTTATCCCTCTGACCCTCCATCCTTCTAGGCATGGAGCCTTCGATATTTTTTTAATACACTGCTATCTTTACACGTCACACTGAGATGTTTGGGGGTCTGCTCATCCTGATCAGTTTAAACCCAGGACTGCCCAGTCACCTTCTCAGCTTCGTCTCTTCCACCACCGCCCGCAAACATCCTTCACTGTTGTGCCATTCCCAAGCGTATCACGTGGTCTCATGCCTCTGGGCAAGTGCTCCCTCTGTCTAAAATGCCCACTTTTCAACTCCTCAAACTCCTATTCAGCCCAACTCAAATTTGTCACCCTGCCTGGGAAGTTTCCTCTGATCTCTGCAAACAGAATTAATGGCCTCCTCCTGAGTGTTTCTACAATTCTTTACACATACCTTTATTTTACCACAAATTATGGTTGAGTGTTTCTATCCCGACTAGATGTGACTATTACAAGCAGAGGCCACATTTCACTCTTTCTGTACCCACACAGCTTGCACGTGTCAGCAATGTAATGCTTGAGGAAGAGAGGAAGAAGGGAAGGAGGGAGGGAGGGAGGAAAGGAAAGGAGAGATGGAGGGAGGATTCATAAAGGCAGGAAGGAGATTCTACTAGTTAAGTTGGACAAAGTCACTTTCCGATGATTTGGGAGAATTTAGGGACCCATGGCGGAGATTACCTTCTCGTCCACCAGGTTGCAGAGCAGTGCACTCCTTACCTCTGACGCTTTATCTCCTCCTCTTCCACTCTCCTGTGGGTCTCTCTCATATCTGCAGCCACCTGGATATTTGTCACCAACTCAGTGCCACAGAGCAGAAGTTTAGCCAATTTCTAAAAACCAAAAAATAAGAATATTTAAAGTTAGAACGCTATGTAAAGAATTTATAAAGTTAGAAACATTTTGCACAATTGTCTCAACTGTCTAGCTCTTCTACCCATTCAAGCAGGTATCAACAGCTACTTTAAGACTTCAAAGAGTAGCATCTATTTAGCAACCCTTTTCTGTCAAGACACTTGTGATGTCATGTTATAGCTTACGATTTAAAAGCACTCTGCAATTCTCACTGCACTTTATTTCCTTTAGAGTAGGGCTCAGCCAACCAGTACACTGGCAGGTACTGCAGGTACATCCCAGCCCTTTCCCCAGCAGATAGCCAAGTGACTGACACTGCCAGGCTCCTTTCTAAGAATCTCAGTTGGGGAGGCAAGACAGATAATGACAGTTGTCCTCCAATGTCTATTTCCCTTTCTACTCTTCATAATAGAACACCCAAATTTTTGCTGTGCATGTGGCCTCCCAAAATGGGTATATTTCCCAGCCTCCCTTGCAGCTATAATATGGTCTAATCAATGACACATGAGCAGAAGTGATGTGTGCCACTTCTGAATTGTGCCTTTAAGGGGAAAAGTGTACCCTCTGCTGTTCTCCTTCTGCCCCTTCTCCCAGGCTGGAACATGGGGCTAAAGTATGAGGTGATGGGCAGATGAAGGCAACCTAAGCAATGGCAGGAGGAGCTGAGGTCCCGGCATCAAGCAGCCCTCATATCTGCCCTGGACTGCTTATGCTTAGAACTATTAAATGAGGCAGAGAAACAAGTTTCTACCTGTTGCAGCTAATGATATGTGGACTCTTTCGTTACCCAGGTTCTAATACAGGAAAAAATTATAGCTGGCTACACTGCCCTCTCCCTTAATGGGCTCAGGGATTTTGCTATTGGTGCCACCCTCCTAAATCCCTTTTTGTAAATTCCATATTCAGTATCTTCACTCCTAGCCTTGCTGTGATGTTGTGATTTCAAGATGATAAATCCTCTCAACAGAAAGTTCAAGTATCCTTAGGTTGTGCCCAAGTTTTTCCAAGTCTGTTTTGGAACTTACAAACTCTCAAATCATTTCTGAACTAAGAACCTATAAAACCTCTATACCAAGGAATCACTGAAATGGCCAGAGACTCCACTTCACCACACTATTCTATGGAAATTTTGAAACGTAGCTCCAATGAAATCAGAACAGAACCTTAACCCAGATATCCTCTATATTTTTTTTTAACGCCTAAAGCTTTTATCGCTTATACCAGATGGTTTTACGTGTGCAAGAAAGTAATGGTTTTCCTGCAGTTTTGAGCAATTTTCTATTCAATGTGAACATCAGAAATTTCTGAAGCAAGTATTTAAGACTCAAAGAAAAATTAAAACTCCAAATGTTATAACAAGAAACAGATCAACAGACACACCTCTAACATTTATATGCTCCAGGGAAAAAGTTTAAATGGAGGTCTACGTACCATATGTGTAAATATTTAAAAATTACGATACCATGTAAAAACTGTTAAATAAAACATATTCTATCCTCCTCCTTCAATATCCTCATAACAATTCAGAAGTCCTAGTTTGAATTCAGACTATACCTCGGCGTTCCACTCATAACTGGGTGCTTGAGGGAGAGGCAGCCTCAGCCCCAGCCCTGTTCTGCAAGCATGTGGCTATCCCAGACTGCACGTGCAAGCTCCGTCTACACCCCATGGCCATCCACCAGGCCCACAGGTTGCATAACAGTGGCCTCATCAGCCCAGAGCAGAACAGACCCTGGGAAAAGGCCCATGCTGGCCTTGAAGGTGGGTTCAGAACCATTTGAGCAATTTTGGGTTCCATGAGACTCGGTGATCTAAAGGGGGACTGATGCTGAGAGTGGACTTGGGGCAAGTCCAATTGAGGGGTTGCATCCACAGGAGGGCCAGACAAGACACAGACTCCCACTGTCACCACTTCTATTCAACATTGTTTTAATTACTATAGATTTGTGTATGACAGGTCTAATATCTAGTAGGTAAGTCCTCCAACTGTGTTCTTCTCCCATATTGTCTTCCCTGTTCTTGAGCCTTCACATCTCCATACAAACTGTAGAATCAGCGCTGAACTCGTGGAGGTCCTGGAGGGTGGCACACCCTGGGAGGGCATGGAAGCTCCAAGCCTTTCCCTCATACCTTGCCCTACACGTCTTCATCTATAGCGTCTGTAATATCCTTTATAATAAACCCATAAATGTAAGAAAATGGAAATAAATAAATATATATATAAATAAATAATTTTAGAATCAATTGTCAATTTCTACCCAAAAATCCTGCTGGGATTTTAATTGATTGGATTTATAATCCATGGGCTAGAGGACCTATCTAACACAATAAGGGAAGAAAAAGAAATAAAAAGTATAAAAATTGAACAGGAAGAAATAAAACTGTCATTATTTTCAGATGATATGATTATATATGTGTTAATTTTTTTTAAAGTCCAAAAGAAACTACAGGTAATTATTAGAATTAACAAGTGAATTTGGCAAGGTCACTGGATACCAGGTAAATATATAAAAACCAACTATTCTATTGTATACCGGCAATGAATGATTATAACCTCAACAAAGAAAACAAAACATTATTGAGCAAAATTAAAGAATATCTAAATAAATAGACAGATATTTTATACTCATGGATATCAAGACCTGTCATAACATTCATCGGGTGTCAGGCAGGTGGGAGAGGGGAGGAGGGGATGGGTATATTCACACCTAATGGGTGCAGTGCACACTGTCTGGGGGATGGCCACATGTGTAGCTCTGATTTGGGCAGTGCAAAGGCAATATATGTAATCTAAACTTTGTACCCCCATAATATTCTGAAATAAATACATAAATAAATAAAATAATAGCTCATACTGTAAAAGAAAAGAAAGACCCCTCATAAACCTACAGTAATTAAAACGTGGAATTGGCAAATAAATATCAATGGAACAAAATAATCCAGAAGCAGAATCACACATATCTGAATACCTGATTCACAACAAAGGTGCACTACAGTACAGTGGGGAAAGGATGATCTTTTCAATTGCTGGGTCAATTAAAAATCTATGTAGAACCAGGCACACCTGTAATCTCATTGACTCAGAAGGCTGAGGCAGGAGGATTGCTAGAAGCCAGGAGTTCGAGACCAGTCTGGGCATCATAGCAAGAGACCCCATCTCTACAATTAGCTGGGCATGGTGGCTGATGCCTATAATCCCAACACTTCGAGAGGCCAAGACAAGAGGATCACTTGAGGCCGGGAGTTCAAGACCAGCCTGGGCAAGAAAGCAACATCCTGTCTCTACAAAAAAAATTTAAAAATTAGCCAGGCATGGTGGCACACACCTGTAGTCCCAGCTACTTGGGAGGCTGAGACGGGAGGATCACTTGAGCCCAGTTCAAAGTTACAGTGAGTTATGATCACATCACCACACTCTAGCCTGAAGGACAAAATGAGACCTTTTCTCTAAAAAAGAAAGAAAAGGAAGGAAGGAAGGAAGGAAGGGAAAGAAAGAGAGAGAGAGAGACTCTAATTAATATCCTCAGAGGGCCTTAAAAGGCAATATTAGCCAGGTGCAGCGGCGAGAGCCTGTGGTCCCAGCTACTCAGGAGGCTGAGGCAGGAGCACAACTTGAACCCAGGAATTCAAGGCTACAGTGAGCTATGATTGGCCACTGCGCTAAACAAACAAAAAATCAATATAGAAAACTGAACCTTGAGCCCTACCCTTACACTATACACAAAAATCAATTCCAGATAGATATAGACAAAAATATAAATGGTAGAACAATAAAGCTTCTAGAGGAAAACACAGAAGAATAGCTCCATAAACTTGGAGTAGACAAAGATTAAACAGGACCCAAAAAGAACAATATTTTTTAAATGATTGATAAAGTACAAGGTCAAGGGTAGGGCCCACCTTGATCTTGAGGGAAGCAGCAGTTTTTGTATACATTTTTCCTCAATGCCAATGCTCTTCACTACTTAAGTCCTGAGTGAAAGGAACCTTGAAAACCTGCTAATGAAAAGAATATCCTCTCTTTGGTTTTACACTCAATTAAAGAGTGCTCAGGATGAACTGTATATCAGTATTTTCAAGACTCTAATATCCTTTTATCCTACCCAGAAATACCCAGAGATCATTGACTTTTAAATGAAAGCTAAGTACAAAGAGGTGACATGAATCATCTATTCTGCAGTAGGCGAGAGAGAGATCTGGAACAAGAACCCACATCAGTTCCATATTCTTCCCACTATGGCAAAATATCCCTCCTTATCCCTAACACAGTACAAGTTATTCAATGACCTCTCTGTATCTCTATAATCATATTCGGTAACTTGAATTTTTTCTCTCAGTAAGTATACTTATTTCTGCCAGAAATGATCTCTGCTCTCCATCTATTTTTCTAAGACTGCTCAAATCCCACTTTCTCCATATAACCTTCCCTGACCAGGCCAGCTTGGTGAGCTGTTTCCCATATCTCAGCTTACACAGTAACACTGCCTAAGTGCCTTTCACTTAGCATTGATTAAATGTAGCATGTTGCCCGTTCTGGTTTGCTGTTCTGAACTGCTATTTATCCCTCCTGCACCCCTTGTTTCAAGTCCTTTATTAAGCATCCCAGGAGCCCTGTCATTGCCACAGGAGGGCAATTGATGCTTTTCTTCTTAATGTTTATTGAATACAAACTACGCACTACTCCATGGCTATGAAAAGAGGCTCTTACTCTTAAAGAACTTACAATTTCGTTGGGGACACTGCATGCACACACATTTGAAAAGTCATGCAAGGCAGAAAACTATTGAAAATGAAATGAATGGCACAGACAAGAAGTATTCACTGTGTGGATTAAAGGAGTTCAGGCTGGGTTGAGGAAGCATCCAAGGAGGAGTTAGGACTTAAGATGGTCTTAAAAAATGGGAAGGTAGCCTGATGAAACGAGAGGAGAAAAGAAAAAAAAGGAGTGGAGAGGAGGGAAGAAGGGGAGAATGGAGAGGGCCTGGCATTCCAGATGACCAAAGGCACAGAACAGGGATGAACAGAGCCCCTTAGAAGTGAGCGCATAGATCAGCCTCGCCAGAGTAGAAGGCCCAGATTAGGTAACAATGGGAGATAAATTTGGAAAGTTAAGATGGAAACAGACTACCAAAGGCCTTGAGTGTCCAGGCTAAAACATCTGAACTTTATAATATGAATAGTGAATAACCAGTTACAATGCATGAGCAGAGAAGAGACAACCTAAATACAAGAAACTATAATCTGAAAGCTCGCTCCTAGAGAGCTCTCAGATGGGAAAGATTCCAATTGAGTTCTGCCTAGACAGCCACATGGACTACCTGCTTTCTTCCTAGCTAAATATGGAAAGCATGGTATCACACCCAGCTCTCTAGTCTTCCAGGACGAACAGGGCCCATCTGCCAACCAGTTCATACCAATCTGCTTTCTTCTTTCTGTTTGTAGCTCTTGCTTTGATCTTCCTCGCTCTCCTTCTTCCCATCTAAATATTCTCCAAGTGCTTCCCTGTGATGAAAAAAAGGCAGAGAAATGAAGTTATTTCTAGTACTTAAATTCTATACTTAAAGATTCCATTGTACTTCATGGCATATATAAAAATACATTCCATATGGACAGACATTTAAATATTTAAAAACCACAATCATAAAAACACTAGATTAAATATAGGAGAATATTTGTATAATCTTAGCATAGAGAACTCATCTTTGAATAAGACCAAAGTCAGAAAAAAAAAATTGAAAGATTTCCCAAATTTGAAAATTTTATTTTTGAAAGTCAAGGAATAAACTGATAAAAGATATTTGACAAAATTTGACTATCTATACAAGGTGTCCCAAAAGTCTCCATACAAAGGAAAAACTTTGTAATGAATATTTTGTAAACAAAGGTACATTTAGCTACAATTTCCCATTTCCCCTATGTATGGTGACTTTTGGGACACCCCGTAGAATAGGAAGGTCTCCTTCAAATCAATACACAAGAGACAAAATAGCAAATAGAAAACCTAGCTGGGATATGAACAGGCAATTTACAGAAGAAATGCAAACGGTAAATAGACCTTTGACAATATGGTCAGTTTCACATATAATCAGAGAACTGAAACCCTGTGAGGTATCATTACTCTCCTATTGGACTAGAAAGGACTTTAAAGGTTGATAATGTTGGATACGGGCCAAGGGTGTAGGATCCCAACCATTCACACTCCATAGATGGGACTTGAAAGTATAACAACCTATCTAAAAGGCAATTTGGCAAGATTTATGAAAAACTTAAACATGCCTCCCCTCTGACTCAACAACTCCATCTTTAGGAATTTTCTACAGAAAGTTTTCGCAAGCACATAAGGAAATATGAGCAAGAATGATTATTGCAGCACTGACTATACTAGCAAAAACATACATATTAATAGCTGACTGTTTAAATAACTTATGGGGAAATAATATAAGAAACTCTGTAGCCTATAAAAAGAATGATGTAAAACTGAGCAGCATGGGCTGGGCATGGTGGCTCACGCCTGCAATCTCAGCATGCTGGGAGGCCACGGTGGGAAGACTACTTGAGCTCAGGAGTTCAAGACCAGCCTGAGCAAGAGAGACCCCATCTCTACTAAAAATGGAAAAATTAGCTAGGCATGGTAGCTTGTGCCTGTAGTCCCAGCTACTCGGGAGGCTGAGGGAAGAGGATAGCTTGAGCCCAGGAATTTGAAGTTGCAGTGACCTGTGATGATGCCACTGCACTCTACTCAGGGTGACCCAGCAAGACTCTGTCTGGGAAAAAAAAAAAAAAACCTAGCAGCATGGAAAGATGTCAACAATAGTTAAGTAAAAAGAGCCAATTGTACAATAATATGTAGAATGTACAATATAAATTTCCTTTCTAAAATAGGCTCATATATGCATAGAAAATTTCCTGGAATGACATATGACAAAGAGATAACAGTAATTATTAATACTTAAGAAATGGGAATAGGTTATTAAGTACAGAATGGCCAATTTCCTTAAGTACTAAGTTTGACAGTTGATATCTCTGACATTTCACCTTGATACTCTTGTCAGTCTTTCAAATGCATGTTTTGGCTTGTGATTACCTTTCAAAAAAATTTTTAGAGCAATTTCTGTGAAATCATGGATAAGTAAAAAACTTGTGTTATTTTTGAATACGAGTTCCATCGTAGAATCAACACAGCTCAGACAGCTTGAAATATCAATGAAGTGTTTGGGAAGGATGTGGCTAATGAAAGCACAGTATATCGATGGTTTGAGAAGTTCCATTCGGGTGATTTTAATCTTGAAAATTAGCTGCATGGGCAACCTGAGACCAAGTGGATAATGATAAGCTGAAAGCCATAGTGGAAGCGAATCCATCTCAACCTATGCGTGAATTAGCAGCAGGGTTTGACGTTATTATGCCAACAATATTGGACCATTTGAAATGAACAGACATGGTAAAGAAGCTTAATAGATGGGTACTGCATAAATTAAATGACCATCAGAAGAAAAATTGTCTTGAAGCTTGCCCTTCTTTGCTGTCATGACATAAAGGTGAACCATTTCTACATTATATTGTTACATGTGATGAAAAAATGGATTCTTTTTGACAATCACAAGCATTCGGCACAATGGTTGGATAAAGATGAAGTGTCAAAACACAGGCCAAAACCGAGTATTCATCAAAAAAAGCTAATGGTGTCTTTTTGGTGGTCCAGCGCTGGCATTATCCACTACAGCTTCATGAAACCTGGTCAGTTGATTACAGCGGATGTCTACTGCAACTAGCTGGATGAAATGATGAGCATGCTTGTGATTAAGCAGCCAAGATTGGTCAACAGAGACAGGCCAATCCTCTTGCAAGACAACACTTGACCACATGTCGCACAAACAATGCTGCTCAAACTACAGAGGCTGGACTTGGAAACCATCATCTACCATATTCACCAGACCTTGCACCAACTACCACTTCTTCCAGGCTTTGGACCACTTTCTTGAAAGGAAAAATATCCAATTCTCAACAGGCTGTGGGAAACGCCTTTCGCAATTTCATTGCCACTCACTCTTCAGGCTTCTTCACTACTGGCGTAAACAAGCTACTGCTTAGATGGCAAAACTGTGCCAATAGTTTAGGCACATGCTTTGATTAATTGCACTGCTTCTTGTTTGAGATATAATGAACTAAACTTTTGATTCAAAATCAGACATTTCATATTTTCTGACCTAATTAATCCTTAAGGAATGGTAATTTAATTACTGAAGACTTCTACTTTCTATATTTTCATATTGCATGAATTGTGTGTGTGTGTGTGTGTGTGTGTGTGTGTGTTTTAACCAGGAAATGAGACTAAATGGGAGGGGGAAGGTGAGGTCCCAGCTTATAGACTGCTGTGCAGCAGGCATGAGGGATGCCCTCGCCAAGCCCGCACTACCCACATGACAGAGGCCCTGCTCTCACCTCTGGCAGCCAGTAGCTATGAGAGTTCCCAGTACCGCCTTGGGAAAAATGAAACCAGCATCTATGACTTTAACATCCATCAAGACACCAGCGGATCTCTTTATCTCATTCTTTCTTGACCTTTTCTACCTTTCACTTCCAACTCCACTCCCTTTGTTCAAAGTCCAGCACAGTCCTACCTAGTGTTACACCAATTTTGAGATACAGAGTTGAGTCACCATCCCCCACTCCCAATCAAACCGAAGCCCTTTTTTTCTTGTCATTTCATTCACTTCCCTATCCTTATTGAACCTGCTGTTTTCCTACTAAAGAAACTAATTGTTCCATTTTGCTCAGGTCTTCAGACATTGGCAGGCTATAGTGTTCCCATCACTATGCTAAATGCACTCCTTCCTTGACTTTCTACTTTGGCCACCAATTAATTACCAACGCTAAATAACCCCTTCCCACTACCTCCTGAAGCAAAGATTAGTGCTTCAGAAAGAAAAGGAACTATGTGATCCAGATATGCTACAAATTCCCATCATCCAGTTTTAACCTAAATCTCATCAGTGCCTTTTCGCCATCATTTTTGACTGCCTGGCACTGTCCTACCCAATATGGTTGCCACTAACCATATGTGGCTGTTAAGCACTTGAAATGTGGCTGGTCCAAACTGAAACGTAGTGTGAGCATAAAATACACACTAGATGGATTTTGAAGACTTTGAACAAAAATAAAATGCGATATATCTCATTAATATTATTTATATTGATTGCATGTTGAAATGATAATATTTTTATATATTAGATTAAATTATTTTTAATTTTATCTGGTTTTTTTTTTTACCATTTTTAATGTCACTACTAGAAAATTTAAAATTACATATGTGCCTGATATTGTATTTCCATTGTTCAGTGCTGACCTAGTATATTCCCCAAAGGAACTGTCTCAGACTTTTCTCTCCTCAGATTTGATTTGAACTCTCTTCTGGGGGCTGAGTCCTCTCTGGGGAAGCTGTTTCCTCACCGAGGCTATCATACACATGGTCTAAATGGGAGCTGCCATCATCTTAAATGCTCCACTTCCTGACCAATCAAAATCATTTCCTAGGATTTTAAGAACTGGAACTTGATTGATGTTTGCCTGGGTTTAGGTTCTAGGTTAGCAATAATTTTCCTTTGGTTTTTCCTTCCAGTATTGCTATTTAAGAAACCTGAAGTCATTTTAGCTGTTACTCCTTTCTTTACATGTGACTATTTTGGGGGGCTTTGTTTTTGTTTTTTTCACTCTGGAAGCTTGTGGGCCCTTCTCTTTGTTCTCGGTGTTCTTTCTCAATTGTGTGCCTTAGGGTGGGTCCATTTTCATCTATTGTGCTGGACATTTTCAATCAGGTGGTCCCTTCAATCAGGAAACTCATGGTCTTCACGTCTGAGAAATGTTTTTTAATTCTTTCAGTGATAATGTCCTCTCCCCTCTGTTTTCTCTGTCCTTTCTTTCTGAATCTAGAAAGGATATACCAGATCCCCTGTACTAGTCCTCTAATTTTTAAAAAATCTTTTTCTCTACGAGTCTCTGTCTTTTTTCTTTTTGCTCTATCTTCTAGCAATTTCATCACCTTTCTTTCCCAGCCCTTCTACTGTTTTCCATGCCTATCATATTTTTAATTTCCAAAGAGCTCTATTTTTTTTCCTCTGAACACTCCTTTTTATGGCATTCTATTCTCATTTCATGGTTGTCATATCATCTCTTTTTTCTCTAAGGATCTTAATGAATGTCTTTTTGTGGTTTTGGGGGGTTTTTTCCTACATAGCCTCAATTTCCTCTCAGGTGCTTTTTTCTGTTTGTTCATTTTGGCATCTACCTTTTGTGTTAAAGACTTTCCTCAGATGTGTGGAAATCCTTGGTTACCACATCATGATAAGACTAAAAAGTTAATGAAAAAAATTAAATTAAAGCATTGGTTTAAAAAATGAACAAATAAACACTTAAAAGTGTTTTGCAAAAAACCAAAAAGGAATCCAGCTATAATGACAAAACAACTCTTATAAGGTACTTTTTAAAGTCGTTTTCACTTATATAATGTAATTTGAAAACTTTGAGTTCCATATTGTAATTGTTGCTGAGTGTGTCTACTGCTCTCACCATTTTCAAAATGTTCTCCAAATTCTTGCACATCTTGTCTGAGATGTACCAAAGACCTAAAGCTACATGTCTAATGGTAACTTTCATGACAATTTAGGAAAAGGACACTAATACTATCAATTTACACATCACTATCTTCACAGGAGCTGCCTAGTTGTTGCTGAAGAAAGAGCTGTCTTTAAAAAAAAACTACCTAAAGGATGGTTTATTTAGTTATATGTACATAAATACCTGATTATGCAGAATCCAAGAATTTAGGGAAAATAAAGACAATTTAGTATCATTTCAGCCTAAGTCTGTAAGCCATTTGGAAACCTGTAATATGGTGACAGGATAAAGCAGAAAAAATACATTTTAATAGTATGACAGGCCAGGCGCGGTGGCTCACATCTGTAATCCTAGCACTCTGGGAGGCCGAGGCGGGAGGATTGCTCGAGGTCGGGAGTTCGAGACCAGCCTGAGCAAGAGTGAGACCCCATCTCTACTAAAAATAGAAAGAAATTAGCTGGACAACTAAAAATATATAGGAAAAAATTAGCCGGGCCTGGTGGTGCATGCCTGTAGTCCCAGCTACTTGTGAGGCTGAGGGAGGACGATAGCTTGAGCCCAGGAGTTGGAGGTTGCTGTGAGAGAGGCTGACGCCATGGCACTCACTCTAGGCTGGGCAACAAAACAAGACTCTGTCTCAAAAAAAAAAAAAAATAGTATGACAAATAAACATTTGAACACTTTTAAAAAAGCTGATGGGAGCTCTGAGTTCAAGAGTGTGCCTTAGTAACTGTGAACTTTAGTGTGGGCTGGCTTCCTCGGGCTGTTCTGTGGGCAGACCTGGATGTCAGTATCTTTAAGTTCTTCTTTTTGGGCTGGTCAGAGTCTGCAGAAACTTCTCCAACCTCCTGCTGGATGGTGAAGGCTGAAGTGCCAGCATTCCAGGAACAGGGAGAAGAACAGGAATGTCTCAGCATCCAGTGCGATGTGTTCCCTGAATCCCCTCGTTTTTAGTGCAATATCCTTGCCTCATCTCTGTCCCGCATACCCTGAAACCATAGACCCTCAGCTTGACTTTCTCCAAATCTCCAGTCTTCTGTGCTAAGGGGGAGAAAGGTTCTGAGCATCTAGCTATTAATTTTCCAATCAGTTTTCCTTATTTTAGTCTCCTTCTTTGCCTCAGATGGAATCCTACACAATAAACCATCTGACCAGGTGACTCACTGCACAGCAAAAGAGGTGCAGAAGTGGGCCTCTGACTACTGGCCATATCACATACTGTACATTCCGGAAGCGACCAGCCTGCCAGTGTTGAACGGCCTGATGGAAGCACAGGTGAAGCACCAGCTTGGAGGCAATGCACTAGAGTGACGTGCCATTCTCCAGATGCAATAATTGCACTGAGTCAGAGACTTCTCTATGACTGTCCCAGTAGAAAAAGAATACATGGGCCTGACAACCAGTGTAGAAGTTGGAGTGGCCCCACTTATCATCATTCATAATGACCCACTGGGGGACTTTGTGCTTCCTGTCTCCACAACTCTGACGTCTGCAAGGTCAGAAGCCCTGGTCCCTACAGGGGTGTGGTCTTGCCGGGGCACAGAGCAAGGGTCTCACTGAACTACAAGTTACGAACTACAAGTCCCACCTGGGCACTTTGGATTCCTTATGCCCAATGACCAGTAGACAAGAAGAGAGGTCACGTCTGGGTAGGGCAACCGATCCTGACCGGCAGGAGAAGGTATAAGTGCTGCTACACACGAGGACATTCAGGAATTCAGGTGCCTCGTGGTCCTCCTTAGCCCACTGTAACTGTGAATGGACAGGTACAGCAGCTCTAGCCTGAGATGCAGATGGTTGTGAGGGCCTCAGACCGTTCAGGAATGAGGGTTTCTGCTACATAACCAGATAAGCCACTGAGACCAGCAGAAGTGACAGCTGAGGTCCACCACATAGCCGGCGGGAAGGAGGAAAGACCCCAGAGCGCAGGCCACGGATGCCTGAATCCTCCGTGGACGCCCACAGCGCCTGAGCAGCAGGCTTGCACCGAGCGCTGGACGGATGGTTTTTCCTGTCTGACTTCACAACAGTGTGTTGAATGTTTTCACATCCCACACTGCTTGAACCTTCTGGAAGAAACGTTTTCTCTCTCATCAAGACACCGGGCTCCCCTCAGGGCACACCGATCCCTCAAGCAGGGCTCACACCCCAGGCAGGGACCCCCTAGTTCCCCGCACCCCGACCTCCGGGCAGCGGGACCGCCCAGCCCCGCTCACCGCCTCCGGGCTTCCAGGCGCGCCGCGATGCGGAGGCGCCGGGCCTGAATCCGCTCCTGAGGGTTATCGGAGTGTATCGAGGGCCCGAGAATCGGGGTGGATGAATGTTCGTCCACATTCTGCTCCAGGACCCCTAGGGACCCTGGCGGATTCATGGCAGGCGCCCCGGGCTCCCCGGCAGCGCAGTGCGCACCGCTGCTGGACCGCCTCTTGGTTGCTAGGAACAAGCGGTTGCCAGGGAAAGGCGGCCAGCCGCCGGATGGTTGCGCGCGCAGCTCTCCAGGCCCCGCCCACCACCCTGCGGAACCGTGGACCCCCCGATTTGCGCTTCATTTCTCTTTCCTGCAGTTAGGGTGTCAGTACCGTCCCGACCCTCCACGAAGGCCCAGTCATGTTAGCGGAGCTGTGGAGTCTGACCGCGAGACTAGAAGCCTAAGCGCTGGACCGAGTTGTGAGGCTTCTCACTTACCGACCCTGATGGTTAACTCACCTTTCATTCATTCATCACGTAGCATTGAGCGCCCACGATATGCCAAGCGCTGTGCTGGTGCTAAGGATATAGAAGTTGTCCTTTCCTCGTGGAGAGTACAGAATAATAGGTATGCTTTTGCATCCATCTAGTCTTGCTCTTGTTCGGGCTGGCTTCCAACTCCTGGCCTCAAGCGATCCTCCCTCCTCAGCCTCCCAAAGTGCTTGGATTGCAGGCGTGAGCCACTGCGCCTGGCCATCCATTCATTTTTACGTTCTGCTTGATGCCTTCGGCCCCCATGTCCTCCAGAATGTGAAACCACCTTGCCATCAATACATATATATCTAACAAGAGCTTGTTGTCTTCCACAGCAATTTTCAGTAGGGCTGAAACCTAAAACAATCCCACCATCACCACCTGCAATCAAATACTTACAGAAAGAGGATAAAGAGGAAAAGGGGAGCAGACAAAAATGGGGGGGGGGAGTAAAAGTTATGAACACAGAAGAATGCTTAAACTCTCAAAGCAGCACTGTTCCCAGAAAGGCACTACTTCCTGGGCTTTTTTGTGTCTCATTGCCAACAAAAATCGTGTTCCCATTGAGAATTAAAACCCTTTAAAACCAAATTGGATACCATTTAACAGGGTTTTGTCCCATTAGCCCGTGGGAAATTAACAAAAGGGCACTGGGTGAGTAGTGAGAAAATCCTAGCCCTGCTCTGCCGCCTTGGGCAAGTCACAACTTGAGGACCATGTTCTCAGCTGTTAAATGCTACTTTCTGGCTGCCTACTCAACTCACAGTTAATTGTGAGGCCAAGAAGATAAGTCCTTTGTGAATAAGACCTAACCAGAGTCTGCAAGTGGTAGAGAGAGTTAAGAATGCCAAAACCATGGAACAGCCTAAAGAGTCACTCAGACAGCTGCCCGTATCCTTGTCCCATACCTGACTAGGTGGTGGTGGGAGGGACGTGGGTAGTTGCTTCTAGGCTTCAGGGCCCTCTGCCAAATCTCTCTCTCCTTTGGCTGTAACCACAAATGCTTTCAGGTTCTGTTCCTTATTTCCACTATCTATAAGGAGAGAAACAAGTATGTGCACATGCATGTGTGGCTGGGAGTAGGGTGCCAGGAGAAACTCAGTGGGAAGGAGCTGTTACACAAGAGGTAGGTGAGAGAGCAAAGGTACCATAAAAATCCATAAAGAGTGATCAATGAGATGCTTGGCCCTAAAGTTGTCTGTCCCCAGATGACACTGCAGAAGCCTTTTGTAATAAGAAATATGACTCCATATTTTGCTGTTTGGCTGTTGACAGCTTTGAAGCTTCACTCCCTCTTTCTTCTCCATTTGGGCAAGCTGTTTAAAAAAAAAAAAAAAAAAAAGGCCTGGGTGCTCTCTTTTTTGGTGCGGGCAGGAGATTCCAACCCTGAGCACTGGGTATCCTCATCCCAGCCCCACCCCATAATCACAACAAAAGCCCCAAGCTAGTCTCCTTTGCTGGCTCTCTCCAGCCATTTTCTGACCAGCTGGGAGGCCTTCCTTGCTCCCACAGCCAGCCTCAATTATGTAATAAACCTTTTTCATAGGTGTGGGAAACTCTCACTCACCACTGGAAAGGCACTGTCTAGGCCAGTTTGACAATATCTATAAACAGTTTAAATTAGCACATTAGAGGAAGTAGGGGATTGGGAGAGATTTGTTACAGGATACAAAATTCCAGCTAGTAGGAGGAATAAATTCTAGTGTTCTATCCCACTCTAGGATGACTACAGTTAACAATAATATACAGTTACAAATAGCTAGGGGGATATTGAACATTTCCAACACAAAGAAATCATAAATGTTGGAAATGATGGGTATGCTAATTACTATACATTATATGTATTGGATCACTATAATTTATATGTATTGAAACATCATACTATGTATCCCATAAATATGTATAATTATTTGTCAATTAAAAACTAAAATTAAATTTTAAAAAATTGGACAAAGGACAGAGGAAGAAATCTTTTCATGGGGCAGAGAGCTATAGTTTTAAAGGTCAAAGAAATAAAATTGAAAATAAAAATGAAAAACCACTAAATGAAAAAGGAGGCATGCGATGAATTATGATTGAATATAAAGTGAATGGGAAAATGTATGCCTATTTAATTGTCCATGCCTTTGTAAAAAGTTCACAAATGACAGTGAAATTTAGAAAATTGTTTCAAACTGAAATAAATGGATAAAAACATACATTTACATACATACAAAAATGAGCATATGCATTGCCTAGGCAATTCTACTTAAAAGAATAATCATAGGCAGATAATGGGTCTAGATTATAGCTTCTTGGGTAAGAATTAAATGAGTTTTACTCAGCACTGCATACATAGCACCTAGCACAATATCTGAGATGTAGTAAGTGCTAAACAAATATTTTTTGAAAGAAATGTACATGATGTATCTGTATGCTCACTCCAATTCTAATATTAAAAAACTGGATATGACACAAAATCCACCAATAGGGGAATTGATAAAGTATTCATGGAATGAATCTGACCTGGAGAGCATCCAAAATGTATCAAATGAGAAAGGGAAGATGTGGCACAATATGTAGAGTATGAGCCCAGTTTTATCTGAAATATAGATGGTGTGTACGTAAGAAAAATGGAGGGAAGACCACAAAGTAGTCTCTATCTCTGGGGACTGGGTTTATGAGTAACTTTCACATTCTCTATTCTTAAAAAAAGTTTACAATAAACATAAATCACTTTTGATTGAATAAAACATAAAGCTTATTTATTCATTTGTTTTTTTAAAAGACAGGTGATGGGTCAGGCACAGTTGCTCACACCTGTAATCCTAGCACTTTGGGAAGCTAAGGCAGGAGGATTGCTTGAGGCCAGGAGTTCGAGACCTCGTCTCTACAAAAAAATAAACAATTAGAAAAAAATTTTTAATTAAAAAAAAAAGAGAGAGGTGACAGGAGATCCTGAAGAGATGGAGGCAGGAAGGATTAGGGCTGTCAGATGAGAGGGATTTGGGGAAGGGATGTAGGCAATGTCCATTCACCTTGATGTGTGACCAGCATCCAGAGTCTGCTCCTCAGCGGTAGGCAATACTCTAAAGGCAGACATGTTTTGAGAACTGATAAGCTAATAAAAGAAAAGCATATAGAAAATTCATTAATTTTAGCAAGAGACCACAATCATCACACAAGACAGTGTGTGTATCCATGCCTTGTGACCAGCACATCTCCATGGACTGAACTACAAAGAGAATCAAACTGTAATTGGGAAGTTCCTTTTTTTTTTTTTTTGAGACAGAGTGTCGCTTTGTTGCC
Organism: Eulemur rufifrons; assembly: GCF_041146395.1. Classification (NCBI taxonomy): domain Eukaryota; kingdom Metazoa; phylum Chordata; class Mammalia; order Primates; family Lemuridae; genus Eulemur; species Eulemur rufifrons. Next base: position 95,979,385 of record NC_091001.1, read on the forward strand.
CTGGCTAGAGTGAGTGCCGTGGCATCAGCCTAGCTCACAGCAACCTCAAACTCCTGGGCTTAAGCGAGCCTACTGCCTCAGCCTCCCGAGTAGCTGGGACTACAGGCATGCGCCACCATGCCCGGCTAATTTTTTCTATATATATTTTAGTTGGCCAGATAATTTCTTTCTATTTTTAGTAAAGACGGGGTCTCGCTCTTGCTCAGGCTGGTCTCGAACTCCTGACCTCGAGCGATCCACCCGCCTCGGCCTCCCAGAGTGCTAGGATTACAGGCGTGAGCCACCACGCCTGGCCCGGGAAGTTCCTTGACATGCAGGATTGGCTGTAGTGGGTTCTGAGGCCCACAAGGGGGAAAATTTGCCACAAGAACAGTTGAGTCCTTGATGTACGGCACTCTCATCCCTGGGAGATTTTAAGTGGTAAATGCAAAATCCTTTGCTAGGATAAGGCTGGCCACCTACCTGCAACTATTATAGTCTTTTTCCAAAAAAAGGATGCTGCATTGATTAGACTTTACCTTATTAAGTCAAGTCACACTTAATTCTACATCCGTAAGTTTACACTAAATCACCTTAATTGAAGTGTGCGGATGTTGGCAAATTCATCAAACATTTAGATAATTTCTTGGTTTATTCCTATCTCCCAATTTGTGTAAATTTTACTAATTAGATCCTGAGGAAGCAATCTTGTTTTATTCATTTTTAGTTATTTTTGGAATTGCCTCACCATCACCTTCATATATTGCCTACAAAAGGTACAAAGGAGGGAACAGAGAGATGGGAGGAGGCAGTGAAGTCATGAGCTGTGTCCTATGGCTTAGAAAAAATTTCAAAGGAGAAAAATAGGAAACTGGATATTACCAGAAACTGAACACCTACCTTAGACCGCTGACTGTATTAAACACTCTACATGCATTATTCTCATTCAATCCTCACAATGCAAAATTGTGGTAATATTAATCCCATTTTATAGATGAAGAAACTGAAGCATAGAAAAGAAATAAGTAACTTGCCCCAGGTCAAAGGTTGCACAGTTGAACATGACTAAGAAACACTCATTATTATTAAAGGTTTGGGAAGTCTTGAGAAACTCTCAGAATGAAAATAAGAAGAAAAATTGAACGAACAGATATAAAGTCTTTTTTCAGGAAATTCATGAGCAGAGGAAAAGAGATGAGTGGGAAGAGGAGCAAGACACTTCGGGGGCCCAGGGTCCTTTTAAGTTTTGGTAGCCGAAACGGTGGTTACGCACTTTGAGGTTTACCGATAGAAGGGAGGGAATAACTGTCAGGAAGCTGAGAGGGCAGGAGGTTGAGAGCACACAGCTGGAGCACAGCCTGGGCGGTAACATGGGGCATTTCTCTCCTTACCTTCTTCCAATCTGTTACTGAAAATTTTTTTTAAATGCCCACTGCCAAAGCTGGGAGATAATTCTAATGCAAAAATGGGAAATATTCTCCACAGAAACAATGTTAGATAATGGACATTATGGTTTATATACTATAATTTAGATGTACTAAGTGTGGGTTAGTAGGTTTTTGTGGAATTAATCTGGAAAATTAATACCATATGTTAACACTTTTCTGCAGGAAAATGCTTCTGAGGCAGAAACCATCACCTTGCAAACTACTGAAGTGTGACCCAGTTATTATGAGGACTATATACACTGCTCAGCACCCGGTTCTGGGGGAGTCAAGAGCAGTATACTATGAACAGCTGTTACTGCCACCTGCCTTGTACTCTGCTTTCTGAACCAAGTCACAGGATCACAGACCACCAGGAGAAAGCAGGTTCAACTTTCTTAAAAAACAAAACAAAACAACAAAAAACTTTTTAATGTTTCGCTCTAAAATAATCAGGGATTCTCTGAGATGAGTGGCTGGACATTATTTTTCTCCCCGTAATTCCCTCCCCTTTTACACCTACCAATGAAAAACAAAGAAGACAATCTGAAAACAATTAAAAGGATTTAAAAATTATTTACTCTTTTATTACAATAAATACTTATCAATAACAGAATTAAACAATTTTAAATTAAAACCTACTGCATTACTTTTGGGTTTCACAGCAGCAGAAATAAACATAAATCCAGTTGAAAGGGCAAGGGCTCCAGAATCCAGTGACAAGGAACAGTCGGGTCTTGATTATCTGGGTTAGCAATGGGGAACAGTGATACGGGTAATGCAGAAACAACACTGAAATGCAGTGTCACACTCTATTTGTATATTAAATTATCTGAGACTTCACAACATTCCAGCTAAGTAATTTAAGCAAGTTGTGAAGCCCCCTTTCTGCAAGAGTTAGAGTTCTCCCCCATCAGGCCCATGGGCACACCTGCTCCCAGACCCGCCCTCTGGCCAGAAATGCGACCCCTCGTCAGGCAGACCCAGAAGCCTCAACCCTGGTGGAGGGTTCTCAAAAGCTGTCTTTCTGGCTCACATAATCCCTGGTTAAAGGAAAATGGAAAAGTGACATATTTATAGGGCTTCTCTTGAGGACTAAGATGAACTGGAAGAAAGAAACAATGTGGCTCCAGACCAGGAAGAGGCTTCAGGGTTATGGGCCACATGCAGATCAAGCCCACATGAAGAAACTCTCATGAGGGCTGCCCACTTTGCTGATAATCAAGAGCAGACTGCACGTATATATGACAATATCATACATACAATAAGCAGGGAATATGTGCACATAGTAAATATGTATATACACACATAGCACACATACCCAGATAAAATAAATGCTACATTACTTATTATGAACACAGCAAGTCCTAGACAGACCAGTTACTAATATGTTCAATTAAACTACTTGAAAAGGAAAAAGAACATTTTATGCTTTCATCTTCCTCTTTTAATATATTCTACTTGTAGCGAACATATTCCAGTTGCTCAAGTGGTGGTGTTTCTAGGTACCTGAGAAGGGATGACCTCTTACTTAAGAACTCTACAGAAAGCCAACTGCAACAAGACGAAGCAAAACAACTCAATAATTGATGGCCATGATTCCTGCCACCTATTTTTAGTCACAGGGCAGGAAACCTTACTCAGAGAAGTATCCATTTCCCTTTCTACAACTGGCTACAAATTTAATGCATTATGTTAGATGGTGGGGAGGGGGAAAGGCAGGCAGCAAGGAGTTTACACCTTGGCAATTATTCATTGCCTGCGCCTTTACCCTGAGAATATGCTAGTTTTAAGATAAGTTGAAATTTGGAGTTCAATACTGAATTCTGCTTTCTTGGCACACCTTGAAATGAGCAAATCATTATACTTAGTAGGGTCTTTATCTCCTGAATGGTTGCTCTAATGAGGTTAAGTTATCTAAACAAAATAACCTACAAAAAATGTTAATTTTCTGAGTAGTCTCAATTTGTAGTTATTAAACTCAAAGTCTGATACTGAATAACAGTAATCAAACAGATTTATATAATGCAGCATTCACAGATCTTGTAAAATGAAAACAGGCTCCTTCAGTAACCTGATTAGTAATATCAAGTACTAAACATGTTTCAGGTCAAGAACTTACTGTTTAGATATTAAAAAGTACTCATCAAGAATATCAGAATCTAGAATTCATGGTGAATGTGAATTCATGTGTATGTTTTCATAAAAACCCAACATCAATTCTAATTTTGTTACCCATAGAAACTGCTCAAGAGAAGATCTTAGCCAGAGACATAAGACATCCACAGCATTTAGCCACTCCTTGTGTCGTCAATGCTGTCTCTCATTTCAATTTTAGTATATGTGCTGCCAAAGCAAGCACTCTGTCTCTAATTTTGATGTACTCCATGATGTATTCTATGGCCATGATCCAATGTGTATGCTTTAAAATCAGCTCTACTCTGATTTAGCCTGGCTTTCTAAGAATGATTCTGTAAAGAGTAAGACAATGAATGGTCTGTGGAAGACCAGAACAATCTTTCTGTTGTGTCCAAATGGATTTACCTAGAGAAACAAGCCCTTATTCAAATATTCTAAAATCAGTCCATGTAGCACATTCAAATTGTGAGAACCTGGCCTTTCTGACCAAATGCAACACAACCCTGTCAACTCAGGCTACCTGTGAGAGAGCTACAAATGGCAAAACTTTTGCTACCCTAAATATTAACTCATTTAAGATCTGTCCATATAAAGAGCAGATCCATGCTTAAAAACAAAAAAAACCCCAGCTAGACTACTATCTCTCGCATGTTTATTTATTAAAGAGCAAAGCATATTACTAGCATGCAGGTCAAAAAGGTTACACTTATTTGCATTGTAGAAACAGTGGAAATGAATTAGCCAACAAATCCAATTCTCATGGCTCCATGCAAGGAAGAAGGGTATCACCATTTTCTCTGGAAAAGTTAGACAACCATGATTTATCATATACCCTAAAGTAATTGCCTGTCAATATGTCAGTCATCTGTACCACTGTCAAAGATAAAAACTAAAATATACAAATCACATGGGTTTTACATAATTAATAAAGGAAAATCAGAAATTTGCTTAAGCTTCCTAAAATGGTCAGAGCATCACACTTTAAAGTTTCACAGTGATTAATTTAACATCATTTTACTGTTAAAACTGCCACTTTAAAAGTACATGTCAAAGTGCTTCGAATGTAGCATACTAGTTAGAATTCTTCCTGGAAGGTTCTATACTGGCAGTTAACTTAGTAAGGTTATTCACTCACAGGGTGTTCAAGAAAGGGCATGCTGCCTTACAAAGACACCTCATGGGACAAAGAAAATACTGGTCTGACTTCACAAATTTCCTACAGAGCGCTTAATGAAGTCCGGAACTGAGGTCAAGATAAGGCCATTATGAACACAGACATCAACACAACCAAAGATCTCTGTATCTGTTGTTGGCTTTTTGGGGAACCCAAAGTCAAAAGTTCCAGCCCATCAAGTTTACTTTGTTCCCTCTGGCACGTTCCCAGTTCTTCACTAGTCAAGAGATCTAAGGCAATCCAGGAGATGTGAATGTGGCAAGATCTCTAGGGGCAAACAGAGCAACACCTGGGTGGGCTGTCCCTGTCCCGGGTGGTGCCTAGTTAAGAGGAAACTCAGGTGAAGAATGAATACAAACAATTACAAATAGGCTTCTAATTAAATCTTAAAGGGGAAAAATAGCCTTTGACTCAAATACCTTCACATTATCTTTTTATTCTCCATAGGTTGTAGAGTCAAATGTACCTTGTTTTGGAAAGCAAGGTACATTCCAGATTCTTTTGGACTGACCACAGGATAAAACAGTTCTTTGAAAGCTGAACCATCAGGAAACTTTCAAATTCACAGGATATTAAGGTGGTCCCTTCGTCCCTTTAAAGTGGATGCTATGCCTGCATTTTCCTTTGTATATTCCCCCCAGTACCCAGGCTTCAGGTCATAATCAACACTCTTTTGGTATCTACTTAGAATTTGGATAACTCTAGACATACGCTCCCCTCCTCCCAAAAACCATTATATTAGAATAAATGACATGTTGGTATTAGTATTATAACATCCTAGACCACAATCAGCATTTAGCTTTCTTTTCAAAATTAGAATTAAAAGTATTTTAATCATGACATTAAGATGCCAAGGAAGAATATTTCGTTTATTTGGAAGTTATGCACTCTGTTACCCTTAAGGCTAAAACCAATAAACCACATCTATTACCTACTTGTGGAAGAATGACACTTCAAATTGTGGCAATTTCAAACTGTGCATCACATAAAGATCATGAATATTATTAAAGGATCACAAAAGGCAGCATTAGCATACTCTAGCTAGGCATTGTTAAATTTTTCTATCTCATCCCCCCCGTTCAAAAATAGAGGAATTATTTTCTGACAAGTCAGAAAGGAAGTTTTTCATAACATAACCTGAAAAGACACTGCTCACAGGTATATGTAACTTTGGTCAGCGAAAACACAACGCAAACCTCTGGCCTGGCTAAGGCACCCTACTCAGAAAGCACAGAAAACATTCATGTATGCTCCTGACCACAGCACTGCTCCCCCAAAGGCAGCTCAGTGTATGCTGAGGAGAAAGGCTGGGGTGTGAACTCACCCAAAATATCATACATAAGCCTACAATGCCATTTATATTTTGAGAATGTTATAGTAATTGGCATGACATAAATACACAGAGCTATTGGTAATTAAGTCCTGCTTCAGTTCCTATATGCCTATACAACAAATGGGGGCTTTTAAGATGCACTTTCAAGATGCCAGACTAAAGCAAGAGCGAGCCAGCAGTACACCACAGATTCGCAAGCCCACAGTATTCTGAACAGTTAATTGCTCAGTTTCACTTTTCCCTTGTTGATGGCCACCTGTCTTTTACCTAACAATGTCAATAAAAATGACTATGGCATAATTCTTTACCCCCAGAGGGAAATATGTCATAAAGTATAGGCACAAAATGATATGCCACAAAAGGAGGGCAGAAATTTAGAAGTAAAGAAGCCCTCAAATTATAGGACATGACCCTAATGCCAAAAGTAAAAGGTATTTTTTACTATACTGTACAAGGTGAAGAAAGCCTGTGATCCAAATTTGTTACTTTATCAGTTCTTTTCTTATATAATACAGATTAATCTCTTTCTTGTGTACGAAGTCAATAAAACTGTAAAATAATTAGCTTAGAAACCTTAAAGCTGTTTCCCCACCCCAAATTAACACTTTAGCCAGTTCAATTTTACAACTCACACAGAACAAGGTATACAAAAAATAGAGTTACTGTCACTTACTTGGTTCATTCTCTGACCTCCATGATGGCAATTTATTAACAAACATAAAAACATTATTCACATTTTCCTGCATCAATTTCACACCTATTTTCAGCGTTCATTTTTATCTCAGAGAAAGACTAAATATATCTCAATCTCCACAATTTTAAAAAAATGAGTATAGAACTATGAGCAAGCTCTTTGACTCATTTCTAATAACCTGAATGACAATGATTAGAATTTACAAATTTTTTAAAAAATGAAATATCAATTAGTTATATATTTTTTTTTTTTTTTTACAAAGCAGCAGACTGAAATTCAACAAAGGAATACACTAAATTTAACAATGGACACATTCATAGATAAATAATGGTTATGAATTTAATTACATATCAACACAGTGGTGCCTATTTTATCCAAGTGCAACCTGTCCAAAAAAAAGGGTTTAAGATACACTCTTCATTCAAGCACAAACTTCATTCAGTGAAAAATAAAAGAAAATCAGCAAGTAAATTTCACCACCACCAAATTAAATGAAGACAAAGTCAAAAATAGAAGAAAAATAGAAGAAAATGTCCACATCATGAAAAGATTGATTTGTAAATCAACACTATTAAAGTTAAAGGTATTTTTATGTTTGTCAGTAAACCTCAGAAATTACTCCAAGTCATATTAAAGGGAGTATGTACTCAGTAAGGCATAAGTTTTCTTCAAGTGGGGAAATGGGCAAGCTGGGGAAGAGATCATTTCTCTCTGCTACATCCTGTGTGAAGTAAAAAACAGTATCCCAACCCCCCAAAAAGAGAAAAAGGAAGGAAAGACTGACAGACAAATTGAATCAGAAAACTAATTTTGGTCATAGTGAAGTTCATGAGATTCCTAACACCAATTTAAATTTCTCTTATAATATACTTTTATCTGCATTCCTCACAAGTAACTACCCTAAGTTTGGGACTATCACATGCACTCTTACAATCATAGCTCACAGGCACCATATCTCAGCAACCTGCAGCTGAGGGGGGTAAATGCCACATTTAAACAATGAACCATTCCAATGGGTGAGCTATAATTACAACTCATTCTCTACTAAGTCTCAATAGAATATTTCTCTTTAAAAAAAATTAAACCATTTATCAAGATCTGTTCTATAACAAAGAGCCAGAATACTAGAGAATCTAAATATATATTAGCTCTCTTAGCATGTAAGGACAAAAGGCATTTTCATGGGAAAGGGAAACCAGTATTTGGCAACTGTATGTTGTTCGGTAATCAGTGGCATCTCTTGCCGAAGGTGACTTGTTTTTTATCTTTTCCCTGTATTAGATTTGGGCTACTGGTACTCCTACTATTACAAAGTACCAAATAGGAAAACATCTTGTGGTTTTCTGAGTGTTATCATGTTCCTAAACCAATTTTGCGGTTTTAAAAATAAAAACAAAGCATCTTTAACTCTGCATGAACCAAAACATTATGAATTCATGAAGCTAAAATCACCAGGAACATTTTGCTGGTCTAATGTACATTATGCTTAACCAAAATGTCACATGGTTTTATAAAAAAAATAAAGTAAGCTGGAAGTTAGTAGGTCTAAAATTCCACAAGTCCAGATCATACGTGTCCTTCCTGCTGTCCAAGTACCGCACATACTGAGATCCCATGTCTGTCAAGCAGATTGGTTTAGTTCAATGGTGATGGATGAAATATTTACAAGCATCTATATTTACAGTACTTCTTTCTGTAGATTACAGGCCAATATTCTTTTCTTCCATTCCTAGTCAATCTGAGTTTGGTTTCTTCAATGAGAAGGGGTAAATCTGAAAATGGTTGCTTAGCTGCTTTACCTATAGAAAACCAAAACATGAGACAATAACAAATATGTACCTATTATTTTATAAAAGCACACAGAATTTGCCCCCTAGAGACAACAATTTACTGACACAGCAAAAATTATCAGAAATATTGAAGACATTTTTCTGGATTAGGATAGTTACAGAGCTAGACAGCAAATCGGGAGTACTAGAACTACCTGGGAGAGTTAAGACTTGAACGTGGGCCTGCCTAACTCCGAAATCTAGTCTCTCCAGAGCTCTCTAGAGTCTAGACCATACAAATTCACATCCAAATCTACTGAAAAATGATCAGATTGGTTGACTTATAACATCTAGAGCAAATAATTATATTTATGGTTAGACTTGATATTCAGCTTGTTAAAACATTTCTAGGTCATCATTCCTAATCCTGTTGAAATAGTATAAAATGCCAGGCACTGTGGCTCACGCCTACGATCCTAGCGCCCTGGGAGGCCAAGGCTAGAGAATCGCTTGAGACCAGGAGATTGAGACCAGTCTGAGCAACATAGCAAGACCCCACCTCTACAAAAAATAGAAAACTCAGCCAGGCGAGGTATCGCACACCTGTGGTCCCAGCTACTTGAGAGGCTGAGGCAAGAGTATCCTGAGGCAAGAGTATCGATTGAGCCCAGGAGTTTGACGTTGCAGTGAGCTGCCATGATGCTACTGCACTCTAGCTCAGGCAAGAGAGGGAGCCTTTGCCTCAGAAAAAAAAAGTATAAAACTAGATCTGTGAATCTGGAGAGAACTTAGTAGTTAGGGTATCCCTCAGGGGGAGGTATGAGCTTAGTTACATGCCAGTGAGTACATGTCATTTACTTGATACTTATTATTAAAACATACTACCTTTGTAATTTAAAGAAAAATGTGTTTTGGTTTGGTTTGATGATATACATAAGGTTTTCTTAAAGATATCCTTCTGAAAGGGTATAATAAATTTTAAAAACTACAAAAGACATTGGTAACTGTGTTCTACATATGATTGAAGAAATATCAGGATAAGGGCCCAAGAGTATTCATATAAAGCATATAAATGTTAAATTTGCACAAATTTTTTAAAAATGATTGTCCTATGTCACAATTTACCAGATTCATCACAGTTTTTTGTCTATAAAATTTCATCGATTTTGTTCTAACAAATGAGGGGAGAAACACTACAGGAAGAAAGCTCAAATTTAGCAACCTATGCAAGGTATAAAGTTGTTATCAAGCATGACAGCTGTTCCCCCCATTTTAAAAATATGTACAATAGTACAGAAGTGAAGACATTTTGTTTCTCAAACTGATTCAGAGCAGGGTTCCTTCCAAACCCTACTGTGATATGCTTTGCAGTGGGATGTTTCAAAACAAGCATACCAAACAGAAGTCTTTTTTAAGAGCCATAAAAATATGAATACCCTTTCACAACCCTATTACTATGAAATTATCCTCAGAAAATAAAACAAGTGAAAGAACAAAATATTATTCCAGATTGTTCATGCCAACATTATAACTGGGTTGTGATTAAGTAAATAGGGTAATTAAGTAATCTCCCTGGTGGGAGAGTGTGCAGCAATTAAAAAAATCATAATTATAAGACCATGCTAAAATATGTAAAATAATTAGAAAAGAATGATAAAAGTAGGAGGAATAAGAAAATATACCGCATGGTTCTGATTTCATTTCATTATATCTATATTCATCCATTCACTCTGAAACTAGCCTCCTATTTTAGAAGAGAATATTAAGGTTTGCAAAATACTTCTTAAATCCATTTTCTTCTGTATTTCCCCTTATTTATATTTCTGCTGATGAGGGCTCAGGAATAACATAGATGAAGTAAACCTCAAATAATGCAAAAGCCTTCCTTTAGTCTGAAATTCTAACCTCCCTTACCACAACTGCTTACAGAATTGGGCAGGGGGAGGGAAGAAATACTACAAAACTAGTTTTGGTTTCTTTCCAAATTATGTTAATGAGCAATAAAAATACCCCTAAAGCTAAAGAAGCAAGTGAAGAAATAGATAATCAACAAATAGGATTATCTGGTCCCATATAATTAAAAGCACAAAACAATTTACAATTCTACTTACCAAAAAAATAGCTTACATATGTACCCACTTAATAAAAACTAATTCTTCATAATAATTATCCAGCTTTAAAATCATTTGTAGTTACTATAACATATTCATTAGAGAAAGAGTAACTGAAATTACAAACTTAGATACTGTCCAAAATTTAGAGAATATCCCAAAATTCTACGGCTAGTATAATAAGTAATTTTCTTTTGAAATTTTCCACTGCCTCCTTTCCACTATTTATAAGAACCAAATGGAACCAATTTTGCTCTAGATTACTCACCACTCGTACTCCATAATGGACGTGGGCCACAGTGAAAGCAGCTGCTAATGTATACAGGAGACCATTCTCAATGGAAGAGGCTATTCCTGAGTTTACCACCAAAACAACCAAGAAGAGAGGAAGCAGCAACCAATTCAAAGTTGGGCACCGGGTACTGCTCATTTGGCAAACAATCAGCTGACACTTGAAATTAGTATAAAAAAGAAAGAAAAGTTTAATTAGCAAAACACTTCCAAAACTAGTCATTTCAACATTTAGAAAGCATTCAAGTACTTGAGCCAACACATTTACATTATCTAGGTTAAGTAGTTCTCAACTGCTCAGGGACCCAACCAGGCCCTGCCCCCACCTCCAAATCCACAGACCCTCAGACGTGTCAGAAGAGGCTGGAAGATAATTTAATAAGGATGCTACAGAAGGCATTCTTCCACTGGGTAACGATTTGGATAAAAGAAATTTCTCCCAATTTTAAGATCCTCTGGTATGTGGAAAAAAAAAAAATTGAAAACAGCCTCCCACACAACTAAATGTCTTTATGGCAATGATAAGGAAGTGCTACCTCCAATTCAGTCATATTAACATAATTAACTTCTCAAAACTTTTTGGTCCCCTTAATTTTCAAGGCCTTACTCAAATACAGTTTTATTCTTTCAGAGATATTTTTATACCCTGCATTAGTGTTTTCAGCTCTTTAATCCCTGTAAAATCAGTAGGAGTTGGGATATTAAACAAATATTACAGACAAGGAAACATAAGCTCAGTAGCTAAGTTACAAAACAAAAACTTACAAGGACCAGCCTGAGCTAGAACACAGGCCTTCTGGCTGGCAGGACCATCAGGTCTTTCCTCAACACCTAACCTTTCCTCCATCTGTGCTCTTGCTTGCCCATAGCATAGAATGGGATTTTTTAAAAATATGTTGTATTTATTATAAAGTTTTTTACTCCATGTTCTTAATTTAAAAATCAGCTAATTAAAAAAAGTGTGTGGGCCAGGTGCAGTGTCTCACACCTGTAATCCTAGCCCTCTGGGAGGCCAAGGCAGGAGGATTGCTTGAGCTCAAGTTCCAGACCAGCCTGGGCAAGAGCAAGACCCCTCTCTACTAAAAATAGAAAAATTAGCCGGGCGTGGTGGTGCACACCTATAGTCTTAGCTACTTGGAGGCTGAGGCAGGAGGATCGCTTGAGCCCAGGAATTTGAGGTTGCAGTGAGCTATGATGACGCCACTGCACTCTAGCCAGAGCAACAGAGCAAGGCTCTGTCTCAAAAAGAAAAAAAAAAAAAAATGTGTTTTCTCTCTTTCAAAAATCCCCTTCAAGTTTCTTAAACTAATCATTAGGTCTGCAGCCATTTCAGCCATACTGTTAATAATATTTATAGTCTGAAGGGAATCTATAAATTATTCAACAATTCTTCAGCAGGTAACCAAAACAAAAAATTTAAGTATGCCACAGTTCCGAAATACTATTGCAGTCTCCACAAATCCTACTGGTTTCAAAGAGCAAAATAATTTTCAGCATGTTCTGTCTTTGAGGTTATTAATTATTCTTTCAAATTTCTAATGCAAGTTATCTTTAAATTAAAATCTGCTTATTCTAATACTATATAAGATTTTTCAAATTATCAAATTCCATCATATATTCCTTATATATTATGATTTTTAAAAGAAAAAAAAAATCTTACTGTGATGTTGGCAAAGGCTGTTCCAACCATAAAGTAAAATACTCTAGGATGGATCTCTAAAATATCTGAAGGCGACCAGAGGATCCATGCTGTAGACAAAATGAATAGCAAACATGGAGAAAAGAAGGGAATCATAGCTTCATAGACTGAATTGTGTTTCAAGGTGTTATTTTTATAGCTTCTGAAAAAAAAATCAAGTAATACAAAGAACATTATTACATATAAAACTTGTATAGCACTTTGTGTTTCCAAAGTACTTTCAAAATTTATTCTCTTACTTTATACTCACAATAATCTTATGGCATAGACAGAACCAACCTTATTAACCCCATTTTATGGACAGGGTAAGCGAGACTAAGAGAATTTAAATTTAAATTTACATAACTTGCTACCAAGTGGCAGGGCCAAGATTAGAACTGAATTCTTCTGGCCTCTAATCCCATTTTGTTCTCTTTAAACCAAACTATCCACTGTTGTGTTAAGAATATAAAGATAAATAAAACTTGATCTTTGTTCTAACCTAATAAGGGAAATAAGATGAACAAGAAATACTAGAAGAGTTCCTCACAGTGCTACTTTGATACAAAGTGATAAGGGAACTTGGAGTGAGATGTAATTCACATAGAAGACTGAAGTGGGACTCCCCATACCACATCTTTGTGTCTCTGAGCACACAGGAGGCATGTGAACAGAAACCAAACTCCAGTTCTGGTTCTGCCATTGATCACATGACCTTGGGCAATATGTCGCTCAATCAGAAAATCATGGTTATAAAATAAGGAGGAAATGACTCAAGTAATTTCTACAGCCTTCAGCGCTTTACATTTTATGGCTTCTATAAATGACTGTCAGCTGCAATAAATAAGGAAAATTCATAGAGGTTGGCTTAACATAAATAAGATTCTGCCAGACAGATCTGAGCGCTAAAGGATGAAGTAGGAAGTACAAGAAAGTTTTCTGACTAGAGAAAACAGTAGCAGAGGAAGAGTGGCAGCAAAATTATTGAGGATGGAAACAGCAAAATATATTCTGGACACAATAAGTAAATTCAGTGTGGCAGAGCAAAGGTCGGGAAGTGCACAGACCAGGGGATGAAACTCCACCTGGGTAACTTCCTTCTCCCCCCACCCAGGCAGGAACTTCTACTCTTAAGTGCTATTTGAGAAGAGTCTACACAGGTCCAGTTTGGTCCTCAATTACACACATTCAGAAATTTTATTCTATGATCCTGCTAATTAAACATACAGATAATCAATTTATAAAACAGAGTGTAAATGTATCAGTATTCTACAGGGATATATTCCCTCCTGGTGAATACATTCACTCACAAAAGGGACAAATTTGAAGACTGGTGAGCCCAAAACTTAACAAAAGAATTAGTAGTTTTGTGCTGTTTGAATTGACTACAGTAGCCATCACTGATACCTTAAATTATCCTAACCTCATTCTAGATTCAAAATACAGGTTTCATGACCTTTTCAAAATGTCGTGACTGGAAAAGGGAAATAGATCCTTAAATTCAGCTAAATAACAATTTCTAAATATTTTCATATTTCTTGCCCATTCAAAAAAAAAATACTTACCTGAAAAAGTTTAACAAACTCATTGGAAGAGTCACACATAATGCACAACCTAAAGAGAAGAATATTTAAATTATTATGACTTATTATTCAAGAGTGATTATTACATAATCGAATCCCCACAAAATACACAATACTTTTAGACCCCATAATTTTCAGGTTCATGTTTACTCCTGTAATAAAATTTAATACATTTCTAAACAACATTTACAGCTGGAAAAGTAGCAATACAATTTGGTGATTCAGAGGACAGACTCATGGAGCCAGTCTGGGCTTCAATTTCAGTTGTACCACCAACTGGTTATGTGACTTTAGACAAGTCAGCCTTTCAGTACCTCAGTTTCCTCATTTATAAAATAGAAATGATAGTATCAGCCCGAGAGTTCTGATAATTAAATGAGTTATGACACGTTAAGACAACTGGAACAGTAGGTGTTGTGTATGGTTAAGTTGCACAGTAAGTGCGAGCTACTGGAAGAGGGGATAATTAACGGATCCTATTGCTTCCCATTTATACTTATTTCTACCTCCCTAACATTTTCAATTCCCTTCCCTAACCCCATGAGCACAGTGGTTCTTTCCCCTCAAACCTAAAAACAAGGACAGCCTTCCCAAGAAACCCAACCGTTGATTCTGCTGCCCTACCTACCATCTTACTCTATGTTCTCTCATTTGCCAAACTTCTCTGTTGCCTTCAATTTCTTCACTCTTTAATTCATTCTGCCCCCCACTCTGCTAAATTATACTCCTGAAATTTACCAAGCTTTCCTAATGACCAGACTCAGTATCCTTCTTCATTCCTGACTTCTAAGTAAAATGATATAGTTGACTATCCACGAATTGTAATTCTTTCCTCCCTTCACCTTTATGATCCCATTCTCCCAGTGTTCCTGCTAGCCATCTAACCATTTCATTTTGTGTCCTTTATTGGCAATTCTACCTCCTGCATATTCCTAATTGGGTGTTCCGCTGTGCTTATACTCTCCCTCAGAAAATCTCTTAGAGCTCAACTACAAGCTTATAGCATTTAACTCTAATATCTAGTTATGTACTCTTGGGCAAATCCAACAATCTCTCTGAGCTTCATAGTCCAGTTGTATAATGATGATGAGTTAAATGATTTTCTAGTGTCACTTGTATCTTCAAAAACCTCTGACTCTACCATCTATAGAGATGTAAATTCTTAATCCCTCTCTCTTTCAAACTCCAAATTGATACATCTGGCAACTTTCTGGACGCTTCATTTGGATATTTCATTGTAATGCAATATATTAGCTCTAGTTTATTTACTCCAGACTCCCAGTGACTCTACTTGGCTTGAAGGTCAATGCAGCTACAACCTTAAGAATCAAAGGTAGAAAACATTCCTTTAAAACAATTCCTAAGACATTTGGCTAAAGACAGAAGAAAAGACCGGAACCCAACAGAAATCTTATCTTAAAAAATGAATTACTCTGCTACTTCTAAACCCAACTGGAACAAATAAGAAGATTTTAGAGGGAAAGAAGAACACAAGCTGACATCCTCAATGTCCTCAGAAATTTTTGGCAGCTTATTCCATGTCAAGCTGGGAAGCACTGGAGGGGAACCAAGGCCAAATTAATTAACCCAGAATTACTTGTTGCTCTGAGGGGTTGGAAACAGACTGAGACAAACTACCAAAAGGTTTGCTACCAAGTATAATTTTAGCTTAGAAAATCTTGAAATAGCTTCACCTTAAGTACAGTAAGCCTACAATCTATATAGGTTGCCAAAGATAAAGACTGCATCTTCTATATCTTTCTTTCTTGAGCTCAAAAGATCCTCCCACCTCAGCCTACCGAGTAGCTAGGACTACAGGCACATGACACCATGCTCAGCCAATTTATAAAAATTTTTGTAGAGACAGAGTCTTGCTATGTTGCCAAGGCTGGTCTAGAACTCCTGGCCTCAAGCAATCCTCCCACCTTGGCCTCCCAAAGTGCTGGGATTACAGGGATGAGCTACCAAGCCCAGCCTCATCTTCTTTTTCTTCTCTAAATAGTATTTAATGTACTATCTGTATAGAGTACTTAATTTTTAAGTATTTATCTATGAAACTCTATAGTTCAAGTACATAACAGTGATAGGACCCATACATAAGCAGACATGCTTTTTGCATTGCCCTAACTGAAGGCCCAGACTTCATAATATAGGAAACTTAACAGTTATAGAAAAATCAGAGTAGAATTCATTAAAAAGGATCAAGTGGAATGAGATACAATCCAAGGATAACATGGTCATAAACATATTCTGGTTCCTCATATTTCCAGCTTACGTATTAAATAGGAACGTCATTTAAGCCACCAAGACAAAAAGTACCTTCAGAAAAGTTAAAAAGAGGCCGGGCGCGGTGGCTCACGCCTGTAATCCTAGCACTCTGGGAGGCCGAGGTGGGCGGATCGTTTGAGCTCAGGAGTTCGAGACCAGCCTGAGCAAGAGCGAGACCCCACCTCTACCAAAAATAGAAAGAAATTATATGGACAGCTAAAAATATATATAGAAAAAATTAGCCGGGCATGGTGGCGCATGCCTGAAGTCCCAGCTACTCGGGAGGCTGAGACAGGAGGATCGCTTGAGCTCAGGAGTTTGAGGTTGCTGTGAGCTAGGCTGACGCCACGGCACTCACTCTAGCCTGGGCAACAGAGTGAGACTCTGTCTCAAAAAAAAAAAAAAAAAAAAAGAAAAGTTAAAAAGACGTACAATAGGGAGAAAATTGTAATCCATACCAAAGCAAAGGATTACTATACCTAATATGTGAAGAGCTTCTAAAAATAAAGGAAATAGCCAACAACTCTATAGAAAAACATGAGCTTGAGATACATTCAATACACAGAAAAAGAAATACAAATAGCTCTTAACACTAGAAAAGTTTATTCATAATAAGAGAAATGCAAGATAAACTGGCTGAAAATTTCTCACATTTAGTCAAAAATATTAACTTACATATCCAACAGACTCAACAAGCTCAATAAATACCAAGAAGACAAATAACAAAGAAAACTACACCTAGGTACATCACAGTCAAACTTCTGAAAGCCAAAGATAAAGAGAGAATTTCAAAACAAGAGAGAAATAACACATTGCATAGAGAGTGACAATGATATATGAGCTGATTCAGAAAAAATGGATGCCAGAGGACATCAGAATGATATATTCAAAGTGCTGAAAGAAAAAATTAAGGCAAAATCAATATATATATTCACGTAAGTAAAAACAGAGAATGTATTGATACCAGGTCTGCAAAAAATTCTACTGCAAAAAATCCTAAAGGAAGTCCTTCAGACTTCTGTGAAAGAACACTGTACAGTAATTCAGATATACAGAAAGGAATGAAGTGTAGCAGAAATGGCAAATATATGGGTAAGTATAATAGACTGTATATTATAAAATAACCCAGGGGTTAGAGAGTAGTGGTGCATTTCAAACAAGATTGGTAATGGTATCAAAAACTGTTGAAGTGGGTAATGGTATATAGGGATTTATTATATAAAAGTAGAAATATTACAAAGAATATAGATGGTCACATTTTTTTTCACAACAAAAAGAAGGGGGAAAAAGGGGGAATCCTGCTTTCTAGCTTGGTAGCCTGTCTGTTGTATCCAAAGATGACAACCTTACATAATAGCAGACAGAAGCCACTCCACCTACCACCAACCTTGTATCATCCTTCACTGCACATTGAGGCTCTAGTCCAACCCCATCACCCCAGCACCATATATTTTACCAGCAGAAACTAAATGGCTTAAGCCCTAAGATCCTTTTATCTATTTGTATCTGCTCAAATTTAGTACCAGGAAAGTTGATCTATTTGTATAAAAACGTGGGCTTTTATTTCCGAAGGAAGAATTCAGATAAATTTATAAGTTATAAAGAAAAGTATGTGCCTATTAAAGTACCTACTCAATAATCAAAAATATGTCTCATATGTCAGAGGATCCTATCCTATCTTTAAATTTAACACTTAAATGTTAAATGCAGCAAACCTGCCATAGGACAAGCTGCTTAAATCAAAAGATGTGTTACATAGTAGGAACAGAAAAATAGCCTTTTCAAGGTAAAGAAATAATAGTTTATACAGGTACCAAAATATGAACATTTGGTAGATCACAAGGTAGCTCCTAAAATATGTGCAGTCCTGAGTCACAGAAAAAGGCCCAACTCTTGAAAGCCCAACTCTTCTGAACAGCTTCTAAGCCTTATCTCATTCCCATTCCATTACCAAGTTTCACCAATAGAAAGAAATATGGTTATTTTTTAGATAAGGGACCAGAGCACAGTCCACATGTATGCCTTTTTACTTCTACAAAGGTCTACAGGGCCACTCATGGTGCCCCAAAATAACCACCCAGACTCTTCTTTGCCTCCTTCCATACCGATAACACTCTCCTGCACTCCGTCAATTATCCTACAGATATCTCCTTTGGCTAAAATCAAAAGGGAAACATTACCAAAACCTTTAGCATTCAGAGGGTATCTGAGGGGAATATAGGTTTAATTTTTGGAGTAGATATATTATAAAATAATGTCTATATTCCATCTACTGTATTCACAAATACTAATAATCTCCAACTTTGAGATAAATATGAAATCTATACCAAATGTCCACCTAAATGCGGATCCTCCAATACAGTCTAGATTAATCTACGAATAGTTACTTTACCAGGCTTTTGTGATCTATTCTGGTTATTTCCCTCCGATTAGAAATCAGCTTGGTGCTGAACAAAAAAACAAAATTAGGTTGAAACCCAATAGGGTTATAGGATTGTTCTGGAGGTTGGCGTGGGTTGGGGGGTTGCTGTTGCTTGTTATAGTCAAACACTGACTTTTGATAACAAAGTGATGGTTAAAACAGGCTTCAACATGGAGCTTCTTACCAATAATCATTGTAGTGAATAGGTCTCTATATAAGAAATTAAACAGGAAAGGTTCATACCAGGCCTCAACTCCCACAACCGCAGTCACTATGTAGACAAAAGAAATAGTCTGAAAGGAAAATGCAAACAAAAGCATACAGAAGCATTAACAGCTGGAAAGATCAGGAGTCAACAATGCTTTATGCAGCACTAAGTCTGGTCAAATAGCTTTAGTAAAAGCAAGAAGTGTACTTAAATTTGGTATGTGACAAGTCTTCTTACTTTAAAAATATTTTTTTTAGTCAACAATGCTACAAAATAACTTATAGACAATGCATGGAGCACTTTAAAGGCACCTCATAAATTGGTTAAGTCATATGATAATTCAATTTGCACACCCCCCCACTTCCCTCAACAAACACACTTCAACTTCTGGTTTCTTTCCTGGAGGCTTAGGTGCAAATGGACAAAATGGCAACATAAAAAGCTGGAATGTGAAGGCAGGGACAGTTAATAGCAAGCCTATTAAAGTAAGAGAAAAGAAATCTCTCTGCTCACTAAAAAGTTGGCAGTGAAGACGAAAAGTCAACAATTTAATTAAATGTGCACATCTTTCTTTATAAAACCAATAGTTCAAGTGAATATTTAATAATATTAAGAAATTGTTAAATTTCTGCATAATAATGGCATTGTGATTACTTTTTTAAAAGAAGTCATTATCATTTAGAGATATATAAGCAGAATATTCATCACATAAGGAATTTCCTTTAAAACATATACATGAAACTAAACTGGCCACATGTTGCTAATTGCTAAAGCTAAGTAATGGGTACATAAAGGTTCATTATACTATTCTCTCTACTTTTTTATATGTTTGAAATTTTCCATAAGTAAAAATAAAATAAAATAAAAATTTTTAAAGCACACATAAGTTCTAATCAAAAAAGCATAATGGCAGTAAAGAAGGAATGACAAAACTTTCCAAAAATATTATGGCAATATTGAAAATTTAAGGCAGAACACATACTTACCATCTGGCTAATGTCATATCCCCATGGCAGGAAAAGAATCCCTGTGTTATACTTTTCCCAGTGGGAAAGGATGAAAGAAAACAAAACTACCCATAGCAATAGGTAAAGAACAAAAACACTGACACCAGTTGATCCTCGTCCAAAGATGGAATATACAGTTACAACAAAGTAAACACATGACCAACTATCCAGGCCATGGTCAAAAAGTTCCCCTAAAGGAGTGCTGGAATTGGTTCTACGAGCTTGCTTTCCATCCACACCATCTGCAACAAAAACATATACCACAGGAAAAGTTCAATATGTGTATCAGTATGGAAAACACCTTCTTTAATAAACTGGTAGAAAAACCAAAACAAACCAGCATATCACAGGAATGTTAAGTATAGCTACCAGCCATCTTTAATTCCTATAATTCAAAGATTTCAGAAATAAAATGTTTCATTTCTTAAAGTTTAATCTTGAAATCAAAATATGTTATATCACACTGAATGGTGTCAAGTTTAGGAAGCATTCTAGCTGGACTCAATACCTCCAAATCTGCTAAACAAATGGGTTGTCCTACTAGCCACAAATTCTGAAGCCTTCAGAGAACATTCAATAGCTAGTCATTACAATTTATCTAACTTCTTCTTGCTCTAGGATCCAAAAGTACTTCAGTCATAACAGCTATTTCATCCTGTTTGAAATTATAGTCACTTCTTTTTTTTTTTTGGTAGAGACAGGGTCTCACTATATTGCCCAGACTGGTCTCAAACTCCTGGCCCCAAGCAATCCTCCCACCTCAGCTCCCAAAGTGTTGGGATTACAGGCAGGAGCCACTGCACCCAGCCTATAGGCACTTCTTTATAATTCTACTGCCTAATCCACAATTTTAAGTGCTTTCAGAAAATGTACATACTAGGTGCACAAGCAAATATAAGAATTTATATTTGTGCAATGTACTATTCTTGGTGCTAAAAAGATTGCAAGAATCTTAGAATAAACTAAGTTTGTGCCCTCAGACTGTTTATAATTGAGAAAGGGACAAGACATGATAATTGAAGGTATGGTACGTCACAAACCATAGAAGAGTGCAGAAAGGGAAGGGTTCTCTTCAGCCCAACGTAATCTAGAATGCCTTTTCAGACAAGATGAAAGGTGAGAGGGAACATAAAGAGTGAGCTGGATTTCAGTAGGTAAGAGATAAAAGAGCATACTCTTTCAGGAGGAGGGAGTGCTATCAGCAAAAAACACTGAGATGGAAAAGCACAAGGCATGTTCAGAAAATGCCAAGTAGTTTGGCTTGACTAGAAACTAGTATGTGAAGAGAGCAGTACATAAAAAGGCTAGAAAGGAGGTGTGAGCCAGTTTAAAAGTTTCAAGGAGTATGGGGAGTCACTAAAGATATCTGAGTAGGGAAATGACAAGAATGAAAGCAATACTTAGGAAGAATCACCTGAGTCAGTGTGACTGACAGACTAGAGAGAGGGACACTAACTAGTAGGCCTAAATTGACATGGAATGCTGTGGAATGAAAGGCTGGGGGCAAGTGAGACATCAAGGAGGTGAAAATGACAGAATGCAGCAAAAGATAAGATGTGAGACCTAAGGAGAAAAAGACAATCTCCAAAGTTTCTAGTCTGGGTAACTAAGAGAGTGGTAGTGTTAACGGAAAGAAGTTAGAAGCAGCAGCAAGCCTGATGGAAAAGATGCAGAGGACAATTTTAGATACTGAAGTTGAAGTGCTGGCGGGATATCCACATGGTACTTGTCAAGCAACTGAATCCAACGGTACTTGACTAGCAACTCAGAAGCTAGAAGAGGGCTAGATATAAACATGGGAATCATCTCAAGAAAGAACGTTAAGTGAGAATCAGAATTACCAGGGGAATGAGGAAAAGAGAGAGTTAAGGCTAAAGCACAACAGAATGCCTTCATTTAGGGGCAGACACAGAGAAGCCTGTGAAAGACAGCCTGTCCCACTGAATTAGAAAATCCCCCCCCCACCCCCACCCCCACCCCCCGCAAAAGAAATAGTTTTGTTAACTAAGTGCATTAGAATTAGGCTACTTGTAAAGAGTCAGATTTAAGGAATTAAAATTCCTATAATTACTGAGTTTACTGTGCTCACCATAGAATTATCCCCAGTGCCTAGCTCAGTCTGTGGCTGAGGACCTTTATAAATATTGCCGAAGGAATATATGAATGTATGAAACCCAAACTCCTGCCCAAACACTACAGATCTCTGTTATACAGCGTTGGGAAATTTTTGCTTTTAAGTATCTAAAATATTTTCTAAAAGCCTTCTTGTTATTCATTGAGTTCACAATTTCCTATTTTCAGTGCAACTCCTATGCAGTTGTTATAATATTGGATTCATGAACTACCTATTAGGTTTTATACATTTTTTCACTGAACTCATTCCAGCTCCACAAGTCTGAGGTCCAGATACATTGCAGATTTTTTTTTTTCTTAAAAAGGTAATTGAGGGCATATACCATATATTACAAGAGGACCCCCCCCACCCCCGCTAGTAGGACTTAGGGCAGCATCCTGTGATTAAACACATTAATATTTCTGCAGCAAAAACCACAAATAGTCTCACTAAGTAGAATAAAGATTATAAACTGCCTCGTGTTAGTTCAAGACAGGTTTTGCAACAAGTAGTTCATGTTAGGTCAAGATTTTTGCCAGAAAATTGTGGACCTGAAACAATAGGTAGACGGTATTAAATACATCAAAAGTCTCTATTTCTCTCGGCAGTCCTTCACAACGAAATCTTTTAGCAGCACTTGAAACCCTGCTCATCTTTAACAAAAATGCACAAAAGTTTCCACCTAAATATGTAACTTTTAACTAAGCTTCCCCCAATTCTAGACTTCACCAATGTCTTCCTTCTCCAAACTCTTACAGTTTTGGTCATCCACCATGCCAGCATTTAATCATGTAGCAGGTTATACTGGTTTTATGAGAACAAGTCACTTTTCTCTAAAGAAAGCTAAGTGACTTGAAGTCAGGGTTTGCTATTTTACATGCTTTTAAAAACTCTTTACTGAGCGCCTACTATGAGTTAGGCAATGTTCTACATACTGGGGATAGAGCAGTGAACAAAGCAGTACTCACTCTCATGGAACTTAACACTTTAGTTAGAACAGACAGACAACAAATAAGCAGGCAAGTAAATATCTGCAAATATTTGTATTGCTTCCTAAACTTAAGCAAAAATGATGTCTTATTCCAAAGATTGGCAAATATTTTTTATTAAGGGCCAGAGGAGAAATATTTTAGGCTTTGTAGGAGATGTGCTCTCTGTTGCAACTACTCAACTGTGTCTTTATTGCAGGAAAGCAACCACAGACAATATGCAAAGGAATAAGCTGTGTTCCAATAAAAGTTTACTTACAAAATAGGCAACGGGGCAGATTTGGCCCACGAGTAGTAGTTTGCCAACTCCCGTCTTATTCTGTGAATCCCTAGCAATGAATGACAATATTTTTCATAGAGAAACTCAAAAACATATTTATCAATTTTAACAGGATACTAATAAACTCCAGTTAAAAATGAATTAAGCATAGGAGAAAATGTTAATTTAGTGGGTGGCTCTCCTTGCTAATTCACTAGCCACTGACTAAAATGAGTATTTACCACTTTCTTACCTAGAGTGTAGGCTATAAAGTTGAGGATGCCCACTACAATCCAAACCCAATCAGGTACATGCTTGTGACCTGGTGCTGCAAAGGAAAATAAATAAGATTTTAATACAGTTTAACTAAGTACAATAGTTCTTATCACAGCATATACTGCATGAGAAATGTTTCTATTTGTTAATTAGAGGTTAAAGTACTTGACAATATATTTTGAATGTAGAACTAGGTAAATATTAATACATATCAGGAAATTCTGACAAAACCAAAGAAGTAACTCCTCAGCCCCTCATAAACAGCATTTATTTTGAGCTTTTATCATAATTCAAGATTGCATGTTCATCTTTACTTGAAAATCACCTATGTGCCTAGAATAAAAAATAATACATTTCTGGAATTTAAAAAATGACTGTTTTTAATCCTTGTTTCTGATTATACTATAAACATGTATTGAGCCTTCACTGTATGCTTTCTTACCATTATCAATTAGCTAAACAAAGACTGTTTGATTTCAGTATAGATAGATTACCTCAGCTGGATGATTTGGGCATCAGAAGCATTCTGAAATGTCTGGACCTCACTTTTTTTCTCCTATGACAAAACAACTGATAACTTCCTGAGTCTGGGTTCTAGTCCTGGCTCTGTAGTCAATCAGCAGTGTGACCTTAAATACATCAGTTAACCTCTCCTGTCTTTTATTTCCCAAATACACTGGGAATAGATGGGTTATCTGGTCCTTCAAGTTCTATGATTTGGGAAAATAAACATTTATGTATTTTTAGTTTCCTTAATAACTAAGTAATTAATCTTATTTAGAGTAGTCAGGGAAAATATTTCTATTTACAAAGATACATTTTTTGGGGTGTCATGAGGATTAAAAAAAAAATATATATATATATATATATATATATATAAATAAAGAACACATTACCCAAATCATTCTTAATGAAATTTAACCTTACTTATCATTCATGTGGTACTTTATGATCCTCTCATCCTTCAAAATTAGCACGTAAGACTTCAATGACCATATAACATGTACAGAGGCTATGGCTGAAAGTTTTAGTTGATAAAGTTCAGCGTATGTATAGTTTCAACATTCAGAATTTCTATAATATCAAAAGTTCTAAGTATTTGAAACTCCAAATTTTCCTACAAAAACAATGTCAGTTGTTCTTAGTTTCTCCAGGTCAGTCCACAAGGGTCTGCTGAACCTACAAGATGAATTGTAACACTAAGACTCCTGACTATATCATTTATAAGTATTGGAAAACAAATTCTCTTAGAATGCAATAAACACTCATCTATCTCCATCTCTCTATTCCTCTCAACTCGATCAACTGGCTATGCAATAAAAAGTAAATCCTGTCTCCCACTATCCCCTCTTCAGCCCAAATATACTCCAGATTCTTTCCCATGGCCTGGGGCAGAAGCTGGGTGTGGGACTAAGTGAAGACAGGAATAGGTCTGAGAGAAGATGCTGGAGCAAAGGGTGGATGCAGGCTGAATGCTGGCTCCAAAAGTACCTCCTTCCTCTCTTCCCGAATAAGGGTCTGGACTTGTCAATAAATATTTAAGGTCTAAGAAACATTTTCAGAGGAAACTGGGAGTTATCAAAGGCAAGTAGGGACGCTGAGCAGAGGGAAAGATCCCACTTCCTTTAGAAGAAAGGGGATTTTTCTCCCATGATTGAAAAAGGGGATGGGGAAGGGATATTCCTGGAACTGACAGGTATACTGGGCCCTGCTTGCATTCATTTTCAGGCAAAGTTTCACAATCTTAATTTTCTGTCTTCACATAAATCCATTTATTCTTTGCCAAACCTCATTGCTTTTTAGACAGCATATCTATATTCAATAGGAAAGCTGGTGTTCTATTTCTAGAATTTAATGGAAACATAACACTGTGAAAACACAACTTAGCCTTTATATACAACTTTGACATTTTACACACCAATGTAATATCCAAAACTTTTTAGAAATACAAGCATTTTAATAGAACCAGAAAATATCCAGCCACATCTCATTTTTCTCTACTCAGACATTTTAAATTTTATATTAAAATAGTATTCTTACCTGAAGCATAAAAGTCAGGATCAAAGTATGCCACAAGCAGAAAATTGAATACAACCAGCAGAAAGCCAGAAAAAGTTATCAGATTGGGAGCCAGCCAAGTAGGAAATACCTATTTTTTCAAAATAATTATAAAATAATTAAAGCAGAGGAATATCTATCCAATATATACCACAACATACAAATTTAATAAATTTTACAATAAAAGCTATAAATCTCAAAATCTCAAACATTATATGCAGGAGTTATATACATTAAAATGTAAACCATAATCTCCATTAGTATTTCTTATTTCTTTCTGTCTTCTACATTTTAAATAGCTCTATAATCAGCAAACTTTTACAATCATAACATTAAATCTACTTTAGAAAATTTTAAAAGGCATTTTACAAAAATGATAAATCAGAGTATAAACTTATATTTCAACAATGAGATAAATCAAAACATCTGTGACTAAGGGAATGGTAGTTTCTCTAGAAATCTTATTAAACTGAGAGCTACATCTATTACACTCCATAAAATAGGTTAAAATATTTAAAACTTAGCTAAAACAAAAAGTATATGCCTATTAATTATCTTACCTTTACAATAGTGTTCCAAAATGGATGCATGATATACAGAGAAAGTGGATTGGTATCTACAGCACTGTACTGTTAAGAAATGCAATAAAATATTCAGAGTTAATGCTTGCCTGCTAGAAAATAGAACAATACTTCTCAAATGAAAGTACTACAAAAATAACCTGGAGAATATATCTCCTTATTTGATGTCCTTATCTAAGTAACAAAACTGGAATAGCAAAATAAATGGGGCAAAGACTGTCAAGCATAGTCAGATATTACCTTTATGGGGTGAGGGAAGAGCCACAGGGGAATTCTAAATATCAACCCCAAATCATGGAATTAATCATACAGGCATTATTTCATTAGCACATACTCATCCAGAGTGCAAATTACCAGGATGATCACTGATTCATCCTTCTCTCTCAATCAACTTTTATATTACAGTGTTTCAGTACAGAAATTTATGTTACTTACATGTTCTCACTTATTATACAGAATCAATTAAAACGTACACTGTGTGCATTCAAACACTGACCACACACGCCTTCTCAACCTCCTTTATCCCTCTCAACTTATAGGAATCTAGGTGTTTTTCCCCTCCATACCATTACTAATACACTTACTGTGTGACCTTGGGCAGTTTACTTAACCTATCTGCTTTAGTTTCTTCACCTGTAAAATGAAGATGATAGCCCTTACCTCAAAGGATTGTCATAAAGATTCCATAAGTTAATACATGTGAAGCCTTACAACGGTACCTGGCCCACAGTAAGTGCTACATAGGTATTAGCTATTATTATTAAATGTGTTTTGAGTACCAAAGGAAAGAATGACAGATCCCTCTATAGCAGGAAAGTGGACTGCATAAATATGCAAAGATCAAATAAAGTTGTGTGGTAATGAAGCTTATTCTCCAATTACTGAGCTATTTAGTAAGAATTCAAAGGAAATTTTAACAGATATACATATATAAATATGTAAAAACTTTAAGAGTCATGTTGATAACTTATTCATCTGACACACACTGGTGTATGTAGGAAGCACTCCACTAGGAATTGGGAAGAAGGGATATAAAACTGGTAACAGCTAATTCATACCCCCAAGAAGTTCACAGCATTATCTGTGATAATATTACCTAATTCATTCATCAGACATTTAAATGATGTTACACTAGTCAAATGTTTGAAAAAGTTTTGGTTATGTTTTGTGTTAATGCTTAGTATGTATATAAAATAAGTAGTAATCAGTTGAGTATCTTTTAAAAAATCATAAAGATCAAAATTTCTTCCTGAATGTTTTATGAATATGCAATAAATAACTTTCAGTGTTTCAAGACTTAAAAGTGTGATGGAACAAAAAAGTAAATAAAATGTTTAAAATACTGCTAGCAATTAAGAGTCAACCAGTAAGTCAAATGTTTAGTCAACAGATTCCATGTCTGACGTTCTTCCACTTCTCCAACCCATTCTGACAAAAATGGGATAGCTGAGACAAAAGATTCGAGACAGGTGGCAGTAAGAAAATGATGATGGACAATGTGGCTTGCTTCTACTGGCCAGAGTCAGAAGATACAAAGCTGCATCCAGACTCTCCGCGAGAGCCTATTTAAATTAGTACAGTAGTCCCCCTTATCCAAGGTTTCACTTTACCCATGGTCATCCAAAGTCGGAAAATAGGTGAATACAGTACATTAAAATATTTTAAGATGAGTGCGACGCGCACTGTCTTGGGGATGGACATGCTTGAAGCTCTGACTCCCAGTGCGGGCGTGGGGGCAAGGGCCATATACGTAACCTAAACATCTGCACCCCCATAATACGTTGATTTATAAACAAATAAAGAAAAATATTTTCAGAGACAGACCAAGTTCACATAACTTTTATTACAGTATACTGTTATAATTGTTCTATTCTATTTTTAAATATTTCTTATTGTTGTTAACTTCTTATTATGCCTAGTTTATAAATTAAACTTTATCATATGTATATATGTAGAGGGAAAAACAGTATATATAGTTCATCCCTCGGTATCCATGGGGATTGGGTCCAGAACCCTCTGCAGATATCAAAATCCACAGATGCGCAAGTCCCCCATATAAAATGGCATAGTATTTGCATATAACCTATGAACATCCTCCCATACGCTTGCTTTTTTCTTTTTTTTGTTCACTCCCATAAACTTTAAATCATCTCTAGTAATAGATTACTTGTAATACTTAATACAACATAAATGCTATATAGCCCAGTGCAGTGGCTCACATCTATAATCCAGCACTTTGGGAGACCAGGGCAGGAGGATTGCTTGAGGCCAGGAATTCAAGACCACCCTGGGCAACACAGCAAGACCTTGTCTCTACAAAAACTAAAAAAATTAGCCAGGTGTGGTGGCACGCGCCTGTAGTCCTAGTTACTTGGGAGGGTGAGGCAGGAGGATGGCTTGAGTCCAGAAGTTCGAGGCTACAGTGAGCTATGATCATGCCACTGTACTCCAGCCTGGATGACAAGAGCGAGATACTGTCTCTTTAAAAAAGAAAAAAAAAAAAGCTATGCAAATAGTTGTTATACTGCATTATTTTTATTTGTGTTTTCAATTGCTGTATTATTTTTTATTGTGGGGTTTTTAAAAATATTTTCAATCAACGGTTGGTTGAATCTATGGATGTAGAACCTACCTATGGATAGATAGCCTACTTACTATAGAGGGTTTGGTACTATCCGTGATTTCAGGCATCCATCGTGGCTGTTGAAACACATCCTCCAAGGATAAGGGAGGACAATTGTACTATTGTTCTTACAAAATTTTTACTAAACTTTCAATTCTTTCTAAACTTTCAACTTTCACTTGCAGGGTACTCTACTCCACATAATAGATATCACTACATTGGAACCTCAGCAATATGAAGGAGTTCTAAACAGGATCACCCAAATTTAAGTCTTCAGACCTGCAGACCTGCAACCAATATGAACCTCTAAAGGCTGCCGATGATAAGGTAGGAGGGCCCTCACCTGTTTCACAAAAGTCTGCACCCAGAACCACATGATGTAGTTAGCAGGTTAGATAAGCTGGAAAATCACCCATTTCAAGTCCCCCATCTACTACAAAGTACAAAATCTACGAAGTTCAAATCAAAAGAACATGGTTTAACAAATCACATGAATACCTAATATGGTACACAACGTAACTGTACAATGTTCTTAATTCAAATGTTTGCTGAACTGAGTCACATTCAGCAGCTTTCTATAATTTCAATTCAGATATAAAAGAAGGTCTTTAACGAATGGTATTTTTATTTGAAAAGCTCCTCTATTTAAATTCTGAAGCTTCAGTGCTAAATCTCCACTTTAGGAGACCAGAAGTATGAAAAGGAAAAAAAAAGTATGAAAAGAATATAGAACTAAATACAAGGACAGTTACCTAATCGGATTTCAGTTTGTTAACATTCAATAACAGCTGATGAGCTCAAGTTTGGCAAGAAAAGGTTAATATAAGATTACAAAAGGCAACAAACAATAAACCTAAACAACACTCTGTGCTCTAGACTTACAAACCTGGTATTGAAATTTCAAGGTCACATATCACTTGCTATAAACAAACTCTAAACTGTCTTGTGCATCATTAAGAGGAAGAATGATTTAAATCCTACACATGCATGAAAAAAAATCAACAAAATACAAACTTTTAAAGGTGTTAAACTAGATTTTATTTATTAATGCTTGTCAAATGTATTAATATTTTTATTTTCCATTGGAATGATGTTTGGCATATAGCAGGAAACGAGAATCAGGAAGGTGATCCAGTTAAGACCTACCGTGACTTGCCTGGCTCTACAATCTATAAATCCAGGCTAAATTAGTGCCCTGGAAATGGCTTGAGGACCACAGTCTGAGTTTGAGAGAATCTTTCCGAGGCAAAACCCTCAGAACCATAAGAGTGCTCAGATTAGGCTATCTAATCCAACACACCAGTGCATGTCTAACCACCCCCTGCCACCCCGGACAAAAGGAAGAGGACCAGTGGGGCAGGGAGTATACCTAGTCAGAGTGGTCAAAGATGCTTCTCTAAAGAGGACACGTTTAAGCTGAGTCCTAGAAGATGAGAAGATAGTTAGGTAAAGAATGTATGTATGAGACATAATAGTGAGTGAAAAAAGCCAGACGTTAAAGAGATCATGCTTTTATAGATTCCATTTATATGAAGTTCAAAAATAGGCAATTCATTTATGGCAAAAGAAGTCATAATAGTAGTTTGGTGAGAGGGACCAAATGGGGACGGACCTTCTGAGGCGCTAGAAGTAATTCCAGTAATTCCGTATCATGATCTGGGTGGTAACTGCATGGGAATATGCATGTGAAAAATTCATTAAATTATACACTTAAGATTTTAAAGTATTATTTATAAATAATTTATACTTAAAAAGAAAAAGAGAAAACAATGACTATATGTGACTGCATTTGTGTGTTGGGGGTAGGGGATCACATGCCAAGAAATACCTTCTAGGCAGGGAGAACAACATAATGTACAAAGACCATAAAACTAGAAATATTTGAAATACTGAAGGAAGGCCAATGTAGTTACAGCTCAGTAAGGAAGGAAGAGTGATATGAAATAAGATTGGAAAGGTGATCAGATACCACTCAGCAGGACCACCATGAGCTGGATTTTATTCTAAGCTCAATGTGCATATATTTTACACACACATATACATATATACACACATTACATATTTAATATTTTTAAAGGATCATTCTGACTTTGTATTTTTAAATGATCAGTCTAGAAGTATAGAAAATGGACCAGAGGGGGACAAAAGTACAAATGGAGGGACCAGTTAAAAATTGTTAATAGTTCCTCAGGCAAGTGACAATGTGTTTAGACTAGAAGCAGTACAATGACTTCTAAAATACTCACAAAATATGCTGTGAAGTGCCTATTTCTGAGACAGACATTAGAAATGTGAGTCTCCCCACCGCCCTTAATTTAGGAAGGAACTTGACTCCAATATAAGGAAAGCTGTGAAACCACCTCCTTAGACTTAAAAGTATTTCCTTTATACAGGTACTGTATTTAAATCCCTTCTGTGTACTGGTAAGAAAACTGGACTGACACACCTGCACTAAATACTGAGTTTTGGATAACTTATTAATCACACTGAGACCACTGTCCCAAGTAATGCTCTATTATCCATAAGAAGCAGATTTCCCCTGCTTTGACTTCCAATCAATATAAGGCACTGGAACAGAACTTTTACTATCAAATGATTTTTAACACAAGACCTGTGCTTACCTATCTGAAATATAAACTTAATATTTATAAAAACATATTTAGTTAACTGTGGAAATCCATAAAATGTGGCTTGAGTTAAAATAATAGTTCATAAACTGCATATTGTTAATCAAATCATTTCCGGTGTAAGCAAACTCAAAATGACATTTCTGATTTTTTAAAATTGTTTCCAAAATTCTTGAGTTCAAAATCATTTGTGGCTGTTTTGTTTTTTGAGGAAAAAGCAAGATAGTTCACAAATGAGTTCACTGTATGAATTATATTTATTGCTCATACCACCTTTCTAGACATAATGAAATAAACACTCACTATCAACCTCTCTTAAGAACTCATCAGAGAAAAAAAGAAATGTCAACTCTATTTTTTCCCCTTCCCCCTACGATGAAGCTCAATGTCTAGTATGATCCTGGTGTGGTACTGGGGTCAGTCCCTTGCTGACAGGTCTCATGACTCAATCACATTTAGGTGTAAGTCTTTACAAGGCCAGAATCCATTGTGGTTCACACCTGTGAACATTCTGGTTCACATATGTGAACAATATGTGTTCTACCACTCCCAGAGCAGAGTTCTTTAACAATGGTATTCCACTCCTCTGGGCTAGTTTTACTTGCATCTGGCTAACTTATGTAGTCCCAGCTACTTTAGGAGGTTGAGGCAGAAGGATCACTTGAGCCCAGGAGTTTGAGGTTGCAGTGAGCTACAATGACACCACTGCACTCTGGCCAGGATAACACACCAAGGCCCTGTCTGAAAAACAAAGACAAAACAAAACACAAAAAACATAAAACAAGAGATCCCAATTATTAAAAATTGTTATTCATTCAACAAATATCAAGGAAGTCAAAAGAGATGCTGTTCACATACAAATGTGGGACTCACTAAGCCCTGGGTTATAAAGAAAGGGTTGACAGTATGGAGAAAGCTTCCCAACCTGATCCTTTCTGCTTCTGGTACAAAGTAGCTCAATAAACATATTTGAATGTTTGCACATATAAACAAATAAATGCAAGCACTACTTTGCATATTTACTTAAGTAGTAGTATAGAACTAATCTGTCAGTGATGAGAGGAAGTGTCAGTCCCTTCACCAAATCTATTTTGCCCCAGGATCTAGTCCAAAGCAACTTTCAATTTCACAATGGTAAGTTTCTCTTACTCTTCTCCTATTAAAATTCCATGTTTTATGGTTTCCAAAGGATAATTAAACCTGTTCCTTATCAGACATAAGGGAAAATAGGTAGATTATCCCTTCCCATTTCACAAAGAAGAGGCCATAAAATTCAGATATTAACACGGTTATTAAACAGGACGGTCTAAACTGTAAATCATTTCTGAGTCCAATAAAAATTATGCCATCTCTGAGTACTTCTATGAAACTGATCATTTTGTTTAAACCAGACTACCCTGTCCCAGCTCAAGTACAACCATGAGCTACCTAGATCCGAAGTACTGAAATCAGTATTCTCACAACATCTTCCAATACACATTTTTCTGTCTTCTGATATAAGGCAGACACATCCTAAGATGACCCCCAATGAGTCACACCCATGTGTAATCATTCCCCGGCCTTGATGGTTCATTCCACTCCCTTGAGAGTAGAACCAATAGAATATAGCAAAGGTGATAGATGTCGCTGCCTTGACTAGGACACATAATATGGCAAAGGTGGTGAGATGTCACTTCCATAACTATATTTTGTTACGTAAGACTTCATCTTAGCAGTTTGGAGAAGAGTCTCCTGCTGACCTTCAAGAAGCAAATAGCAATGACACGACCTCTATGGAAGAGGACCCCAAGCTCTGAAGGGGAATGCAGCCTGGCTGACACCAGGCTGACACCATGCGGACCACACGTGCATGACACACACTCCACGCACTACGTGGGACACACACATACCACGTGATCCGTGCACAGTGTGCCACATGTGCATAACTCGCGCTCTGCGCCCCGTGTGCAACACGCACATACACGTCATCCACGCACCAAACACCGCACACCGTGGATGACACGTGCATAATGCACAATCCGCGCACTGCGTGGCACATGCGCATACCGCGTGACCTGTGCACCGTGTGAGACACACGCATACCACTCGATCCTCGCACCATGCGGCCTGGTAAGATCCTGAGCAGAGGAACCAGCTAATCAATGCCCAGACTCCAGACCCATAGAAACTGTGAGATAATAAATGTGTACTGTTTTACAACACCAACTCTGTACTAATTTGTTAATCAGCAATAGAAAAGTAATACACAATTCTGAAAACACTAATCATCATCTTCTCACCAGAGAGATACCTTGAAGCTCAAAATCAAGACTACCTGATGTTTGAGTGCCAACATATAAACATTACAGTAATATAACTTCTTACTCTCTTACGTTTGTTTCTTAGTTTTATTAACTATGAGGAAAGAAAAAAAGCTCAGAGCAGTCCTGAGCTTGTGAGATATGCAAAATTTATCAGGGAGACCAGATTAGTAAGGGACTTCAGTGATGTCCCCACCCACCTAACTCCCCATCCACCACACTCATGCTTGGGGGCAATTGTTTAAAGTGATTTTGTTCCAGACTAGCTGTCTCACCCATTATCTTCATGCAAACATAATCAATAGCTTAAGCTATTTTAATATAATTCCTGGTAAACAACTCAGGAACTGCCTCTTCTTTTCTCTTAAGAATCAATCCACTTGTAACTGCTGCTGATCCGAGTGTACATTCAGAACAACTTGTATCTATATGCTCGGGGTTACAATCCTCATGCTTGGCCAAATAAACTCTCTACTTATGTTAATTTTGCCTCATGCAAACATAATCAATAGCTTAGGTTATTTTAATATAATTCCTGGTAAACAACTCAGGAACTGTCTCTTCCCTTAAGAATCCACTTGTAACTGCTGCTGATCTGAGTGTACATTCAGAACAACTTGTTTCTATATGCTCGGGGTTACAATCCTCATGCTTGGCCAAATAAACTCTCTACTTATGTTAATTTTGCCTCAGCTTCTTCCTTTTAGGTCAATAATTACTTTTCAGGATTATTCAACAATTGCTATTTCTTTGATGCAGTAGTTCTCAAAGTGGAGTCACCAAACTGGATGCAAATTCTTGGGCCCAACCCAGATCTACAGAATCCAGACTTACAGTGGGACCAGCAATCTCTTAACAAACCCTCCAGGCAATTCTGATGACTACAGCTCTAGTGAAAATAAACATTAATGAAATTCCCTCAACTTCTGAGCTGAAGGATAAACCACCAACAGTTTAGTGGTCAACACCTATTATCTCCTTATGGTGACTTGAAATACTGCATTTTAAGCAAGAGGCAAAGTATAATAAAATTCAGCAAAAACTCACTAAATGCCTACTAAATGCAAGGCATCACGCTACCAACAATCTACTAAGATAGGTAAACTCCAAATCTAACCATAAAATGCAAAAAAGGGAGTTATGTTAACCCTAGGACAGAAATAAAAAGTTTCTTAAAGTACTTTTATCAATACAGGACTTTAAGAACTACACCCACAGAGAACATGATTCAGCGAGCAATGAGATCTCATTTCAGTGAATATTGCCATTTATATCTGCTAACAAGTCAGAGAGAAGAAGCTGGTGAGAGAAGCCTGAAGGAGACTTAAAGCAATGAGACACATACAAGCAAGTCATGATGACAAACAGGTTTGCTTACTAGACTTCAACATGTAAGCTCTAACAAGAGATCTGAAGATGAGACAAAAGGAGAGGTAATATAGTGAAGGAACTTGAAATCGTCCTGCCTCAGGCTCTGGGGTAGCTGGCACTACAGGTGTGCCACCACACCCAGCTAATTTTTTTTTTTTTTTTTTTTTTCCCAGAGATGAGGTCTTGCTGTGTTGCCCAGGCTTGTCTCAAACTCCTGGCCTCAAGCGATCCTCCGTCCTAGGCCTCTCAAAAGTGCTGGGATTACAAGAATGAGCCACCGTGCCTGGCCAGAAGTTCTTAACATTTAAGCATTACAGCAGTTAAAGAAACAAGCCATCATCAGTGAACTGCTATTTCAGAAGGTAGTAAAAGATCCAATTCAAGATGTTTCCTCCAAATAGCACCTAAAAATGTTCTAACCATCTTCCAACCACTGAATCTGTTTCTCCCTGTTACTCTGCAGAAGTTTCCCACCCATCCCTCTCTCACGCCTTCAGAAAGACTCCTCTGTCTCTGCCAACTGCAAAAATAATTCTTTCTACGAGACATCTATAAATCACTAAGACCACCAGAATATTTTTCAAGCCTTATTAATGCACTTCCAGGGAAGAGAGGGCAGTTCCCCAAATATAGTCAGGTTGATCAAGGTACAACTCAAGATAAGTTATGCTTCAATTAACTGTAACATATCCACATAATGCCATAATTAACACACTGTATTGCAGTCAGCTTGTAGTCATAATAAATCAAAATCAAAAGATCAAGAATTTCTCATGCTGTTTCTATTGTGGCTCAAAAGGAAAAGTGTTCTAATCTTTGAAAGCATTACAGAAATTTCCTCCAATAGGGGATAACATATTCACAAATGATATTTCTTTACAAGAGGTTTCCTTTGTTTTAATTCCAAGTCTATAAACCACACCTTCAAGGGGCCCCATCCACCAGAAGTGCCCTGAGCAAAAGATTGTTTTAAAAAAAGGAAACAAAAAAAGCATTATAGTATAAGCCTTCACAAAACCCTGTCTCAGTGCCTGCCACCTCTATCTACCCAGTCATCCTACCAGAAGCTGAGTCATCCCAGACTCCTCCTCATCTTTCGTGTGGCCCCCTACACCACCTCCAGCTAGTCAGTTATGATGTTCTGTCAATCTTAGGTGGTTTGGTTTGTTGTTGGTTTTTTTTTTTTTTTTTTTTTTTGAGACAGAGTCTCACTCTGTTACCCACCCCAGATAGAGTACAGTGGCGTCACTGCAGCTCACTGCAGCCTCAAACTCCTGGGCTCAAGCAATCCTCCTGCCTCAGCCTCCTGAGTAGCTGGGACTACAGGTATGCACCACAATGCCCAGCTAATTTTTCTATTTTTAGTAGAGACAGGGGTCTTGCTCTTGCTCAGGCTGGTCTCGAACTCCTGACCTCAAGTGATCCTCCTGCCTCAGCCTCCCTGAGTGCTAGGATTACAGGCATGAGCCACCACACCCAGCCAATCTTAAGTCTTAAATCAAGGATCACAGGGATGAGGCAGGTAAACTGAACAAAGCAGACCTGCATGAAACATATGGACTGGTAGGAAAACCGCAAACTAGAAAACAAATACCTTTCTTAACGAGGTCAAACACTACTCAGCTTCAGCTGATTCTTGTCAAGACGAAGTTCAGGACAGTGTTGTCCAATATTCTGGTTTATCAAGAGGATCCAGCAATCTGGATCTTCATGGGGAAGATACTAATTTTTGAAACAAAGTAAGTGTGGGCCAAATTAAATATATCTGCTGGCCAAATTGAGTGTGTGGATTAGCCAGTTTTGACCCCTATCTTTAGAATTGCTACTCCTTCCTTTCTATCCCCACCACCTTAGTTCAGGTCTTCAACATTTCTTACTTAGTTTTATGCAGGAGCATCCTAAAAGGTCTCCAGATCACTCCTGCCACCATCCTTCTTCTACAAGCTGCCAGGGTGAGCTTCCTACAACTCAAATCTGATCCTGTTTAAAATTCTTTAGTGGCTCCCCAAAACCTACAGCACTACAATGTGCCTAAGAATCACTTGACATTTACTTAACATGCAGATTAACAGCAATCTATTCAATCTGAATCTCCCAAAAAGGGCCTAGGAATTTGCTAGTTAAATATCTTCCTGAAGTGATTCTGATGCCAATGGTCCTTGAACCACACAGTGATCTACAGGGTCAACCCAGAAGTCCTTTATAACAAATCATCACCCTCTGACAGGACCACACCTCCCTCTCCAGTCTCAACTCCTGCCACTTCACCATTAAGCCTCAATACCTTATCTAACTTCTTGTGATTCCCAGAAAATACTCTCTCTGGCCTCCACCTC
Organism: Eulemur rufifrons; assembly: GCF_041146395.1. Classification (NCBI taxonomy): domain Eukaryota; kingdom Metazoa; phylum Chordata; class Mammalia; order Primates; family Lemuridae; genus Eulemur; species Eulemur rufifrons. Next base: position 96,016,998 of record NC_091001.1, read on the forward strand.
TTTGCACTCCATTGCTCTCTTGTTGTGTAATGCCTTTTCTCCCCTCTTAACCTGGTAATACAAACTTGTTTCAACTTACAATGGCTTCACTTACAATTTTTTGACTTTACATTGGTGTGAAAACCATATACATTCTGTAAAAACTAGTGCAATATTCTCTCGAGATGCTGGGTGGCAGCAGCAGTGACCTCAACTCCCAGTCAGCCACATCATCACAAGGGTAAACAACCGATTCTCTATTGTGTACTGTGTTGCCAGATGATTTTGCCCAACTGTAGGCTTATTAATGTAAGTGTTCTTGGGCATGTTTAAGGTAGGGTAAGCTAAGCTATGTATTAAATGCATTTTTGACTTATGGTGGGTTTGTCTACAACATAATCCCATCATAAATGCAGAAGCATTGTATTGGGGCCTACTCAGCCTTCATCTTTCTAAGGTGAGCTCTGCCTTTACCTCCATACCCTCTAAAGCCTTTCTCAACTCTAAACCCCACTCCCTGGAAGCTGCCTCCTTTCCTCTCCCATAGCACCAGCATTTACCTAACTGCACGTATTAACTATTTGTAACTGTTTTATTTACATGTCCATATGCCACCAAACTGAGTTCTTTGAAGACAGGAATTTCAGCTTAGCTTAATTCTGCAGCCCCAGTGCTATATCTGACACTGAGCAGACCTCAATAAATGCTCATTAAATAAACAGACAGACTGCATGAACCAGTAAGGTTAGAGGCTAGATTCTAGTTCTTCAGCATTGCCATCAAGATGCAAACAGTCTCTTTAAAACTTCTTAATTGTAATACTAATAAATTCAGAATTATCACAATTCATGCAATCAGGTTGTTGTTGACAGTCAAATTAATTAACTACCATAATAGCAGAAACCAATTCATCATGAAATTATATTCTTGAAACCAAACAAGGTATTTCACAGAACATTTCCTCTTTGAAGCAAAATGATACAATTCGAAACTAGCTGCTACACTATCAATTAAAACTATGCTGGCCTAGGGCTGTGGTTCAAACCAGTAATCCTAGCAATTTGGAGGCCAAGGCGGGAGGATCGAGGATGGCTCGAGGCCAGGAGTTCAGAATAACCTGAGCAACACAACAAGACCTCACCTCTACAAAAAAAATTAAAAATTAGCCAGGTGTGGTAGCATGTGCCTGTAGTCCTAGCTACTCGAGAGTCTGCCAAGGGCATCACTTGAGCCCAGGAGTTTGAGGTTGTAGTGAACTACGATCAGGCCACTGCACTCTAGCACAGGAAACAGAGCAAGACACTGTCTCAAAAAATTAAAATTAAAATAAAAAAATATAAAACTATCTGACCTTCCTTAGGTCAGATCAGGCAAATCACAATAGCAGTTTCACCCTTAGATAAATGGGAAAAATCCCTGAACTACAAAGATCTGTTCAAAAGAAAGGATAGGTAGAGGGGTGGAATGATAAGCCTCATGAGGTTGAAATCTCTCAACATAACTGTCTGAAGTCACACTAATTAATAAGCAACAGAGAACAATGATAAACACCTGACATCTCCACATACAAAACAGAAAAAGCATCCTTCCGATTCCCAGGTGTACAGCTCCTTCTACCATGCTTCCAAAATGGTTTATAATCTTTATAATCCTTTCATTCCTTCAATATTCATCAAGCACTTCCTGTTCATGGTACTGTGCTAGATCTTGGTCATATTGAACAAGATGGCTATAGGCCCTGTGCTCCCAAAACTCGTGTCTTAACAGAGAAAGCAGACATTCAACTATAATAATTACACAACTGTTTCATAAAATTGTGTTAAGTAACACAATGGAGAATGCAAGTGTTATGAGAATATACAACATGGAATCCATTCCATGCTTTCTTCTGTACTGAACATCAATTGTCTTATAGTTTCTTACTACAGAAACCTAATTACCACTCCAGGGGTAACGTGTGTGCATCCCTTCCAGGGGTTATTCAACTGCCAGGTTTCCAACTGTGGCTCTCAGATTTACCTCTAGGGAAGATACAGAAATTAAACTAGTTCAAAAGTAATTTTTCCACTAGTTGTTTTTATAGTATCAGTTTTCCTTTACGTCTCTTTGCTCTATTATAAAGGGTCAAGGAATAAAAATCTTTTGAGTGTTTTGAGTCCTTATCTATTTGTGAAGAAAAAAGACTGGTTCAATTCAACAAGCATTTATAAAACACTCAGTATCTGAAGACAACACAAGGGGAACGCAATGACAGGAAGAAAATATCTCTAGGTGCAATTCACACTACAGCAAAATCCACACGGATTTTTCCTCTGGATACTCCTAAATTCATATTTTTAATATGAATGAAGTATTGAGTAAAGAACCCTCTACTAAAAGAATTTTAGGTTATAAATTTGTGCTCCTCTTATTTCAAGGAAGCTTCATTATAACTAAAATAATATCAACATATTATATTTTAGTGGACATTGGACACTTGCTAAATTGACCTTTGTTTTCCAGGATGATAGGAAATCTACAGTCAGACACAGGAACTGAGTCAGATAATGAAATAGGGAAAAAGATCAGAATAGAAAATTACAGTGAGATTTCTGGTAAATTACAACACTTATCTAGTTGAAAATGTAAATCTAGGGAAGATTGCAAATAAGAAAAAGGAGATTCCCTGTTACAGACACCAATAACAATGAAACAGTTATTCTATTGGCACTTAGAAAGTCAGATCCAAGTAAGGAAGAAAATGTTTTATATGTCAATATTTACAGTGCTGAACAAATAACAAAAAGGGGGTAGAGCTTAAGACAAAACAGGAGGTATCTGGGTTAACGGTCTTCTGAAATGAAAGTTGTAAAGCCCTAGTCTGAATTAGTAAGAAGGCTTTGGAACCTCTTTCCACTTAAAATCTTAAGATAAGTTATTACCTCAGTTCAGAACGTATGGCACAATATTGCTTGAAAGCAGAGAAACATACTATCTGACCTTCTTAAGGTCCCTTACAGTTTTTTCAATTCCAGATAAACAAAACCTATGATTATTTTTTGCAGTTATTCATTCATTCCACAAACATTTATTGGCTGCCTAGTAGTATGCACATAGCACTGTGCACAGGCCACAGTGGTCCAGAAGACTAATCTAATCACTTGGGCATTATATTCTAATGGGGAAACACACTAAAGCAGCAATTCCATAAACGAACGGAGCACACTTATGGGGAAAAGGGGTGCTTAGGGAAGGCTTCTATGAGGAAGCAACATTTAAGCTAAGATGTAAGATGTGCAGATGAACAGGTAACAAGGATGAAGGGTTAAGGCCCATATTTCAGGCTTGGGCGACTGGATGGTTAGTGGAGTCATTCACTGGTAAGGGAACAGCAGAGGAGAACCAGATTTGGAAGAAAGTTGACAACTAGCATTTTCTGGGGGCCCATATGTGCCAGGCACCTCCCAAATCCTTGCAATCATTTTGCCCCCTAGAAACTCTTATTCTCAGTTTAAAAGAGGAGCTGAGTGTGGTTAAAATGACTTGCTCAAGGTGAAATAAATTAATTTGACTTTGGTATCAGGTTTATATGTACTCAAGCCCGCGCTCTTTCCACTACACAATTCCTTCCTATATAAATTTATTTCATCTGGTAGCCCCAGCGCCACAGCTATTGCTGGGGAAGCCTCTTCACTGGGAGAAGTGGAGTGCATCAGCACTATGGCCTCAGTAAGTCACTCTTCCCGGGGCCTCAGCTGCCAAATGATCATCTCCGTCTCTGAAGTTGTATGCAAGAAAAGCGAGTAAGAAACTTCATTAAAATGAAGACAATTAAGACACTACAGAAGAAACTGCATCTTTTCGAGGGACTAAAAACTAATAATAAATAATAAGTTTTAAAAGGGAAGAGAATTCTCTCGCTGTATTATCGTCCAGCGCTCTCCTAAGGAAAAGGAAATCTCCCGGCAGGGTACCCGAGTCGGGGCGTCCGGCCTAGGGTGTTCCCACGCTCCCCGACCCCGAATCCTCAGGACTCGCAGCACCCCGGGAGAAACGCCCGCCTGCAGCCACGCGGCACAAGGTGACACGGACCGCGCTGGCCCCTCAGCCTCCTGGGTGAGGCCGGGACCAGAGAGAGGGGCGTCCGCCGGCCCGCGCTACCTTGTACTTATCAAAGCCAGCCAGCTGCTCCGGGCTCACGTATTCGTAACCAGCCATGACGACCCGAAAACCGAGCGCCCACTCGGCAGCGACTCTCCGCGACGAGGCGATGAAACACGAGCAGCACCACACCGAATGGGCAAGGCTGGCAAGGTCTGGGTTAGCAAAGAAGGTAGAAGAGCCGCGCTCCACCCACCGCGCACGCGTAGCCGCCTCTGCCACTTCCGCCGCCTCCCAGCACGCAGGCGCAGCCTATGCTTCTCTCCGCCCACCGAGGGAGGGGCGCCAGCTCGCTGAAGCGGCCCGCCTCCCGGCGCCGGAGCCGTCCAATAGACGTGGATCAGGCAACACTAAGTCCCGCCTTCCAGCTCTCTTCGTCGCTTCATTTGCTAGCGTCAAAATTGGTGAGCTGAGGTAAGGCAGAAGGAGAGGTGAAAGGTCAATATCCCAGCGGGCTTTGCTCCCTGTCCCGGGAGAAGTGGGGGTGCTGATATCCCCGTTTGGGTGGGGATCTGAGGCTACTCTTTTAGTACTGGGAGTAGGGGTGAATGCTTGCGAGCCAGATCAGCAGTCCCTCAGGTAAGAGGACGTAGTTCCCTCACTACGGTAAAGTAAAAGGAAAGAGATCTGTGCCGCAGGCCACTTCCAGCTCCTGGTACGGTGCTCTGCGTGCAGTAGGAGTCAGTAAACGTAGTTTGATGTGTAGAAGGCCGAGCTGCTGCCGGGCCAGTGGGAGGCTTGGTGGGAGACTGCAGTCAGCAGGACTCGAAAAGCGGTTGGGAGGGCCTTGGGGACAAGCCCCTCAGCTCAGTCGTGCTGGTGAATATTGGACCGCTGCATCACACTCCGCTTCATCAAGCCGTTCCGAATTAAGAATGCTAATGTCTCCTGACCTGATGAAAGCAGTGATCTTTCCGTCTCGACGAGTCATTAAGTGCGTTTGCAAGAAGTGTTTTTATGTAACTACAGCCCAATTAATTGTAGAAATGGCCAATGTGTATTTAATCATAATCAAATTTAATAATACTTGCTACTTTTTACTGAACGCCTTTTATGTGGCGAATTTCACATGCATTATCATCATGACAACACAATGAAGTGGAAGGCACTATCCCCACTTTGCAGATTAGGAAATAAAAATTCAGATTACATAACCTGCCCAGAGTCACTTAGTTACACAGCTCTAAAATGATCAATTCAACATGAAATGAGCTCTGTGTTATTGAAAACCACTACCTCAGGGAGCCTCTCAATCTCTGGGTCTCTGAAACAAGGGCGATTATTTTGAGACACTTTTATATTCCTTACATTCATTCATTGAACAAATACTTATTGGGGGCCCATGACAGGTCAAGCACAATATTATTTCTGCATATGTCTTATCTCCCCTCCTAAAGTATAAGATTCTTCTAAGGTTACAGATCTAAAGCATCCATTTTTCCTTTCTTTCTTTCTTTCTCTTTCTTTCTTTCTTTTCTTTTCTTTTTTTTTTTTTTTGGAGACAGTCTCCCTCTGTTTTCTGGGCTAGAATGCAGTTGGCATCATCATAGCTCACTGCAACGTCAAACTACAGGGCTCAAGTGATCCTCCTGCCTCAGCCTTTCGAGTAGCTGAAAAAAATTTTTAATAAATTTAGTGTATCCTAAGTGTACAGGGTTTATAAGTCTAAAGTAGTGTACAGTTGTGTCCTAGGCCTTCACATTCACTCACCACTCACTCATTCATGCAGGGCAACTTCCAGTCCTACAAGCTCTTTTCATGGTAAGTGCCCTATACAAATGTACTTTTTTTTTTTTTATCTTTTATATTGTATTTTGACTTACCTGTTCTATGTTTAGATACCAAATACTTACCACTGTGTTACAGTTGATTACAGTATTCAGTACAGTAACATGCTATATAGGTTTTAGCTTAGGAACAGTAGGCTATACCATGTAACCTACATGTGTAGTAGGCTGTGCCATCTAAGTTTCTGTAAGTACACTCTATGATATTCCCACAACCATGAAATTGCCTAATGATGCATTACTCAGAATGTATCCCTGTCACTAAGCAATGCATGACTGTATTTTCCCAAAATTCCATGAATCCTAGACCTGGCAGGCACTGTCACTTGGAAAGAGAAAATAGTCAAATAAACAAATATGCCTTTGGAACCGGATCACCTTCCTGCTTCCTCTTTGGCAAATTTTATTCCGGGAGGCATTTTTCCCTAAGGCAGCCCAGAGCGGCCAGGGACTTATTTATTAATGTATTGGCCTGGCTATTCCCATCCATGGCCTGTGCTATGTGTTCCCTCTACACCAAAATACTGAGCGTAGTTTATTGTTGCCTTGCTTCCCTTGTCTGCTTTCTCATCCATTGAAGTTCATCTCTTCTACATCTCATATACTCAAGAGCAGACAATTGACTTCCAGAACGATAATCATAGAAAATATCAATTCATGCTAGAAACAATACTGGCATCTTTGTAATATAACCTGGAAGACAAAGTGTTTTAATTCCTGGAGTTCCTGTTTTATTAATATTTAGTCTGAATAAGAGTGTCAGATAAGTGGAGATAGCTAGAAAATTGGAAGTTAAGGGCTAATATAGTTAATAACTCCAGTATAAGTTATTGAAGTCATAAAAATGGGCAAGGTCTTCCAATGAAGTTTTTAAAAAGATATTGATATGGTTCTCATTTTAAAATAAAAATAATACCTTATACACATAAACTTTATGGTTCCCAAGCAACTTAACATCACTAGATCACCCTGAGCCATGGCTGGATGGTTGTTCCAGTTGTACAGACTGGAACAATGGAAGAGTTACAGATCTTGCCCAAAAGTCACCCAGTTCGTGGTAAAACTGGAATAGGAACACAGGTCATCAAACTTTTAGTTGAATAATTTTTCCACTGCACCATGCTTCTACAAGTTACCATAGTAAGATGTTAAAAAAAAAAAATTCACAAGTCAGTTTTTAGTCAAGACTGAGGGGAGGGGAAACTAGCAAAAAGCTGAAAAAAATCATTAAGTTGCTTATTGTTTCTTTAAAATAGAATGCCCTGGCTATTGTTAACCTTCTCAAGTAGGGTTTTGTCTGTCTGCTTTTTGCTATATTTTGTATTTTTCAATCATAATCCTCCTAGGTAAGGATATATAGAGAACTCTATTTGAGTGGGTTATCAATCATATTCTTTATCATGAAAAAAGTCTGTGCAATATAATGAGATTCAGCATAAACTAATACCTCCTACCACCCATATTGGTGGGAGAGCATGGTGTCTCTGCTATTCTGTGACTACCAGCTTCCCAGTGTTTTATGGGCATTTTTTGTGGTCTTAACCTTTTTGTGGTCTAACTAAACAAATACTGTCAGTAGTCATTCAAATTCAAGAGAGACGCAGGGGCCCAGTGTCATATGAGGTAAAAGTAAAATCACAGGTCTGGTATTTATTTAAACTGTCTACATACTTGCCATTCTTATTTTGAAGGTGAGTGATTGTTTATTTTAACCATTACTCATGAGCATATCTATTAAATAAAAGCATTATTTTAAAAACTGTTCTCAGGAACTAAGTTTTATACTGGGCAAAGTTTTATTTTCAGCATCCATGAAGTTCTGGTAGTGATGCGGCATCTGTATCCTATGAACGGAGAGAGATTAATACCTCTCACACACAAATCCTCCTCTCCATGGTTACTGCACTAGAACAGAAGCAGAACCCTACGTAAACCAAGTACACACCATTCAGATGAGGAGCTATAGTGGCATTTTCCCTGCCATGCTTTTCTCTTTATTCCCATTTGGGAAGATTAACCTCATCTAATGTCAGGTCTGCAGATGTAACCACCATTCTTTTTTTTTTTTTATTTCACTTTGAACATACAGCCATACAAGGGGCCTTATTTTGAGTGGGGATCATTTTTGTCTTCATGAAATTTTGGGATCATTGGATTGATGGTTATTTCATTTTGGTGGAATAGAATGGCACTAACAGAAAAAAACCTAAGTGGAGCAACACAGTAGGGAACATTGCTGATTCATTTTTCCTGTAGCAATCCTAAAAAACCTGGGGCAGGGGTTAAAGCAACAGTTGCCAACATAGATAGCTACTGTGCAAGGTTTTGACACCATGTCTGATGTACCCAAGGCTGTGTGGCCTGGGTGACCAGCACGCCAGCAGAAGCTGGCTCTGCTTTTAGAAAACAAGACATACAAATGTGAAACAATGTATAAAAATAACAACTTCATTTTCTCTTCATGTATCCTTATTGAACACTATGTGCCAAATACAAATACCATGTCAAACCTTAGAAATACAAAGTGAATAAGACATGCTCCCCATGCCACGAATAAGTTATTACTGCATCCTGGGAATGATCAGTACCTTCCAAGCCCTGGCTTCTCACAGGTTCTTCCCTTCTCCCATCCTCCTGTCCACCCTTCCCTTCCTTTTTAAAAATTCACTGTGAAAGTGTGGGATGTTTTGTCTGGAACAAGAATTGATTTAAAGATGGGGAAAAAAAGGTTTGGAATCAAAAGAAAATTACAAATGAAGATTTTGAGATCACACAGGGATTGATTTAATATTTTGTTGAATAATCTAGAAGGTGGGGTAGAGAGATGCCTCTTCACATTTACTGATAATACTTAGACCTTCAAAATGAAATGCCATATGAATAGGCAGAAACTACAAGAAAATACACTTTAAAAAGCAAACATGTAAAAAGTATTTATTGCCACATAATAAATTACTCAAAACTTAATAGCCTAAGCAACCACTTTATTTGCTCATAATTCTGTGGGTCAGCGATTTGAGTTGGGCTTACCTCTGCAGTTCTGCTGATTTTGCTGGGTGTGTTAATTAGCGCGAGTGTGCTGATCATTTCACAATGTACTACATATCAAAACATCACCCTTTGAAGGTGGAGCTCAGAAGCCACACATGCTGCTTCTGTGTCATTCCACCAGACAAAGCAAGTCAGATTCACGAGGGGGAAGTAGAGTCCACCTCGTAATGGATGGAATGGCAAAGTCACAGACGGTAAGTAGGTTTCATTAGGAAGGGATTTGGAAACCACTGAATTACAATTGAATTGTTTTAAGATATTCAGAAAAAGAATGGCAAAAATTAGAACAGTAAAAACTCTTAACACAGGCTTTTCTTAGTAAACATAAGCTGTCTCTTACTTCCAAGTCTCCCACTCACTCTGCAGCCCCCTCCAGTCCGCGTCCAGCCGCACCAGCACCACTGGCGTGACCGCTGCCTGGCCCCTCTGTGCTGCCGAATCAACGGACACTTTCAGCCTTCTTATTTGACTTTTCTTCAGCTTACTCTGCCTACTGTTATTTCCTCGAAACTTCTGCCCTTTTTCCTCCCTTGTATGCTTTGAATTACTCTTGTCCCTATTCTTTCTGATCCCTCCCCCGCCCCCCACAACATACACATCCCTACCTCTCAGGAATACAGAATTTCATAAATCACCAAACATCTCAGGCTGTATATATAAAGATTCTATTCCTTTGTTCATACCCGATTAACTCCCTCCCAACCTTCAAGATTTATCTTAAGTTTCATCTCATCCAAGAAGCCTTTTTTGTCCCAGTTCCCAACCTACTTCCACCTCCCTCTGCTAGAGCTGATTCCATTCATCTGTGCTCCCACAGCGTTTTGTGCATACCTCTCTCTTTGTAGTTATGTCATGGAATTATCTACATTCCTGTCTGTCTCACTAGACTGTCAGTGCCTTGAGGGTAAGGACGACATCTGTATACCTCTGAGCCTAGCACAATGCCTACCACTCAACAAGACCTCAGTAAGCATTTGTTGAACTAAATTGAATTGTGAGGAAATAAATATATGCTGCTGGCGGCAACAAGTGCTACAAAACTATTCCTACTGATTGATTTAGTAATCCCACTTTGGAAGAGTAGACTTCCAGGAAATAATCTAAATAATCTGAAAGAGAAAAGAAAATCTTTGTTGCAAAGATTCATAAGAAGCCATATTTATAACTGTGGAGGGAAAACGCAGGCAATCAAATGCCCAATTAAATAAGATCACAAATTGTAAACTATGGTAAATTAATGTCATAAAATATACAATCATTAAAACGATAAACACATGAGTTTTAAAAAATGGGAGGAAGACAGATGTAATAACAAGTGTTGCAAAAATGTGGAAAAATTGGAATCCTCAGGCATTGCTGGTGGGAAGGTAGAATGGTGCAGCCTCTGTGGAAAAACGTTTCATAGTTCCTCAAAAAGTTAAACATTGAGTTACCTTGTGGCCCAGCAATTCCACTCCTACGTATATACTCAAAAACTTCTACATACACTCCTGAGTGTGGTTGTGAGTTAAAGAAAAAAAAACAACTTGTCCATAATTGTTCCTAGTAACATTATTCAGAACAGCCAAAAAATAGAAACAACCCAAATGTCCATCAACTGATGAATGGATAAATAAAATGTGTGTATCAATACAAATATGCAGCCATGTTAGGGATTAAGTACTGACACATGCCACAAGGTGGATGAACCTTGAAAAATCCTACCAAAAGTGCAGTACCTGTTCAGGAAGCCAAATAAAACGCGAGAAAAGTGGGTTGAGGGGAAAGGAAAGGAAGGTTTATTAATTTGCCAGCAAATGAGGATGGCAGACTCTTTTCTTAAAGAACCACTGTCCTCCTGTTTAGAGGAGTTTAGGCTCTTTATAGGTACGCTGTCCTTTAGCTAACTCAGGGTCTTCATGACCTGTGCCACACACTGTTCTCGCGGGCCCCAGGAAGCTCGATATTTCCTCATCTGATCTTGCAGTTTCTCCACCATTTGTCTTGTGACCATTGAGCCATCTTCTGCAGTAAGAAGAAAACAGACTACAAATTAAGCTTCCTGGTATTGTTACGTTATTGCTGTGATATTACAGTAGTTTAATTAAGTTTTAACCCTGTAACAAAAATATTGTGCTAAGTGAAAGGGGCCAGACACAAAAGGCCATATATTACATTATTCTATTTATATGAAATGTCTAGAATGGACATAGAGACAGAAAGTAGATTAGGGGACAGGGGAGGGAAGGATTGGGAATAACTTGTAACAGGTATGGAGTTTCTTTTGGGGGTGATAAAATTATTCTGGAATTAGTGGTAAAGATTGCATAACATTGTGAATATACTAAAATCATTGACATGTACTCTTTAAAATGGTGACTTGTATGTTAAGTGAATTTTACTCTAATTTTTTAAAAGGGGAAATGGATTATTAATGTTGCATTTAAAAGAAAAGCACATAGCAGGGGGGAAACCCCGAAAAGCACAAAATAACATGCATACTTCTTACAACTAAAAATGTATTGATAATTAAGGGAAAAGACAGAGGGAGATCATGAACTGGGTGTTTTTAATCTGTGAGCTTTTTAGCATTTCAGATAAAGTTGTTTAAAATTTAGTACTTTTACAGGCATATCTGCCAGAACATTATTGCAAATTATACAAATCTAAGGCTATAAACCTATAAGATTCTACATGATAATGTAAGCATAAAGTTCTCCAGTTTTATAAAGTTTTATAAAGGACAAGAGGATAAGTCATAATAAGACTAGTAGAATGCTTATTAGGATAACCTGTGTTTTATTGGTGGCAAAATGATTAAGGGATTCAATATGAGTATCAGCAAATTACCCATATTAGATTTCTCTTTCTGGTTTGGCATGAGAATAGGAATATGAGAAGCTAAAGGGATATTTTGAGAAGCAAGCCCTTGAGGCAGACAGCAGCTAGTTTCTTCTTCAAAGCAGTAGGTAGGTAATCATAAGAAAGTGAATTAACAGGACGTGGTAGCTCATAACTGTAATCCCTGCAACTGGAGAGGTGGGAGGATCACTTTAACCCAGGAGTTCAACACTGCAATGGGCTATGATTGTGTCACTATACTCCACCCTGGGTGACAGAGCAAAACCCTATGTCTTAATAAAAAAAAAAAAAAGTGAATTAACAGCATCTCTAGAGGAATTTGAAATAAAGAATGAAGGCATTTCTAGAGTCCAAATTGCTACATAGGAGTAAGACTTACAAATAAGAAAATATAAGAAAACAGCTTTTAAAAATTACAGGGAAAATTAAGTAAGATAAAGCACTATAGGTAATTTTTTTTAAACAAAGTGAGGTCTCACTTTGAACTCCTGAGCTCAAGAGATCCTCCTGCCTCCCAGGTTGATGGGACTACAGGTGTATGCCACTGAGCCCAGCTAGCTAATGCAGGTGATTTTTAAAATCCCATCCTTGTATGGGTACAGCCCTTTAAATTTTATAAAGTTCTAGAAGTAAAGACTTACAGAAAAACGAAAGCCTAAGTATGTATTAGAAGAAATTCTCCAGTAAGAGAAGGCATCTGTGGCTGGGGTCCCCTATAGCTATGGCTGCTGCCACTGCTGCCTTGGCACAGAGTGCCCCTGTCCCAGGAGGAATTGCTCCTTGTGACATAATAAGGAATATATATGGGTGGATGGTGAGAAATTACTTAATGGATACAATGTATGTTACTCCAGTGATGGATACACTAAAAGCCCAGACTTCACCACTATTCAATATCCATGTAACAAAATTACACTTGTACCCCATGCATTTATGCAAATATATATATTTGTTCTCTGCTCCCCTTTAGGAGTCTCTGTAGTGTAAGGGTCTTTATATATGCTAATGAGATGACTGGTGGCTGGGTAACCTCAGGATGAGGGGGCAGGTTGCCAGGGCAACCGATCATGTGATAAGAGGCTTTGAACTTTGAGCCCCACCTGCCACCTTCCTGGGAAGGGAAAAGAGCTGGAGATTGAGGTAATAATCAACCATGCCTACAGGATGAAGCCTCTATACAAATCCCTAAAGTACAGGGGTCCGGAGAGCTTCCAGGTCGGTAAGCTCATGGAGGTGCTGGGAGGGTGGTGCCCTGGAGAGGCAGCTCCCCGCACCCTTCCCACGTGTCTTCCCTAGGCATCCCTTCCATCTGGCTGTTCCTGAGTTGTACCCTTTTATAACAAAACAGCAATCTAGTAAGTAAACTGTTTTCCTGAGTTCAGTGAGCTGTTCCTAGCAAATTATCGAAACTGAGAAGGAGGTCGTGGAATTTATAGCCAGGCAGTCAGAAGCACGGGTGATATTCTGGACTTGCAATTGGTGTCTGAAATATAGAGACAGTCTTGTGAGACTGAGCCCTTAACCTGGAGATCTGACACTATTTCCAAGTAGACTGCATCAGAATTGAATTAAATTGTAAAACACCCAGTGGTGTTTACCAACAAGTGGAGAATTACTTGGTGTGAAAAGAACCTGCACATCTGGTGATCAGAAGTCGCCTGCGTGTGAGTAGAGAGGAAACTGGTGTTTTTCCCTACTCACTCCTGAAAGGTGACTGAGGAGCGGCTGGAAGAGGATGACAACAGGAGCTAGATGTGACCCTGTTGGAGAGACTGTGGGGTCTGACAGAGATGTTTCTAGAGAGAGTTTGGTCCCGGGCAAGAGTCACTTTTGATCTCTCCCTCCTTGTGGCTCAGAAAATGTGCAGGTTTTCCAGGGCAGCCTTGCAGATAGAACCTACTTACTTCCTTTATGACCTCGGTCCTCCCCGCTGGCTTTGAGACTGAAAGGTTACAAATAGCAGCTGCAGCATCGGCACAGACTTCTAGGGCCTGACACGAGGCTGTCAGGAAGAATGGAAAGATCTAGACTGTTGCTGTTATATTTGAGCCATCATGGTGGGAGAAATTTGAAATTCAGTATTGTTTGAACTGCTGATTATGTGGATTACTTTTATTTCTGTTTTAAACTTTGACACATTAATCTATCTAAACTTGGGGTGAGGGGTGGTGGGGGAGAGAATTCTCCTTCCTTTATCTCACAGAGACTCCCAACTTCAGCGGTGCCCTGCACGCTGTCCTGACTTATTTCTTCTGCCCTCACCCTGACACCAGAGTGAGCAAGGCACCCTGCCCCTTTCAATGAATTGCTCCTAACCAGAAGATCCCCACCACTGTCCCATGGTAGGGAGGCAACTGGTGCCAGTGTGAGGGATATACCCGACCATTAACAACTGCTTTTTGCTTTTAAGAATGAGATGTTGGGGAAGAACATGCGTGCATTATGAAACAGACAAAAATGCATCACGGCTGTCATTGAAAGCAGTCCCTGTCAACTCCTATGTGCACTGGACAGGAGGAGGAAGTGCCTGCAGCAGCTTCAACCACAGGATGGGGACTGCAGAGGACAGATAAGCAGCTCATTTCCTCTGTGCATTTTGGCCGTTAGACCTGTGTATGTTTAAAAAAATAAAAAGCCAGGGCTCATTTTTTGTCTTTAAACATTAAAATGTTTTCCAACTGGAAAAAAAAGGGAGAAGACATGTATATATCTATGTCTTTAAAGACATATTATATCCATAAATTTATGTTTTAGCAGAGAACAAGGATGAATCAAATGCTCTCCTATAAGTTCACACCAGGTATAGCCCATGAATAAATGATTCTGCAGGCCAGGCGGGTGGCTCATGCCTGTAATCCTAACATTTCGGGAGGCCAAGAGCTTAAGACCAGCAGGGGCAACATAGTGAGATTCTATCTCTACAAAAAATTTTAAAAATAAAAATAATAAAATTAAAAAATTGTCCTCATCTTTCTTATCAGCTTATCCATTTAACTATAACAGTTAATTTCATTTTTATAGACTCACCACCAGGAAGTAATAGATGTTTACCTTTCACTATATGTGTCCCAGAGTTTATTTATTTATTTAGAGACAGAGTCGTGGTCTGTCACCCTGACTAGACTGCAGTGGCATCATCATAGCTCACTGCAATCTCAAACTCCTGAGCTCTAGCACTTCTCCTGCTTCAGCCTCCTGGGTAACTGGGACTACAAGCACACGCCACCACACTCAGCTAATTTTTTCTATTTTTAGTAGAGACCGGATCTCACTCTTGTTCAGGCTGGTCTCGAATTCCCAACCTCAAGCAATCCTCCTGCCTCAGCCTTCCAAAGTGCTAGGATTACAGGCGTGAGCCACTGTGCCCAGCCCACACATACTTTTGAATCACATACAGAACATTTACAAAAACTGACCATATGCTGGCCCGTAAAACTGGCCTCGAAAAATATTAAAGATTGATGATCATAAAGATTAGTTGCTCTGACAAGAATGCAATCAAGCTAAAAAGTAGTAACAAAAATATACCCAGAAAATCCCTTTCATTTGGAAATCAAGACATAGACTCTTAAGTAACTGACAAAGAAGAAATCAAAAGAGAAATTAGAAAATATGTTGAACTAAATGATGATAAAAATACGTATCAAAATCGTGAGGGGCAGGGCTGCAGTTCTGGGAAACACGGAGAAAGCACACTCCACTCTCTCTCCCTCTGAGTGAAGTTGCGAGCCTGCAGAGCCTGAATGGAACAGATAATTGAGGACTCTAGAAGGTAAATAGTAGCAGGTAGATCAGGGAAGAAGTCCAGAATCCAAAGCACCACTCACATGATGGTGAGTTTAACGTGTTTTCCGCTGGTATCCATTGACCTGAACTCAAGGCAGCCCCAAACCCAGAAATGAGCAGCCGCACAGACAGAGAGAACTCCAGGAGAAGCCCCCAAGGTCTGGCTCAAGGAAAGAGAAAGAGGCCTCTAACAGTCAGAAAGAGTGGAGAAAATCCCCCATTTTTTCTTTCTTTCTTTCTTTCTTTTTTTTTTTCCTATTCATTTATGACAGCAGTGACAGGGGGGTCCCAAGCTCTGAGGGAGGGGAAACTTCCAATCAGGAGACTTGTGGTGCCAGGAGAGCAGGGAAAACCTCCATTGCTTTTTTTCTCTCTGTCCTTCTGCTGGAAGGCCCCAGATGTGAGCACAGTCACAGGAAGTACATGGCAGAACAGATAAATAAGCCCTACATTTCTGGCCAGAGAACCAAAAAGAGGAGTCCCAGGAAACCAGAATGTACTAGAATGATCAGAGAGGAGTTTAAGAAGATGACCCTGTGGGGCTAAGGGGGAAACGTCCCTTCCTCATAGTTCACTGAAAAATCAACTCACAATTAAGGCAGATTAATACGAGGAAGAGGTTTATTTACTATGCTCAGGGTGTGAATCACAGAGTGATCACCCAATATCCCAGTGGGATCCAGATATTTTTATACCCTCCTTTTAGCAGGGAGGGGAAGATGAGTCCTATAGATAATTCTGCTTAGGGGTAATAAATGGGTGCTAGGGAAAATGAATGGATGGGGGAAACAGATTGACTTATAAATGATTCTCTTTGCAAATTAAACTAAACTTGAGAGGCAAGTGTTATATTTAAAAATGATTTGGGCCAGATCTGGTTACATTCTTGATTTTCTTTCCTGCACTATATTGAGATAACAGGGAGAGGAAGGGAAGTCAATTGTTCTTCTGATGGGTCTGTCTGATTATGCAGATAGAGGGACAGCCCCTTCCAAGGGCCTATTGATCTCTAAGGGCCTTTAAATCAAAATATTCTTTATACCAAGGAGTCAAATTTTGGGGTGAAATTTCCTGAGCTCCTTCCTTCCCGCTGTCTGGAACTTCCCTAGAAGTTTCACACATTAAAAGCTGAGTCAGTGGCTGTGGAGGGAGAGATCTGGTTAGTAGTCAGGTAATGAAGAATCTGAAAAGGGAGACAAGGACATAGATTAGAATGAGAATGAACAAGTAGAAAAGAACAGATCTAAGCACATTTCTCCACACCCCATTAAACCAGTCTCTCGGTCTGGGAAATCTTAATCAATCTGATGGAGAACATTTATCTTGTTTTTTAAGAGGTGTAGATCACAGTCTCTACTTGCCCTGTGTGGCATTTTTCGCCAATAATCACACAAGCTCCTCCCTGTTGGGCTGTCAGGACATCTGGGACGAGGCAGTTTTCAAATACATCGAAGCCTAGGCTGTTGGCTTCTAACTTAAGTGCTCCAAATGCTTGCATAATGATTTTGAACTCGTGTTCTACTACCACAGAGAGATTCAAAACTATCTTTTCAATCTCGTAGGTTCCAATGCCAGGAAAAGAGTCCTGAGCACCCAACAAAACTTAGAATTGTGATATACAAGTGGGTTTTTTATAGTATCATGTCTAGTACATTTACTTGGTACCATTTTATGAATGAAAGAGCCCAATTTGTAATTTGGCTGGCATTTACAGTGGAGTACCTGATAACAGAAGGTGTCAGTTAATCAAGTGCACAGTGTCCTGACCATCTAGGTGCGAACCACCTGTATAATTTATCACCACACGCAATGAAAAGATCAGTGTTATTTACAGACACGGTCAGGTTGGAACCTGTGACCTTCAGTTTGGAGTTTGCTGTGCCTCCTCTTTCTCATTGGCACTTCTACATCTCCAGTTTCTACGTGTCCCTGCCAGTTTGCCGGAACAGAACAGGTTGTGAAATATTTGACATGAAAGGCCTTTGGTCCAGTCCTGGCAGTTATAGGGCTTGGTTTTGTCACTTAACCAAGTTAGTTGAAACTTTTGGTCTGCCCATATGCAATCTCTAGTGTACGGCAACTTAATAATCAGAGCAAGTGAACCACCCCCAAGTTGCGCGGGCCTGGCTTGTGAGCTGTCCACAACACGTGGTGATTTGACAATCGCTGACATCATGAGGGTTAGTGTCAGCACCATTTACAAGTGCAAGAATGCCATCTGTGGAATCAAACCATGGAATCAAACCAGGCTGGGCAATGAACAATAGCAATTTTAGAGGGAAGGTGAATAGCTTGTAATAGGGCAACAATTGTAGGCCCACTGGCAACAGGCATATCTGCAGAAGTTAAGAAACCACAAGATTTCCAAACTGTACCAATTGCACGGCAGACTCCAAAGGCATATTTAGAGTCTGTGTAAATAGCGGCAGCTTTTCATGGCAGCCAATGTGCAAGTTCTAGTTAGGGCTATTACAAAATTGACTCAAGGCATTTTGGGGTGAGCTTTTGAGTGCCCTGAGATATTTTATGTCCTAAATAATTAACAGTTGTCTGTACTCACTGGAGTTTAGACCTAAAGGCTTTATGGCCTCATCCAGCTATAGTCTTTACAAGAAGAGTCTAAGAGAGCACCCTGTTTACAGAGCAAAAGATCGTCAATGTACTGAACAAGAGTGGATCCTTGGGTAAAGGTTCTAGAGTTTAAATCAGCTTTGAGAATTTGAGAGAACATTGAAGGAGACTCTCAGTGTCTGGGGTATTTGGGTCCATGTTAATTATCTCCCTCTGAAGGTGAATGGAAAGAGAAATTATGAATCAAGGTGCAACAGAATCAGGGGTCAATTACTATATTATTAAAATCACAAGAACTAAAAAGCGTTCAAGTTAGTTTCTATCTTCTTGATAAAATTTTTTACTTAACTGCTTATTTTCTTAAGCTAATTAATTAGAGCTCTTTTATATATTTTGGTAGTGAAATATGACATACACATGACATATATAGACACAGAGACATATAGACATACAGACAGAAGCAGATCTAACAGTTCTTCTAAAGGATTTTTATTTGCCGGTTCTTAAATATAATTAATTTCTTTTACTCAGGCTATCCATTTTTTAATTACCTATTTTATTGTTTTAAGCAATTACTAGCTGGGCAACAATTTTGCCGTTAGTAAGGTTTTGTCATTTCTGTAAGCATTTGCCGCTTCCAGGGCCTCATACTCGTACATGTATAGATAGGCATTGCCAAAAGTAGAGTACTCAGCTCTTCAGAAATTAAGAATCCTACTTTTGCCTTGATTCTTGGCTCTGGCTCTCAGATCTCCATGATCAACTTAGGCAATGATTTTTCCTTACCCAGTGTACAAGAAAAAGGAACAGAGGGATAGAACATGGAAATCTCTGTGAATTCCTGAAAGCTGGAGTTTGCACCCCCTGCAGTGTTGCCATTTACTGTTAGTTTCTGCCTGACCCAGTCAGACATTTGAGGAACCTAACTGGTTCTAAGCCAATTAGTTATCAGATCCAATCTGATCCCAGACCTAGTTTCTGCTGCAACTTCTGAACCCAGTTAGGATAAAAAAATTGTTCAGACAAACTCAGAGAGCTCAAAACATAAGTCTGTGGAGCTTGGGGATCTGAGAGAGAGCTTACCCACAAGCCCCAGCTGCAGTGAGAGGCAAAGAACACAACAGGCCCAGCGAGTACCTCGCTTGCACTCTCAGTGCTCCTGGAGGTCTCTGGGAGTTCTATTTTGGAACCCACTTCTGACATTTTTAACAGAGTTTAGTTGGGCAAAGAGTGATTCACGAATTAGGCAGCTGAACTAGAACACGTTCAGAGAGACTTCAGTGCTGGAGAAGGTTCACGGACAGAAAAGAGAAAATGGCGCGCAGAAGAGAGAGATACAGAAACAGCTGGATTAGTTACAGCTCGGCGTTTGCCTTACTTAAAATGGCTTGAACAGTTGGCCACCTTTGATCAGCCAAACTCCACGGTCAGCAAAGAGGAAGGAGTAGAAGGGAGTGAAGATAAATGGAGCAAATTTAGCTGGGACACACAGCTGACACTTTTGCTTTTGAACTTTTTAACTAAAGTCTTCTTTTAAGTGAAACCAATGTGCCTTAGCCAAGGTTACAACTTAATCAAGGAAGCAAGAGGTGTCTTTAAAGAGGTAGAGAACAGTTTTCATGAGATCCAGAAAAGCCACAAAGAAAGAAAAGTCTCACTAGTCATAAACAAGGTGTAATCCATAATTTTTGTCCAGCCATATTTTCTAGGGTCCCAGCTTTTCAGGTGACTATTTATATATAAATATCTAAAAGCCCCATATGTCTCCACAAGATACAGGGAAGCAAAACCTGTGCACAGAAGGGAAGAGAACCAATGAATGGTGAAAGTTACGCAAACATTAAACCAGAAAGGCTTATCCCTACCTGGGAATCAAACCTAGGTTTGTTGAGGTGACAGCGCAGAATCTTAACCGTTAGGCTAAAAGGCAAATTGGCCTCTGCCATTTACCACAGGAGCAGTATTCAAAGGATTTTTGTCTTTGTTAGATCAGATATTATGTTGGTGCAACAGTAATTGCGGTTTCAGACTGTGAATTGTCAATCATTAATAACTAGGCTCAAACACATCTTTATTAATCAAAATAGGAATGATTACAATCAACACATTTTTGCCAATGAGAAATAAGTTTGTTTATTCTTGTAGCCTAAAAATCCCTACTTCGGGATTCCACGAACTCTTGGAAAGCACTTTCTGCACCCTGCTGGTTGTGGAAGCGTTTTCCCTGCAAAAAGTTGTCGAGATGCTTGAAGAAGTGGTAGCCGGTTGGTGAGAGGTCAGGTGAACACGGCAGATGAGGAGAAACTTTGTAGCCCAATTTGTTCAACTTTTGAAGCATTGGTTGTGCGAAGTGTGGTCAGGTGTTGTTGTGGAGAAGAATTGGGCCCTTTCTGCTGATCAGTGCCGGCTGCAGGCGTTGCAGTTTTCAGTGCATCTCATCGATTTGCTGAGCAAGCTTCTCAGATGGAATAGTTTCACCAGGATTCGGAAAGCTGTAGTGGATCAGACTGGCCGCAGACCACCAAACAGTGACCATGACCTTTTTTTGTTGCAAGTTTGGCTTTGGGAATGCTTGGAGCTTCTTCTTGGTCCAACCACTGAGCCGTTCATTGCTGGTTGTCGTATAAAATCCACTTTTCACCCCACGTCACAATCTGATGGAGAAATGGTTTTCTGTTGCACACGATAAGAGAAGATGACACTTCAAAATGATGATTTTTTGATTTTCAGTCAGCTCATGAGGCACCCATTTCTCAGGCTTTTTCACCTTTCCAATTTGCTTCAAATGCTGAACAACCATAGACTGGTCTACATTGAGTTCTTCGGTAACTTCTCGTGTAGTTTTAAGAGGATCAGCTTCGATGATTGCTCTTAATTGGTTGTTGTCCACTTCCGCTGTGCTCCTCATCTTCAAGGCTCTCGTCTCCTTTGCAAAACTTCTTGAACCACCACTGCACTGTATGTTCGTTAGCAGTTCCTGGGCCAAATGCTTTGCTGTTGTTTCAAGTTCTGCTGCTTTATGACCCATTTTGAACTCGACTAAGAAAATCGCTTGAATTTGCTTTTTGTCTAACATCATTTCCATAGTCCAAAATAAATATAAAATAAACAGCAAGTAATAAGTCATTAGCAAGAAAAAATAACGTGAGAAATGTGCATTAAAATGATGTGTAACATAACCACATTTCTTGAAGCATGTATCCCAATATCTAATGGCAGATTTCAACAATGCTAATACTGCAATTACTTTTGCACCAGAAGAGCACTTTTGCTCTTCAGTTTTGTCAAGAGAATTTTTAAGGGTAGCCACACATTATGTATCTTTCCTTTAATCCAATTTCACTTAATACAAATAAGGCAATTATTTCAAATAAGAGATCTCTAAAATTTATTACTATTTTTTAATTTAGAAGTTTTTTAATTTAAAGGATCCATCTTTTGGCCATTAATCTCAATGGTATATTTATTCCAAAAGTGACCCAAACCAATGCCTCTTCATAGAAAGCCCAGGTGGTAATTTCTCAGGTTTAGCCTAGAGAGGGCATAGAGAAGGCAGTTCCCAAGACTCCCCAAAATTCACTCTCTGAAATAGACAAGATAACAAAGACTGTAGGACCTTTTAAGACAAAGCCTCCCAGCCAGGTGCGATGGCTCACATCTGTAATCCCAGCACCCTGGGAGGCGGGAGGATCGTTTGAGCTCAGGAGTTTGAGACCAGCCTGAGCAACAGTGAGACCCCGTCTCTACTAAAAATAGAAAAGCAAAAAACCAGCCAGGCATGGTGGTGCGCACCTGTAGTCTCAGCTCCTCGGGAGGCTGAGGCAGGAGGATCAGTTGGGCCCAGGAGTTTGAGGTTGCAGGGAGCTACAAATGACACCACCACATTCTAGCTGGGGTGACAGAGCAAGACTCTGTATCAGAAAAAAAAAAAAAGAAAGAAAAGAAAAAGGAAAAAACAAAGACTCCCCTAGAGCTTGACACGGGACAAAGAGTACACTGCTTAGACTCTTGCATGTCTCGGACACACAATCTTTTTCAGATTGGCCACCTGACATGTTCCTGAAAAAATACGCCCCCTGGATGATGGAGACTGAAGAGAAAACTCCCACTCAGTCACAAGACAAGCTCAGGGACAAATAACAAGAGTGGAACCTCATACAGCTTTTTTTTTTCCAGAGATCTGCAGCAAAGTTTGTCTTAATAGAAGCTGGTCTAGTCAGAACCGTGTAACCAGCTCACCTGCAGGGCCACACGAACTGCAGGCTTATAGAGGGGCTAGGCCCGTGTCCTACCTTCTGGTAACTCTCTTTATGACAGAACAACACGGAAGGACAACAACAAAAGATAGCAACAACAGCAGCGACAAAAAGGCTATTTCTGAGAGGAGAGGGAATCAGACAATGTGAATATTCATACCCCAAAGTACCAAAAAATCTACCAATACCAGAGTCGGTTTACAAAGAACAGTCACTCACAAAAACCTTTTCTCTCATTAATCTTAAATTTGGAAAGGACGATGATCTTTATTGTCTGCTCAACTGGAGCCCACAGAGAGAGGAAAACCAGGAGTCTTCCTGGTAAGTTGAGGTAACTAACCGTGTTGCCGGCTGGTCAAACTCTCCATTCTCTTCATCTCTTCTTTCAGAAGAGCAGAATGGCTTTGAGATCCCACAGACTATGCCAAACTGTGGGGGTGAGGGGGAAACTTCCCCTTAACCCCACAGTTCACTGAAAGATCAACTCACAGTTAAGGGAGATTAATAAGAGGAAGAGGTTTGTTTACTATGCTCAGGGGGCAAATCACAGCATGATCACCCAATATCCCAATGGGATCCAGATATTTTTATAACCTTTTAGAGTGGAGGGAGAGTTGAGGACTACAGGTAATTCTGCTTAGGGGTAATAAATGGGTTGGCAAGATGAATGGATGGGGGGAAAAGATTGGCCTGTAAATGATTCTCTTTGCAAATTAAACTAACTTTGAGATTAACCAGGTCTCGTTGCATTCTTGATTTTCTTTCCTGCAATACACTGAGATAACAGGGAGGAGAAGGGAAGTCAATTGTTCTTCTGATGGGTCTGTCTGGTTATGCAGATAGAGGGACAGCCCCTTCCAAGGGCCTGTTGATCTCTAAGAGTCTTTAATTCAAAATATTATTTATACCAAGGAGTCAAATGTTGGGGTGAAATTTCCTGAGCTTTTCAACACCATAAAATTTTATGAACTCCTAGGATCACCTCCCAGTTGTGCATGCCTGGATCTGACCCTTAAGCCACATACCATAAACTTTGAGAACTGGAGGGAGATGGACCATCACGCAGGTCCCAGGCTGGCCACTGGGTGGCACACATCTGCAGTAGATCCGAACAGCACTGTAAAGGTTTTGCAAAGAGAACTGAGGTTGAGAACACAATCCACGGCAGGTTGGTCAGAACTTGTGACTTGAACCAAACCAGGTTGATTACCCGCTTGAAAAGAAACAATAGCATTTTCCACAGGATTTAAACAAGATCCAGAGTTTTATAACATAATGTTTAAAATGTCCAGGATACAACCCAAAATTACTTGGGTTATAAAGAACCAGGAAATCTCAACTCACATGGGAAAAAACAATCAACAGTTACCAATGCTGAGATGTCACAGATGTTGGAACTATCTGAAAATGACATTAAAGCAACTATTATAAGAGTGCCATGGTTTAACTGATCAACACCTAAGTGCACATATAGGAATAACATTCATCGGGTGTCGGGCAGATGGGAGGCGGGAGGAGGGGATGGGTGTATACACACATAACGAGTGCAATGAGCACCGTCTGGGGGATGGACATGCTTGAAGCTCTGACTGGGGCGGGGGCGGGGGTGGGCAAGGGAAATATACGTAACCTAAACATTTGTACTCCCATAATATGCTAAAATTTAAAAAATAAATTAATTAAAAAAAAAGAGTGCCATGAGTAAGTGTGAACACTCTTGAACTTAATGAAAAGATGAAAAGTCTCAGTGAGGAAATAGAAAGTATGAAGAAGAAACAAACGGAAATTTTAGAACTGAAAAATACAATGACCAAAATTTTTAAAAATTATTGCATGGGCTCTGTATTAAATTACTCCTATTGCTGCTGTAACAAATTGCTATAAATGTAGAGGCTTAAAAAAAAAAACAAATGTACTACCTTACAGTTCTGAGGGTCAGAAGTATGAAATGAATCTTACAGGGCTAAAATCAAGATGTCAGAAGGCCTGATTTTTTTCTGAAAACTTCAGGGGAAAATTCATTTCTTCACCCTTTCTAGAGGCTGCCTGCATCCCTTGCTTGGCTTGTGGCCCTTTCTTCCATCTTTAAAGTGCATCACTCCAACCTCTGCCTTTTTGTCTCTGACATTTCTATCTCCCTTTTATAAGGACCACTGTGGTTACATTAGGCCCACACAGGTAATAACCTCCTATCTCAAGATTCTTAACTTACTGACACCTGCAAAATCCCTTTTGCCGTATAAGGTTACATATTCACAGGTTCTATGGTCATTATTCTGTCTACCATAAGCTCAATGACAGAATGAAGATGACAGAGGAAAGAGTCAATTTCAAGATAGATGAATAGAAATGATCCAATCTGAACAACAGAGAGAAAAAAGACTGAAAAACTGAGCAGAGCCACTGGGGTCTGTGGGAAAAATACTAAAGAGGCCTAACATTGGTGTCATTAGAGTTCTAGAAGGAGAGGAGAAAGAATGCAGTGCAGAAAAAATATTTGAAGAAGTAATGGCTAAAATGCTCAAATATGATGAAAGACATAAACATATAGATGCAAAAAGCATAGTGAATCCAAAACAGAATGATTCCAAAGAAAGCCCACTTTAGACATATCATAACTGCTAAAAAACTAAAGACAAAGAAAAATATCGTGAAAGCAGCCAAGGAAAAAATGATACATTTTTTTATAGAGGAACAATGAGTCAAATGGCTGTGGATTTTGTATCAGAAACCATGAAAATCAGAAGGAAGTGGAAAAACATTTTTAAAATACCGAAGGGATCATATAATTTAACTCTTTCATTTCAGTTTTTTTACTTATTTAATTTTTTTTTGAAGAGACGGGGTCTCACTCTGTCATCTAGGCTGGAGTGCAATGGTATGATCATAGCTCACTGTAACCTCAAACTCCTGGGTTCAAACAGTCTTCCTGCCTCAGCCTCCTTAGTAGCTAGAACTACAAGCACATGCCACCAGACTCAGCTAATTTAAAAAAATTTTTTTAGAGATGGGGTCTTGCTATACTGCCCAGGCTGGTCGTAAACTCCTGGCCTCAATTGATGCTCCTGCTTCAGTCTCCCAAAGTGTGGGATTACAGGCATGAGCCACTGCACCTGGCCTTCTTTCACTTTATTGATGTGAAAACTGAGGTCTAGAAAGATGACGTGGTTGTTTTGAATCACAAGGCCTAATCCTATTCTGGTTTTATTTTGGTTTTGTTTGTGTTTTTTTAAGAGATGAAGCCATGCTGTGTCATCTGGGCTAGAGTTCAGTGTTGCAATCATAGCTCCTCCGCCTGACAACCCCTGACACTTGGGCAACCTGAAGGACTCTGAACCTGGTTGGCCCATGAGAAAGAAGTTGGGACTGTAAGACTTTTCTAAAATTATAGGAAGAATCTAAAAATTATTGTAAAACAAAGCTCACTTCCTCCGCTCTGTCAGTAGTTTGTGCACCTCGGACACCGCAGCTGTAACTGAACTAGGAACATGCTGCTCTCTCCTTCTCATTCTCACTCCAGTCGTGACCTGCGTGGTTAAGATGAGTTGGGAATCAATTAGGGAAAATCACATTATTTTGGGGGGTGGACTCTGTAGGGGTCTCTCCAGCTCCAGTGACATCAACTTTCTAATGTGCTTTCAGAGTCACTTGTTCCTTTAGTGTTACCTCTTGCAGATGAACAGCCCTTTCTCCCCCAGAATCCGTCCTTGCCTCTCCTAACTGGGGACTGCAATGGCTCAGTCTCCACGCGGCACTGAAGCAGCCACTCTGCTAGGTCTCAGCTTCACCTCTCTCCTGTAGCTCCTGGTCCCCAAGAGACCCTGATGAGCATTGTTTAGGACCACCTCATGCCTCCGCAGCCTCCATTTGGTGACTGTAGCAGATGCTATTGATGTCTTGCAGCCCCTTGGCCCACCTGTGGCTACAGTGAACAGTGCCCAACACACCAACAGCGTCCCGCCTTCCGCACCTGTTCTTCTCTCTCACTGCTCTCTCTAGTTCTTAAACCTGATGGATTCTTCACCATTTTCATGCTTTCTGAAATCAACTATTTATAAGATATGTCTTTATCCCACGCATGTATTTGCTCTAGGGGTCTGCTCTTCCTTCAGCAGCAATCCTAGCAACGGGGGATTGCAGGTGGCAGCGGAGGTGGAAATGCACTGGGGCTAGAGTTCTGCTCCATATACTTTGATGTGCGTGCGTGCGTGTGTGTGTGTGTGTGTGTGTATTTAAATATATTGGGGATAGATTTCTGCCTTAGGTACTTTGTACTTTGTGTGTGTTTAAATCAACTCTTTTTTTTATTTTAAAAAATACATGCCCATAGTATCTCTTTCCCTGGAAGCAATGAATATTGCCAAGTTTCTGATGAATTTTTCCAGAAGTATTACAGGTATGTATAAGCACAAATGTCCAATATAGAGTCCTCTTTTTACATAAATGAGAGCACAAATACATAATATACATTTTAAACTTCATTACATATATTGGTGATCACTCCAAAATAGAGCTACTTCACTTTCTCCCCACAACTTTAATGATGTTATATTGTTTGGAAACCCAAGATTTCTATAAGCTCTCCTTTTTTTTTTTTTTTTTTTTGAGACAGAGTCTCGCTTTGTTGCCCTGGCTAGAGTGAGTGCCGTGGCGTTAGCCTAGCTCACAGCAACCTCAAACTCCTGGGCTTAAGCGATCCTCCTGCCTCAGCCTCCCGAGTAGCTGGGACTACAGGCATGTGCCACCATGCCCGGCTAATTTTTTCCTATATATATTTTAGTTGGCCAGATAATTTCTTTCTATTTTTAGTAGAGGCGGGGTCTCACTCTTGCTCAGGCTGGTCTCGAACTCCTGACCTCGAGCGATCCACCCGCCTCGGCCTCCCAGAGTGCTAGGATTACAGGTGTGAGCCACCGCGCCTGGCCAAGCTCTCCCTTTTTAACAGACATTTTGGTTGTTTAACTCTTTTGCTAACACAAAAAATTCTGCCTTGAACATCCTTATACATATATTTTTGCACACGTGTACAATTATACTTTTAATACTAAATAGAATCAATATTTTGTCTTTTGATAATTGATAGGTAAGAAATAGTACCTTATTTTGACTAGCATTTCTTACATGTAAAGTTGGTGGCTTTGTATATGTTTATAAAACTATTTATATTTCTTTTTCAGTGAACTGCTGTTCTCTTTTTTTGCCTATTTTCTATCTTACTGATATATAAGGTAGAAGAAAATTCTTATGTTAGGAAAATTATACTTTCCATGCCAAACTTAAAAACTTTTTTAGACAGTCAAATTTATTTCCTTTTGTCTTCTCAGTTTTGTGTCTTGTTTTAAAAACCTTCCTTACTTCAAAATTATTTTGTGAAATTGCTTGAGCATTTCTTCTATTATCTTTTCAGATACTTTTTTTTTTTTTTTTTTTTTTTTGAGACAAGGTCTCTGTCTGTCACCCAGGCTAGAGTGCAGAGAGGTCATCACAGCTCACTGCAGCCTCTAACTGCTGGGCTCAAGCGATCCTCCTGCCTCAGCCTCCCGAGTAGCTGGGACTATAGGTGTGCACCCCCACACCAGTCTACAGATACTTTTTTACATTTAAGACTCTGGTCTATCCGGAACTTATTTTAGGGTAGCAATCAGCTATAATTTTTTTTCTTTTCTAACCTTGGCTCTTTGATCAATGTTCCAGCTTCCTCAAGGAGTTCCAGAACAATCCAGATTTCCTAGATGTTTGGGAACATGACTGAACCTGACTTCTTGACACACTGCTGATTGTGACTTAGGACCCCCAAGCCCTCTCATGCTCGCTAAGTCCTTGGTCCAGACCCTGGGGAAACTGGGACAGACCATTCTCATTGGGGCATGTGGGTTCCAGGTGTCCCCACAGTGACCCGGATGGCCATTTGACTCAGAGTCATAGGCTATAGCACTTCCTCTGTAAATTCAGCCCTGGGTCCCTCCCTTACTTTCCTCCCACCCCATCTGTGCACGGCCCTGCCAGCTCTTCTAAGGAAATTTGCATCATGGCCTTGTAGGGACTGCTTCACTGAGCCATGGTCTGTTCGGCTGCCTGCCTGCTGCTCCTGGCCGTGACTCTTCCCTTGCTGGGGTCACCAGCTGCCCCAGCATCCCAGCCTGTAAGTAAGACTGGAGGAATACCCAGGGGAGGCCTGCAGAGGCGATGCTAGGGCCTCTGGTTGTGAGGAACAGCAAGGTGTGGGGTCAGCGGACAGGTCGGGGGCAAGGGCTGAAGAGAAAGGAAGTATAGTATAAAAGGAAAGAAGCTGGTTTAGTATAGACTGCGAGAGTCCAGTCTGATTTTCCTGGGTGTGGGAGTAGCTTTTGTTTCTTTGTTTGAGTCCTTGTGAACTGCAGTGGTACCTGCTGCACTTTGGATAAAGGCTCTTCCAGTCAAGCAGGCCATTTAAAAGTGAAAAGAGGTCGAGCGGGCGTGGTGGCTCACGTCTGTAATCCTAGCACTCTGGGAGGCTGAGGTGGGCGGATCGTTTGAGCTCAGGAGTTCGAGACCAGCCTGAGCAAGAGCGAGACCCCATCTCTACTAAAAATAGAAAGAAATTATATGGACAGCTAAAATATATATATAGAAAAAATTAGCCGGGCATGGTGGTGCATGCCTGTAGTCCCAGCTACTCGGGAGGCTGAGGCAGGAGGATCGCTTGAGCCCAGGAGTTTGAGGTTGCTGTGAGCTAGGCTGACGCCACGGCACTCACTCTAGCCTGGGCAACAGAGAGAGACTCTGTCTCAAAAAAAAAAAAAAAAAAAAGTGAAAAGAGAAGAAAACTTTTCAGATTTGGGAACCAGTGGCATAGACGATGGGAGAGAATCTGGAGAAAGGCATCAGAGTCTAGATTAGTACCTTTTGATCCATTTTCTCTCAGGCAGATACCTATGTCTATGTCTGTATCTGTAGGTACACATCTACATTTCTAAACCCACATCTATTTCTATCTCTAAATCTAAATCTATTATCTATCTTTATCTACATCTACATGTACATCAATATCTAAATCTATACTATATCCTTTTTTTATTTTTGTAGAGACAGAGTCTTGCTATGTTGTCCAGGCTGGTCTGGAACTCCTGGGCTCAAGTCATCCTCCCAAGTAGCTGGGACTATGAGCACGCCCCACCACACCCAGCTTATATCCATATCTGTATCTGTAGCCATATCTGGTTTTACACAGATATCCACATGCACATGCCATTTTCAGAGAGAAAGGAGTTGGTGAGGAAATAGTATACAGGAACCAGAAACTAGGAGAAGAGGCTGCCTTCTGCTCCCCCTTGTGTCAAATCCTATGGAAGAAATAAAGTCCCCAAGTCTCTGGGCTGGCCAGCTCTGCCCAGCACCCTTGCTGAGCTCCAGACCCATTTCAATAAACCTAGAGGCCCAGGGACAGGTAAATTCAGGAAGGGATTAAACAAAGCATATTGACTCCTTAGGGTGTGCCTGGTTCCTGGTTTTAGGTGGCATCTGCAGGCCCTGGCAGGGCTCCTGGGGCTGCAACCCTGGCACCCCTCCAGAAGCCCACTTCCCCTTCCCAATGGGCATGTTGAGTCCCGGCAAAAAAAAATAGCTTCCAAGGGACCTAGTATTCCTGGTTGAGACCAGCCAGGCTGGTCGCTGAGATGTCCTTGGGAGGGACTTGAAGTCAACCTCTCCTCAGAGGTCTCTCCTCTGTGCTCTGTTCCAGGGACAGAGTCAAGCTGGAAGGGAATCTGGGCAGCTCCTGGACCCAGGGAGTGCAGCAGGGGGTGAGTGGATGGCCAGGGGAGGGAGGGAGGAGGAGGAAAGAAGGAGCCAGGAGAGGGCACGGTGGCAAGGAGTGGCGGGAGTGGAAGAGGACCAGCTCGGGCAGTCCACCAGGTCCGCGTCCATTTCTTGTGAGGCCTTGAGGATCTCGTTCACCTCTGCAGCCTCATCTATGACGTGGGGGCTGCTGGGAGGATGCCATGAAACAGCATATCTGGATGCTCCCTGAGTCCTGTCTGTGCGGCTAGACAGGCTATGGGAGGGGGATCTGCTCCGTGTCCCTGGGAATGGCCAGCTCAGTGTGGGAGGCGAGAAGGGACTGCCCGTGCCTTGCTGCCTCTCCTCTCCAGCTGTCCCCTCTGCTCCTGTGGAATCAGCTCTGGTCTCCGTCTATGTACATCTGGACTTTCAAGACAAGACCTGGCCATTGACACTCTCTAGGACCCTGACTCTCCCTGCTGCCCTGGCCTCTGCTTCCCCAGGAACTCTCACTGGCCTCAGCCTCACAACAGGTGCCACTTGCTGGAGTAAAGGGAACTAGGCTCCCCAGCCCTCTCACAGCTGGCCTGAGGCCCTGTGAGCCTCTCCCCATCTCCTGGAGGGATGCCTGGTTCTTTCTCCCTGGCCCAACTCCCTCCCCACCACACCCAACACCACACAGACCTTTCCCTGCCTGTCCCACCCCATCTTTGAATACAGGCAGAGGGCCAGGGGCTCACAGTGCAGGCTGGGACTTCCACCCTCACCCCTAAGCCCCCACCCAGCATGGCCTCTGCTGCCCTGAGCCCTGCCTGAGGAGGTGCAGTCCTGGCACCTAGCCTTAAACAGCCCTAAAGGCTCTCGGGCACCCACCTGGCTTCTCAGACAACCTCCCCACTTCTTACCCCCCTTCTCTGTCACAGAGTGTGACGTCAACCTGGAGGGGCATATCGAGTGTTCTTGTCTCTCTGGGTACCAGTGGAACGCCAGTGTCTGCTCCCGTCACCGTCCCTGCCAAGCCCTCCACAGTGACCGGCCTTGTGGCTGTCTTGTCTTCAGCCAGCCTGAACCTGGGTACTGCCAGTTGCTGCCACCCGGTGAGGCGGGGTGGGAACTTGGAAACCAATGGCTTCAAGTGAAAGAAATGCTCCCTGTGGTTTTCTTCCTCGCGGAATCTGTATTTCAGCCCCAGCAAGAGCCAGCCTTCAAGGCAGATCACAGGCCCTGGGCTCCCGGCCTGAGCAGTAAGACTAACAGGGCCCCAGAGACACAGGGACAAGCGGAGAAAGTACTAGAGTGACGCTGCTTCTTACCCTCAGAGGCCAGAAAGCAGCTCCAGCAGCCACACGTTCCTGGGGAGGGGAAGTCATAGGTCAAAAAAGTTGTCTTTTTAGATCCCCGTATCAGATGGGGTCCTCAGGCTGGATGACAGCAGGGCACATTCAGATGCCCATGCAGGGACAAAAAGGAAAAAAAGGGGGGAAAAAGTTAGGTGGGAGGAAACTTGGAGGAATGAGCCTCAGAGAAGGGGAAGGGTGAGCTCCTCCGGAACTCACCACCTCCTTCCTCCCTGCAGTGCCTGGAAACCTGAGCCTGAACTCCCCGCTGCAGCGGCCTGGCCACACGCTGAACCTGAGTCTCCTCATCAGCCACGAGGCCACCAACCTGAACTGGTTCCTGAGGCACCCAGGGAGCCCCAGACCGGTCCTCCTGCAGCCAGGGACACAGGTGTCCCTGACCTCCAGCCGGGGCCGGGCTGCCCTCAGCATCTCCAACATGTCCCATCACTGGGCAGGTAGCTGGCCGGGTCCACCTCACCTCTCTTCTCCTCTTTCTTTTTCTTCCCCTTTCTTCTCTGCTTTCCTTCACCTCTTCCTCCCACTCTTCCCTCCTTCTCCTTCCTTCTTTTCTTTTCACCTCTTCTTACCCTTTCATCTTTCTATTTATTCATTCTGAGGAAACAAAGGCTAAGAAGCCCATTGGTGTGGAAAATTATAATGTGGAAAATTCTAAAAATGGCCGGCTGTTTTCACTATGGTCTGGGGACTTCTGGGACCCTTTTAGGGGTTCGAGAAGTCACGACTATTGTCCTAATACACTCAGATGTCACTTGCCTCGTTCCCTCTCACTCCCTCAGGAGTGGACAGCGGCCTCTGCCAGAGGCTGCAGGGGTCTCCCAGATCTAACGCAGACACCATTAGGACAACTCGGCCGGCTGCCGCTCAGGCAGACATTGGAGAGATTTGCACAGATAGGAAACAATGTCCAACGTCACTCTTCTACTTATGTTTTGTTTTGAAAAATAAAGTTATTTTTCATAAAAACATTTCTGTTAAGAAAAATATAATGTGCGGAATGCTGAAAAGACGGTCTCAATTTCAGCTGAGAACAGATCCGTGTTTTTGAAGACACTACAATGGCAGGCAGGGGGCAGGAAGGACATCTGCTGTAGGGACAGAGGTTCACCCTGGAGTTCGTGGGCACAGGCTAACAAAAAGGGCCAGGAGCCTCTTCCACAGATTTCTTCTTCCTCCTGGAAATCCTTCTTAGGGGCAGGGACTATCTTCTACGTGGGCCACCCTGGGACCTTTCTTGCTGGGGTTAGGCACGGGGCACCGGCAGAGGAGGGAGCAAGAAGGCAGATCTGGGCTGAGGCTCGGGAGGCAACGGAGATTCTGCGGTGCGGGTGGGCCTGGAGGAGTCCCGGTTGCAGCAGATTGTGTCTGCAGGTGAGTACATGAGCTGCTTCGAGGCCCAGGGATTCAAGTGGAGCCTGTACCAGGTGGTGAGGGTGCCTTTGGAGGTGACAGACGTGGCTCGACTTCCAGACCAGCTCTCCATCTCCTGTGCCACCTCCCCAGGCTTCCAGCTGAGCTGCTGCATCCCCCGCACAAACCTGGCCTACACGGCTGCCTGGAGCCCTGGAGAGGACGGCAAAGGTATGAGGAGGGGGGAGAAGGTATGAGAAGGGGCAGCTATCAGGCGTCAGGGGTGAAAGGGGGCAGCTGGTCTCCTCCAGGCGGCTGGGTCTTCAACTCATGAGAAGCAGAGGCCGCAGCCCAACCAGGGACTTGGGGGTCTAAGTACAACACTGTTTTCACCCTATCAAAGCAATCCCACCTCTACTGATATAACAGGACCACAGTGTATAGGTAAGTTTTGGCAAAATGCTTTCATCCACACAATCGCATTGAATTCTCTGTGAGGTTAGTTTGAGGACAGTCCCCATTTTACAGGTGAGGAAACTGAGTCCTGGAGCTACTTAGAGAACCTCAGCGTCCCCCTCAGCAACATCCAACCTCTGTCCTCCATCATTTGATGTCCACACACCCGTGGGCTCTTCCCCACTGCTTCACCTGCTTCTGAAATTGCTAGAAAGACTGAAACAGCATGTCCAGGCCTGCTGGGCTCTAGGCCTGGAACAAGCCCAGTGATGGTTTCCGTCTCTCTTCTCACCCTCAGCCTCCTCACTCAACACGTCAGGCTCCCAGTGCCTCGTGCTGGCCGTTCAGCACTGCCCGGCCACTGACACCACATACACCTGTGACCTGCAGAGCCAAGGCCTCACTCCCCTCAGTGTCCCTGTCTCCGTCACCATCATCCGGGGTACGCGGGGCTTGGGGTGCAGTGGGCCGACCTCAGCTGCTTGCCCTGGGGGCACGAGCTCTCCTCCATGGCTCTCCCTGCCCTGGGCAATGGGGCCAGGCTCCGGGGCCTACACAGTTGCTGCCCAAGGAAAGGCTCAGGCTGGACTGTGATTGCTGAGGGCTCCCGGACCTTCGTTCTTCAGATGGAGACATCACCTGCCTTGAGGACTCCTCAGGTGTGGCCTGGAATGTCACCAAGGCTGGCCACGTGGCACAGGCCCCATGTCCCGTGAACAAGAGCGGAGTGGTGAAGAGGCCCTGTGGGCCCGACGGGGTCTGGGGGCCCATCCACAGCAGCTGCACAGACGAGAGGCTCCTGGCCTTGCTCGCTAGAGCCAAGGTAAAGCTCCTGCCCCGCTGCCCACAGGCTCCTGGCTCCATGACCCACCCTCCCTCACTCTGGACCCAGCCCACAGGTTATTCAGCTTCTCTGAACTGGAGCCGTAGCAGAGCCAGGACGTGGGTGTGGGGGCCTCAGAGGGGCCAGCACTCTCCTTGGGGGGGGGGGATGCTGTTCTTGAACCCTAATTCCATGTGTGCCTCCCCCTTGCATTGTCAGTTCCTTCCACGTGGCTCACATTCCCCTCTCTGCTTCCTGCTCCCTGTGGGACAAGGTGTGGGGATGGGGGTGGGAAGAGGCTGGACAGAAAGAGAAGGAGGTGGCCCCTCCCTCATGGGGACTCTCCCGCCACCCCCCTCCTGCTGTCTCATCTGTCTCAGCTGCTGCAGGCGGGCCAGGGCAAGCCCGATGAGGAGGTGCCACAGATCCTGAGGGAGCTGTCAGGGCAGGCGGCGGTGGCAAGCTCACCCTCTGACCTACTGACGCTGCTGAGCACCATGAAATGCCTGGCCAAGGTGGCGGCAAAGGCCAGAATACAGCTTGAGCGCCGTGCCCTGGAGGTGAGATCTCTAAGCCACAGAAAGGCCAGCTGGGCAGTGGAGCATGGAGGCATTTTGCCTGTGGGCACGTCTGTCCCTCTGACATCACGGTGGGCTGTCAGTCAGCAGACATGTCTGGAGTCCAAGTGTATGCGCTCCTGGTCCATTTCCCCTCTTGCACACCAGTCTCCCGGGCGATGGAGAGTGGGAAAGGCCTGATGCTGGGAGCACGGGGGAGGGCGGAAGGCAGGAAGGGGTGTGCAGACAGGAGCGCAGAGGCAGCATGCACACACAGACATGTGGCTATGATGCGCACACGGAGACACTAACCATGCTTGGCTTTGGTGGACTCACCTAAGTCAGCTCAGTGCGGGCCTCAGTTGGTGACCCGTAAGCTGCAGCCAAAAGAGTAACAAGGGGCGATGATATTACTCACCTTTCATGTCTGGGAATATGTAGCCCACAGGGGTGCACAGACATGCATGTGGCCCTTGCCTTCAGAACATCATGCCCTGAACCACTGGTCACCATTCCCAGCTTTGAGGACCTGGCGGGGTCAAGGAATTGGAGAAGTTCCCTCTTAGAACCTGGATGGCCCCAAGGGATGGGAGGGAAGAAGGGCTGTCGGGCAGAGGGGTGGGGTGTGGATCAGGGGACTGCACACTTGAAGATGCCTCGAGGTGGTTGGTGGACCAGCTTCCCATCCTTCCCTTCTAGAAAGTCTCCCTTCACAGGCCTGTCCTCCTCTTTCCTCTTCTCTCCAACCTTGGCTCTTACCTGGACTGGGAAGGGTAGGTTTGGGGTCTGTAGCTCTCAGTGCTCCTGGCTGAGAACCGCAGGCTCGAACAGGTTGGGCCATTTCTCTGTTGGGTCCTGCAGAATCTCCTGACAACCACAGACAAGGTCCTAGACATGGACACCAGTTCTCTGTGGACCCAGAAGCCCTGGGTGGGCTCAACTTTCCTGCTGGCTGTGGAGACCCTGGCACGCAGCTTGTGCCCACAAGATCACCCCTTCACCTTCAGCTTGCCCAACGTGCAGCTGCAGACCCGGCTCCTGGGCCCCGCGTCGCCTGCTGACTATAAGATCTCCTTCTCCACGCGGCCCCCACTGCAGGCACAGATTCCCAGGCATGCACTGGCCTCGCTGCGCCACAGTGGACCCAAAGTCAGTATTACCAGCCTGGTACTGCAAAAGCTGGACCACCTTCTGCCCTCAAACTACGGGCAAGGGCTGGGGGACTCCCTCTACACCACTCCTGGCCTGGTCCTTGTCATCTCCATCATGGCAGATGGCCAGACCTTCCACCAGGGAGAGGTCATCATGGACTTCGGGCACACAAAGGGTACCCCTCACTGTGTCTTCTGGGATCACAATCTCTTCCAGGGCAACGGGGGTTGGTCCAGAGAAGGATGCCAGGCACAGGCAGCCAGTGCCAGCCTGACCACTCAGTGCATCTGCCAGCACCTCACTGCCTTCTCCATCCTCATGTCCCCACACACTATTCCAGAAAATCCTACCCTAGCACTGCTGAGTCAGCTGGGCTTGGGGACTTCCATACTGGCGCTGCTTGTGTGCCTGGGTGTATACAGGCTGGTGTGGAGAGTTGTGGTGCGGAACAAGGTCGCCTACTTCCGCCACACTGCCCTGCTCAATGTGGTGCTCTGCTTGCTGGCTGCAGACACCTGCTTCCTGGGAGCCACACTGCTCCCTCCAGGGTCCCGCAGTCCTCTCTGCCTCATCGCTACCTTCCTCTGTCATTTCTTCTACCTGGCCACCTTTTTCTGGATGCTGGCGCAGGCCCTGCTGTTGGCCCACCAGCTGCTCTTCGTCTTCCAGCAGCTGTCCAAGCACCGAGTCCTCCCCCTGATGGTACTCCTCGGCTACCTGTGCCCCCTGGGGTTTGCAGGTGTCACCCTGGGCCTCTACCTACCTAGAGGGCAATACCTGAGGGAGGGGGAGTGCTGGTTGGATGGGAAGGGAGGGGCGCTCTACACTTTCGTGGGGCCAGTACTGGCCATTGTAGGTATAAATGGGCTGGTACTAGCCATGGCTGTGCTGAAGTTGCTGAGACCTTCGCTGTCAGAGGGACCACCTGCAGAGAAGCATCAAGCTCTTCTGGGGGTGATCAAAGCCCTGCTCATTCTCACACCCATCTTTGGCCTCACCTGGGGGCTAGGCCTGGCCACTCTGTCAGAGGAAGTCTCCACAGTCCCTCATTACATCTTCACCATTCTCAACACTTTCCAGGTAGGTGGCAGGGTGGTAGCTGAGCTTTTTGCCCTTTTGATGGTCTAAGTCACTGCCAATTCCTTCTCAAGGTAGAATCACAGTGGAACAGAAGAAAATAGGTTCAGGAATTTTCAAAAGCTTAGGTACCGGTCCCAGCTCCTCCACTGACTAGCTGGATAACTTCAGACAAATGACATAACCTCTCTGGGCTTTGGTTTTCTTATCTGTAAAATAATAGCTGATTTTGCCAGAGAATTCAGGAAATTGTCAGTACCCAATCCTTTGATATCACTTGTAACCATAACAATAAGAAAAACATCTGGAATGGATCCTATGCGCCAAAAGGTACTAATGGACAAGAAAACTGAGACAGGCAGCCTCAGGATATGAGTCAGACAAGAGGACAGAGGTTGAAGGAAGAGCAGAGGGAGCAAGTTGACTTGGGTTGACCCCTTCCTCCTTGACCAGCTCACCCCTGCGCTCCTCTTCTCAGGGTGTCTTCATCTTATTGTTTGGTTGCCTCATGGACAAGAAGGTGAGTCTGCCTACCTAGCCCCTGCCTGCCACGCAGTCCAAAGGCCGGGACTTTGGCTGGCATAAGCTGGGTGTTTACCTCTCCTGCAGGTGCAAGAGGCTTTACGCAAACGTTTCTGCCGCACCCAACTCCCCAACTCCACCGTCTCCCTGGTAAGTTGCCAGCTTCAAATCCTCAGCTCTGCCCCTGAAAGCAGGTCGGGTGCTCCACAGCCTTCCCCAAAGGACATGGGCACAGCTAGAAGCAGAGAAGATTGGGGTTGTTTTTTAGAGAGCAGGTTTCAAGTTCAAGCTCTCAGACAATGGAGGGAACAGCCTAGTCAGAGAGGTCAGAATTGGATTCCTGATTTCCCGATTATGACCTGGGCTCCCGGGGACTCTCTTCTCCCTGATGTCCCCATATAAAAATCTGCCTCCAGCTAGCATTTGAAGGGATAATGTAGGATTGTTACGCATGGGAGTTACTGCAGCTAAGAGAAAAATTCCTAGGATTACTGCAGCCCAGGCAGGAGTGCGTGTGAAAAAGCAAAATGGGTACAACCTCTTCGGAGGAGAGTTGACCGTAATAATCATCTCCCTGCGACTGGGCCTTTCCACTCCTTCCTAGGCCACCAATGAAAGCTACATCTTGGAGTGCAGCAAAGGAGGAAGTAAAGCTGCCAGGTGAGAGCTAAGCTTTCTCAGAGCAGTGTGAGCAGGGTGGAGTGCAGGAGGGGGTAGCAAAGAGCCTCCTGGCAGAGTTCTTGACAGAAGGCTCCTCCGAACATACCCAGCCCCGCCCAGAAGGTGGAAAGCAGGTTTTCCCAGGGCGGCCATTTCTAGATGGGCTGGGGAAGGTGGAGGCCCCAGAAAGCAGATGGCATAGCATCTTCTCTTGCTTTCCAAGAAAGCCAGAGGGAGTTTCGCCACCAACAATTCTTGACTCAGTTGACTCTGAAAATTCCTTTTCATACTATCACACTTCTAATTATCCTGAAAAACCTTTGCCTCAAGGAAGTGCCACCAGTGGAGTTGGGGTCCAGAGGGGAGGGGGGGTCTCCAGAGGTTAGGCAAGGTCTCTCTTCACCAGCCCCAAGCTTCAGGGTGAGCTCCTTCCCAAAGAAGTCAGACACTTCAGAGGGAACCACTCACAGCCCCATGTTCCTGCAAGGGAGTCAAGGCCGTGTGCTTGAATCCACCAGACAAGCTCTAGCCCAATACCCTGAACCCTTCTCCACTCCC
Source organism: Eulemur rufifrons (assembly GCF_041146395.1). NCBI lineage: Eukaryota > Metazoa > Chordata > Mammalia > Primates > Lemuridae > Eulemur > Eulemur rufifrons. The sequence goes on from NC_091001.1 coordinate 96,055,680, forward strand.
AGAGCTCAGCCATGGGCAAGGCAGGCTCATATTTCCATTAGTGACGCCCATTTCTCTTGCAGCTCACCTGTCCCCAGCCCTAAAGTATCCAAGCAAGAATAGCATGAAAAACTAGCTAAAGCCACCTGATGAATAAGCCTGTCCTTGCTATAAAAATAATCCACAGATATCCAAATTCAGAATAATTGCAAGTAAACTGTCTCAACCATTTTTTAACTAATCAACAGGGCATGTTATGGATATATTTGATTAAAATGGTTTTAACTATTCAGTGATTTCTTCCCTGATTATTTCTTTTTTAATAGTTATGAAGAAAGGATGACTTAATGGACAGGAAACTCTGATCTTCCCAACTTTGGAGATGAAGGGCAGAATTTGATTGGTTTCAAGTTTAGGAAAAGGTGAAGTTAATTGGTCCCTCTTTCTTTAACCTTTAACAAAATCAATATAAAATGTAAGTTTCATAGACGTATCCATGTATACAAAGAGGCATTGATATAAGCACGTTTGTAAGAATGGGTTATAAAAATTTAAAGTAGAGGGAAAGGTACCACAGGAAAATATTACAAATACTAATAGTTAAAAGTGACAGGATCAAGCTAAGGCTAGATATACAGAAGATGGATTTAAGAAAATCTTTTAGAGGACACTCAGACATCTGGCTGAATTAATTTATGGAATTCACAAGTGGAAGATGACGGAAGTCTGAGAAATTTTTACACTAGATAAATGAAATAATTCTGATGAATCAGTCTTTGTTAATTATGCAATTCATGGATATTTTTACAAAATGGGATGGGGACGTTTTCTCTCACAATAAAAATGGATGTTACCACATGCTGTTGAACACATTTTTCTTAGAAACACTGTATCTTCACTTAATGATTTGTGTGACTATTTTAATTGTGTAGAAACCAGCCCTAATGTTTCTATAAATAGATTCAATCCTGCTTTCAAAGAGAAGAAACCAGCTCACCAGGGCCATGGCGACATTCCTCAGGCTTGCTCCCGCCCCCGAGGAGACAGCGGTGCCTGAGCTGTGAGGGCTGCGCAGTCTCGCCTCAGTTCCACCTCATTTCACTTTCACTGCAATAATGTTTACAGTCTCCATTTTTGAATTATAAAAGTACTATTGGGTTACATATTCAAATAATACCCTTTCGCTTTAGAGACAGCAGGGACTCCTTTTCTGAGAGTGTTTCTGTAGATACGTCTTCTCATGTTCCTTTGCAAGTGATAGCACATACTTAGTGCATGCTCTGCTGGTAAAAACACACGTTTCGAATTGATAGATGAAATGACATTAAGCCTTTGTTTATTTGGCTCTCACCATAAAAAATAAAAGGACCATAAAAGAAAGCTTTGGAGATAAAGATAAGAAAACTGACATTTAACAGCAATTCCATTTCTAAAAAGATGGCTTAAAGAAATAAGTGGACAAGTGAACAGATAAATGTACAAAGGATGTGCATTTAGGATAACATAGTTACCTCGTGGGGGCGTGTGTGTGATAAGAGCACATAAAATCTACTCTCTTAGCAAATTGCCAGTATATGTGTGTTTATATCCTCTAAAAAGAGGCATCTAATAAATAAATTAGGATATATCTATACCAAGGAACACTATGTGGTCATTAAAAATTATGTTGTATACCTACACCTACTAATATGGAAAAATGTTTAGGCTATATAAGTAAAACAAAAGGGTTCCAGAACAGCATCATACTATGCAATTTTGGTCCATTATGTATACATTGAAAAGGAGAGATATAAAAACATTAACAGTGGGTACCTCTACTTGATTTTTCATTTTCTTTCTACTCTATATTGTTTGCATTATTTTTCTGCAATGAGCTTTTTTGCTGTATTATATTTATGTTTTGATACACATATAGAGTGAATTGATTACTAAAGTCAAGCCAATTAACATATCCATCATCTCACATAGTTACCTTCTGTGTGTGTGTGTGTGTGTGTGTGTGTGTAGTGAGAACATATAAAATCTACTTTCTTAGCAAATTACCAGCATACAAACTGCAGTCTTCATATTGTACATTTGCTCTCTGGACTTATTTATCCTACATAACTGCAATGAGCATGTATTTTTATATCAGAAAAAAATGATTTTGCAAAAGTTCTCCTGAACACTTTGCATATTTAAAAATATAAACTTGTGCCCCTGCTTTTCATCCCTCAAGAAAGATCAGAATTTTAGAGGCCTGGAGAAAACAAACACAACTGAGAAAGGTAGGAGGAGAAGACAGGCTGAGAAGAATTAAGAGTCTTTCCTCTGGAAAGAGGAAAGCAAAGGGGGCAGGAATTTTTGTCTGTTTTCCTGGTTGCTGCAGCCTCAGTGTCTAGAATAGAGTCTGAAACATAACAACTCAATACATACCTGTTGAATGAATGAACTACACAGACCATAGGAAGACCATGAACTATTAGTGAGAATCAGAGACCATCAGAAGCAAACAGCTGGGGAGAAGGGGACAAACCTGAAGTCTGAATGAGAGAAGATGAAGGCAAATAAAAGGCTCTATTCCTAAATGGTTATTTGGTGGAACAGAAGACCTTATTAAAGTTTTTCATGAAAAGAGACACTTAAGTGGGGATCTTTAAGAATAACATAACCAGTTTAAGATGTTTAAGATCAAACATCACGCTATGTTAGATCGAGGCTATGGTAGATGGAGGCTGAGCCAAGCCACCACAGCCAAGGATGAGCTTTTGTAGCAGCCATGCTAATGACATAATCTGGCTGTCCCTTATGTCTATAGAATGTTTTAAAATAGCATTTAACTTCTGTAAAGTTGGGTGAACCTACGGCACGACCTCAGAACTAGGACTTGAGCATCACTAGGGAAGCTAGCTGCGTGCTCCTCTCCGATCCAATTCCAATGTCCCCCACCCATTGGTAACCTCTATCCTGGGTATGTCTTCCCTTACCTTTTTTTTTTAATTTTAAAATTGTGGCAAAATCACATAATATAAAATTTACCGTTTTAACCATTTTTAAGTATACAGTTCAGGAAAGTACATTCACAGTGTTGTTCAACCAATCCCCAGGACTCTTCACTTTTCACAAGTAAAATTCTGTATCATGAAACAACCACTTCCCATATCCCCTCCCCCATCCTCTGGCAACCACCATGCTACTTTCTGTCTTTAGGAATTTGACTACTGTAGGTACTTTATATAAGTGGAATCACACAGTATTTGTGCTTTTTGACTGGCTTATTTTACTTAGCATGTCCTTAAGGTCCATGCATATTGTAGCATGTCACAGGATTGCCTTCCCTTTTAAGGCTGCAGAGTATTGCATTGCCTGTGTATACCACGTTCTGTTTAGCCATTCATCTGTACTTTGTTTATCCATTTATCTATTGATGGATATTTGAGTTGCTTTCACCTTTTGGCTATTGTGAATAAGGCTGCTCTGGCATACAAATATTTGTCCAAGACTCTGTTTTTAATTCTTTTGGGTATATACCCAGAAATAGAACTGCTGGCTTGTATGGTAATTCTATGTTTAATTTCTTGAGGAACCACCATGCTGTTTCCTGTAGCAGCTGCACCATTCTACATTCCCACCAACAGCACAAAGGGTTTTCAGTTTCTCCACATCCTCACCAACCCATGTTATTTTCTGTTCTTTTGATAGTAGCCTTCCTACTGGATGTGAGGTACTATCTTTTTATGGTTTTGAATTGCATCTCCCTAATGATTAGAGATGCTGAACATCTCTACTTGGCCATCTTCTTTGGACACGAAGATATTCAAATTCTTTGCCCATTTTATAATGGAAGTTGCTTCTCTGAGTATGAATTGTAGTTTCTTTATATATTTTGGCTACTAACCCCTTATTGGATATATGATTTGCAATATTTTCTCCCATTCCACAGGTTACCTTTTCACTCTGTTGATTGTGCCTTTTGATGCAGAGAAGTTTTAAATTTTGACGAAATCTAATTTAATCTATTTTTTCTTTTGTTGCCTCTGTCTTTGGTGCCATGTCCAAGAAATTATTGCCAAATCTAGTACCATGTATTTTTCCCTGTATATTTTTCTAAGATCCAACTGTAATCTTTTGCATGTGGCTATCCAATTTTCCTAATACTATCTGTTGAAAAGACTGTCCCTTTCCTACTGAATGGTCTTGGCATCCTTGTCAAAAATCATTTGAGGCCAGGCGTGGTGGCTCATGCCTGTAATCCTAGCACTCTGGGAGGCCGAGGCGGGAGGATCGCTCGAGGTCAGGAGTTCCAGACCAGCCTGAGCAAGAGCGAGACTCCATCTCTACTAAAAATAGAAAGAAATTATATGGACAGCTAAAAATATATATAGAAAAATTAACTGGACATGGTGGTGCATGCCTGTAGTCCCAGCTACTCGGGAGGCTGAGGCAGTTGGATTGCTTGAGCCCAGGAGTTTGAGGTTGCTGTGAGTTAGGCTGACGCCACAGCACTCTAACCCGGGCAACAGAGTGAGACTCTGTCTCAAAAAAAAAAAAAAAAAAAATCATTTGACCATATATGTGAGTTTACTTCTGGGCTTTTTTTTTTTTTTTTTTTTTTTTTTGAGAGAGACAGGGTCTCACTCTATTATAACCTCAAACTCCTGGGCTCAGGTGATCCTCCCAACTCAGTCTACCAAAGCGCTGGGATTACAGACATGAGCCACACCACTGGGCTCTTTTTTTAAACTATTAACTAAACTCCAGGCTTTATTCAGATTTCACTATTTTTTCCATTAACATCCTTTTTCTGTTTCTGAATCCAATCCAGAATATCACGTTACATTTAGTTGTCATGTCTCCTTAGCCTCCTCTGGTCTGTGACAGTTTCTCAGTATTTCCTCTTAATGACCTTGAGAGTTCTAAATACCAGTCAAATATTTTGTAGAATGGGTTTGCCGATGTATTCTCATGATTCAACTGGGTTATGGGAATTTGGAAAGAGTACCACAGAGGTGAAGTTTGTCTTTGGTTACATCTTATCGGGAGGCATGTGATATCCACATGAAAGCACTGATGTTAGCTGGTGTTTGCCATTTCTCCATTGTAAGGTTGCCTTTTTTTCCCCTTTCCATACTTTATCCACTGGAATTGAGGCACTAAGTCCAGCCCATACTTAAGGCAGGGGTGTAGGCGGTGTATGTTCTACCTCCTGGAGGGCGGAATATCTACATGGATTATTTGGAATTCTTTGGTAAGGAAGATTTCTCTCTTTTCTCTTAATTATTTTAGAAACTATATTTATTTAGTATGTAAACATCCTAGAAATGACTTAGTTTTCCTTGTTTTTGAACTTTTCCTGTCTACGAACATGAGTGATTTACAACATTGTGCTAATACGAGCAATGCCACTGTGAACAGGCCTGTACATGTTTCCTGGACTCGTGTGCAAGTTTCTTTAGGGATGATTCCCTAAGAGTACAAATGCTGGGTCACAGACCTTGTGTCACATATGCACAAGATAATGCCAGACTGTTTTCCAAAGTGGTTGTACTAATTTGCACTCTCCCCAGCAGTGTATGAAGCTCCTATTGTTCCATGTCCTCACCAACACTGGTATTCTCAGTCTTGTTAATTTTTGCCAATCTGGTGGGTATAAAATAATATCTCACTGTGACCTTAATTTGTTTTTTCCTGATTACTATTGAGAATCTTTCCATGTTTATTCATCATTTGTGTATCATTTTCTAAAAAATGCTTAATATCCTTTGCCCATTTTTCTATTGAGTTGTCTTTACTCTTGTTGATTTGTAGGAATTCTTTATACATCTGAGATCCTTTGTAAGATACATCTACTACAGACATCTTTGCTCCACTTGTAGCTTGTCTCTTCTCCACTCTGTATCACATGAAGAACAAGAGTTCTTATTTCAACATAGGCAAATTTATAGATCTTTTATGATTAGCACTTTAAATTTCTTCTTCAAGAAAACCCTCTTTCTATTCAACTTAAGGTAACAGTGGTGTTTTTTTCTAAATTCTAAAGTTTTTTACCTTCTATATTTATCTGGAGTTTTACATTTTTTTACCTTTTATATTTATCTGATTTTTGTGATATATATGTAAATATAATGATTTTCAGTATTAAAAACTCACATTACATTGAAATTACCAGGGAAACCATGGAGAAATGATACTGGGACCCTCAAATATCCTTTTAAGTGTTTAACTCTAGGTCCTCTGCCCAATGTGTCCCCAAACTAGAGGGTAATTCTGATTACCAATAACTTTCATAGACCCATACAACATTCACACACATGGCCACAACTGAGCCTTTTGCTTCTTCAAAGCACTAGCATACATGTTATTTAGTACAGTGTAGTTGATCAAAATAAATAACTTCTTTATACTTCATTTAAATCCTAACCAAGAGAAGCATCTCCAAACAGATTAAATTTACTTCAGTCCAGCGAAGGGGACAAAAGGTGTTATTCTAAAGCAGGACCCTCTTTATGTTCCAGAAGCCTCACGGTTGACCAAAATAGTTAGAAGTTATTAATACAAATGAGTAAGTAAAGGCAAAATTTGCCCCTAAGCCAAGAGAACCACCTTCTCCCTCTAAGAAAAAAAATAAGCCAAACAGTTCTCCAGTACTTCTCCACTTTAGTAAGGCTGACCACCATGATACTTATATATCTAAATATTTATTACAGGTTTTCAGTGATGTTTAGATTCTGAATTGTTTTTCCATAATGAAGTTAATTTAGGCACAGTGGTTTGCATTTTGTAGAAAACACTTATCTTTAGGACATAGATAGGGACAAGTATGATTTGCAAATGTTAAAAAGATGATTCCAAATCTCAGCTAACTTCCTCCCTAACTGCAACCACTCATTTAATCTTTAATGACAACAGAGACCAAAACCAACTACTTATACGTATCTGTGTGAGATTCTGGTGACTTAGAAATCCTTGAAAGAGGAGTAAACTGTGATTACTGAAGAGCTTAGAATATTGGCGAGGCTTAATTGCAAAGTACTTAACAGAAGGCCACAGTATTGTTTTCCTAAGAGGAGCTAGGAACTATAGATGTCATTTAGTAATGCATTGAAATGGCATTGCCTAGGATGAGTGCTGCACAGAAACTTCAGGTCACCTCTTCTCCACCTATTATTGTGGATAAGCTTCCACTATCATGGCATGGCCCTGTAAAGAAAAAAAAGTCTAATTAGAGCAATGAGTGGTGATTAATCTCACCAGTACAGAGGCAGCAGAAAACAATGGGAAAAGTACAGGCTTTGGAGTTTGATCCTGGCTCTGCCATTCAATCGCTGGGTGATCTTGGGCAAGTTTGTAGCCATTTTGAACCTCAATTTCCTCTATAAAATGGGGCTCATGGTGTCTATTTCAGAGTTTTTGTGAACACTAAATTAAATAGCATATAGTAGCCAGGCACAGTGGCTTATGCCTGCAATCCCAGCACTTTGGGAGACCAAGGCAGGAAGATTGCTTGCGCCTAGGAGTTCAAGACCAGCAAGGACAACACAGCAAGACCCCATCTCTGCAAAAAATAGGAAGATTAGCTGGGTGTAGTGGCACACACACGTAGTCCAAGCTACTCAGGAGGCTGAAGTGGGAGCATCACTTGAGCCCAGGAGTTCAAAATTACAATGAGCTATGATCAGGCCACTGCACTCCCGCCTGGGTGACAGAATGAGACCCTATCTCTAAATAAATAGCATAGAGTATATACATGTATGTACATATATATATACACATACATACCACAAAGACACACATATATTTATACATATATACACATATATATCTATATATATGTACATGTATATGTTAATATCTATATTTTGTACTATATTAATAGAGTATAGATTCTGTCTAGTACAGTCTAACTCCCAGTAGATATGTTATAAATGATTGCTATTAAAATGAGAAATCACAAGTGCTTTTTTAGCTGTACAAAAATAAACATGGGCCGGGCACGGTGGCTCACGCCTGTAATTCTAGCACTTGGGAGGCCGAGGTGGGTGGATCGTTTGAGATCAGGAGTTCGAGACCAGCCTGAGCAAGAGCGAGACCCCATCTCTACTAAAAATAGAAAGAAATTATATGGACAGCTAAAAAATATATATATATAGAAAAAATTAGCCGGGCGTGGTGGTGCATGCCTGTAGTCCCAGCTACTCGGGAGGCTGAGACAGGAGGATTGCTTGAGCTCAGGAGTTTGAGGTTGCTGTGAGCTAGGCTGACGCCACGGCACTCACTCTAGCCTGGGCAATAGAGTGAGACTCTGTCTCAAAAAACAAAACAAAACAAAACAAAACAAAAATAAACATGATACAGTGAATGCCAATAAGGTAAATTTCTAGATGAGAAAACTGAGACTTTAAAAGGTTAAGTGACTCACCCAAATCACAAGGCTATTAAGTAACAGGGCCAGGATTTGAAACCAGGTCTAGATGATTCCAAAGCCTGGGCTCATCCTTTCTTCACTACTCTACACAGGTTAAGGAGATGATCCAAGGGACCACAAAGGGAAGACGTAGAATATCTCTTCTCTAGCACTATACACAGTGCTATGCACTAGTTATGTCCTTAATTTAAACCTGATGTAGAAATTTTTGATTTCATGAGTCTAAATCTTATCTGATAATCACACTCATTCTAACTTCTGGACTGCCATTAAACCAGTTAATAGCCTACCTAATCTCTCTGCTTCTAAGTTCAATTCAATCCCCACAGATATTTATTATGGAACTAGTATTTATAAGGCACCGAGGTGAACACTGTGTGGGTTTAAAGATTTGCTACATCGTTTCTGTCATCAATCTAGCACACACTGTAGTTCAAAAGAGTTAAGTACTTTGAAAAGGCATAAGCAAACAAAAAAAGAGCAGGGATGCGAAGGTGTGACTAACATGGGGTTTGTCCTAGAAGGACTCACAATAAGGCGGCATACTCTTCTCTAGCTTTATTTAAAATACCCTATTTTTACGCTCCATATTTTTTATTGCTCTAGGTCAGTGGTTCTCAACTGGGGGCGATTTAGCCTCCCACCCTCCCCAGAGGACATGTGGCAATGTCTGGAGATATTCTTCATTGCCCCAACTGTGTATGTATATGGGGCAGGGGAGGGGAGGAGTTTGTTGCTAGTGCTATCTAGTGGGTAAAGGCCACGCTAAACATCCTACGACACATTGCACAGGCCCCCACAACAAAGAATTATCTGGCCCCAAATGTTAATAGTGTCAAAGTTGAGAAACCCTGCTCTAGATCTACAGTGACAGATCTTCCTCTGATCTCCTAATGATGTTGGCACCACTCATTTGGCTCTTGACAAAACAGTGCCAAGTTTTATCTAGTTTCTCAGATATATCATATCTTCTCTCCTTACTAAGCTGTAAGCTTCTAGAAGAAAGGTACTAAGTATTATTCTTTGCTCATCCATAAGAGCATCTAGTATACTCTATGTGATAAAGAATTAGGGAATACATACTCAAATCAACAGACATTACCCTACATGGATTACACACTATGTTCATATGTAGTATGTGTGAGTTATCCCTCTAGTGGAAGCCTGGCACAAAGATAAGAGGGACAGTTCTAGCCTTAGGTGACCACAGTTTTCTTTAGATGAAGTTATACAGATTAAAAAACGTTTCTAATCATAAAGTCTAAGATGTTTCAACTTATAAATAACTGACTCCTTATCTCTGCAAAGTCTCTAAGGTAAAGCCATAAATAAAGGCTTTTAAATGTAAGATGTTTATGCTTTTAAATATCTTATTTATTCATCTTGATCAGTAACAGAAAGTTTCTATAATCTGGAGGAAAAGAAAATCTGTTCACATCAGGATTTTAAAAAACCCAAAAACCAACAGTCAGTCTTCCTTTTGGATTTTACTCCCAGAGTAAAATGTTATATCATGTAGGAAGTTGGATCTATAATGCAAGTGTTGTAGAGAGAGAAAAATCTGTCAGAATAACGTAACTTCCCCCAGTTGAACAGCAGTAAATTATCAAGTAAATTAATCCCCCAATTAAGGTATAATTCAGTTCTCCAGAAATACAGTTTATCTCTTGTAGAGATTTTATAGATAAGGTCTCATGATGACTAGATAAATGAATAAAAGTTTATTAGGTGGATGCCTTTCTCAGCCTCCATCCATCTGCACCCAGATATTAAAAATAAACAGCATTTTGCTAAAAAAAAAAAAAAAAAGTTATTATTAAAGAAGAGACTAGGCCAGGCGCGGTGGCTCACGCCTGTAATCCTAACACTTGGGAGGCTGAGGTGGGCGGATCGTTTGAGCTCAGGAGTTCAAGACCAGCTTGAGCAAGAGCGAGACCCCATCTCTACTAAAAATGGAAAGAAATTAGCTGGACAACTAAAAATATATAGAAAAAATTAGCCAGGCATGGTGGCACATGCCTGTAGTCCCAGCTACTTGGGAGGCTGAGGCAGAAGGATTGCTTGAGCCCAGAAGTTTGAGGTTGCTGTGAGCTAGGCTGACGCCACAGCACTCTAGCCTGGGCAACAGAGTGAGACTCTGTCTCAAAAAAAAAAAAAAAAAAGAAGAAGAGACTATATATTGAGATATTAATGATGTCTGATAAGGAGATTATATACAGGTAATTCTATTTTCTATATACCTTTTGTGTTTTCCATAGTTTTCATAATAATGAGCACATATTAATTTTATAAACAAAAATACATAAACATTATATGAGGAAAAAAATAGTTTGGATTTAAATAGCATCTTCTTTCCAAAGAATTGTCAGAATTGAAGTTGTTACATCCTCCCACCTGGCTCCCCCCAGGTCATTAGAAATATTGCTTTAAGAATGTTTCAAACTCAACTAAATCAAACATTCTAATGATAAACTTGTTTTGTTTCCAAGAAAGTGACTTCCCACAGGTTCCTATGAAGCCGCTGTGACATACCTGTCCTCCAGCTGCACAGGCAGCCACTAAGCCATACTGGCCTCCTTCTTTCCGTAATCTGTTGGCAGCTGTCATGACCAACCGACAGCCAGTGGCTCCAAATGGGTGTCCCAGGGACAGTGATCCACCCCAGTTATTAAACTTCTCCAAAGGAGGCACTCCAACCTGGCTCCCACAAAAGTAAAAACACAAAACGTACAGGTAAGTTTACTTAGGAATCAAGCCAGGCTCTTAGTAACAGGAAGTAAAGAGATAGAGAGAAATAACTAATAATAGACACATCAAACATAATTTTACTGTAAAAGAAAGTCTAGGTCATTGTTAAAGATAAGAGTCCATTTATCTTTCATCTAATGTTAAAATGGGAGGAACAAAAGACAACATAAAATTTTACTTTTATTTTTGCTAAAGAGTTTCCAGGAACTATTTTTAAACTAAGAAATAAATATATTTAATGAAACACAAAATTTTTCAAAAGAAGCAGCTTTTCCCTTCATATTCTTATTGGCAGATAACTAAGCACCAAATATTAATGTGCTTTGGAAATACATATACATATTTTTTTATCAGAAACTTACCTTGGTTTTTCTACCCATGTAGTTTTGTGCAAACCAATCAGAATCCATGGCTTTAAAGTTAGCCAAAATTTGACCCTAGATGGGAAAATAATTCAATAAGGACCTTGTTATTAATGTTCCTCTAGGCTTTATTTTAGGCATGGATTTTTGTAACTTTAAAGTTGAGTCAATCTTTAAATCAGTTTTCAGTGAAAATTATCCAAAGAAACAATCTGGCACTTTCGAAGGGCCTCAGAAGGAATGTGTTCCAACACCGTATGTGTGGCCCTTGGTTCCCTCTTCTTTCCCCTCCCAGCAATCTAAGTCAGTACTTAAAACATAAAGCTCCACCCCTGTTTGACTCATATTATAAAATCATGTCTTGCTCTCCCCCACAAACATGGACTACATTTTTTTTTTTTTAATGACTGTAGTTCTTTCATATGTGCCTTTCAAATGACTTACTGAGAAAGCTTCGTGAAATTCATAAGCATCAATATCATTCATGGTCAATCCTGCCTTTTCCAGAACTTTTGGAGTAGCATATGTTGGTCTGAAATGGAAAAATAATTAATATCTTAAAACTTTAATTTTTATCCCAAGAGCTCCTTCATATTCTCCAGACTGAGTTTTACGTGAGTATTTAATATCCTTCACTCACTCATTGATTCTGGTATACAAATATTAAGTGTCGGGGATACAACGGTGAAGTGGACAGACATGCCCTCTGCTCTTACTAGGTTTATATTTTATAGTCAGGGAAAACAGGTAATAAACAAACAATGAAGGGTAAGGACAAGCTAATAAGATAAAAAGCTAGAAGAACGGAGTTCAAACGGCAAGGCGGGGAAAGGTCACAATGGAGGACAGTGAGGCTAGAGCCTTGTGAGGGGGAGACAGTCTAAATATCGGGAAGCTCTTGTAATAGGCTATTAAGATTGTGTAGCAGAGTGTGTGATAATATGAAAAATCACTTATAACATCTTAATGAAAAAAGAATGCAAAGTTATATATACATAAGTAAAATGTGTAGAAAAAAATAGAAAATAGTCCAAAACTATAAATTATGTCCAACATAAAGGATTATTATTATTTTTTTAAAAACCCGCCCACAAACCAATTATGAACTCAGTGAAATAAATGTGGGTAGTCAAATACTTCTGATTATAGTCCAAGGATATAAACTGCTACATACCCAAGTAAAAGCTGATCTTTTGGATCCTGAGACACATACACAAAATCCCTAAGTAAAATACAGAGAGGTTAGCTCCAGTAATAAAATAAAGAATTCAGAGGCAATTCACTTGAACGTGACTTTACCTCAAATATGCCTTCGGCTTATAACCCATGGCCAGAGCTTTTTCCTCTGCCATAATCAGCACTGCAGATGCGCCATCAGTCTGAAATGTTAACCAGAACAATAATGTTAAAATTCTGGAGGTCTTTCTACAGCCATCTTCTATGTCCTGCTCCTAAATCTACTAACTCATTATACTTAAACAGTGATTCTATACAGCAACACTTACTTCATCATATCCACCACTAAATCACAATTCAAACACACACACTGACTCATTTCTGGAGCACAAGGGCTGACAAGCCTTTTCAAAAAGTATTATAATTATCAAAATGGACAAAAAGAGCAAACTTTAAAAATATGCACTCATAACAAACATAAGCCAGAGTTTCCAGCCTTTGGCACAAAATATGAGCTAAAATAAATAAACCTCTTATTTGTTAAATTTTTTACATTTTTTGGGCTGTTTCTCAGCTACATCCTTCCCGTGGCTTCTAAGTGATTTTCTTCTACTTATAAACTCTGTAACAAGCAAACCAATAGGAGAAGAAACAGCTGAGCAGCTGAGAACATTAGAACCACAGTCTTCCCTCTTTGGACATACCCCATACATTTCTTCCCCAATGACAAAAGAGAAGTTAGGGGACAAAAAAGTACCCCTGTAGAAAAAGTCCTTTCGCATTACTTCAAAAAAGAAAAAGATCCCCCCAGAATCTAGAATCCCAAAGAAAAGGAAACAACTCTGTATAGTTTGCCAAATCAAACAAGTTCTACCACAATGTACTACATTTTTATAACCTAGCAACCCTAAAGACTATGTAGCCACCAACAAGGTGGCCATAAAGCCTGGAAAGACAGATGATAATACATAATAAGCAATTTATGGACATTGTATTAATAATATGTTCAATGTGCCGTCATGCAAAACTGAAACGAATGAATCAGTGCATCAACACATTTCTGAAAATCCATGTATCTGTGATATATTGCCGCTGGTGATCTGTCTCTCTGATTTTCACTGAATAAACCTAGACCTTTAGCAAACCCCAAAAGTAATCAAGGGGATTCAGGTCTGGCAAGTGTAGCCCATCATTCAATTTGGTTTTGGAAATGATCATCTAACCAGTCCTTTACCACTTGAGCTTAATGGGGTGGTACACCATCCTGTTGGAACCACTCCAGGTCCCCGTCCCCTAGCCCATTGAGAGCAGGCATTAGCCAATTACTGTGGGCAAGTATGTCACACATCTGCCTATATTTCCAGACTTTATGGCTGGGTAGGGGAGTTATACTGTAAGAGAAACATTGACCAGCTGGCCTATCTCCAGAAGACTATGCCCAAGGTGAGTAACTACACTTTACAAGCAGCAGCAGAATCAACAAGGGTGTTTAATTGAGGAGTCAAAAAAGCAAAGAAGGATACCAAGCTACCTGGGCATAAGTAAAAAATATAAAACAAAACAAAAGACAGGGCTAGATTTATTCCATGATGCTTACGGAAAAATAATTTTTGGGTCAGTATAAAGCATCATTTTCTAACAATCAGAGCTAGAAAGGTATCCTGTTACTCCTTCTACCTACGTTTTCACGTCTTCTATGACTGCCTAATTCATATCCTATGCTCCAACCTAGCTTTTCTCCAAAGAGGCCCTTTGCTGTCATACCTCCTTGATTTTCCATTTGCCGTTCCCTTTGCCTAGAATGGTTTTTTCAACACCTCTTCATCTGGCTTTATCTCTCACTTCACGATTTGCTGCTCAGGTGGTACCTCTTCTAAGATACCTCTCTGACTACCCTTGTCTGGGTCAGGGGCCCTCTATTTATTTTCTTCAATAGCCTATGCTTACAGCCATCATAGCACTTTCTCGCTATATTGCAATTATCCGTTCTTTTCATCTCCAGGGCCCAGCACAGGCAATAAAAGTTTTTTGACTGCCTTAGTGCCTGAAAAGAATAGCTTTTGTAGCAGAATGGTGGCTGGATTAGGTGATTTCTAAGGCCTTAAAACTATGATTCTATTTTTTTTAATGATTCCACTTTAACATCATCTTTATAATGTACAACTATATTTTTAAGCCTCTATTCATAGTACACGCCAAAAAATCTATTTTAGGCTTTTCTATGAAGAGTATAGAAATATAAGTCACTACTAAACACAAATAGCATTGACAGTTACCAGGAAAGAAGAATTTGCAGCTGTCACTGTGCCATAGGGCTTGATGAACGCAGGTTTTAGTTTGGCCATCTGCTCCAGTGAAGAAGGACGGATACCATTGTCTTTAGTAACTGTATCTTTTCCTATAAAAACAAGAACTTTTTAACTCCAGGGAACTACAAGCATTATATATTTTTTCCAGAGAAATATGCTTTAAAAATTACAAGAACAAATGAAATATAAACCTTTCTATTCACTAGAAAGGAAACCTTTTATAGTTATCAAGATACTATCAAATTTTAAAGTAAACTCTTAAGACATTTGAGAAATCATCTAAATGGTTTACTTAAAAAAAAGGACATCCTATTTTTTTAAGACATTTTTTCACATTTGGCTATTCTATACATAAGTCAGATGAATCAGGACTTTTAAAAATTGGCATATATGTATTAACAAGAACAAAAATATATAAGGAAGATCTAAAAGGAGACTCTTACTTGTGAAAAAAAATGTTTACCTATTGTTATATCATAAATTGAAACTTGAGTCCATGTTTAAGAATAAAGACTTAGCATTATGGAAACAGAACCAACACACTTATTAAAGTCTTTTTTTGTGTGTGTATTTTAGGAGCAATTCAGAACTCCCTAAAAAGTATCATGAAGCATCCTGTTTTACCAGGTACTTTGAAGGGTATAACATCAGAAAGGAGCCCTTCATCCTGTGCCTTCTTGGCCAGACTGTGAGAGCGCAGTGCATATTCATCCTGTTCCAGTCGGGAAATAGCAAACGCAGCAGCCAGTCGGTCTGCAGAGTGGCCCATGGTCTCACTGGTAGAGAACTCAGCCACCGCAGGGAGCTAGGAAAGGAGACATCCGAAGAGCAGGGACACTGTTAACAGGTGTTATACGATAGTTAGCATTGTTCCGTGTTATGTGGAAAAGCTAAAATCTGTTTGTTTACCATCTATAAATTAAGACCAAAACAAGGAAAGCAACCAGCTCTCTAAAGAGCCCCCTGACAAGGGCTCATAGATGCAAATTTTCTAACCACTATTGCTTTTTTCCCCCATCGTGATCAAATAACCCTTCCCTATAATTAAGAGAATCTACTACTATTAGAGCATACCAGAGCCCACACTGTCATACCTAATTCTAAATATCTGCAGTGGGATGCTCTGGCAACACAAGTCTTTATTTACATAAAGTTCACAAGTCTTACCTCAGGTGACAGGAAATTCAATCTGAATTTAGAGATTAAAGACAGTCTCTGGCCCAGGGTCTTGGCCTTATTGAGATCAAGCATCATTTTCCTCATTTTTCTTGAATGACGAATAGGGACATCTGACATTAACTCTACACCACCTGCCACGACCACATCACACTGGCCAGAAGCAATCAAGCCAACACCTACAGGGCACAGGTTATAGTTATATAAACATCTTTTGCAGAAAATAACATACCACTGAAATTTAAGCTTCTGGATTAAAAAGTTGGACAACAGTTATCAGCTTTGTACATCTGTAATTAAAGTTTTCACCTTTTCAGAGGGATTGAGAATTTTCTAAAATTTTTTATATTTAAAATTTTAAAATTTTGAATTTAAAAAAAAAATTTTAAAAACATATTCAACACACTAGAGAAAAACAAGTTTCATTCAGCCATATGGGCATCAACTTCTGGAAACAGCTGTCAGATCAACACTCAAACAAATCATATTCTAAACCAGAACACCTTGTGTATTTTATATGTTCCCAGCTTTAGTTTTCAGAAAGATTTTTTTCCACAAAGAAAATGTTAATTTCTACTACAAGCCAGAGAAAGTCTAGCCTTTGAAATGTGAGGCAGCCCCCTTCCCTCTTTATGGTCACTGGCTAGTATTCTGTTTCTCTAACTGGGAGTTGGCCACACGCCGCCTGGAGTGGGGAACACCCCTGGTCACTGCCTCTGGCATCATTCCCTGCCACCCATGATGTGGGCTGCCCGGCCTGGCATTGATATTACTAAATGAGCACGTGATTACGAAATCTTTCAGGTTTCCTGTCGTTTCACACCAAGGGCTGATGCTACAAAATGTCCCACAATTTTGATAAAGTTTGTTAGGAGAATTTACAATGATTTATAAAAATGCCAAGGATGTGGGGAGAAAGTGAAGGAAGGAGTTACACTGTCTAAAACAGTGACCATTTACAACTATGGTGGTGGTGGAGGGAGGAGGACTCCATCTTAGTGGAGAAGTATCGTATCAGAATCACCTAGGTTTAAAACCTAGAAGGTTATAAACTATTCATGCCTCAGATTCTAAAGCACCCTCCTAGAGACATACTCCTCCAGTTGATAATCCCTACTGCAGCCAGACACACTGCTGATGGAGGAACTACATCAATGGCTGTATGCCTCACGTATGGAGAGCAGGAAAAAGGCTGAGAACTACTGCCAAAAACCAAAATTTTAAATGTGACCTGATTTTTTAAAAAACCTAAGTGTAGAGATCTGTACTAATCTTTTACTTCTGTTAAGAGTACTTTTTTAATGACCATGTAAAAGACAAAAAAGGAAAATCAAGATATACCTTGTGCTTTCATTTAAACATACCTGTGGTCATGGCTTGGTTGGCAGAGATGCAAGCCATGGTGACAGTGTGTGCAGGAGTCTTGTCAGAGAAGCCGGCTCCGAGTACAGCCTTCAGGAAATACAATGAATGAAACCATCACTTATAAAGGAAGTGCACCATGTAAATGATGCTCTGAGCACTACTCTGTGTGGTAAATCAGGAAAGGGCTTCAGTTTAGTATTCTATAGAGCAATATTTAAAATAAAATTAAGCCCATCATAGAAAGGGTTTACTAATTTTTCATCTTGCCATTAATTTACAGGCATTCTGCCAAATTCTTGGTGGCTGGTTTCTAGTGTGGCATACAAGGCTATAAAACTTTTCTATCTCACCTAATGTCTTAGCAATGCTTTGCTCAGAGCCTTCAAGGATATCAATATATAATTTGATTTTAACTTGCTTAAATTTTCAAATACACTTAAAGAAACCTGTTAAAGACAGTTGATGGAATAATGAAATATACTATGGAGTGGGGTCCTCATGATCTGTGTTCTCAGGCCTCATGATGAGTCATAAAGCTTAGCAGTAAAGCAAAAGTCATCAAACATGACAATGACTTCTGAAGAACTGACCATTCATAAGCAGAATTCCCACTCAGGACCCTGCCTGCTTTCTATCCCTCTCTCTGCTCACTGCCATTTCGTTGCTCTCACGGACCATCTGAAACTCCAGACAGCACACTGCACATCCAATGCAGACGAGAACTGGAAAACTTGCCAAATATATAGGAGTTCAACTTGATGAAAGAAACTCTGGAGAACTGCCCGAGTCCCAAGTGGGCCTCTGACAAATAAGGGTCAGACCAGTTAACAACTGAAAAAGAGAAAACTGGCCAGGCTGATGACATAATAGATGATTCAAAAGAGAATAATTTGTAATTTGAAATTGAAAAACTGAGGCCCTCCATTAATCTTGCAAAAATGGCACAGTATTATGATGGCACAGTAAACATCAAACATGAAATGAGGCCATCTGTAATTTTATCATACTATTAGGGATGTTATCCTGACAAAAAATCAATCAATGCCTGATTCCATTTTTGTTTATGTAATTAAGAATTACATAAATTATGTATTCTTAATTATGGAATTAAGAATTAATGCATAGGTACAATTATAAAATAACTTATTTTTATAATATTAAAGTTTCACTTCAAAAATACAGCTTCCCTGAGGTGGGAGGATTGCTTGAGGCCAGGAGTTTGAGACCAGACTGAACAACAGCAAGACCCTGTCTCTACAAAAACTAGAAAAATTGGCCAAGTGTAATAGCGCATGCTATTAATAGTCCCAGCTACTTGGGAGGCTGAGGCAGGAGGATAGGAGGATGGCTGGAGCCCAGGAGTTTGAGGTTGCAGTGAGCTATTATATGACAATGCCACTGCATTCTAGCCCAGTGACAGAGTGAGACTCTTTCTCAAAAAAAAATTTTTTTAATTAGAAAAATAAACCTTTCACTCCCCTCCAGTACACACCTACACAATATTTACTATGAAATTCTGGATCCCATTATGGGGAATTCATTTTTAGTGATCTTTTTCCGAAACTATTTAATTATCCTCAGAATACAAACTTTCCCACAATTTGGTAAGATAAATATGTTTCCAAAGTCTAGATTCGAGGTTCAATGTTTCCTAGCTGATTTTTACCTTCATATTACTTTTATACTATTTACCATGATCTATAGAAATAGAAATGTGTTATAGTGGTACATGCAACATGGCCTTATTCTGGTCTTTCCAGGTAGGCCTGACACTAAGTGTCCGATCTACTTTGCTGAAAACTACTGCCTGGCAACTGCACATCAGCCTCTCAATGTAAACCAATCCAAAAGGAGAGAGGCAAGTCTTCAGGGAACAATAGAGAAGAGCTCCAAAGTGGGGCAAGCGTAAGGGGCACTCACGTCATAACAGCCTAATCCTCATGAGGGCCTTTCTAACATGTGTTGCCCTTGGCCCTAGATGACTCTCAGGACTGAAAGAGCTTTAAATGGAGGTGGCTGCTAGTGACCCTAAAGTCTGAATAGCTCTCAAGGCACTAAGGGAAAAGAAGGAAGATGCCTCTAAGTTGGAGAGTAGGAAATATGCTGAGCCCTTTCAATAAGAGTCAGGTTCATGGAAACACCAGAAGCCTTTTAGAATTTTATATTAACATTATTAATACAGACAACAGGTCCTAAAGAAATTCTTTAACTGGAAATTATGTTAAATTAGGTTAAAATGCAACTTTAAAGTGACATCCTGTAACATATCTCCTCAACTCAACCTTTCCCGGTAGCCACTGAAAAAATAACCCAGAGCACAACAGAACTGGCATTGGTACAGGGCAGGGAGAGGGAATCAGCCTCGTGTCAATCAACAGCTGAGATCTGCAAATGAATGAAAAAGTTCCAGGAGAAAATCCAGAAAAGAACATTATGATTTTAATTTTAAGAAAGAAGAACTGAAATATAGAGAAAATTGAAACAAACCCAATATTTACTTTTTAAGTGCTCTTATACAAGTCACTTGGTTATACTTTTAGAATATAAAAGTTGAAAATATGTAACAGCTTGATGTACTCATGAAATTGTCACATTTGATACACCGAGACATGTGAAGGTCTAGGGAAAAGCAAAAAAATTCAGAGGGGGGGAAAAAAAATCTCTTCCTCTTCTTAATTCTCTCTTGCCCCCCAACAACATACAGTTGATTTTGTGGGTTTCAGTAATGCCAGGGCTTCCACAGTTTTAACATTTGCTGACTGGTACAAAGAGCAGAACAAATACTTTCAGTCCTGCTCATTTGCCCTTCTCTCCTGGCTGACAGCAATGGAAGTTATTACCCTCACAACGACACTTAACACAACAATGTGGCACGCACAGACCAGAAATAGGGAAAATGCTTAGCACGCTGAAACGTGCTGTGGTGCCAAGTTTATCCAACTAATCACTTTCAAATTCAAACAAAGCCCAGAAGATGTGTTTGGACTATACACTGTAAAATGCTTGTAGGACATGTCACAGAAAGTTCCAAGGCCTGTCATTATCTAGGTTGCCCAATAAACACTACATGGAGGTATGCCAAGTAGGGCAAAAGTAAACCCTTATGACATAGCTTAAAAAAAACGAAACTGCCTTACGTGCCATCTGTTCAACAGGAACAAATGAATAAGCAAGGCTACCTCCAACTAACAAAAACCAAGTTATGAAATTAGCTTTTTGCAAAATGTTGAAATTTTAAATTAATCAGAAGCCATGATATCTAACATTACTAAGAGTAACATCAGCACATTTTGCCATAATCTCTATTTTCCTAACACTAGAGACAAATTCCTAAACCAGCTCAAATAATTGATTTGATTCATAATAAAGTATAAAAATGTACTAACATATTAATACTATGTAATTTATTTTACAGCATAATTATTTAAATATTAAATAACATTTATTATTCAAGTTGTACAATCACATTTTAGGTCAAATGTAACTTTACCTAATAGATTTTAAAGGATTTTATGAAGTAAACTCTATTAGTTGAAATTCAAGTCAATTCTCTGATCAATCTCCAAACAACATAAAGTTTTACTCACCTCTCTAGCCACATTGCTTGTTTTTACTTCTTGAATAACTGTGCCAAAGATGATATAATCGACAACTTCCTTTGGGACACCAGTCTGATGCAACAGCCCCCTGGAAGCAGGAATCCAAAGCAAAGAAACATTTCACACATCAAGGTAGCACCAGAGATCATCATATAAAACATTACATTTCTTTGAAAACATCAGCCTTGAATCTAAAAGGGCAGAGATCATATCTTTTTTTTCTTTGACAGGTGTTTGATACCTTATCAAAGAAGAAATGAATGAAAGAGTGATTCAAAAAATTAACATTTGATGCTCAACTGGTAATGAGAAGTTAGAGGAGAAACATCAAAAATAATTTTGCATAGGATAAAATAGGTAAGTAAACCTATTAATGTTAGTAGGAACCAAAGTTTTCAGTAAAAAGAGAAAAGAAGACAAATATAAAATCAAAGAGAAAAAGTTACAGGTTTCATAAAAATAAATTTGAAATATCAATATAAATAAATAATTGAATACATATATTCTAGTTCTGCCCATAGATAGATAACTGAACCCAATAACATTCCAGCAGAAGTGAGTACTCCTTGAACCCAAACTTGGTATCTAACTGCTATTCCCCATTAAAGGGACAAGAGTTTTTTTTAAAAGTGACTGATACCAGGTCTGAGGCAAAGTACAAGAGAATCTCATTCATCTTTTTTGTGCTAAAAGGAAGGAAGCACTCAAAAACAAACGGGACATACCAAAAACAGGAGCATGGGTATACACATTTGTCAAAACTCATCAAACTACACACTTAAAATCTGTATATTTTATTGTATGCAAATTAGACCTCAAAAAATAATATTACACTAAAGAACAAAAGAGACACAGGAGCCAACTTGAAGGCACTGCCACAGATAAAATATGGGATAATCTGAGCCTTAAAACAAATAATGACTACACTTGGCTATAACATAATAAATAAACAAAAATCCAAAAATCCTCATCCATTAAAAAAAAAGGAAAGCTGTTCTTCACAGAAAAATGCCAGCCAATAAGTGTAGGAGGAATAATAGAATCAGAAAAACCATAAATTTGTAACCTCTAATGTGATAAATAATTAAGGCAAAAATGATCAATGGATACTAAAAACCACTTGGTCAAAGGTGGTTGGGAGGCCGGGCTCAGGAGTAGCCCATGCCTGTAATTCTAGCACTTTGGGAGGCCAAGGCAGGAGGATTGATGGAGGTCAGGAGTTTGAGACCAGCTGGGGCAATAGCAAGACCCCATCTCTACAAAAAAATAGAAAAATTAGCTGGGTGTGGTGGCGTGTGCCTGAAGTCCTGGCTACTACGGAGGCTGAGGGAGGAGGATCACTTGAGCCCAGGTGTTCAAGGCTGCAGTGAGCTGTGATGACACCACTAACACTGTAGCCCAGGCAACAGAGCAAGAATCTGTCTCAAAAAAAAACAAAAGGTTGTTGGGGGAACAAGATATTTGCATAGTGCTAACATATCACTTTACAGATTACTTACGAATTGTAAGAGGTAAAGTTTACCTTTACAATCAAAAGATCTGGCACTCTGACCACCATGATCAAGTGGTTAGATTTAGTATCAGGTATCATGTACCTCTTGATGTGATGGGATGTGTTGCTTTACCCATGAAGCATTCTTACGAAAAAAATGGTTAGCCTAAATCTAATCAAGCCTCTAGACCTAATCTCTAGTTTATAGGAAATTCACAAGAGAGGCAAGTTGAATATCCTCATGAAGAAACATCTAGAATGTGGGACATTCTATAAGACAACTGGTCGGAACTTTTCAAACAGTCAATGTCATGGGGGGAGGGGGAGAAAGAAATGTTCTAAATTAAAGGATACTAAAGAGACATAAAAAAATTTTTAAAAGACATTCTTGGAACAATTGGGGGGATCTGAACATGAGCTAGATATTAGAAGTTACGGAAGCACTGTTACCTTAACTATGGTAATGATACTGTGGTTAGCAATATCATTGTCCTTATTCTTATGAGATAAATGCAGAATTATTTAGGGCTGAAGTGTCATGATGTCTGTGACTTACTGTCAAATGGTCCAAAACAAATAAATATAGCAAGTATGGCAAAATGGTAACAATTATTAAATCTAGGTGGAGGGTATTTAGGTATTCACTGTGTTATTATTTCAATTTTATTATACATTTGACATTTTCAAAATAAAAAGTTCAGGAAAAACTTGCAAACTTCCAGTCTGGGATCGTAACAGCATCATTATCAGAAATAGAAAAATAAGCCAGCTTTGGTGAAAACATAATTTTGATTTTTGACATGCTGAGCTTGAAGTATTTAAGAGAGGTCAAATTTAGAAATTTGGGAGTCCTCTACATAAAAAAAATCAAGATTCAGTAGATGAGAGTTTTAAGGGAAAGTATGCATACAGAGAAATGCAAAGCTCTAAGGATTGAAACTTGCAAAATACCATTAAAATAGAGGAAGAGAGAGAGATTCAGTTTTTTTTCAAAGTAGAAAAAAATCGGTCAGGAGATAGAAGGAAAATCATAGATGCATAATATTAAGTCATCAACAGAAGACAGGTTGAGTACAGCTTACGCTGTCAAATGCTACAGAGTACACAGAGAGAGAGAGAGAGAGGCCTGAGAAGATATTGGTTCATTTTGCGATCACAAAGTCCTTATTAAGAGAAGATTCTAAAGTATGGTTACTGTAAAGCAATGGGAATGGAAATGACTATTATGAAATCAGGGAGAGGAAATGGATAGTAAGGAGAGAGAAGCAACTGCTACTTTCACTCAAACTTGAAGTCTGGCCGGAAAAGAAAAACAAACAAAAGTTAGAATGGGCAGAAAGTTCAACTGAAGAGTTTCTCCTTTTGAGAGTTAAAAAAAAGAACTTCATGTCGGATGGTGACATGTTATAAAGGACATCTCGAATGGGCTAGTGAAGGACCCCTGATTTCCACAGTATTTACCACAATGGAAAACACTGGATTACTAAAATGTCCTTTTGAGTTAAGTGAAAATGCTAACCAACACTTCTGAACTGGACACTCTGCCCTGCCCTGGTCTTTAGCTCCAAACCTCTTCAAGTGGGCTGCCACCCTGGAGGGTAGAGGTCCTGGAAAGAATCCTCTGAGTTGTGGGTTCAACCCTATCTGACCTGTTTGAGACTGCTAAGTGGAGCACACTTAACAGCTGCGCAATCCAGGCTTCTTGTCTGTAGTTTCCATAGTCTCTGCCAAGCTGTGGCCTGCAAAGCCATTTTAATCCGGAATTGGGCATTTTGAAATATTATATGACCATTTAGGAGAGATTAGCATCATCTCTAGTACTTCAGAACCAACAACTTTATAATTCTGTTAGTTGGAAATACAGTTTAAATAAAGGATTGTATTGTGCTCTTTGACCACTTAGCAAATAAATTTCAAAAGATAATTTCCTTCTGTGTTTGCAATGTTCAATATTTTAAAGCCTGACATGTTATGAACATTTATAAAATGGAATCTGTTGAATGACATAAATTTCAATTATAGTAAAACTGAAAAAATTTCTGAGAAAATGACAGCTGTTGTTTTTCTGATTAAATGTTATTTTCTGTTAACAACAACAAAAAAAAGAGTTTCTCCAAACTAGGAAAAAATTGTGGCTGGTTGAAGAACATAAAGGCAAAATGTCAATGAAAAAGGAATGAGATAATGCCTCATATGTTATTTCCACCCTAGAAACAGCAATACATTTAATGATTCTCACCAAATTATTCATCCAGCTCAATCTCATTTAACCACATCTAATTTTACATTTTTATGTGGTTTGTACATTACTCTTCAGGTCTCTTTCTAGATAAATATATATAATTTATTCAGCTACCCTTATATAGTAATTAAGTTCCTAAGAAAATCATCAAATATATGTATTGTGTTTAGGCTTATCAGTCTAGTCCTGTGGCTAGTTAGGGTACTCATTAAAGAACATTGTGGCTGGGTGCAGTGGCTCACGCCTGTAATCCTAGCACTTTGGGAGGCCGAGGCAGGAGGCCTGCTTGAGGCTAGGAGTTAAGGACCCCTACCTCTATAAAAAATAAAAAATTAGCTGGGTGTGGTGGCATGCACTGAGGTAGAAGGATCAATCAAGCCCAGGAATTTGAAAACACAGTGAGCTATGACGACGCTACTGCACTCTAGCCTGGGCGACAGAGCAAGACCCTATCTCAAAAAAACCAATACTGTTATGCAAAGACACCATTAAGCTTGCAAAATAAAGATTGCTGACATTCATGAGCTGCTTAACTTTGTGTACACAGATGGCTAAAATGAAGAATAAATTAATCTTATAACAGCTAATCGGCGTTTTTCCCTATCACACGGAAGTTAATATAGCCTAGATATGAAACTTTTATTGAACATGCTATTTTAAGCATAGAAACTGGAGAAAGTGTCTTTAATGAAATAAGAACTAAAATGAAACTGCATTTACTTACGTTAATGCTGCTCTAGCCAAATCATGTGGCATCAGGTCTCTATACCTGGAGAAAGAAAGCATAATTTAAATCAAAAACCTAGAGCTTCAATAAAAAAAAAAATTTTTCATTCTATTTGAAACACCTAGAGATCATGTAACACATGCTGCTGCAAATGCACTTAACTTTCCTATCCAAGGCAGTCCATCATTGCAAATGAAGAAATAGTGTGACTTTGTTATTTGTCATCCTTAAAAATCTGGCAAGCCTTAACTCCTGCTGAGCTTGCTAAGACAAGAGTCTAATAGAAGTGTTGTCCAATTCCTTACTGTTCGGCATGACATGTGCTATACACTCTTTAAATTTAAACCTCTCCTTTTTTTTTGGAGACAGGATCTCACTGTTGCCCGGGCTAGAGTGCAGTGGTGTCATCACAGTTCACTGCAACCTCAAACACCTGGACTCAGGTGATCCTCCTGCCTCAGCCTCCCAAGTAGCTGGGTAGCTGGGACTACAGGTGCATACCACCACGCCTGGCTAATTTTTTTTTTTTTTTTTTTGGGTAGAGCTGCGGTCTCACTCTTGCTCAGGCTGGTCCCAAACTCCTGGCCTCAAGCAATACCTCCGCCTCCGCCTCCCAAACTGCTAGGATTACAGGAATGAGCTACCACATCTGGCCCTAAAACTTTTATTTTAAAAGCATATTATTTATTTTGTAATGCCTAATGGGATATAGAGGATGTATTAGGACTTTTAAAGAAACTTTTTGAAGCAATTGGAGATCTACAAAAGAACTGGAGAGATCAGACTTTCTATATACCCTTTACCCTGCTTCTTTTAATGTTAACATCTTACATAGGCCGGGCGCGGTGGCTCACGCCTGTAATCCTAGCACTCTGGGAGGCCGAGGTGGGCGGATCGTTTGAGCTCAGAAGTTCGAGACCAGCCTGAGCAAGAGCGAGACCCCATCTCTACTAAAAATAGAAAGAAATTATATGGACAGCTAAAAATATATATAGAAAAAAAAATTAGCCGGGCATGGTGGTGCATGCCTGTAGTCCCAGCTACTTGGGAGGCTGAGACAGGAGGATCGCTTGAGCTCAGGAGTTTGAGGTTGCTGTGAGCTAGGCTAATGCCACGGCACTCACTCTAGCCTGGGCAACAGAGTGAGACTCTGTCTCAAAAAAAAAAAAAAAATCTTACATAACCATGATGTACTTACTAAAATTAAGAAATGAATATTGACACAATACTACTCACTAAGCTACTAACTTTATCTGGATCTCACTAGTTTTTCCACTAATGGCCTTTTTCCATTCCAGGATTGAATGAATCCAGGATATCACGTTATATTTAGTTGCCATGCTTCCTTAGTCTCCTCCAATTTGTGACAGTTCCTCAGTCTTTCCTTGTCTTCCATTACCCTGACACTTTTGAAGACTGGGGTTATGGAATGTCACAGAGGTGAAGTGCTCTTCACATTGCTGAACATCAGGGAGTGCATGATAGCAACGTCCCTTACTACCAGTGATGTTAGCTAGTATCTGCCAGTTTACCACACTATAAAGTTACTATTTTTCCCTTTCTGTACTTAATTTGTTACAAGTCAGTCATTAAATCCAGCCCACAATCAAGGGGAGGAGAATTAAGCCCCACTTCCTAGTAGAAAGAGTAACACAGAATTTGTGGACATATGTTGAAATCATCACAGTAAGTCATAAAAATCTGGGTGGAGATATACTTTGAGGCTATGCAAATGTTCTGTTTCTTCTTAACATTTCACCTATTTTAGCATTCATTTGTAGATCTTACTTGCAATAATTTTTATGTGATCCTATCACTCTGGTCCCATATATTTGGGGTTGCACTGGGCCAGGGGTTTGGACCAGCCCATCAACTCCAATTCTAATAATTCCCAGGAGGCCAAACCAGTGGACTACAGGCCCGTCAGAATGCCCATAACCCACATCTTCAGCACTCAAACTTCTGAGGAAGCACAAAAACAACGTACGTATCTCCAGAAAAGGAAAAGAGATCTCTATTGGAATGAAGCTCTCTAGGCCTACACTAGGCTTTCAAAATAAGGCTGTTTCAAGCTAAAACTACACTAGGCATGTTCATGAAGAGGATAAAAAACAAATGTTGCCATAATATTTCACCACTGGCTTGATTTATTCCATTAATTTCGTGGAAATGCTATCCATTTATTAGTCCACTAATAATATTATTACCTACTGAGTTACATTTACAAAGACCACTTTTGAAAGTACTCTAAAAGAAGGAATAAATAACATGATCATTTCATACTTACGAAGTGCCTGACTGCAAAAATGGAGTACGAACACCATCCACCACCACTATATTCCTTACATTGGGTTTGGCTAACGTCTTCTTCGATTTGGCCTGGCCAGCTTTAAGATAAAGTTAAAGAACTACTAACTAAAATATATAAAGTCAGATGATCTTTTACATTTTTAAAGACAGACATTCTAAGAAGAATTATATCATTCAATGCCAACCTGCATTTGCTATTAATTAAACCACTTCAATACTTAAAAAAAAAAAAAAAAGAGCTGAGAAATTGACTAGCATTCATAAGTTTCCAAATAACATGTAAGGTAAATAAAGCTTCTACCCAATGATGGGGTAATTTTGCCATTAATAAAACTGTTCATCTTTATTAAGTGTTTGACAACCTATTAATATTTCATTAGAAGTAACCAATTTTACACATAAGTCTGCTCTTAATATTAGAAGTCACAATGATTGACACTTCACTTTTCACACAGCTTGATGTTCTTACCTTTATCTGTAGAAATAAAGCCCACTTGGTTGATGACAACTGCTATTCTGCAAAAACTATTATACAATGCTTCCTGACTGTTTGGATCAATTTGCCTAAATACTTTTGAATCTCAAAACAGTAAAACTGCCCTTTAGTTTTTTTTAAGTTAAAGAATAAAATGTAAATATATGCATGTGGTTAAAAAAAATAAACAATACTAACCTATGGAAAGTAAAAACTAAAGTTCCCTCTTTATATGCCCTTCCCTGCCATGTTATTGCTATATATACTTTCAAATCTCTTTTTTTTTTTTGAGACAGGGTCTCACTCTGCTGCCCAGGCTAGAGTGCAGTGGCATCATCACAGCTCACTGCAACCTCAAACTCCTGGGCTCAAGTGATCCTCCTGCCTCGGCTTCCTGAGTAGTTGGGACTATAAGTGTGCACCACCATGCCTGGCTGATTTTTCTATTTTTCTGTAGAGATGGGGTCTTGCTATGTTGCCCACCCTGTTCTCAGACTCCTGGCCTCAAGTGATCCTCCTGCCGAAGCCTTTCAAAGTGCTAGGATTACAGGCATGAGCCACCTTGCCCGGCCTTCAAATCTTGTTTTCTTTTAATGCATGTACATGCATATACTGGTGCATTATGTATACTTTTTTGACAACAATATAGCTGGAAGATCTTTCTATGTTAGTATATTAAAATCTATCTCATTCTTTTCTTGTTTTTAACCTTGGAATTTACCTACCATCATCACTTCTTCATTGTTAGAGATAGAAGAAAATCCTAAATTATTGGGAATAAAATTTCGACAAACACCTTACCACACCCATTAACATCATAGGAAAATATTTATATAAATATCTACAACCAACTTGAAAGAAATAGTCATTAGAGCCAACAGTCATGCTAAAACGGGGTATAAAGATCATCCTGGCAGCTCTAATGGAGATGCGTAGGTGAAGGAGATAAAGGCAACAAGGAGGTAAGTGATGACACTGTGGCAAACCCAAGCATGTGGTGCTCAAGGCCAGGGGGTAAACGCAGTATCGGCGTGAATGAAAAGGAAGGGACCCATACAAGAGAGTTTATAAAGGAAGATGAGGCACCTTGGTGAGCAATCAGATATATTACAGAAAAGAAGGAAAAAGGAAACCAGGATTATGAAGAAACTTAGAGACTAAGAAAATATAGCTACTCTATAAGCCAGTGAGAACTGGTTTTCGAAAAAAGATGACTTCATTTTTAAACTTACTAACTTTGAGGTTATGGAGAGACATCCAGGTGGATATGTCCATTCAGCAGGTAGCTAGAAGATGGAAAACAAAAGCTCTGAAGAGAAGTGAGTGTAGACCAGAAAGTCATGAGATATTTGAAGCTTAGAGTACAGAAGAAAAGCAGAGAAATATTTTGCAATGCCTGTTCTCCCACAGCACCCTCCAAAGGGAGTTGCCCCTTTTATAGTCCTTGACAAAGGGAAAGCCATAGACAGCCATGTCCCTTAGCCCATTGCAAAAGCTGATTAGATTCAGAGTAGATACTGGACCCACCAACGATCAAGTCTTATTGTAGCCAACCAGTAACCTGTGTCATCTACCTAGCGATAAACTGTGCCAGTCAGATTCTCTCTCTAAGCAAAAAAGCATGGAAAGTAATACCAATTAGTTGAAGCTGAAAAGATGCCATGAGAAGAACCAGGGAGATGATAAACTGAAGTCACTTGTAAGCCAGAATTTATAAACTATAAGTGAGCAAAGAAGCCAGCAAGAAGGGTGACGAAGGATATAGAGAGAAGCAGAAGGGCCAGGAAAGGGACGTAACATGTGACACATGAAGAGACAAAGTAGCTGGCCCCCGGCACTGCTTGCCTGGTTCCTGACACCTTCCCTACACACAAAACACCTCAACCTTGAGAGTCCACTACTCACAATAAAAAGCACTTAGCTTTGTGATTTCCCTACATTGAGAGGGCAGAAAGAAGATGTGAGAGAGACAGTAACTTCAGTAGGAGAATCAAGAGAGAACAGTGTATGACAGCAAAAGCAGGAGAGTGTCAAGGAGAACAAGATGGTCAAGGAGCATAAGGAATGAAAACAGGCCACTAAATTTGAAGATTTGCAGATTACTTATGACTGACCTTAGAGAGATTAAAGTGATGAGAGCAAAGGGCAGATGACGCCATCGTGTCATTCTGCTTTCTAAGAACTGACAATATGTTCCTTTTATACACTTTGAAATTAAAATTCTTACCTCCTCTAACAAATTGCCTGCTTTACTTGGATCCACTTTAACTATCCAAAAGTATTTTCCACTACTCCCCAAAAGACTGGGGGGTTGCTCTTCATGTAACACAAGGAGAAGGCCCCCAGTCCCTATAGCTGTGCTCACACCAACCTCCTTGCCTTTACTCACATATTCTCCTATCTGTGTGGCCCCTTTTTGCCCATCTAATTCTTACCTATCTCTTTGGGCTTAGTTCACGTTCCACCTCCTAGTAAAGCCTTCCCTGATAACTATAGCTACTTGTAGTTCCTGCCTCTGAACTTCTATGACAACCTCTAAGGCAAAAATGGGCTATTCTAAACAATTTAACACATTATAAAGTAATTAGACAAATTCTACAAGCCACATTTAAAAAATATTTGTTCTTTATTATGTAATGAAAGGTCATCCAAGGACTCTCATTCTGTTTCATATATACAATGACTCCTAACCACATCAAAATTTTCTCAAGGGCAAATAATACAGCTCTGTTTTATATATTCCACAGTGCTATGGGCACAAAGTAGCAATGAATTATAAGAATCTAAATTGGGAGTTATAATATCTGGGTTCTAGGCTCTGCTTGGCCAATTTTTTTTTAATTTGAAAATATGGAAGCTAGACTAGATGACCTTAAAGGCTCCTTCCAACTCCAAAACCTAGGATTCACTGGCTGACTGACATATATCCTACATTCTCTATATATAATTAAAATCAAAGAAGATAAAAGATGTGTCATGTATTATACAACTGCTATATACGTGTGTGTATACACAGATCAATATATAGATATAACCATCAAATCATTCAAAATTTCCAGACACTTGCATTTCCAGTCTATCAAATGACTAAAAACATCAATAAATCCTGTACCTCTCTATTTTAATTCCTTCATCTAACAGCTGTGTCAGACAGGGATATTCACGTGAGCTCCAAGAGGAGTCAGTTATAAAATTACTGCCACCTAAAACCTGCTCAGCATAGGCATATGCCTGCTCCCTCCCCTCAAATCAGCTTGTCACAGTCATCTGTCTTATCATGTGCCTTCCTGCACTACTGTCATCATCAGTGTTAACACAAATTACTTGTAGGACACTGTATTAGTCACTGAGGACATAAAAAACTAAAGACTCACAAGGGCTTACAATATAGCTGTAAGAGACAGAAACATCAAGAATAGTTACAGAGGAGCATAAAGAATAGTCTAAATACCAGATATTAATAAATGCTTTCCCCTGTTGGTATTCAGAATGACCTTCTCCCAGTTGGCAAGGATCAGGTCTATTTGTATGACTTTGCAAAGCAAAGACCTGGGTGAACATCAGAATTAGGGAAAAGGTGAAGTAAGACAGAAAGTATTCTTTATGGGGTTAATAGAAATCTATATTCTAGTTAGAATTTAGAGGCCACAGGAAATATATTTGTTACATGACAACACGAAATTTCTCTAGTGGGGATTAGGCAACAGACCTCTGATAATTCGAGATTATAGTTTTCAAAGTGCTTTAAGAGATCTTCATAACTGTATGAGGTTGACAAGACTAGAATTATTATATTTCTTTTTTAGATGAGGAAACTAAAGCACAAGGAAGCAAAGCATGCAGTGCAAGGCCACATTGCTAGGAAAAAGGAGAACTGGAAGATAGCATAGGTTTTCGGAATCCTGGAAGGTACTTTTTCTATTTGTCAGGGTGTTTTTAGCACTGATCAGTGAAGATATATATCCACAGCAGATTCTGCAAAAACCTGCAGTAAAAAAGCCCAATTCATTGAGTTTACCCAGGGTCTAAATGACCATATAAAATCAACAAATGTCCTTACTCTTTCATTTCATATATTAACCTTCTTTTGTTAACTAGTTCCCCAATCACCTCTATTTCAGGAATGGGTCCTCTTGTATATGGGATAAGAAGATATTCATCAACAGAGAAGCATATCACTAACTGCAAATTTAAAAAGTTAACTTTTGGCTCTACAAAGGTCTCAAGAGGTATGCTAATCATCTCCAGGACTGACAGCCAGAGGGTGAATAAACTGAGGTTTATGGTTTAAGGTTTATGGAACCTCCATGACTCCATCAGTTTCAAATATCAGAAAGCAGTCTCCTGGCAACATCTTCAAGCCCAATCCTAAATAATGTAATATCATTATTGATTGGCTCTATAATTCTTTAATCGGAAGACAATAATAATGTTCATGTTGCTCATAAAAATGGGAGAATTAGCAAATTTGTTTTGGTTTTTATCCAGAATTCACAAAATACAGAATCTAGAATCTAACATTTAAATCAGAAATGTTTATTTTATAATTACCATACCTGGGGCAGCTCGCAGCTGGGAGGAACAGCTCAGAAATCTTACAGCTAGAAGACAAAACAAACTGTTTACAAAAAGGAATACCATTCAGTGTCTATCTAAGGTGCTTATAATAAATCCAAATCTAATCTTAAAAAAGAAAAAATTAAACTTACGAAATCTGAGGGCCCATTTTGATGTACTAGGAAGATTTTTTAAAGTGCAAGTCAAGATAGTAGTCATTCTGAAATCTAAAAAGAGAACAAAAATACATCCTGGGTTAGTTGAACAAGTTGTAGCTTATATTGTTTTCTATAAACTCTGACAACCTCATTCATGGGTACTATAAAATGCTATAAAATTTAATGTAGCATCAACTATCCTTTCTATAATAATATTATAATAGCTACACTGACATAACTTTCATATTGTGCCAACCACTAGTCTAAGTATTAACCATCTATCCTCACAACGATCTATGAAGTAGGAATAATTATTAGACCCTTTGTAAGAGATGAGGAAACTGAGATATGAAGGGATTGAGTGAGTTGCCCAAAGACCCACAGCTACTGAGTGGCAGAGCTGGGATTTGAACCCAGGCAGTTTAGCTCCAGAGTCTGTGCTCTTCTTCAGTGCCAAAGAAGTAGAGACTGCTGGGCATGATCATGAAACCACCAGTGTTCATTTCATGATTTTGAAGGTTGTATTGTGATTACGTGGAAGGCTTTGTGGAATGTGTGCATTTGAAAGGAATACACACAAAAGTATTTAGGGATGGTGAAGGATCATGTCAACAACTCTCAACTGCTGCTAGAAAAAAAAGTTTGTAGGACTGCACTTGCAACCTTTTCCTAAGTTTGGTACTGTATTGTTTCAAATAATAAAAAAAAATTTAAAGGACACATAAAAACCTATGTATTAAAAAATATTTAAAATAAATTAACTATTCACCCCACAAAAAAGGCTAAATTCCTAACAATGGGTTTCTACAAATCACTAAGGAAAAAAACGGGAGACAAATGGACACAGGATATGGACAGACAGCTCTCAGCAAAGGAAATACAAAAGGCTCTTAAATATATGAAAAGATGTTGAAAAGAAATTCAAATTAAAACCACATAGATATAACTGTCAAATTAGTAAAGGCTCAAAGGTTTGTTATGCACTGTCGGTAAGAGTACACACAGACACTCTCATACACTGCTGCCAAGAGTATAAATTGGTCCAATCCCTATGGAGGGCAATTTGGTAATTATCTGTCAAAACTACAACTGTACCTAACTTTTAATCCAACAATTCCACTTCCATGAATTTACTTCATGGATATCACTTATATCACTTACACACATGGGATATGACCTATGTTGTCACTGTAATAGCAAAACATTAGAATAACCAACAAATAAATGGTTAAGTAAATCATGATACAGCAACCCAGTGAAATATTATGCAGCTGTAAAAGATAAGGAAATGATATATAGCAATATGGAACCATTTCTAAGCTAAATTTTTTTTGAGAAAAGGCATATAAATTTATTTAATGTGTATCCACAGAAGAGAATCACAAAAATAATATTTACATTTCCTGCATCAGTATAAAATACCCCTGAAGTATTTAAAAAAATGTTAAAAATAATTGTTGGCTGGAAGGAAAGGAATTGAGTAACTAGGGGACAAGAGTGGAAGGAAGACTTGTCATAGTACATCTTTTATAATGTCTTAATTTTGAAACATGTTTTAACTTATAAAAAGAAAAAACCACCAAAGAACAAACTCGCAAGATTTGCCAATGAAGGCTTTAGTAACCAGCCTCCAAGTTGGCCCCCAACAATCTCCACCTCTTCACAGTCTTGTATAATTGCCTCCCACCCTATACCATAGTTAGTCTGTATAAACAACAACAAAAAAATGTCAGAAGTGATAGCATGTCACCTTTGACATTAGACTATAAAGAAACTGTAGCTTCTGTCTTCCTATCCCTCTCTCAGATCACTCACTCTGAAGGAAGCCAGCTGCCATGTCACGAGCAGCCTCATGAAGAGGCACAGGGCGAGGAACTGATGTCTCCTGCCAACAGCTATGTGAGTGAACTTGGAAGCAGATCCTCTGGCCCAGGCAAACTTTCAGATGACTCCAGCCCTGACCAGCATTCTGACTGCAATGTCATGAGAAACTCTAAATCAGAACAACCCAAGTTCCTAACCCTCAGAAACTGTATGAGATGATAAATATGTATTATCTTAAACTGCTAAATTTGGGGGTAATTGTAACAGCAATAGATAATATAAAAGCCTTAAGATTTAACATCTCTTGGGTCTTTATAGACTACAAGGAGGATGCCCTATAGCTTCCAAAAAGAAAAAAAAAATTACGTGTTCCGCCGGGCGCGGTGGCTCACGCCTGTAATCCTAGCACTCTGGAGGGCCGAGGTGGGCGGATCGTTTGAGCTCAGGAGTTCGAGACCAGCCTGAGCAAGAGCGAGACCCCATCTCTACTAAAAATAGAAAGAAATTATATGGACAGCTAAAAATATATATAGAAAAAATTAGCTGGGCATGGTGGCGCATGCCTGTAGTCCCAGCTACTCGGGAGGCTGAGACAGGAGGATCCCTTGAGCTCAGGAGTTTGAGGTTGCTGTGAGCTAGGCTGACGCCACGGCACTCACTCTAGCCTGGGCAACAGAGTCAGACTCTGTCTCAAAAAAAAAAAAAAAAAAAAAAAAAAAAAAAAATTATGTGTTCCAAACACGTGGATTGGAAAGAGATGGAGGAGACCAAGCTTCAGGCTCACCAGCCTAGGGATATTCAAGGGACTCTGGCCAGGAAAACACAAAGAGGCCCATGAGATGGACACCATCATTTCCAGAAGTTACTTACAATGCCACAAGGGTCTGGGACACAAATTTCCCTAAGGAAAGTTCATCTTGAAATAAAATTCATGAAAATAGTCAAGGAAATGGAAAAAAAAAAAAAGAGAGAGAGAGATCTTGCCCTAAAAAACTTGCTATGAAGCACCAGTA
The DNA here is from genome assembly GCF_041146395.1 of Eulemur rufifrons. Lineage (NCBI taxonomy): Eukaryota > Metazoa > Chordata > Mammalia > Primates > Lemuridae > Eulemur > Eulemur rufifrons. The sequence continues at coordinate 96,091,596 of NC_091001.1, forward strand.
ATTAAAACACAGCAGTTCACAGGAATAAATGAAACTGGTTAACAGAACAAGATGTAGAAAGCTCAGAGACATACCCATGTATACGAGAATTTATTATATAACATTTCAATTAACTGGGAGAAAGATGAATTATTCAATAAATTCATTGAGAAAATAACTAAACATTTGAAAAAAAAATTAGGTTCCTAGCTCATATCATAAGTACAAATAAATGCTAGATTAAAGATCTAAATATATACTTTTTAACTATAAAAGACTAGAAGAAAATATCAGAGAATATTTTCATAATTTAAATGGGAAAGGGAGTCCAATATATGGTGCAAAACCCAGAAGCTGTAACAGAATGTAACCAATAGATCTGATTACATAACCATTTAACATACATACACAGCAAAAGATACTAAAATCAAGTCAAAAAGCAAATGACAGATTCAAAGAAAATATTCATAACATGTAAAACTATAATGGAATCTGTGGTTTTTACTCCAATATCCATTTCACCCCATTAAGTAGTTGCCATATGTGGTTTACATGGGATTGAATCCAGCCCAACTCTAGGGTTTAAATCAATCAGAATAATCTTATTCTCTCTGCCAAGATCATTGATTCAGGTAACCAAGGCCTAAAACAACACTGCATAGTACTGGTCCATTGGTATTGACTTAGGGATGGATTAGTCAGTCTAACATTCAAGTCTTCTGTCTAGAATTCTGGAACACAAATCTTTTCTTCTGAAGCTTGGCATAGTTAACAGCAGTTTGCAAACATTAACAAAGCTAGTCTAAGGTAGAGCTAACACCAAAAGAGGACAGAGCTGAGAATTTCAGAAAAAGATGCTAGAGCCCTTAAAAATATTAAAAGCATGGAAACTCTAGGCTAGGGTAGGCTAGGCTTGAGTATCATATGGAACTATGGAAAGGCATGAAGTTGCAGGCATCTGGGAGGGAGCAAGGGAAAGGAGGAAGGGGCTAGGCAAGTAATGAAAACAAGATGGGTGGCTCTAGTAGTTCATTATTACATCATTAAGACACAATGTAGGGTTGATTGATTTTTTCTTGCTGATTTTCCCCGAGTTCTAAATAGATTCTAGTTATCAGTCCTTTATCGGATGTGTAGCATGCAAAAATTTTTTCCCATTCTGTAGGTTATCTGTTTCCTCTCGTGACAGTTTCTTTGGCTGTGCAGAAGCTTTTAAATTTAATTAGGTCCCATTTATTTATTTATTTATGTTGTTGCTGTGATTGCCTTTGGAGTCTTCTTCATAAATTCTTTGCCTAGGCCAATGTCTGTAAGAGTTTTTCCCACATTTTCTTCTAGAATTCTAATAGTTTCACACCTTAGGTTTAAGTCTGTTAAAGCTGGAACCCATTCTACTAAGTGAAGTATCCCAAGAATGGAAAACAAGCACCACATGTACTCGCCACCAAACTGGTTTCACTGATCATCACCTAAGAGCACATTTAGGAATAACATTAATCAGGTGTCGGGCAGATGTTGGGGAGGGACGGGTGTATACATACATAATGAGTGCTATGCGCACCGTCTAGGGTATGGACATGCTTGAAGCTCTGATTGGGGGGGAGTAGGGGCAAGGGTAATATACATAACCTAAACTTTTGTACCTCCATAATATGCTGAAATAAAAAAATAAAATAAATTTTAAAAAAAGACACAATGTAACAGTTAACAGACTCTACTGCCAGACTAAGTCCAAATCCTGGCTCCATCCTAGCCGTATGACCTTAATAGAGTTACTTAACCTTTCTCCGTCTTAGGACCATCATCTGAAAATGTAGATAATTCTAGTACCTACCACACACATAGAGCCGTTGTGAGGATTTTACATATATATACACACACACCATACAAACACACACACATATACAGCACTTAGAACAGTGCCTGATAGTAGTAAGAATTATACATGTTAGTAAGGATTATACATAGTAGTAAGAATTATACATGTTTGCTGTTATTATTAGTAGGTAATGATATAAATGTATTTAGTTCCCTTCTATATAAACCATTGTACTAAAGTGCTGAGCATAAAAGAAATATAACATTTCTGCCCTGATGGAGTTTACAATTTTCTTGAGAGCACAGGGAACAAAAAATGGAGTCACATGAGTGATCTACATCAGGAGCTGGCAAACTACAATCCATGGGCCTCTAATTAAGAATAATTTTTACGTTTTTAAAGAGCTGTAAACTAAACAAAACAAAGAATTTATGAAGAGATCAATGGAGGCCTGCAAAGCCTAAACTATTTACTGTCTGGCTCTTTACAAAAAACAATTGCCACCCCTGATCTAAATAATAAGTGCTACATGCAACTAGGTGCAAAAGAGAGCATTATGTGGGCAGAAGGCAGGCTTTGAACAGTAAAAACCTTATGAGGTCATCAGGAATCCTTTTTGCAATTTATCCAGAAGTGGTCATCCAGTTTCTGCTTGAAGTGCCCACAGTGATGTCGACTCATTATTTCACTTGAGCTTTAAATAGAAACCTTTCTTCTTTCTTTCCATACTCTTCACTTCAGTCTCAATTTTCCTGCCCCTTCTCGTTTCCTTTCTTGCCGAATTGTCAATCTGGTAGTAGTGAGACTCACACTTATTTCTGAATCCTGGCTCTGCCACAGGACCAGAAAATTTAATCTCTCTAAGCTTCCTAAACTTCATCTGGAAAATGCAAACGATAACAATAATTTTGGGATCGTGGGAACTAAACAAAAAGGTGTAAAGGGGTCCAGAACACAGCAGGCCCTCAATGTGGCTTCCTTTTGAAATCAATCACTTTTATTCCAGGACTCGAGACCATCGTTTTCAGCACAAAAACCACTATCATGCAATGCAGAACTCTTGACCAGAAGAAGTTAGTAGGCTTAGGCTCTCATCCTATTTCTACCACCTGTGGCCCTGAGTAAAATCACTCACACTGATTCATGGCTTCAGTTTCTTCACCAATAAAGTGAGGGAGGTGAATGATCGCCAGATCTCTTCTGGATTAGAAAATCCCCCGGAGCACTGGGTCACCAAGCGGGATGGAAGATTGTCTCATCTCCTTCCATACTCAAGCCTCGAAAGGTCATTGAACTGAGTCCCACCCTTTACAGCAGAAATCGAGGTAAACCCGTGGCGCCATTCTGAATCTCTATAGCCGCTGCCCTGGCTACAGGCAAAGCAGGTGAAACATAAACATTCCAACACAGCCCAGCGTTTTAGGCCAAAACACACACACACACACACACACACACACACACACACAGGCAAACAGTTCGTTAACTTGCGGTGATAAACTCAGACACAGGTGACACCACTGAGGGAAAGGCCAGGCGGAAAGCCAAAAGCACGTTCCGTCTCACCTTCCTTGGTTTCCGCGCGAGCTCCCGCTCTGGGCAAGGTTCGCACCCAAGTGCCAAGACTCGGCTGCACCAAGAGCTGGTCCTCTCTGGAAAGGACCCCTCACCCCCACCGGCGGCTGGAGCAGGCCTCGCGGGCTGCCCGCCGGCCGCCTGATGGAAACCCTGGCTCTCCGCCCCTCGATGGGCCTCGGTCCTCCGGCGAAGAAAGCGTCCTTCCGGCCTCGTTAGCGGGAGCGAAGGGCAGGGATTGGGGTGGGCGGCGACTCGGCGTCCGGGTTTTAGTCAGGCAGTACGTCGGCCGCCTGGCTGGCCAGGCTGCGGGAAGAAAAGTCCTCCACTTGGCCGCCCCTGCTAGAAGCGCTTTTCACTTTCGTCCTCTTCGGCTCAACATGGTGGCCTCCCGGGCAATTGGCAGCCTCAGCCGCTTCACTGCCTTCAGGATCCTCCGCTCCCGAGGTGAGGCCTGGCCGAGGGCACCTCAGGACGCCGGACAGAACTCCTGCGGGGACTGAGGTGGCCCTGGAGTCGCGCGTGCCCCCTTGCTGCCGCCTGTCCATCCCGCCCGAGGACCCCTCCCTGGGACCCCGTTTCCTGTGTCCTTGCGAAGGGACTGTCACTTACCCTCTCGCGATTCCGAGGCCTGCGGCTATTTCAGACTCCTTAACCCCTAACGTTTCTGAGTCCTTTCCACGCAGTCTGGCGCGTCTCCGCAGGTCTCCTGCGTCGCAATTCTGGGCTCACGCCCCTCTTATTTTCTTTAATAATGGGCTTTGAATTGTACCTACTAGATCGGGAGTTTCAAAAGGATTTGGGACCCATTCTGTCGCATCTTTGTGGCTCCACAGCACCTTGCTCACAATAGAAGCTTGAATGTAATTAACCAAATTTGCACATCACTGCCACTCCCTGCTCCTTTCCTAACTCAAAAGCATTTTTGTGCTTAACTACCACATTTCAGTAGGGAGCTCAACTCTTGAAGTGCCTATAATCCCAGTGTGAACGTATAGCATAAATTGAATTTTAATGCGTCTGCAACTTCCTGGAAGACATTCTTTTAAAACACACATATACCTGTATCTTAAGAAGTAAAATGTTAGAGCATTTAAAGAACTATTTCTAATCTTGTTTCTGACGATTTGCAGTCAGCCTGTATTAGCTATATTGTTTCTCTTCAAACTGACAGTGAAAGGGTTAAAGCGGGTGGTTGTAGAATAGAAAACCTAGCATCTTCCTTCCATCCCAAATCTGTAAGATCAAATGTGACTAACTTTTTATTGCATGTTGTACTTAATACCGGTTACTTAATTAGAAATTTTTACTTTTAATTTAACTTGTGGTATGAATTCCCTCTCTTTCCTCCTCCCCAACCACTGGGGTAGTATGCTTTTTTTAGACAGGTAGCTGGAGTCTCCCTTTATTGTAAGGTGATAAATTGGATGATTGAGTCTTTTTCTGCCTTCTTTTTTCAACCATTCTTTTTAGTCTCAATGGGACTGTTGTATGTGTACCAATTATAAACTACATTACAGAAAATTGAAACATTGTGAAGATCGAGGAAAGGGATTAAGAAAAATGAATTACTCATTGTCTTACTAATATGCCTATGTTGGCCTTTGTATGCATTTACTTACAGTCTCCCCCCCCCCCAGTTTCCATATTTATGGTTTAACACTTTTGAAAAGTTAAATGTATGTCTTTTCTTTTCTTTTTAATAGAGATAGGGTCTCACTATGTTGCCCAGTTTGATCTTGAACTGGCCTCAAGTGATCCTCCCACCTTGTTCTCCCAAAGTACTGGGATTACAGGCTGAGCCACTGCACCTGGCCTCAACTGTATATTTTTGAACTTGCCGCAGTATTGGTTTTAAGGTCTTTCTTATGGATTGGCAGCTGCTATTACTATGAAGTAGTAGTCAGGTCATGTGGTTTGTAGTCACTAACCAGCTATGTGACTGAACAAATACCTTTATTTTCCTCATCTGTAAAATGAATAATAGAAACTATGGATTTTTCTTTGGTATGAGAAGTAGCATGACAGCAATTAAAAGCATTAAGTTTGGAGTCTGACTTCTGGGTTTGAATCTGGCTTTTCCTTTCTTTTATCCTCTGGCAATTAGTTTCTGTTTTCTCATTTGTAAAATGGAGAATAATACCATATTATGAGGTCTAAAGGAGTTATTTTAGGTATAAAGCAGTTTTTCATGGACTCAGTACTCAGTAAATGTTAGCTATTATTGAATCTTTCCAGCACTGACTGTGATTCTTTATATCTAAGAATTTTTTAAGTAATTTTTATATTTTCCATGTGTAACAAAAAGCTACCAGCTTAATTTTTCTGTTTTGTGTGTAGAAATATATACACACACGTAAATATGTTGTTATGCATTGTGTTATCACTAATAGGAAAATGTGACTGATTATAACTACTGCCCCTTCTAATAGTAATTTATAAATTTTGAAAAAAATGTAAATTTAAAACTACCAGCACACCTGTGTTACCATTAGACTCAACAGATAATCCTTCACTTTGAAAGTCTATGCTAAGGCTTTGCCAGACCTTTAATGAGATTATAACATTTGCTGGTAGATGATTAAATTCTCTTGAAATTGACTTGTAATTCTTGAAGTTATAAAGCATTCCTGTTGTATAGGTGCTATAACTCTGAATATGACTACCAAATGAAAATCACATCTTAACCAGAATATCTTGTCTAATTCCCATTCCTATTCTAAATCTAAATTCCTAATTATGTAAGTGGTAAAATAATTTCACAAGAAATGAATTACAGGCAAATACCTTAGTAGATGGTGTATTTTTTAATTTGACTTTCACTTCCTTAATCCCATCCCTTCCCCCAGGATTGAATTACAAGAAAACAACCAAAGGAACATTTTCAAATCGAAATTTGTGTCAGCATAATCCAACTCTCTCCACTGACTGTAGTCTTAAGACTGTACTCTTGTAGGTATTTTCTTGAGTTATGTTAACAGAGATGATTAAAAAGTAGGACAAAGGTTTCTCTCTTGCTTGTCTACTGACTGTAGTCTTCAGACTGTACTCTTGTAGGTATTTTCTTGAGTTATGTTAACAGAGATGATTAAAAAGTAGGACAAAGGTTTCTCTCTTGCTTGCACGGTAGATGTAGGCCAAAGTTCATGCAGCTGTTACAGAGTATGCTCTACTTTTAGGTAGTGGGAAAGGCTAGATCCCAAAAGCAAAGCTGCCTCATGCTCTAACTTGATTTAGTTGACTATGTTTTGGAATTCTTTTCTAAATATGCTTGCATATTTACTGATTTTCTCTTTGTTTTTTTCTCTGTTGATTTAGAACAGGTTTTGTGTTTGGATGTGTAGGCAGCATAGGTAAGTTAGTGGGCAAGAGTTAAAATGGTTTAAACTGTAGGCTAATGTGCACCAACCTGTTGTCTCAAATATTTGATCTTTAAAATTGCAACCCATACTCGCTCTTAGTATCTTTTTGCACTTAGGGGCGTATCTTCTAACATGCTTATTGACATATTCATGTTTCTTGGTTTTTGTCTGTCTATCTCATCCCTCATTCCCAATCAGTCATTTTTGTTGAATGAATGACTATAAGATGATGTTGGAATAGATTACAATGTGGCTGGTGAAACACTTGCTACAGATACAGCAATTACAGAACAAAACAGGAAACAATAAAGATAAAAATGAAGACAGAGTAGGGAAGGAGCATTGTACATACAATCTAAAGATGAGGTTTTGTGGAAAAGGTTGGAGTCGTGATGCAAAATATGAAGAAGGAAGAGTGGTGACTACAAGATGACACAGATTTCAAATGATGGATAAAGAAGAGAGAAGTGTGTCATTATTGAAGCAGAAGCACTGGGGATTGATGAGATGGTTGGCCTCTCCTGTCTGAAAACACTGGGATTCACTGAGAGACTTGTTTATGGTCACACAGCTAGTAAATAAACCTGATGGTTGAACCTTCATCTTTGACTAAAAGGGATGGATTGGACTGCTTAAAGAGGAAATGTAGATAGAGCCCGAGATCACCTCATTCTGCTTCTGGTGCCATCCACAAAGTTTTCTTTCCTTTTTTAATATGTTGCCTTGCCTTTTAGACCAGTATAAGGCTGCTATTTTCTGTGTCTTCCCTTCCCTTCCTTTAAAGAACAGCAAAATAGAGAGAAAAGATTGATGAAGCAAGAGCCTTGGCTAACTATTGATAGTTCTCCCCTATTCCACCCCACCATCATTGCTTGTCCAAGTCAGTGGTTCCCACATACCCGTTTGTTTGCTGTATACTTCAGCGTCACCTTCTTAAAAATATAGATTCTAAGGCCTAACCCTCTAAAAATCTGATTCTGTGGTCCTAGGTTGGGGCCCAGGAATTTGTGAGTATATTTGGACCTCCACGGTTGACTCTAATGCTCAATATAGTTCTAGAATCACTTCTCAATATTGCTGTGGTAATCCTAGTCCAGCTGGATATATTGGATAGTGTCTTGGGTTCTACTTTGGCCATAAGTAATTTGGCTCCCAAAGGGTCCCTGCATCCTGGTCAGACATAGGCCATCCCCAGCTTAGAAGTGGGTATGGTTGTAAGGTTTGTTTCTAAATCATGTAAAAAGTGTTTTTGGTAGAGCTGATATTTAAAATTGCATTTAGAATATCCACTACGATGTACAATGACCAAAATGGTTTGATTTTTATTGTCCATTTGCCTTTATCATTGCAAGCTAGGGCAAATTCTTAGACTCTAGTTTGACATCTTCCAAATTCTGAACCAGATGAAGGAATGGAATTCGGAGACTGGGAGCGTAGGCAAAGAGAAAGCCAAGTGGTCACAGATTGGTGGAAAGGTATAGCCAGTAAGAGGTTGCCTAAGATTAACTTTTTTTTAATAGCCCTCCTAAATTAGGCAGATACTCCCCACTACTAAATTATGTTTGTGGATTCCAAAATCATATAGCTACTAATGTAGCTCAAATGCTGTATATTTCAATGAAAATTAGAAATAAATTTTTAATACTAACAATTGAAAATTAAGTAACCAATACTTGGGGAAAGCTAATGTAATTAGAGGAGATGCATGAAGGAATCACTGGATATTTTTAAAGCACTAGTTCTTTGTTGTATTTGATATCACTTTAAGATTTATACCTTTTTCTGAGTATATGTTTTTCATATGTACAGTTACTGGTCAATTAAGGGTGATTTGTTTTTATTTTTAGAACCAAAGAGAAAACTTTTTCCTAAAATAATTGGGCAAGATTTGGAAGATAGTGGGCAGGGAGAAGTAAGGAGTTAAAGGAATGCATAGGAGAAGTGGTTTGAGGTGAATCATGAATGACAGACAAGGGAAGAAAAAGCAGGTGCTTTGAAGAAGAGTGTAAATTGTGATTAAGGGGTTTTGACCCTGGGCTGCCTCCAAAACAGCTTGGTTACCACCCTAGAGCAAGATGTTTGGATGAGAGCAGGGCAGAGGTAAGCCTTTAATGGTAGAAAAGAAGTAGAATAATGCCCAAAACAAACTTGGAATGTTTGCCTGGAATTCTCCAATGTTCCTTACCTTCTACCTAGAGTTCAGATTAAAAGACCCTCTGATGGGGCTTCTCCTGTGATGGTTTGTGCTCAAAAGATCATATCATCATCATCAGCACCATGCTGGAGCATCTAAACTAGTGATTTGGAAAGAAGGAGGAGAGTAGTTGACCTTTGTTATCCAAGGAGTAGGAGTATTCTTGGTGGAGTGTGATACAGACTTTTTCAGTTATAAATACTTAAAATTAGTGAAGTGTGACATGGAATGCTTTCCTTATAGTTGCCATTATAGTTGACTCTGGATTTTACTTTTGATAACACTGGAAAGTCCATCTCCAGAAAAATGCAAGAGGACTTGACTGGAAAAAAAACATAGTTGGAATATATTTGGGATACAATTGGAACTGACATTATGGATTGCTTTGTGGGTTACTTATTGCTAGTATATAGTTTCCTATTGCTGCTATAACAAATTACCACAAATTTAGTGTCTGAAACAATAAAAATTTATTATCTTGCAGTTATAGAGGTCAGAAGTTTGAAATGGTCTCACTTAGCTAAAATCAAAGATTGGCAAGGCTGTGTTCATTCTGGATGCTCTAGGGGAAAATCTATTACTTTATCTTTTCCAGCTTCTAGAGGCTACCTGGTATTCCTTGACTTGTCTGCTTCAAAGTCAACACGAGGACAAGACATTCATACATTGCCATCTTTGCCATCTTTTTGATTCTCTTTGCCTCCCTCTTCCCTTTTGTGATTACACTGGACCCACCCGGGTAATCCATAATAATCTCCCTATATCAAGGTCAACTGATTAGCAACCTTAATTCCATTTGCAACCTAATCCCCTTTGGCCATATAACTGAACATATTCACAGCTTCTGGGGACATAGAGATCTTTGGGGAGCCACTCTTCTACCTTCTTCATTTAGTATCCAAATAATCATATGATCTGATAATTGAAATAAAAAAAATATGGTAGTAGTCATAATAATGGCCTAGAATACATTGTTCTGATTTGGAGTTTTTTTCTTGTTGGAAATGGTAGCATTATCATATATAATGATACTACAGAAATTCTGTTTTGCTAATTAATTTTGAAATATCCTTTTCTTACAGGTTATATTTGCCGAAACTTTACAGGATCTTCTGCTTTGCTGAGTAAGTTTAATTTCTTATGGACATACATTGCTTTGTAGATCTATTTTGTAGTAAACATGTTTACAAATAAATTTTCCTTTTCTTTTTAGCCAGAACCCATATTAACTATGGAGTCAAAGGGGATGTGGCAGTTATTCGAATTAACTCACCCAATTCAAAGGTACCTCTTTTAACTCACTGCATTTTATTTCTACTAACTACATTTATAAATCCAGTCCTGAATGGAAAGGAAATAAGTCCACCAATCTGGCAATAATCTTACCATATGAATTTACAGCTTTGATAATTAAATTGCTTAAAGTTTGAGAAATTGCCCAAAGGCAGTTTTCTGAAGCAGAGGTTCTTGTGTAAGAATTCCATTTGTTGACCTTAGATGATAGATTAACATCAAGGATTAATAAGACTAGCTTTCTGTTATAATGTAGAATGAGGAGGTGACTTGTTAGGTAAGAACCGAAGTGCAAGCTTAGTTTATAAGAATCAAAACTTGCCTACCCATCTTAATTAAATAGGAGGTTGATAAATCTGCTTGCTTTACTACCTGCCTGACATGAGTCATTATTCGTAGTAGGCTGGCTGGGTTACATGTGGATACTTGGCTCCCAAGCTTCCTAATGGATCTGAATGACTCAGTGTAATTCACATATTGGAAATCAAGTTCTGATCAAAGTGGAACTTTGTTTGTTTTTGCCAGCTTCAGCAAAGCATGCAACATCAATCCAGTCTTTTGCCAAGAAGAGCTTTATTGCAGGAGCCCATGCTTTTCCTCCATCTAACATTGGTGTAAAAGTTTCATACTTAAAAAATCTTATAACCAGAGGCCTAGATGTATTAGGAGGACCTAGATGGAAACAATTGACAGCTATCATAAATTAAGGAAAGTAGGAGCCATTCTAGAGTAAATCTTAGAACCACTAACCAATGATTCAAGCTTAAGATATTTTTCAGAATTTTCTTAAGTTGAACATTTTTCCTGAACACAAAAATATTATAATACATGCCAATGGTAAGAAATTTTAAAACTACAAAAAATTATAAAGAAAAATAGTAATCATTCATAATCTAGACCCAAAGATAACCACATTTTTTTTCTTGGTATCTTCCAAGAGATAACCACATATAATTTAATTTCAACACATAATGTTTACAAAGCTAAGATCATACTGTATGTTTTATTTTGATTTCCTTTTTTCTTTAACATTATATAATTTTTTTCCATGCCAATAAATGTTTGTAGACTTATCTATGGTTTGCATATGATTCAGACTCTTACAAATATGACTCTGAGTTCCTGCTTTGAGTAGACCTATTTTCAAGGGTGAAATGCTTGTATTAATAGCTGGCTAAAGCTGCCTGAGCAGAAAGCTACTGGTTTTGGGGTGGAGGTCAGGGGGAGGTTCATAATCAAAATAGCATTTGATGGTGATGTGGACATCTGTTACTTCAGATTGAAACCCTGGGTTTATATATTTCCCTTTGGCAGGTAAATACTCTGAGTAAAGAACTGCATTCAGAGTTCGTGGAAGTAATGAATGAAATCTGGGCTAGTGATCAAATCAGAAGTGCCGTCCTTATCTCATCAAAGCCAGGCTGCTTTATTGCAGGTGCTGATATCAAGTAAGTTTTAGGAAACTTGAAGTTGCTTTTTATCTTGGTTAATAGTGTGTTTCTTAGACCTAATAATTCTTCCTTTTAAAAGAAGGTAGAAGTGTCAGTTTGCAGTGGCATATGCCTATATAGTCCCTTTTACTGGAGAGGCTGAGGCAGGAGGATCGATTGAGCCCAGGATTCAAGGCCAGCCTGGGCAACATAGTGAGACCTTGTCTCAAAAAAAAAAAAAAAGAAGGTAGAAATAAATTCTCTGAAAGTTTTTAAAGTTGTTTTTATGAGTGTAATAAAGTTGATAAAAGAGGGAGAGGGGCTTATTGTTTAAATCATGTAAGACTGAGACTAAGTACAGCCTTTCCTTAAAGAAGTTGAAAGCAGTTTTAGAGTAGAATAAAAAATACTATAAAATTAAACTAATAATGAGATGTCATTTTTTACCTATCAGACCAGCAAATATTTAAAAGTTTGAAAATATTGTGTGTTAGCAAGGACTTGGGGAAATGAGAAAGTTAATATATTACTAGTAGGAATGCCAGTTGGTATAGCCACTTTGGAGAGCAGTTTGGCAACATTTAGTAAAATTAAAAATATATCATATGATCTAGAGAAATCTCACCCTTTGTTCATAAGGACCAATGTACAAGGATCTTCAGTCCTGTATAGTTTAAAATAATGAAGAATTTGAAACAAGTGAAATGCCAGTCAGTATGGAAATAGAAAAGCAAAATGTGGAATATTCACATGATAAAATGCTACAAAACAAGTAAAAGGAATTAACTAGGTTCACAACATAATGTTAGAATTCAAAAACGTTATGTTAAGATTGAAAAAGCAAGTTGCAGAATGTTTCATACAGTATATAGTTTATATAAATGTTTTTAAACCAAACATGAAATAATTTTTTATATTATTTATGGATGCAAGTATATAGTTGACCTGGAGGGATACACTACAAACATGAAAGTAGCTGCTTCAGGGAAAATGAAGTGGGTAGTAAGACTTCAGGGTGTCAAAGGAAATTTTATAGATGCAACTAGTATTTTCTTTCCCTTTTTTAAATGATAAAATGTATGTTTATATAACTTATTTATACTTATAATAAGGAGAGCAAATGATATTTCAGTGCTAGTTTAATGGGTTAAAATAGTAGTTGTTAATTCTGTCAAAATATGGATATTTCGTATGTTATTCTTTGTATTTTAGACAAAACTAGCATTGTAGGCTTAGTAATTTGTACTTAAGGTGTTTGTATATTTTTAAACCTTGTTCTACATTGTGTACCCTTTTATATTTATGTATAGTAATTAGAATTTATAAATGTTCTATTTAATGTTTATTTTTTAGAAAAAGCACAATTATGTGTATCAATTGCATTTTCTTCTAGCTCAATTATTATTTGTATGTTTGTTTGTTTGTTTTGAGACAAGGTCTCACTCTGTTGCCCAGGCTAGAGTGTAGTGGCATCATCATAGTTCACTGCAACCTCAAACTTCTGTGCTTAAGTGATCCTCCTGCCTGAGGCTCTCAAATAGCTAGGACTATAGTGTTACCATACCCGGCTAATGTTTTTTCATTTTTTATAGAAATAAGGTCTCGCTATTGCCCAGGCTGGTCTCAAACTCCTGGCTTCAAACAATCCTGGTGCCTCTGCCCCCTAAAGTGCTAGGATTACAGGTGTGAACCACCATGCTGGACCTAGTTCAGTTATTTGACCTTAATGAAATACCGATGTACCTGCAGTAGCGACCTATATCCATAGGAAAACACATGAAGCTTCTATGAAGCCCTCAGAGCAACTCCCAGTGTATAAAATGACAGAAAATACTAGTTATTCTTGGTCAAAAGTATAAAATCCACCTCTTAAATGTGTTCAGAAACAAAGTAGCAAATGACACAAACTGACAATAAAGGACATTGAATATAACATTTTTGTACCAGATCTTTTTTCAATCATTAGGGGGATTTATTTAAAGGTTTTAGATCCCTTGAAACAGCTTGTGAACTTTCTTTTGCTGTCAATTTGATTGCTATTTAACCACCTGATAGTGAAAATGTTTAATCTGATAATGAAAATATGTACCAGAAGATTTTCTCACGTACAGAGCTTTGTAATCTAATGGTTCGTTATAGAAGCAAAAATAAATTATGCAACATGTTTTCTTTTATGTTTTCTGGATCCAGAAATTTATAGAGAGATGATATTGCTCATATCAGTGCTATTTGAAGCAAAATCATTCTTAAACTAATGAGTATTTGAAGCTTCATTACCAAATATTGATATATGGTAGGATAAGTGTATTGTGGATGAAGTATTGAACAAAGTAGGTTATAGTTTCATCTTTCCTTTTTTTCCTGTTCTCTATTTTCATGGACATTGTAGCATGTTAGCTGCTTGCAAGACCCCTCAAGAAGTAACACAAATATCACAGGATGCACAGAGAACATTTGAGAAACTTGAAAAGTCCACAAAGCCTATTGTGGCTGCCATCAGCGGATCCTGCCTGGGAGGAGGACTTGAGGTATAGATTTATTCCAAAGTCATTGAGACACTATCCAGCTCTTCAGTGGGACTCACCACCTGTAAACCTTTAGGCTACTGTTTTGCCTAAAAACAGTTCTCAGAGGTGAACCACCTTTCTTTTTAGTTATCAAACTTCTGGATAGGTTTTACTTCTTATTCTGCACGCCACAGAACAAGTGGCACAGAGCGATTGAATCAAGGTATGATGTTTTCATTTACAAATTGAGAAGATTTGAACTGGATCTCTAAGGTCATTTTCAGAAGCAAAAATCTAGTTTAAGTTTGCAGGGCAAAGATTCAGAAGTGTGACCAGTGCTCTTAAGCTACTTACATCTAGTTGAGACACAGAAAGCATAATTTATGTTTAAAGTGCTTTGTGAATAATAAAGACAATAGATTTGAGAGAAAAATGCTTACTAGACTGAAACATGTAGGAAAGAAGGAAAGGGAAAGAAAATAACATTTTCTAAGCATTTATCACATTCTGGGCTCTATGCTAGACACTTTCACATATATAGTCATGTGTCATAGAACAATGTTTTGGTCAATGACTGACCGCTTATATGACAGTGGTCCCATAAGATTACAATACTGTATTTTTACTGTAATCTTTTTATGTTTAGATGCACAAATGTTTGTCATTGTGTTACAGTTGCCTACAGTATTCATTACAATAGCACACTGTATAGGTTTGTAGCCTAGCAACAATAGGCTAGACCATATAGCCTAGATGTATAGTAGGCTATACCATCTAGGTTTGTGTAGGTATACTCTGATATTTGCATAACAGAATCACCTAATGACTCATTTCTGAGAACATATCCCTGTTGTTAAGTGATACGTGATTACTAATTAGGGAAACTTGTGCCTGATCCTAAAAGATGGACAGAATTGGATTAATCAGCAAATGGTAGGGAAAGTATTATACCTATGACATGGTGTGAGCAAAGATAAGGATAAGCAAAGCCTATTAGGACATCATAAGTAGACCTGCTTGATTAGAATGGAGAGTCTCTGTAGGGTACAGGGCTTCTTAACCTAACATGTAAAATTGCGTGTGCATTTTTCTATTGAGAGCTTCCATAGCTTCCAGCAGATTTTTAAGGAGATCTGCACCCAAAAAGAGGTTAATAAATTAGAGAGAGAAGTATGAAAAAAGGCTGAAAAGGTAAAATGTAGAAATTATCAAATACCAGCCTAAAGAATTTCAGTTTATTCCTTGGGCACATTCCTGCTTTATAAGTAATCTTTAGACCCTCACAGATCCTAAGATGTTACAAAGTTACATTTTCTAACATTCTAATTTTCTTTCATTTGTTTGAAGCTCGCTATTTCATGCCAATACAGAATAGCAACAAAAGATAGAAAAACAGTATTAGGTGCCCCTGAAGTCTTGCTGGGGATCTTACCAGGAGCAGGAGGCACACAAAGGCTGCCCAAAATGGTGAGTTTAGACCCTCCTTGCGAATTTCAGAATCTCAGTACCTATATGCCCCTTTACATCCACTTCCTGTTGTATAAAATGCGTAATAATGGTCAATCATTGTAGAATTTAGAAATCAAGTAACATATGAGTATATAGGATCACTGACAGATTTTTATTCCTGGTATTTATTTTTTTCAATTCCACAGAATTATTGATCAAGATTGTTTGTGAGTCCCTGAGGAAGTATAAAAATAAATAAGATACATGTCTTGTTTTTCTGGGACTTACAGTTTACTTCATTCCTTTTCTGTGTAGTACCATCTTAACAGTTTTTCAAAACTGTGGATCATATTTCATGATAAATATAAAAGACAGACCTTTTCCCTCATTATTTGATTTTGATGTTTTCATTGCTGTAGTCTGTGGAACCAAAAGAAGCCCAGCAAGCTTCTGTAGTTTTAAGAAGAGGGGGAGGGACAGTCAGACCTGGAGGCTGCAAAGCAATCTTGATATCACACTCGAGGGCCCACTGAATCTCGCAGCTTCTGGCACTACAGATTCCTCAGTGAAAACAAGGCTCAGCAGAAATTCTCTTTGCAGGGAAGTTGATGTGAACTGAATACAAAAAAAAAAAAAAAAGAAAGAAAAAGAAAGGTTTATGGTGTTAGTTTTCTAATAAATAATGTGCATTCCTTCTTAGGAAATGCCAAGAGAATTTATTGAAAGAATGAATAGCATATGTGTGTGTAGAAAATATTTGTTGAGTTTTTTTCTTTCTTTCTTTCTTTCTTTCTTTTTAAACTATAGTTAGTATTTAAATGTTGCTAGAAGCCATTTTTCTAGTATCCCACATAAGAAGCCCTAGCTGATTTCTATTTGTGCTAAGCCTAAAATTCTTTCTAAAGACTTTGTCAAAAATATCAGGCTTCTCAAAGTCTCTACTAGTTTCAATATAAGAATTTCAAGTACTATATAAATGATAGAGAAGAAACTCAGAATGACATAAATGTACAATTTTAGGAAACATGAAATTCATTCTTTAACTTATCAATTCCATAAGACAGAAATCCTACATACTGAATTAAAAGAAGTGATAAAGACATTTTTGCTTCAGCTGGAGGTATCTAATCCCAAAAGTTACCTAAATGTAAATGAATTTATGAGTTAACTTACTGTTAAGTAGCATAACAATCTGGTTTGATTTTTTTTTCATTTTTATATTTTACTCATTTGATGTTTATAAACTATAGTTGTCATCCTGATTTTTCCCACTCTACTCCAATCCTCGTGTGCATGTTAGGTGGGTGTGCCTGCTGCTTTTGACATGATGCTGACTGGTAGAAACATTCGTGCAGACAGAGCAAAGAAAATGGGACTGGTTGACCAATTGGTGGAACCCCTGGGTAAGTGTTAGCATGGCTCAGAGTTGGGCCTTGTAAAGTTGCTTATTTTCTGAAAGAGTTAACATTTGAATATCAGTTAAAGTGGAACTCAAACGCTTAAGAAAAGAGTCATCATTCTGAGGAGGGAAATTTTCTAAAGTAGCCAGTACTAAATTATTTTTGACATCACCCTGATTTCTATTTTATTTATAATTGGAACATAAGGAGTACAGAATTCAATCAAGTCATTATTTTTGGTTCTTGAATTACTTGTATCATTATCCATGCATAACCCTACTTCAGTTTTTTGTGTCTGTTGTAATAATACAATAAACATGAAACAACAAACTGAGAATATTAACAATAATTGACATCTACTGATGTGCTACTTCCCCCCATACAATTTCTTTGCCTCTCTTTATCCAAGGAAACCACTCTTGCAAACTGTATGTTTATCATCCTTTTGTATTTCTTAAATGTCAGCATTATTGATGTTGTTTACATAGTAACAAATTTACTAATTTTTAATGTACAAGTTGAGTTTTGATGAATGTATGTAGCTGTGTAAATGCTACCACAATTGAAAAGTAGAACATTTCTGGTATGTAGCTTTTTGTGTCTTCTTTCATTCAGCATAATACTTTTGAGTTGCATCCATTCTGTTGCATGTATCAGCATTTTGTTCCTTCTTATTGCTGAGTGTTATTCCATTGTATAAATATACCATAGTTTGTTTATCCATTCAGCAAAGGACGGACATTTGAGTTGTTTCCAGTTTGGGGCTATCTGAATAAAACTGCTGTAAACATTAATCCACAAGTCTTCATGTGGACATATGTTTCATTTCTATTGGGTAACTACTGAAGAGTGGATTGGCTGGCCCATATAATAGATTATGTATTAACTTTTTAATTTTTTGTAAACAGAGTCTCATTATGTTGCCCAGGCTGGCCTCAAACTCCTGGGCTCAGGTGATACTCCAGCCTCAGCCTCCCAAGTAGCTGGGATGATAGGCATGAGCCACTGTGCATGGCTAGATATGTGTTGGCTTTTAAGAAACCATCAGACTATTTTCCCAAAGTGCTTATACCACTTTATGCCACTTTGCATGGTCGGTCTTTTTAATTGTAGACATTCTAATAGGAATGTAGTAATATTTCATTGTGGGGTTTTTTTTGTTTTTGTTTTTTTTTTGAGACAGAGTCTCACTCTGTTGCCTGGGCTAGAGTGCCATGGTGTCAGCCTAGCTCACAGCAACCTCAAAGTCCTGGGCTTAAGCGATCCTTCTGCCTCAGCCTCCCGAGTAACTGGGACTACAGACATGCACCACCATGCCTGGCTAATTTTTGTGTGTGTGTGTGTGTGTGTGTGTGTGTGTGTATATATATGTTTTTTTTTTTTGCTCTCCAAATCATTTCTTTCTATTTTTAATAGAGACGGGGTCTCACTCTTGCTCAGGCTGGTCTCGAACTCCTGAGCTCAAACAATCCGCCCACCTCGGCCTCCCAGAGTGTTAGGATTACAGGCGTGAGCCACCGCACCCGGTCCATTGTGGTTTTATATTTCCCTAATCACCAAAGATATTGCGTATCTTTCGTGTGTTTGTCTTCTCTATTTCTTCTTTGGTAAAATGTCTGTTCAAATCTTTTCCCATTTTATTTGATTGAGCTGTTTTTCTTACTACTGAGTTTTCAGAGTTCTTTCTATATTGGGATATAAGTTGTTTATCAGATATATAATTTGCAAATATTTCCTCCCAGGGTGGGCATGGTGGCTTACTCCTGTAATCCCACTTACTTGGGAAGCTGAGGCTGGACTGTCTCTTGAGCCTAGGAGTTTAGGGCTGGCCTGGGCAACATAGTGACATCTCTACAAAAAATTAAAAAAAAAAAAATTGGCCTGGTGTGGTGGCACACACCTGTAAGCCTAGCTGCTTGGGAGACTGAGGCAGGAGGATCACTTGAGCCCAGGAGTTGGAGGTTGCAGTGAGCTATGATCGCATTACTATACTCTAGCCTGGGTGACAGAGCAACACCTGTCTCAAAAAAAAAAAAAAAAAAAAAAAAAGTTTCCTCCCAGTCTGTGGCTTATTACCATATAAGAGCAAAATTTCTTAATTTTAATGAAGTTCAGTTTATCAAGTTTCTCTTTTATGGATCATGCTATTGGTGTGGTATCTAAAAAAATGCTTTTCTAACTTAAGATCTCAAAGATTTTTTCATATGCTTTCTTCTAGAAGTTTTCTTCTTTCACATTTTGATCTGTGATCCATTTCAAGTTAACTTTTGTATATGATGTAAGATAAGGATTGAGGGTCTTTATTTTTTTTTTTTTTTTTTTGCATATGAATATCCAAACATCCTGGAACCATTTGTTTAGAAAACTATTCTTTTCGCAGTAAACAACCTTGACACTTTGGTTGAAAATCAGTTGACCTTATCTGTCAATAATCTAGATTCCTATACATAGTTATCTGTATGTCTTTCATTAAGCCAATATCATACTGTTTTGATTAGTATATTAATATTTTTATAGTAAATCTTGAAATCAGGCAGTATAAGTCCTCCAACTTTGTTCTCTTCTTTCAACATTATTTTGCCTATACTCTAGTTCCTTTGCATCTCCATATAAATTTTATAATCATCTTAAGGACAGGTGCAGTGGCTCACACCTGTAACCCTAGCATTTTGGGAGGCTGAGGCAGGAAGATGACTTGAGGCCAGGAGTTTAAGACCAGCCTGGGCAACACAGTGAGACCCCATCTCTACAAAAGACAGAAAATTTGCTTGGTGTGGTGGCATACACCTGTAGTTCTAGCTACTTGGGAGGCTGGGGCACGAGGATTGCTTCAGCCCAGGAGTTTGAAGTTTCAGTGAGCTATGATGAAGCCACTATACTCTAGCTGGGACAACAGAGTAAGACCCTGTCTCAAAAAAAAAAAAAAAAATTATAATCCTTTTGTCCATATCTACAAAAATACCTGCTAGGATTTTGATTGGAATTGCATTGAATCGATATGTCAGTTTTGGGAGAATTCACATCCTTAAAATACTGATTTGTTTCTCTGTTTATTCAGTTCTTCTTTAATTTTTCTCAATAGTGTTTCATACATTTAGTGAACGTATCTTGCACACATTTTGTTAAATTTATACCCAGATATTTCATACTTTTAGGCTGTTAGACCTTTTTACTTTAATTTCTCACTATTAATTACTAGTACATAAAAATACAATTAGTTTTTAGACATGAACCTTACATCCTGTAGTTTTGCTTAACTCATTTACTCTAATAGTTCTATCAGCCTTTTTTTATTCACTCGTAAGGATTTTCCACATAGTCATGTAGTCTATAAATAAAGACAGTTTGGCTTCTTCTTTCCCAATTTGGATGCCATTTATTTCTTTTTCTTGACTTACTGCAATGGCTAAGATCTTTGTACGATATTGGATAGAAGTGATGAAAGCAGATATTGTTAACTTGTTCCCAGTTTTAGGGGGAAAGCATTTACCATCAAGTATGATGTTAGCTGTAGGTTTTTCATATATGCCCTTTATCAGGATGAAGACATTCCCTGTTATTCATAGTTTGCTGAGAATGGGTGTTGAGTTTTGTCAGATGCCTTTTCTACTGAGGTAACTGTATGGGCTGTTTTTTTCCCCCTTTTTTATTCTATTAAAAGGAAAAAATACTCATAACTATTATAGTATTCATTTCTGTCAAGAGGTCAGCTGATCCGGAGAAAGAGCTGAGCTGTCAAATGTCACAGTAGCCAATTAAAGCAACAACCCAATATGAAAGTAACAGTGAAGCCTTTAATCGCTTACTGTGATAGTTTATGCAAAAGGCTAAAATGCAGAAAGCACCAACTCCTCCCCGTACCGTTTTCTCCATGGAATGGTGTGCTGGTTGAGGGTCAGGTGGATTAGCACTTAGTGTGGGTCATCTCACTGTTGAGGAAGCCCTGAGCAAAAGGCTCCTGCAGCTTATGGAGCCCGGGTGGAGGCAGGGAGTGGACTGGGAGTGAGGGAAAAGTGTTTAAGATTTCCCCTTCCTTCCTCAATAAAGACACCTCAGCAGAGGCACCTGAAGTAGGCCTTGGCCAAAGGCCCCATATAAAGAGACCTAGGAATGAAGGTGTCTGAGCCAGCAATGCAAATGTGTAAGAGCACACACAGCCAGCTCTGGAGACCTGAGTCCTTGACCGCAACTCCCTTAGAGACTGCAGTGCACTGGCTGTGCACCAAGTCTGGCGTGGGGAAGGCATTATTTCCATTACCCGTTCCATATTCCCTTTGCCCTCAGGAAGTACCTCAGTTAGTCATGGTTCTTTGCTTGGCGGGGTAACCTTTGTTCCTAAAAGATCGAGGCTACTAGCAGTCCTGTGTGAATTGGGGGTAGTTTTCCACTGACTAATTATAGGTCATGGTAGATGCACTGCTTAAAGTGCCACCCCTTGGGAAGATACTCCTTCACCACTGTCCTTCAGGAATGTCCCAGAAAGAGACTATAGTAGCTGTTCACTTCCAAGTGGTCCCTACATATCACACAGAACTATCTCTAAACCAGGGCCAAGTTTTCCTTTCCCCAGACACCTTGAGAGAGACCTTAAGAGATCTCCCATATATGAGACATATTCGTCTTTGACCTCTGTTGTGTAGTAGCACCCAATTTCCCCCTGGTAATCGGGATTAATCACCCTGACCAGTCCAGTAACCCCCCTTCTCTGCCTGTTGATCAGAGGTATGAGGAGCCCAAAGTGGCCAGATGGTAGTTTTAACTTCCAGTTCAGTAGAATCATTGTTGTGTCTCCTGATGGAAGCGTTCATCCCTTTGGAACTAAATCCTCTAGACAAGCAGAGCCTAAAGTCACAGAGACAAGAAGCAGAAATTTTGCTGGTAGATTAGATCACTAGGGGTGATAGTGAGTAGAGCCATTTCTATTTGTTCTCCTTGATTCCTGGGCCCATGAATCCTGGCTGTAGGAGAAATAGCCCATGTTGGAGGCTAACTTAATACGGCATCCCAGAGGACATTAACTAAGCCCTGCAAAGTGTTGCCACATAGCTGGCACTGTAACTAAATCTTCAACAGTCCGTTCCACATTGTATCAAGCCGGCTGCCTCACGATGATAGGGAACATGGTAAGATCAGTGTGCTTCATGAGCATGGCCCATTGCTGCACTTCACGTACTGTGAAGTGAGTTCCTTGATCAGAAGCAGTGCTGTGTGAAATACCATGATGGTCCATAAGGCATTCTGTAAGTCCACAGATGGTAGTTTTCACAGGAGCGTTGCACGCCAGGAAGGCAAATTCATATCCACACTAAGTGTCTGTTCCATTAAGGACCAAAGCACTGTCTTTTCCATGGTACATACAGTACAAAGTAATCAACCTGCCACAGGGGAGCTGCGTGATCACCCTGGGGAATCTCCATATGAAGGATTCAGGGTTGGTCTCCGCTGCTGGCTAATGGGGCATTCAACAGTGGCTGTAGCCAGGTCAGCCTTGGCAAGTGGAAGTCTGTGTTGTTGAGCCCATGCATAACCTCCATACCTGCCATTATGGCCACTGTGTTTATGGCGCGATGGCAGGAGAGACTGGGGAATGAGTTTGGTATCCACAGAATGGGTCATCCTATCCACTCAATCATTGAAATCCTTTGCTGAGGTCACCGTTTGCTGAGCATTCACATGGGACACAAATATTTTCACATGATTTGCCTTTTCAGAGAGGTCTATCCATATACCTATTCCCCAGGTGTCCTTGTGTACTAGTTTGCTAGGGCTGCTATAACAAAATACCGCAAATTGAGTGGTTTAAACAACAGAAACTTAACAAGTTTTCTCACAGTTCTGGAAGCTAAAATCAGGTGTTTGTGGGTTTGGTTTCTTCTGAGGCCTCTTTCTTTGGCTTGCAGATGGCTGCCTTCTCGCTGTGTCCTGACAGGGTCTTTCTAATACAAGCACACATCCCTAGTGTCTCTTGTGTGTCCACATTTCTTCTTCTTATAAAGACTCCAGTGAGATTGGATTAGGGCCCACCCTAATGGCCTCATTATAACTTAATCACCCCTTTAAAGGCCCTATTTCCAAATACAGTCACATTCTGAGATACTGGGCGTTAGAGACTTCAACATGTGCATTTTGAGAGGCTACAATTCAGCCCATAACACCTTGCCACCAGTTTTCCATCCATGTTCCTCCTAAGTTCCTGACCATCCAGCCAAACCATTGGCCACAGCCTGTGAATCAGTATAGCCCCTTAGCTCTGACCATTTTCCCTTCCAAGCAAAATGAACAACCAGGTGCACTGCTTGAAGTACCACCCTTGGGAAGATATTCCTTCACCACTGTCCTTCAGGGATGTCCCAGAAAGAGACTGTAGTGTTCCAGCTGTTCACTTCCAAGAGGTCCTGTATATCATACAGAACTATCTCCAAACCAGGGTCAAGTTTTCCTTTCCCCAGTCAGCTGGTGGTAGGGAACTCCCCCTGAGGCCGTAGGTACAGGCTGTGAGAGGAAAGGAGGAATAAGGGCCATGGGAATTTTGGCCACTTCCTCATGCAGCTTGTGCCCTTAGGGTCTGTTCAAGCCCAGTCTCATATATGCCACTTTCCTTTGATAATGGAGTGCTGCTGCGCTGGCTCAGTGTGTCAGGCAACATGCATTTCATGATAGGCAGCTCAGGTCACCTGGTAAATTTGACAGCCCAGGGTTAAGCTTTGAATCTCCACTAAGGCCCACTAACAAAGCCAAACGCTTTCTCAAAAGGAGACCAGTTATTCATAGAGGATGGTAGGGCTTTTTCCAAAATCCTAAGGGTCTGCACTGTGATTGACCTACAAGGGGCCCACTAAAGACTCCAAACAGCATTTCTGTCTGCTGCTGACACTTCAGGCACCATCAGGTTTGAATCATGTGCCCCAAGTGGCTGACCAGCTTCTCTTGTTCTGGGCCCCAGTCAAACTACTAGCAGCTTTTTTAGTTACTCAGCAAATAGGCTTAGTTGTTTTTCCTTCTTCCCCACACAGGGCAAGTATCTTAAGGGAGAGATTGGTTGTATATTTGTTGTGGGTCCTCCCTCTATTGGGATTTTGTTTCCTCAGTACCACAATACTGCACAAGATTGCCTTTTTCACCCCAGCCACTTCTTCCAGTGTGGCTCGTACAGACTTTTGATTGAAAGCCTGATAGGTGTCTGTTTTCATAACCCTATAAATTCTGTTGTTTGGATTTTTTTAGCCTAGCTCTTTAATCTCCTGTCTCAAGCAGGTTCAAAATCTGGCAGAGGCCTTGAAGGGGAATTCAGTTACATATTTGTTGCAGGCCCCCTTCTCTATAAAAGTACCTTATATACTAAACGTCATGACACGATGAGAGATTTCACTCTACCTTTCTGACCTAGCCCCTTCAGCCTCCTGTACCACCTTAAAACTTCACAAATGTTCCATGGGGAAAATTGACTTTGCACTTGGTTTCTTCTGGCTTCTGATCTGTTGTACATGACCACCAAAAACTGTGATGGTTTCACTTTCCCCCGGTAGCATCATTCTCCTTGAGCCAACTCCAGTCTTCAGAAGCCTCACATACCCTTGAAAAAAAAATGACCAGCAATCATCAGTTCACCTAAGACAGGCTCTTCCCTCTCTGGAATTTTAGTTTATGAAGTCCTTGTTATTTCTATAGCTCTCCAGTGTCTTTACATGGGATTTAGAGGTTTATTCATTTTTTTTTTCCAGTTTTGCAGCAAGAATGCAGACCACACTAGACATACTACATTCTACTCAGAATTGGAAGTCAGACTGAAACAGTTTCCTTGTTTTCTACCTAGAGCAGGTTATCGCACCTCTGATCAGTGTGATTTCCCTTCTTTGAGTCCACAGTTTGTGACTTTGCCACCTACCAGTCTCTAGTCTGAAATGGAAAGCTGTGGTAAAGCCTTTGGCTTTGGCAGGCTTAAGTTTTTGACTACCTGGGACTGGTCTAAGCCTAATTTGCATTCTAGTCTGTTATGTTCATTTTTACAGGACCAGGATTAAAACCTCCAGAGGAACGGACAATTGAATACCTAGAAGAAGTTGCAGTTACTTTTGCCAAAGGACTAGCTGATAAGAAGATCTCCCCAAAGAGAGACAAGGGATTGGTGGAAAGTGAGTGTCATTGTTAAAGAACAAAGGCAAAACTTCTTTTCTAGGAATTTAATTTTATTTGCTGTAGATTCAAAATGAGGAAAAAGCAAATGCATTATTTACTCAGGGCATAAAGTCAACCTTAAGGGATATAACAACTCTGCTCTAGAGTCATCCTCAACCTTACACTAGCCAGTTAAAGTGATTTTTAAAAAACGTTTTATTTTGGAAAATTTTAAGCATTAATACAAAAGTAGAATGATATAATAGTGTAATAAACACCCATGACCCAAGCCTAGCTTTAACATTTATCAGCTAAATAAAGTGTGTTTAAAGAAGTGCTTAAGTTGAAATTTATATTGTATGTATCAGAATAAAGAACAGTTCTTTCAGATAGCTAGAATTACTACATTTTTATGGAGTTTATAGAACAAACTTAACAAGACAGTCAAGGCTCTTTCCAGTAAGTATCTAAAAGCATTTTACCTTACAGAATTGACAGCGTATGCCATGACTATTCCATTTGTCAGGCAACAGATTTACAAAAAAGTGGAAGAAAAAGTGCAAAAGCAGACCAAAGGCCTTTATCCTGCACCTCTGAAAATAATTGATGTGAGTCTTACCCTATACTCTCACCTTTCTCTTATTTCCTCCCTTTATAAAAAGCCATCTTCTCTCTCTGTTGTCTCTCTGTGTTGCCATCTGGACCATGTATGTTCAATAATAAACTTCTTATTTCTGCTATTAAAGTACTTACCAAAAATAAGAGAAGAGCATAGCAAGCTATAAGGACTCATATAAAGTGGTGTATTTGGAGAAAATTAGTACTAGACATACTCATTGGTCGATGGGTTTAAAGCTATCAGTAAGAAGGATGGTAAATAACAAGGCCAGTAAAATATCAGGCATTAATCAAGAGATAGTTGAAATAAAATTGATAGCTGTATTCTATCCTTTGTCAAAATCATTGTCAGTCCCTAAAATCTCTCAAGGACTTTCCAATTGCTGCAGTTATTTTAAAAACATTCTGTGAAAGATCAAGGAGGATAATTAAGATGGTCACAGGACTGAAGAAATCTTTGTCTAATGGTAGACTTTAAAACTTAGAACTTTTCAGTCTGGAAAGTCTAAGATTAGAAGAACATGTAGTCAAAGACTTCAGAATTGGACAATGGGTCAGTCAACAAATCAATTTTGAGCAGAAAATACCAGAATACATTATATATGAAACATGACCCCTTACCTGCATTTGTCTCACAGTCTGGGCTGGGGAGATAGACACATAACATGTGGTAAGGCAAAAATAAATAAATAAATAACCAAAAAAATAACTGAAACAAAAATGGATTAGAAGGAGAGACAAAATGAGGAATGAATTAGCAAGCTATCTTGATAATTCAGGCTTTAAGTTTGCCTAAGATCCTAAGATATAATACTAAGGTAGCAAAGGACTTGCCCAAGAGAGATTATGAGTTAAGGTCAGATATGCTGAGTTTAGATATCATGGGAAATTCAAGCAACAGTAGTTTAGACAGAGAAGTCAGAGATAAGTGTGTGGATTTGTTTATTTTTCTTTAATTTGTCAGTCCCATAAATTATGGTGATTTGAGTACAGGATCATACTCATTGCCATTTTGCTTAGGGTAGTTCTAGGTCATGCACCTGAGGAAGAATGCATAGAGAGAGAGAAAAAGGCTGAAAGTGTAAAGATCTACTCACATTTGAAGAACAGGAGGGAATTTGGAAGAATAATTTAAGCTTTTACTTCCATTTTATGCTAGGTTTAGCAGTAGCTTCAGAGATGGATAATTAAATCAATCTAGAGCAACCAAGCACTCAATCCTTTTCTCTTTCTCACTCCACTCTAGACTTTTGACTTACTCTTACAGGGCTAACAACACTGGCAATTTTATTTAGCATTATTTTACCTCTTGCCTATCTATTCCAACACTGATGAACAGGTGCTTTATATGTTTTTTAGGTGGTGAAGACTGGAATCGAGCAAGGGAGTGATGCTGGTTATCTCTCTGAATCTCAGGTAAAGTTATGTCCTTTCAATTTTTTACTATAAGTTACTAGAAAACCAAAGATCCAATACTCTGTAGAAAGCTGAAAAAAGAAAAATATTCAAAGCCTAATAAATTTTTTTCTACCATTGCTTATCATTTCTTATGATGAATCTCAGTAAGCAAGTAAGTGGTCTGCAGATGTTTAAACCTGCTGTCACTAATGAGGTTGTAAGTAGAAGGAGCGGGAGCAGAGTTAAAATCCTTTCAAAATGAATCACTTAGACATTTTTTATTCTGCGCTTGGGCTGGTTTTATTGAGACAAAATGAATACATTGATAGAAAAATATTTTTCTTACTTGTTCGGGCCTACAGATGAAACTTTGAAGCCCACTCTGTTTTTGGTGAATTAGAAAATGAGCCGAGAGCAGTGGCTCATGCCTATAATCCCAGCAACTAGGGAGGCTAAGGCTGGAGGATCATTTGAGGCCCAGAGTTCGAGACCAGCCTGGGCAACAAAGCAAGACCCCAGCTCTACAAAAATTAGGGGGAAAGTAGCTAGGCACAGTAGCACACACCTGTAGTCCCAGCTACTCAGGAGGATGAGATGGGGGATTACAGGAGTTTGAGGCTGCAGTGAGCTGTGATTGAACCACGGCACTCCAACCTGAGCAACAGAGTGAGACCCTGTCTCTTTAAAAAAAAGAAAATGAAAGGTAGTGTCTCATACACAGTAAAAGACAAAGGGAGAAGGGGCCTGGGCAACATAGCGAGTGACACCCCATCTCTAAAAATATTTTTTAAAAAAACAGCCAGTTGTGGTGGCACGTGTGTGTAGTCCCAGCTATGTGGGAGAATCACTAAGCCCAGGAGTTCAAGGCTGTAGTGAGTTATTTTATTGCTGCACTGCAGTCCAGCCTGGGCTATAGAACAAGACTTCATCTCCAAAAAAAAGAAAAAAGACAGAAAGGGCTGGGCGTGGTGGCTCATGTCTGTAATCCTAGCACTCTGGGAGGCTGAGGCAGGAGGATCACTTGAGGGTAGGAGTTTGAGACCAGCCTGAGCAACAGAGCAAGACCCGTGTCTCTGAAAACAATAGAATAACTTAGCCAGCCGTGGTGGCATTGCACCTATAGTCCCAGCTACTCTGGAGGCTGAGGCAGGAGGATCGCTTGAGCCCAGGAGTTTGAGGTGGCAGTGAGCTATGATGATGCCACTGTACACTAGCCCCAGCAACAGAGCGAGACTTTGTCTTAAAAAAAATTTTTTTTTAAAAAGGTATGTATGCACCAGCCTTACCCCTCCTACTTTTTTAGCAAGTTGGTAGTGTTGCAGATTTAAGTAGTTTGGATTGTTTTTAAGTTTTATATAATTATTGAAGAATGATTGCTCTTTGATACAGGTTGAGAGTCTTTATCCGAAATGTTCGGGATCAGAAGTGTTTTGGATTTTGGATTTTTCCAGATTTTGGAATATTTGCATATATGTAATAAAATATCTTGGGAACAGAGCCCAAGTCTAAACATGAAATATTTTTGTTTCATATACACCTTATACACATAGCCTGAAGGTAATTTTATACAATATTTTTAATGATTTTGTGCATGAAACAAACTTTTGACCAAGTTTTGACTGTGATCCATCACATGAGGTCAGGTGTGTACTTGTGGCGTCATGTCGGTGCTCAAAAAGTTTCATGTTTTGCATTTTGGATTTTCAGATTAGGGATGCTCAACCTGTATAAGACAAAAGATGTCTGAAGAGCTCAGGACAGGTTCCAGAAAAACATTTCTCATACTGGATTGCTTATTGTGCATTTCTCATTTTTTAAAATATCATACATAACCAGGTACACAGGTACCTATGTACAGAAAAATTAAAGCATAAGTTTCACGAATCGATAATTATCCTCACTGTGTGCATTGTACTCAGTATTTTCTATGTATTCTATTTTTATATATGTATACATTGCTTATCGCAACCCACTGAACTTCTGATCTTGGATGGATCTTTACCCACAATTGAAAATCACTGGTTTATTGGACAGAACATGCTGTATGAAGATTAGTAAAGCATTGATTCTATTCTATGTTCTAGTAGGGCATGAAAGCAACTTTATTAGAGGGATTCCTTTGAAATGCTGTTTGTAACCATGTAATCTTACTACTACATCCTATTGACATTAATAACAGCTAATATTGAGACCCTAATCATTTTGCTAGTGTTCTCATTTAATTCCCACAAGATTACTGTAAAACAGGTGTTCTTTTTCCCATTTTAAGGATGAAGAAAGCTTCTCAGTGGGGAAGTGGCAGAACCAGGATCCAAACCTAGACTATAAATCTTATGCTTTTAACCACCAAGTTGACTCATTCTCCATAAGTATTAAGATACTTTTTAAAGTGATAGGTTCCATGTGGAGCAGCCTGCAACCAATGGAAAGAGAACTGGAGTTGGGAGTCATACTATCTGGGATCAAGTTCCATTTCTGCCACTTTGACACAGTATGGCTTTGAGCAAAGTCATTTAATTTCTCTGGGTCTGCTCTTCCCAATCTTTAAAATGAGAGGGTTGGTTTGAGATGATTGTAAAGGCTCACTTTGGCTCTGAGACTCTAATTCTATGAAAAAGGTTACCATGTCTCTGGTGTAAAGAATCTGAGAGCTCAGTTATATCCAAAACTCTTTTCAAAGCGGCAGTTGGAAAGTGCTCCAGAGAGAAGAGTAAGGACGAGACACATCAGTGAGAGACAGACTTCTGCAGCACAGGCACCACTGAGACCCCCTGAGGAATTGAGGCTTCACGGGCGTTACCTCTGCTTGCAGAGAAACCAGAACCAAAGGAATCCACATCACCTAGAGTGTGAAGTTCTACCTTTTCTTGTTCCCTTTTACTTTTCAGAAATTTGGAGAGCTTGCAATGACCAAAGAATCAAAGGCCTTGATAGGACTTTACCATGGTCAGGTCCTGTGCAAGAAGAATAAATTTGGAGCTCCGCAGAAGGATGTTAAGTAAGTTAAACTCTACCTAGGACTTGTGAATTTCACTATGGGCAAAGCTTATAAGTATCTTTGAAAACCTACAGCGCTAGATTTGTGTCTTAATTCAGTCTTGTCCTCAACCTTTTCTGTCCTGAGTACATTACAGCCCTTATTCCTAACAAGAACTTTTTGGCTTTCAAAGTTCCACATCTTCTGATTTTTCTCTGGACCCCTCTGTGACTCCTATGTTTCATATTGATGCCCCTAGAAGTCTGGTTTAGGTCCCTCTTTCCAAACCAAACATACACCCTCTGCACTGTTTAATTGTTTTCTCTCCCTGTGATTTGAGATGCCATCTCTGGGAACTTACACTTCTTCCTCGTTAAAAAACATAAAGCTTCAATGTAATTGCTAAAATCTTGTCCTTCTTTTAGCTTACAACCTAAGCATTGGAGATTCTACTTGCCTGTTTCATGTCTGTTCTTGTCAGCAAGCCTTTTTCAGTGTTGCGCTGCCTAATAGCCCTTCAGTGTCATAAGTTTAGTGATCCCCCTAACCTCGTCTTCTAGCTCTGTCATTCTCAACCTGGTTGATTTTTGCCTCCCAGGGGACATTTGACAATGTCTGGGAATATTTTTGGTTATCACAACTGGGGAGGGACGGATGCTACTGGCATCTAGTGGGTAGAAGCCAAAGATGCTGCTAAGTATCCTACACTGCACAGGATAGGCCCCCCCCAATAAAGAATTGTCCCATTCAACATGTCAACAGTGCTGAGGTTGAGAAACCCTGTTCTAGCCAAGTTACTGTGAGGATTTAAGAGAAGCAGCTAATGTTACTACCTCCTCCATTCTCTCACCTTTAATGAGATTACAATCCAAAATAGAAAATAAAATGGATAAGAAGCCTGGGTGAAACAGAAAAGAGTCTAGCCAAGAGGGCTGATTTCCAAATAGATTATGAAATACAACCTTAACCACTTCTCCCACACACTTAGTGACCAGGATTCGTCTACTCTGGAGAGCCAATTGCATTTGTTCCACCTGCCTTTGATAGTACCTGTACTCAATGGGTGGGGTAACTTACTTCCATGTTGCAAGAGAAAAATGATGGCCACTTAAATCTGCATCTCCCCACAATCTACAAAAATCAGGCATATTAACAAGGAAAACAAAGCCATCCATTTCCCATGCACAGCATAAGTTAACCTGCTGGATAATTACACAAGTGGGGAATTTCAGGGATGCTGAAGATGTTAATCAGAGAGATTCAGTAAATTGTGAAATGTGTTAAGTTTAAATCTGCTGTTGTAGACAAACATTAAACAACTATAAAGCCCTCATTTAAGTTCTGATGTTAAGAAGCAGAGTATAAACAGTTAAAAAATGAATGATGTTTTAGCTGTGGGTTCTGTTATGCCAAAAAAAACTTTAATCACACCAGTTTTAGATTTTATTATTATTATTGTTGAGCTAAAGCTAAGATGCCAGCAAATCCACCAAAAAAAAAATAAATAAATAATGCATTCTTATTCTCCTTGTTCAAAATCAAAAACTATTATAAATAAGGTTAAATACTGATACTGTTTTATGTTTATGGTTTGAATGTTTTAACATAAAAGGAATCCTTCTGACCATCGAGACTTTTGAACTAATCCAGGTAAGAGGTGATAAAGGCACAGATTTCAGGAGAAATGAACAATGATAACAGGAAAATGATAAAATCACAAAAAAACAAGTAGTTAACAAAGAGGAGAGGTTAGTCTTTGGGCATAGCATTGCAAGTTGGCTTTTGGTCAGAAAACAAAAATAATTCGTGTTGACTTAAGCAACTGGTTTGTTTTATTTTCAGTAATCTCTAGGCATGATTGAAGATTAGTATAATTCTGTCTTCTTGGAGAGACCAATTCTTTTAGACCTAATGGATTTTTGCATTTAACTTTAAAAATCAGTCACTTATTTAAAGTTGTATTTTTAGTAGTAAAAATTATTTGAAACATAGTTGTGCCTGCTTTAGTTGGTTTATTGGATGGTAACTTGGGCAATCTTCCACTTTTGCTGAAATGAGTAAGAGTTGACCATCAAAAGTCATTTCGTCCTTCCCTTGCAGGCATCTGGCTATTCTTGGTGCAGGGCTGATGGGAGCCGGCATCGCCCAGGTCTCCGTGGATAAGGGGCTAAAGACTATACTGAAAGATGCCGCACTCACTGGGCTAGGCCGGGGACAGCAGCAGGTGTTCAAAGGGTAAGCCTACTCTTTGTCTTTGCCAGGAGTTGGAATGTTTTTTTGTTGTTGCTTTTTTGCCATCACAGATTCTTTTTCCTGAACATAATGAGTACTGGATATTCTGTAGTTAAGCCAAGTCTCTTTTGGTTTTTAGAAGTGCTAATTCCTGCTTTCATTTCATCATAGATATGATAGGGAGGGCATTAATACCAGTGGAGCCTTGTAGTCTTAGAGTGCAGAAGGGAAACTCTTATCTAGTAGATATTTTTAAATACCATTTATTTTATGCTTTCCTGTCAGACTAGAAATTCTCAGGTCTGTGGATTGTGATGCAGTGTGCATGTA
Organism: Eulemur rufifrons; assembly: GCF_041146395.1. Classification (NCBI taxonomy): domain Eukaryota; kingdom Metazoa; phylum Chordata; class Mammalia; order Primates; family Lemuridae; genus Eulemur; species Eulemur rufifrons. The sequence continues at coordinate 96,124,271 of NC_091001.1, forward strand.
ATTACTATACTGTTATGGATGACTGAAACAGCATGCCTCTGTGTCTCTGCTGAGAGGACAGAGGTTAGGCTGTGAGGAGGAAGGCAGGAACTGCAGGGTGAAGGCAGGGCCTGGATCAGAACTCTTGTGCCTTGTATTTCCTGACTGGCATTACAAAGTAAAGCAGTGAATTGATGAGTCCACAACATCTGAGGCTTTACAGACTGTCTCTGTCTTACCTCTGGATTAATAAAGGGGGAATATTATTCTCCCTGCTCTGCACCCAGCCCCCTCACCCACCCATCCACCCCCACCCCCCACCCCAACCTGTCTTACAGAGGGGAAAAATGGAGTGGCAGCTTGGCCAGACTGGGGGTGGTTTCAGCTCACATTTAATGGACAAGCTGGCTGCACTTAAACTGTTCTGTGTGTGACTTTAGCTGAGTGGGCTTTTTGTGTTTGTTAAATGGATTGTGTAGCTTAAGCATGTTGTTCCCCCTTTTCTGCAGAGAAGCTCATATATTGCTACCATAATGCTAACCAGGACCTGGCAGGTTTAATTATGTTGGCAGATTACTGTAAGGTAACAACGAGTAGTAGGAACAGATTCTGACCAAAAAATAGCACATGCTACATAGCAGCATTGCCCTGAAGCTAGCATCCAAGCATCCTAAAACAGCATTTCATACAGTCACTAAATAAGAAATTACTGCTCTAGAATAGCTTCCTCCTTTGATCTCTTTTGTATACAGCTGTCCTGGGTTTCCCTTTCCGTCTGAGAAACATCAGGTTCTGATGAGTGTCACCTGACCATGCTGCTGAATTGGGACGTAATGTTTCCTGTCTTTGCTTGGAAACAGCTTCACCAGGCATTAGAATTAGAGCAACTAATAATGTTTTGAGCTCTGACAAGTATCTTGTTTGCTAACTGCTGTCATGATTGTCACAAACCAAGAGGTTTGAACCCATATTTTTAAGATCTTATTTGAATACTCATTTGAATTTATCTTGTGGCTTTTTCTTTTGGTTAAGGAAATTAGTGAATGGGGTTTAGCTTCATTATTCATTCAGAGGAAAACTCTAAGTCGTTTATTCTAAAAATGTGGTCAGATTGAACCTAAAAGAGCCTGTTTTCCTTAGCAATAAAAAATAATCAGATAAATGTCTGAGTAGCAGGAACCCTTTTTAGTTCCCTGTGGGAAAGAAGAAACTTTGAGTTAATATTTTATGTAATCAATGCGATGTGCTACTAGGTGATGAGTGGGAAGTGGATTGAGAATGTAAGAAGTAATGCTTTGTCCTCTAGAAGATTACAATTACAGAGTAACATAAATGATGTGTAAACAAGGAGAAAACCATGTGGTCTAAGACACTTTGGCTGCTTCCCCTATCGTGGGTAATTATCAGAGCTGCTCTTTTGTTTTGCCATTCTAGTATCCATGTTATTTGCTTCTCTTGGCAAATTTAACTGGTTTACGAGTGATACTGTCTTTGAATGTTAATACCCTCCCTTAACGAGCTGTTTGACTACAAGCCCCTATCAGCAGTTTGGAGCAACTCAGCTCCCTCAAAATGGGGGTAATGTAATAACTACCTCACAGAGCTAGGGAAAAACACCTAAGACATCTGGCCCGTGGACATTCAATGAACATTAGTTTTCTTTTCTTCCTCTCTGACTAGGAATGTGTTTTTTCTAGATTGAATGATAAAGTGAAGAAGAAAGCTCTAACGTCATTTGAAAGGGATGCCATCTTTAGCAACTTGACTGGGCAGCTCGATTACCGGGGTTTTGGAAAGGCCGACATGGTGATTGAAGCTGTTTTTGAGGATCTTAGTCTTAAGCACAAAGTGCTAAAGGAAGTAGAAGCGGTAAGTAAAGGCTCTGTTGTCCTGGAATCCTAGTGTAGTAAGTAGAGGACACTGAGATGGAGTTTTTAAAGGGCCTATTGGAAACTCTTGGTGCTTTTTATAGGACTATCCATTTCTAAATATAAATTTTTATGTGAGCTCATGGATAGTTCACATGTTATAAAGGTCAAATGTAAATCCTAAGGGAAGAAAATCAAGTAGCTTATTAACATAAGCACAGGGTTCATTAGCCTTATTCATGTGGATTTCAGTCACCAAACATACAGGCAACCTCTTGGAGTATAGCCAGATGTCTTGAGATTTTTGGTTGGCTGTAAGCCATAACTAAACCTCTTCAGGTCTAGGCAGCAAAGGAAATAGGGGAGAAGCAGTTTCTCCAGATGCTTGTTCTGTGGAAATGCTGCGTTGGTCCAGCTCCCAAACGCTCTACAGAGCCATGTCTTGAGATGGGATGACACGAACAAAAGGAGTACTTGAAGTGGGTGGTATGAAGAGCGAGCCCAGGGAAGGAGAAATGTCTGTAGTCTAGGCATGAGTGGGGCCAAGGCCTGGACTAGCCTACAGTTGCGTAAACAGCAGATCGGGTAGTAAATGGTACGTGAAATGGTACTGACTTGGCAACACGTTGGGTGTCTGGAGCAGCAGGCTGTGGTGAAGCAGGCGGTATTCCTAAGGTGCCTCTCCATGTGGGGCAGTCTCTGCTCCACTAAAGACTGAACCTAAGGAGGTTTAGGAACAGGAGACAAGCAGTTCTATTGGGGACAAATTCCACTTGTGAGACACACATTTCAAAATCTATTCTTTAGGCAGAGTGTAGTGCTAGATTCAAATGAGGGAAAAAATTCAGAAGAGCTTGGTAGATTTATGTCCCATTTGTGGCACTTCAGGTTAGAGGTTGGGATGATGTTCCCAGGGTTTTGCAGGCACTGCCAAGCCAGTGGTAGGCAGATTCTAGAATCAAATCAAGAGAAGTGTTGACTAGAAACAAATCAATACAGTAGTTGCGATTGAAACATAAAGGTTACAGGAGAAAAGAGAAGGGACAGAACCTGGAGGCAAAGAGAAGGAAGCACAGGGGTTATGTGTGACCATGCAGTACTCGGGGAAGACACTAGGGCAATGTGAGCAGAGAGATGGGAAAGGGAGGGCATTCAGGAAACCACTGATTTTTAGCAGGTAGTAAGAAAAGAAATACCAGCTTTAGGGAGAAAGATTATTAGTACAGATAAAACCCAAAATGTTATGTATATGATGGTTATAACATGTCAGGTGCCCTTGGTGAAGCTCGTAAAATCATGTAAGGTAGGAGATACTCAAAGAAGTTACTCAGGAAGCCTGGAAAAGAGTGAAATCCAGAATGGTCTAAATTTAGAAAATCCAAGAATTTTAGGTGAAGGAACCTTGAGGAGGGCATTAAGTCCATCTTCCCATCTGGCCTTTACTTTCTTTTTTTTATTGTTATTATTTTTTATTTGCCTGCTAAGATTCCCACGTCCTATGCTTTCTTTGTAAGAAAAATTTAAAGCTGAATCTACTGATAGTTCTTCAAGGATTTAAACATTATCTTCTCTTACTCACCATAGAACTCACCAAAACCCATGCCTTTGCCATTCTTCCTAAGACATTGTCTCTAGACCCCTGTCTCGGTTGTCCTCCTAACTATCTTCATCATAGGTCTCAGTGTTCTATTGCAGTGTAACAAACCAGCACAGAACATAATGGCTTAAAACAGCTATTTTTTCACAATTCTGCAATTTGTGCAGGGCTCTGCAGAGATGGCTGGTCCTTAGCGCCAGTGGTTTTAGGCCTGGGGTCACTCATGGGACAGCATTCAGCTGGAAGTTTGCTGAGGATGTCTCAGTGCTTCCCCCGGATGGCCTCCCTCTACCCGTGGCCTGTCCTCGCTTAGTCTTTCCAGAACTTCTCTACAGCGTGGCCGCTGGCTTCCAAGGAGCAAAAGCAAAAGCTGCCAGGCTTCACAGGGCTAGGTCTAGAACTAGCAGGGTCACTTCTGCTGCATTCTGTTGATAAAAACAAGTCACAAGGCCAGCCCAGATTCAAGAAGGGAAATAGACTCCACCTCTGGATGGGAGGAAAGACAGACATGTCTAAGGAGGGGAGGAATTGTAAACAGCTATCTTTGGAGACGTTGGTTTGCTCTTCATAGAGGATTTTACCACCAGCATTAGATACTATCCCACTAATAGTGCAGCTTTAGACTGTGTTTGCTGTACTCGCAACTCACATTCCACTTTTGATTAACTAAAACCATGGGATCTTTATCACAAATACTGCCAAGCCAGGTCTTGTCCATCAAGTGCCTATACAGTTCTTTTCTTTCCTTTTTTTTTTTTAATCTGAATGCAGTATTTTACATTAATCTCCATTATAATTGATCTTATTTTTATGCTCAGTTTTTTAGTGTGTTGATTGTATCTTCAACCTTGATTCTCATCTGTGATGTTAGGATTCGGCCTGTCCCAGATTGGCACAAATTTGGCAGGTGTTCCTTCCACATTTTTCATTCAAGCATCTGAATAAAAACATGAATAAGTTGGGATCATGGCCAGAATGCTGAGACAGTCTGCATTAGAGACTGTTCTCCAGGTTGATAAAGCTAATAGTTAATAGTATTCATGTAGTATAGATACAGTTACAGTGGGGTACTATTATTTGGTAACACACTGTATAAAATGAGATAGGCATGCATGTCATGACTTGTTCCTATACAGGTGAAGGGCAGTGAGGGCAGGGAGGTCTCAGAGGCTTTCAGGCTTGAGGGCAGATCCAAACAAGAAAAAAGGCTCGACACCCACGCTGGGTCTTGAAATGAATGAAATTGTGATTCAAGGCCATTTTTTCAGTGTTTATCTAAGGTGTCTAATTGATGCAACTGCTGAGATGTAGTCTCCAGGTCAAGATTAGGTGACCTTATGATGGACCATAAGTAGGGAAAGCTGAATGGGAAAACGAACAAGGTCAACACATTTGCCAACACAAAAGCCCCTGGGTGGTCCTTAAGTGTCTGGGCTAGCGATAGCTATTATCGCAGCAGTTGTGGGTGAGAGGTGGGCTGGGCCCAGGTGTCTCTCATTAGCTTTGCTGTGGCCTCTAGTCTTCTCCCTGGCTTACAGGACACATTCCTAAATGCTTTTCCCCTGCAGGTGATTCCAGACCACTGCGTCTTTGCCAGTAACACATCTGCTCTGCCAATCTGTGAAATTGCTGCTGTCAGCAAAAGACCTGAGAAGGTAAACTCTGAACAGAGAAAAACCCTAAAAATGGTGTATTGCCTCAGGCTCACTGGGGAAGGCTTAGAACTTGAGTAGAGAAGGGACTGGTGTGGATTATGAAATGGATGGAGGTGATTCCTGAAAACCGAGCACGTGAACACTAACACCATGACCAGTGTGAGATGCAGGAATAAGTGAAGCACAACTAAAATAGCTTTTTGGTGGTTTGCATCCCTAATACATGATTTTTCAGGTTCAGAATATAAAACCTACCTTTATCCTACAATTAGACATTGAGAGAGAGCCCCTAAAACAAGAAGGGGTGCTCCAAAATATCAGTTCAGCTACATAACAGGGTCTAGTGACTGGTTTGGTTCCAACTCTAGATCCGGGAGTGGAGGGTCAGTGGGTGTGGTGGGATGTGTCTGCCTTTGGGTTCGCCTGTACCTTCTACCCGGGACATGAAAGGGCTGGGTGTAGGAGCACTTTCAGTGAGTACTCGAAATGATGCCTAGACATTTATTTTTGCTTTCAACCAGAGTAATTAAGGGGAAGTGAAATCATTAAAGGAGAAAAAAAAAAACAAAACACCTCACTTCCCTGGAGGATACTGGTTAGCCAGTTACCCTCAGCCAACCAGAACAAGCCACAAGGAGGCAGGAATTATAAAAGGCCCTTAAGCAGCTGAAATTGTTAATACAAAGTCTGTACTAAAACCACAAAAGCCTACTTATTCCTACTCTTTGCGTTTGCTGATGCAGGTAGTCTAGTTTCCCAGCACACAGCGATCGGGGGTGATGTGGGGCCTGATGGAGGCAGCTCAGTGATGGCAGCTGACAGTCTGACCCTGCAGGAAGACACAATGGCAGTGTCGTCTGTTTATAGACTTCACAGGTGGACAGTCTGGCCATGTCATTGTCCAAGGCACTTCTATGACATTTAAAATCAGTAAAGGAGAACCCATTGCTGTTCATTTGATGCTAACCTCTCCTTCCCAGCAGAGTAGAGCAAGTACCACACTTAGCAGTCCCAGCCTCTGGGTATCTGGGATAGCTTTTCTTACCTGCTTGCCTTATGTCATTCACATAAAAGTAAGGCCAAAAGGGCACAGGTAGGCTGATGAACCCTCAGTTTGTCCAGGACTGAGGGCTTTCCCCGGACACAAAACCCTCAGTGCTACAACTGGGAAAGCCCCGGCCATCCAGGATGAGTTGGTCACCTTTGACACAACTTTCTGAATGATGTAAATGTATTTTGCTTAAGGCAGTGATTACATGGGTGTATGTACAATTGTCAAAACTCATGGAACGGAACACTTTAATATCTGTGCATTTTATTGTGTATAAATTACGTGTCAATAAAGGCGAATTCCTTTTGCTCAGTAGTACTGAGTCTGAATCAGGTCCTATGTATTTTAGACATAAGTAGAACAATTTAGGGGTTAGAAGCAACTTTTGGATTGAGAAATTAACATAACATGTAATTGATCTGTATATTACATAACAGCAAGTAGTCAGGCTTTGGAGACAGGCAGGCCTGGGGTGGAATCCCACTCTGCCATTGTCTGACTGACACTGAGCTACTAATTTTAACTTCTTGATCCATTTTTATCCTCATCTAGGTAACTTAGACTGACTAGTTCACAGGGTTCTAATGGATTAAATGTGAGAAATAATTGCTAAATGTATTAAAGAACAGGTAGATAATAAGCAGTCAGCAAGTGATAGCTCTTACTAGTTATACCTTATAGGTAAAGTGGAGGGAGAAAGCAAAATTATAAATTAATGAATTAGACTTCTCTCACAATTGTATTTTGAAGACTATATAATTGTTAGCTTAATGAGGTGGTTCTCAAACTTTAAAATGCATTCAGCATTTAAAATGGATTCAGCAGGTCTGGGGTGGGCCTGAGAATTTGCAGTTCCAGTGTTCCCAGGTGATGCTAGTGCTCTTAGGTCCAGGTACGACACTTTGAGAATCGCTGGTTTAATGAGTCTTCACGTGCATTTGATTATTGAGGAACATTACTTAAACCTAGTATCCTGGTGGTGAGGCCCATCCATGTAAAATGCAAATACATCCCGACAGTCCAGCATATTAACTAATTCTTCTGCCTGTCCCTCCCGCCCAAGAAAAGTGGGCCCTCTCTCCCAGACCCTCAGCATCACTAATATAAGTGGAACCGTCATTCATCCTTCCCTGATAAATCTATTCTGGCCTTTAGCTGTGATTTTGGCACTGATTGTTGGTAGGATCAGATGTCCCTAGTGAAAAGCCTTAGAAGCAAATGGAAGAGGAGGATTCCGATGTGCTCTCCCTAACATACTAAACTTTTTATTAAAGAACCATGGAACCGAACCACTTGACTATATCAAGCCGTATTGCTATATCACAACCACCTTTCTCTGTAATGTTTTCTTAGCAAAAAGGGAATGCCAATTCCCTCTTCAGCATGCCTCACTCTGTTGGCGTTTGGTTCCCTTGCCAGGTGATTGGCATGCACTACTTCTCTCCCGTGGACAAGATGCAGCTGCTGGAGATTATCACAACTGAAAAAACCTCCAAGGACACAACTGCCTCAGCGGTAGCAGTTGGGCTCAAGCAGGGGAAGGTCATCATTGTGGTTAAGGTAAGGAGCTGTGTAACAGAGTGGCAGATTGTGAAAAGTTCTAGGAAGACTCCTTGTACCTCCAGGCTTGTTTATAACTATTCTGGGGCAAATACACCAGCTTTTGATACGATTTTCCTGGGTTATCTCCAGCATGGCCAGTGGTATTGACTCCGTCCTGCTGAGTCGAGTTGGGAGTGGGGAGTGTCTGGCTGAGGCAAGGTTCTCCCAGCCACACACTACATGCTGTGCTGTTTGATTCAAGCCAAGCCACCCCTGGTGTGGCTTCTCCTGCAATTAAATTTTAAGAATTCTGGTTGAGATTTTAAGTCACCTTAAATTTGAAATGACTTTCAAATGACTGAAATGACCCTGAGAAAGGGAGAGTGGTTTCAGATTTGGGAGGTGCCAGTGAGCTCATGTTCTCTCCTTTGGCAGGATGGGCCTGGCTTCTACACCACCAGGTGTCTTGCCCCCATGATGTCTGAAGTCATCCGAATCCTCCAGGTCGGTATCGCTCTCTAGAGCGTCTGAGACACCTCCCACTCCTTCAGTCAGGCCTCGACACTGCCAGTGTTGGGAGGCAGGCTTCCTTCTGACACACCAACTCCTGCCTCTTGTCCAGGAAGGCCCTTTGTGCCCTCCCTCTGCAGTGGGCAGTCACAGGGCTCGTGTGGCACTAAAAGGGCAGAGCTTTAACCTCCGCTTTTCTGCCTTGTGCTGCTCTGTCAAGCCAACGGCCTCCCGACATGTCTTCTCTGCTGTTTCTGCACCTCACCCCTCTGAGGCAGGGACCATCCAGGACAGGGCCGTTCGTCTGACTGATGCTGCGTCTGCTTCCAGGGCACACGGACCCCTCCGGTGGCTGTCCAGGTCACTCTGGCAGGAATGGAGGGGGATCCTCGCAGGGCACTCACCCACACTCAGGGACCACAGGCTCTGTAGCACTGGGCTGTGACAGTGTTCATTCTGTCCGTCATGGCACAAACTGCCCTGTCTGCCACGGGATCTCCTTATTATTAAGATTCAGAAATGCAAACAAGCAGCAAATAAATGATTTAGTCATCTCCAAACTTCCTTAAAGTGCTATAGATGAGAGAAGGCTCAGACTTTCCACTTGTGGCCCCGACACATCTTTGTGTCTTCCTGAATGAAACAGTGCCAGTCCTGGGCTTGCCAGGGGCCACCCAGAAGCGAAGTAGGTTTTGCACAAGGCTGTGTCTGGGGGCCAGTACAGGGAGCCCTTGCAGGGGGATCTGGGCTGGCCCTCCCCTGAGGTCTCTGCTTCACTTCTTGTTCAGGAAGGAGTTGACCCCAAGAAGCTGGATTCCCTGACCACGAGCTTTGGCTTCCCTGTGGGTGCTGCCACACTGGTGGATGAAGTTGGTGTGGATGTAGCAAAACATGTGGCAGAAGATCTAGGCAAAACCTTTGGGGAGCGGTTTGCAGGTGGAAGCCTAGAGCTGCTGCAACAGATGGTGTCCAAGGGCTTCCTGGGTGAGTAGCCTCATGGGAGCATAACTGGCCCGTTAGTTAGAGTTCTGAGCAGTTTCCTGAGACCAAAGGGTTACAGAAGGCCCACATGGCAGAGTTTTCTAAACACAGAGCCTTTGTCATAGAGGAATTCAAAAATGGTTTCATGAGAACCTCCTCTTAGGCTGGGCCTATAGATTATGGACAGAAGGCAGAGCTCTAGCCTTCTTTCTGGCCTAAGTTGTGCCAGATGGACAGACATGTTCATCCTGCCCATGGCGTCTGCTACGTGCATGATACTGCAAGAGCAAGCTCTGCATCCAGGCTTTACTATATTGTCCGGCCACGTGGGGAGGAAGTAAAACTTCTCAGTACAGAATATACAGTTGAGGCTCACAGAGAGGTGGCGTTCTCTCTCAGCAAAATCAACATTAGGACTTAGGTATCCTAAGGGCAGGTGTTGCATGTCTGGACATTAAAACTCACCCAAGTGGCCTTTCTCACCCAAATACACAGATTTGGGTGCATCAAGCTATCAAAGCTTTATAGCAGACCAGCAGAGACAAGCATTCTCAGGCCAGGGTTCTGAGAACAAACAGTAACACCATTTTCTTGCTTCTTTTTAGGTCGCAAGTCTGGAAAGGGCTTTTACATCTACCAGGAGGGTGTGAAGGCTAAGAACTTGAATTCTGACATGGACAGTATTTTGGCAAGTCTGAAGATGCCTCCTAAGTCTGAAGTGTAAGTCTATTGGAGTGGCTAATGGCCTGGAACAGATGTTTCTCTGACAGCCCAAAGCTGCTCGGCCCCTCTCCCATTTTGCTTATGCCCACCCCACCTCAATGGAATAGTGCTTTCCAAGCGTACAGCCCTTCCACGTGCCCCTCAGTCTGCCAGGCGTCAAGGTGAGAATGCGGCTGAGCCTGGTGAAGTCCCCTTTCTGCTCCCGCCTTCCCTGTGCAGGTCCCAGGGAGTGGCTGGAAGGACGGATTCTCAGGCCCCTTCTTCTCCCAGATCTTTATTATCATTTGTGAGCAACTGACTGTTGCTGATGTCAAGAGATACTATCTCCTCAGTGCCAGGCCCTGTTCTGGGTGCTCAGTTTCATGTTAATTAAAGTAACTCTCCACTTTTTCCAAGGGAAAGGCTGGCAGCGTCTTCTCTACAGAGTGGGAGGGTCAGTGCCGACCGGCCCGCAGAGCTTCCCTGCACCCATGTTCCTTCCCCTTCCACACCTGCAGCTCCTGCTTTCCTCCCCTCTCCCTCTTCCTCTACCTAAGTGTCGCTTCCTGTCATCAGCTCCTCTGATGAAGACATCCAGTATCGCCTGGTGACAAGGTTTGTGAATGAGGCAGTCATGTGCCTGCAGGAAGGGATCTTGGCCACGCCTGCAGAGGGAGACATCGGAGCAGTCTTCGGGCTCGGCTTCCCCCCTTGTCTCGGAGGTTGGTCTTGCAGGCTGGGCAGGTAGCTCGGTTTCTTCCAGAGCTCATGTTACTGTCTCCTTCAGCAAAGTCCTGTTTCTCCATTTAGGGCCTTTCCGCTTCCTGGATCTATACGGGGCTCAGAAGATAGTAGACCGGCTCAGGAAGTATGAGGATGCCTACGGGAAACAGTTCACCCCATGCCAGCTGCTAATTGACCACGCCAGCAGCCCTAACAAGAAGTTCTACCAGTAGGCAGGGCCTTACGCCCGCCCAGTCAGCGCACCAACCCCAGCTGCCGGCGGTGCTGGCTCTCCAGCACAGTGGTGTCCAGATTCCATCAGGGTAACCGGAAGGAAGGAAGGACGAACTCTGGCACTGGGCTTGCTCTTTGATTAAAGTGCCTTCAGCCATCTCTCCCTCCTGGTGAAGTCTGACTATGAAATAGAGTTTGCACTTCATGTTGGAAGGTGGAACCCACTGTGCTCGTTTTATAAGCCCCAAGACCCCACGTGGCAGCACAGAACCATCTGGAGCCATCTTTGCTGCCTGGTCCTCCAGGGAGGCATGGGCGGCCGATGGTGGCGAGGGCAATTCTGCACCCAGCCAAACACACATAACAATAAAAACCAAACTCTGTAGCCGCCTCCGTGCCTGCTTGTTCCTTTTTCTTCTGCCTTTGCCCTTCTGGTTCAAACCCCTCCTTCAAGAAGTGAGTTGGAAGACAAAGCCCTGTGTTTTGGGATAGGAATGTGTTGGGAGAGGGACTGTGATGATAGAAGGTGGGCCTTGGTGTGCCTGAAGCCATGTACACCTGCTAAATGCCAGGCCGGGCATCTGCCCACCATGAGGGAGTGGCCCTGGTTGGCTTGAGCGGCAGAAATGTGATAGGTATGGCGTACCAGGATATGAAAGAAACTCCTTTCCCCAAACTGGATTTCCTCATTGTATGATTTTACCCATTTCTTTTCTTGGTGTATCCTTGTTTGTGGGTGCTTCTCAGGAAGTTCGTGGGAGCGTTGGAGTTAAGCAGGGGAACTAACATTTCCCTGATCCTGCATGGCGCGGCTGCCCAGAGCACGAAAGAAGCCTGTGCAGCGCGATCAGAGGCAGCGCAGGAATGGTACAAAGGTACAATGCTGGTCCGCCCCATGCCGCCCGTGCTCCGCTATGGCCTCGGCTCTCCCCAACCCGACCCCAGTGTGGAAAGTTCCTACACTCGAATTCTGGCAGAAGCAGTGCCCAGTCTGGGTAAACAGCGTGAGGCCTCCTAACTGGGTCTGGCAGAAGGAGCCACACTGAGTGTGTGTGGAATCATAATTCAAGTCCCATCACACTCTGCATTCTAAATTGTCAGGTACGACCAATTACTCCTGCTTGTGCTCCATCTGCAAGTACTTCAAGCCTTTTCCTGGTCCCAGCTCTGCAGTTGCAACTAGCAGGCAGGGAGCTTAGCTGTGGCTCTCCTAAATAAACACTGCTGGTTGCTAGGAAGCCAGGCTCTAAAACCCAGTCATCTCTGAACTGGGGTTTTCAGATGACCAGTAGACAGCAGAGAACTGATCCTCTGCACCAGGGCCACTAACAGGCTTCTAAATGTAGGGTTCTGAGAGAGCCTGAGGCGGGCATTCTGCTGATGCAGGAAGTTAAACTTGGGCCCTGGCTGGTGGCATTGAGCTTTGACATCTTGGTCCTTCCCTTCAGCAACCAGGTAGGTGTGAATCATGTCAAAACATGAGTAGGAGTTGGAGGGTTCTTGCAGGGCAGGGAGGGGCTGGTGAGGGACTTGCAGAAGGGAACGAGGGACATGGGATTGGACCACATGCAGACACCATTCCAAAGTCCTCTCCTGCCCAGAGCCATATACATTGTGTTCTGGGGTCCCCGTGGCCCTCCAAAAAGAAGAAAGCAGCTGACACCCACAATTCCACTTGCACTATTCTTTAGTGGTCTAGCATTTATTTTACTAGTCCTTGAGGATTCATTAAATGATCTGCAAGAAAACCAAATGTCTCCATATCACAGTTTCTGTGCTCTACTCTCTGACTTCCCTTCTGTCAAAGAGTTGAGGCAGCCTGCTTGGGGCATGGGCACAAGCATGGCTTCGCTGCTCTTAAGATAAAAAACAGAGGAAATAAATATCTAGGTAGACTAGGTAAGGCAGAAGAGAAGGCTGGTACCTTTGAGGCCCTGACACCAGTGACTGTTCTGTGGTTCTGGGTGGGCGCGGTGGGGTGGGGATGGGGTGGTTGTACACAATGACCAGAGCTCTGGGTGCCAAGCAGATCACCATGCTTGAGACTCAAGGGCACAAAGCTCTGCTCTGAAGCATGTGAACAGGGGCAGGACTGAGCCCCAGGAGGAGGGGAAAGGCAGGCTTTCGCAAGCCACTGGGCTTTCTCTCCCAACTGGACCCTCCTGTGCTAGTGACAGAAAACCAGGGAGGGACACCAGGTGTCCGTCAGAGCCAAACGATGGGGGCAGGAGACTGGCAGAAGTGAGGGTGACTGACCCCCACTTGCTTCTAGAATCAAGGAGCAGCAGACCTAAATCAACCTGCCCTTCCACAGAGTCCATATCTGCGACTGAACCCCAGCTGAGGGGAGGATGACTAGTGGCAGTGAAGTCAGGGCCGGAGCCGGGGCGCTGGCGACGTCTGGGGAGCCTGTGCCTCCTAACCAGAGAACAGGTCGACAGCAGACAGTGCTCTTCCACAGCCCCTCCCACAGACCAGAACCCAGAGGTGGCGCCTCTGAGGTGCTGGGGCACAGGCTTGTTCACCTGTGTTCAGGGCCAGGCACCTCAATCACGGCAGAGCAGAGGCAAAAGGAAGGGGATCCCAGAGACGCAGAAATCGACACCCCTGACTCTGGGGCAGCTTTAGGCCAAAAGCCCACAGAGCACAAAGGAGAGTGGGCACTTGGGGAATTTGTGCTTAAATTGTGGGCCATCTTCGTTCCCTTGTCCCTAACCTGAACCTACAAGCTTAAGAAGTGCAAGATGTCTGTGAATGTCTATGGCAGGGCACCAAAGGTGTTAAGTCACCACGAAGGCCAGCTCTCGGCCCAGCTGCGGGAATTGCAGCAAATGCCTCACAGTCCCAGGTGCACAGTGGTGCCCTCCAGCCCCCTCCCCACATATTCTGCACACTTAAGAGGCAAGATGTCCCCACAGGCAGGGGTCTGACCCCAGAAGCCCACGTTTCCAAGTGCATCTCCCCTGGATTCACTCCGGCTGCCGAGCAGCCTCAGTCCTGGCATAGATCCTCTCGCAGGCAGGACCAGCTTCTCAGGGAGTACTGTCCCCTGGTGGACCCATGGCTGGGCCCCGGGGTCTCCGTGCCAGCGTTCCAGTTGTGCAGCTCAGGCTGGGCAGTTCAGATCTTGGGCCGCCAGCCTTTGATGAACTGCATGATCTTCTTGACCTGCAGCTTGGTGAGGTGGAAGTCGTCTGCCAGGATGTCCTCACTGAGCTGCACAAAAATGCTACCATCAATGCGTTCTCGGGCAAAGAAGCTCACCACGTCCTCGGAGAGCCCGATGAAACGCAGACTGCGAGAGACCTCCTCCAGGGAGAGTGCAGACAGGTCAGCGGGGGGCTGCCAGGAGGCATCCCGGCCTCCCAAGCCTGTGGCTCCATCCCGGGGACTGGCAGGAGGCCCTTCCAGGCGCCCTTGAGTGAGAAAAAGCCGTGCTCCTCCTGCCTCAGGCCCCTGCAACGCAGCTGGTGACAGTGGGGTGGGGACCTGCCGCAGCACCAAACCTTCAGGCTCAAAGGCCTTGAGGGGACCAAGTGGTGAAAGACGGGGCCCGGGCCCCGGTGCCCCCACAGCTCTGGGCTCCTGACAGCGCAGCAGCTCAGGCTCTGGAGAACCGCCCTGCCCCAGCTCAAAGGGATCAAAGGGCTCCAGGGCTGGTTCCTGCCACTCAGAGGAAGAGGAGGAGGATGTGGGGCAGGAGGAGGGGGGAGCAGCTGAATAGGCCTGGCCTGGTGAGGCTGGACCTGGGGAATATGCAGGGCTGGAGGTAGCCAGGGGACCTGCGGTGGCTGTGGGCCCAGAGGAGGAGGCCGCTGAAGGGGCTGAGGGGTAGGCAGGCCCAGAAAAGGGGTTGAGAGCTCCAAATGGAACAAAGCGCTTCTGGGGGTGCGAGGGCTTGAGCAGAGGTGGGCAGCTGTGGTAGGTCTTGACAGGGGTGTCAGCCCCCAGGAGGGAGGCAGCCCGACCGCTCAGGGGCTCTGCAAGGGTGCGGGAGGCCTGGCTGGGCTGCGTGGTAGAGGGCAGGGGTCCAGGGGGTGGGCGGCTAGAGGACTCGCCCACCTTGCAGTCTCCCCAGGTGCACGGGTAGCAATAGAGCGAGTACGCATCCGGTGACGGGGAGCCACTGCCACTGCGGGAACCCACCCTGCAGGCAGAGGCAGACAGACACAGGCACACAGGACAGGAAAGGCAGAGCAAGAGGGAACACGACAGGGTCACATACAACGCAGCAAACCACCGCTCTTAGCAACACTGGCCTGTGCTCCAGCCCCAAGGCCTGAGACCCTCTGGGATCATCCTGTTCTTTCCTTCCAGCATCTCTCAGTCCAGGACAGAAAACGGGGGGAAATTAGACTAAACTGAATCAAATAAAAATTTGAGATTAGCAAGGAGCTCTCTATCCTGCGGCAGAGGGAACCAGAGCACTACTCTTTGCTCATCATTTAGGAAAGAAACAAGTGAAGCAGGAAGGTGGCAGAGCAGGTCACTGGGCCCCAGGCCCCAGATGCCAGACAGCAGTTTCCTCTGCCTCAGCTACTGCACAGGGACCTGCACCCTCAGAACCGCCCAGGCCTGAAGCCTGCTTCTTCCTCAGCACTGTACGCCCCTCCCCACCCTCCCCTACCTCGGTCCGCCCTAGGAGAGCCCAGGACCAAGAGAAGGAAGGGACTCACCCATCCTGGAGGCCAGAGGAGTAGTAGGAGAGGCTGGAGCTGGGCGAGTGGACAGGCTGCAGCTTGGGGAAGCGGGGGGGTACTGGAGGGCTGCCCGAGAGCCGGTCGCTGCCATTGCCACCCCGGGGAGGCACAGGTGGGGCATTGAGTAGGCGACACTCCTCCTTCACCTGCAAGCAGAGGGCCATGACTCTGCCTGTGGCTCCAGGCAGCTAACATTCCTCATCTTCCCCTCCCCAAGCACCTGGGCAAGGGAGTGTCTGGGACGGACACCTGCGCCACTTTGCAAGAGGATGTCTTGCCTTCTACCCCAACTGCTGCCCCAGCAGCCACCTACCCCACCCCTTCCAGCCTCTCCAGCCCAGTTCACGCGCCCACACACTGCCTCCTACTCCTCGGAAACGCGTCAGGAGTGTAAGAAAAAGAACACAGAAGCAGATGGAAAGCAATCAGAGAAACAGACACACTCCCTCCTCAAGGCAAAGGAGAGGGAAGGAAAAGGTGTGGCAGAGGGGACAAAAGGGAGGAACAGCATCTGCCATCTGGATCCCCTTCCTATAGGTAAAGCACCCCAAAGTGGACTTCACCAGACGTTGATGGATGTTACCGGCAGGGGGAAAAT
Source organism: Eulemur rufifrons (assembly GCF_041146395.1). NCBI lineage: Eukaryota > Metazoa > Chordata > Mammalia > Primates > Lemuridae > Eulemur > Eulemur rufifrons. The sequence continues at coordinate 96,140,411 of NC_091001.1, forward strand.
ATTCTGTGGACAAGTTTGGGAAATTCTGCATTAAACAAAGATAAACAGGTTTCTCAGTGCTCAGACCCTTAATATACCAATGTTCTGTGACTCTAACGTGCGGGGGAGGGCAGGGCTGGGAATCACACATTTTCTAAACTCCTTTCACCTTGGGCCCTCCTTTTCGCCGGACACCTTATAGGACTCCTGTTTTGTGGAACCTTCTGGGTAACACTGTTTACCAAATTCTCTGTGGCTAGGGTCCTAACTGGCATCTTTGTCCCCACAGTCCGGTGCCACCGCCCCTGGTGCCCATTACTACAAATGCTCCTGCATGCCTTTGCCCATTTTCTTCTCTCCTTCCCCAATCTCTGCCACTGTCTGTCACTCCAGGGGATGGGGCTCAGACCCGCAGGCTGGGCAGCCTCCCCAAGGCCAGACCCCGCAGAGCTCACCTCCCGGCTCCCACCCTTCCGGCCTGGAGCGCGGTCACTCACCGCCTCGGATTTGGGGGGCACGGGAGGTGGCGGCGCCTCGGGCTCCCGACGTGGCGATCCCGCGGCCCCAAAGGAGATGAGGTCTGGGCCTGGGGCGGTTCGGGCCCGGCCCTCGGCGAGGCCCTCGGGCGCCTGGTGCGCCCACAGCTCCTCGTAGGGGATCTCGGCGGGCGGCGCGGCGGACTCGGGCGCGCCGGCCCAGTCGGGGCTCACGTACTCCTGGTCCCCGTCGCCGGAGGGCACCGGCGCGGGCGGGCCAGGGGCGCGGGCGGGTGCGGGGACGCGCGGCGCGGGGAGGCAGAGGCGCGCGCGGCGCGGGCTGGCGCAGTCGTCGGCGAGCTCGGCGGGCGCCTCGCGCACGGCTGTGGAGTACTCGTCGGGGTCGAAGCGCTCGCGGCAGTAGGAGGCGCTGTCGCGCACCAGGCGCTCGACGCGCGGGTCCCCGGCCAGCAGGCCCTGCGGCAGCGCGAAGCGCGGCGTGTCCGTGAGCAGCAGGAAGTGCAGCGGCGCCGGGCCCTCGCGGCGCAGCGCCAGCCCCAGCACCACCGTCTTGGAGATGATGCTGACCAGCTTGTAGCAGTGGCCCTCGCGCACCGGGTGCAGGTCGTAGGGGTTGCGCGGCGGCCGGCTGGGCACCAGCACGTTCACCGGCAGCCGCACGCGCTCGATGATGGCGCGCACCGTGTGCTCGCCCTCCTGCATCTGCAGCTCCAGCGGGCTGCGCGTGCTGAAGCGGCCCTGGCACTGGAAGGGCAGGCTCAGACTCTCGTTGGTGCGGTGGTTCATGCAGATGAGGCAGGGCATCTTGCCCTTGATGGGCCTGGCGCCCCCGCCGCCCGCGGTCCCCGCGCCCCCCGGGCCGCCGCCGCCCATCCCGGCCAGCGCCCCCGCCCGCCCCAGCTTGCGCAGGAGGGTGGTGAAGCGCGAGCGCTCCTTGGTGGTCTTGGCACACAGGATCTCCGCCTGGCCCATCAGAGTGAGCTCGTCGCCTGCGTGCAGCGTGAAGTTGTACACCTCGCTGTCCTCGCTGAACTCGCCCGACACCACCTGGGGATCCCAGAGACAGGGAGAGGCCTCAGCCCGGCCGAGGAAAGCCACACGGCCTTCCCTGGCAGGAGAGCACCCCTCCCTTTGGCCCTCCCAGGACTGAGAGCAGATCAAGAGCCCTGGACTGTGGGCCAGAGCCCCACGTTCCCTCCTGGAGAGGCCCCAGGTTGGTGTGCAGCCTTAACCCGGTTGCCTCTCGGGGCCTTAGTGGCTGCCTGTGATAACCGTTACTCCCAGGAGTTGCTGTGGAATGAAAACGGCTATGTGCAGTGACATACTTTGAAAGGACTTGGTAAATGTCAACTTTTATTATCATTGTCTTTACTATTTGGGCGATAATAATGCCCCACCCATCCAACAAGGTTACTGGGAAAAGAAATGAATTGGTGAAGAACAAGAAGGTTTGTAGAGAGCAGAGAGGTATCCAGAGGGGACCGTGTGCACTGCCTGCTCACCACCACCACCAGTGGGTGCTGGGCAGCTGGGGACAGACTGCCCTGAAAGGTTTCCAAGTCAGAGCATGACCCCTCCCCACAGTCCCTGCTGCATCTACTTCCCCCAGAAGTCCTTCGCCCCAGTGAGTCCTACACCCTGCTCTTCTGACATGGTCTGATGGTGCCAAAGGCCCTCAAGGGGTCCCCAGAAGCCACTCTCCCTCTTAGACCCTAAGGGCAACCCTCCAACCAGGGTCAGGATTGCCCCTGAGGGAAGGGATGATGTTGGGGACACGGTGCCTGGTACAGGAAGGACTGACCTTGACGCTGAAGGTGATGGCTTCCATCACAAAGATGCGGTCTGGGAAGACGCTGGCCACCTCCTCCACGCTGCTGAAGTACCTCACTGGCTCCCGCACATCCCTAGCCTGCTCCAGGAGCTTGAACTTCCCTGCAGAGGGCGGACAAAGGCTGCTGGGGTGGGCCTGCCTGTGGGGAGCCTGCATCCTGAGAGCGCTTGTGGTCCCTACTCCTTGCTACCGTCATCTCAGCCAGCCCCTCTAGGACTCAGGTGGGCAGAAGGGCAGGTTTTCACCAGCATGGGCTGCAGGGGGCTGGTCACCTGGCTCGAGCCTTAGCAAGGGGGTGAGCACAGACCCCTGGCAGCTAGAGCCCAGCCCTCACCCCAAGAGAGCCTGTGGGTGTGCAGTGAGGCCAGTGGCTACCTGCCCAGAGAAATCCACTGCAGTGGCCCCAAACACTTGGACACAGAGCTGGCCCCTGATCAAACATCAGTATGGCTCCTAGCTTGGTCCCAGCCTGCCCTCTGACTTTCTCTGATCCTAGACAAGTCCTTTCCCTCTCTGGGCCCCTGGGTCCTCATCTAAAGGGGTTGGGACAGATGATGTTGGGCCCTGCCTGGATGTGGCGTCCTGTGCATCCACCTTGGGTAGCTGATCCACATGGATGCATTGGGCAGAGCAGGGGTCCAGCCCCAGGCCTTGAAGGCCCTGGGAGAGCCACTGTGACCCCAGCTCTGCTCCCAGACTCTGCCCTGGTCCAATATCCAATCGCACTGTCCCACAGGCTCTGACCTGAGCCCAAGAAAGCCACTGCCCACAGAGCAGACCTTCCCAACCTGCAGTCGCGGGCTGTGTTTTGGATGCCCCCAGCAGACTTTAAAGAAGTGATGCTAATCTGTGAAGCTGACATCTCTGTATAAACTGTCTCACCTCACCGGCCACATACCCTTTATGTGCACACCTACATGAGCACAAAGACAGGCTGTGACCCACCCTGGCATCAGATGGATGGCCTCTTCCTCGGCTTTAGACAGTAGGAAGAGAGCCTGTGTAGGGGAGGGAACAGCTGGGTGAGAGAAGACTCTAGCTTTGGAAGTCTTCCCCTGGTTGCTTCAGTCATAGTTCATTTATTTATTTATTCCACAAACATTTATGGAGCAGCCACCATGTGTCAAACACCATGCTGGGCCCTACAGAGGGTACAAATCTGTGTCAAATACAGTCTGCCTTCAAGGAGATCCAGATAGAGTGGGCGAGACGGGAAGTATCCAGTGGTGGCGGATATGACAAGTGCTACAACAGACTCGTGCTACGAAAGCTAGAGGACTGCTGGGTGGGGAGAAACCTGCCTGGCGGAGTCTGAGGGGATCGCTGAGCTGCACCTTAACAGCGAAATGGATTTTACGGAATGGGCTTTCCCTGTGGAAGGAACAGCAAGAGCAGAGACAGGAAAGCAGACCGCTTGCCCCAAATGCTGCATGCCCGGAGGGAAGGACTTGGGGAACAGAGGACAGGAGGGGAAGTAGACTGCAATGGAGTTTGAAAGGCTCTGAATGTCATGCTAGGCAGTGGGACTTTATTTTGCAAGAAATGGGACCCAGTGGAGTCTTCCAGTCAGGTAAATAGCAAGGAGTTCTGGAGAAGACCCAGGGAATAGCAAAAAGTGAACAGACCAAGAGAGACTTGGAACGGAGACTCATCACACTTGGGTGACCGAATGGGGAGGTTGGGAAGGAAGGGACTGAGGATGGTGTACTCGGGCCACCAGCCTGGTCAGAAATGGAGATGGCAGAGCTGTTAATCCAAACTGGAACCTCAGAAGGAACACAGTGTGGGCCAAGGGCAGAGCTAGGGAGGCCAGGGGAGGGGCCTCCAGGCAGTGCTCCTAAGGCAGGTGCCACCGGTGTGGATGCAAAGCCTGGGGACGTCTGGTCAGAGTAACAGACTGCAAATCACCAGCCCACAGGTGCAGCTTCTGCTGTGGGCAGGTAAGGTGGCTCAGGGATGAGGAAGAGCAGAGGATCTTAACCCTTTGGGGACCCTCATCCCAGAAAAATGCTCACACTGTACTCCTAGCATGAACACACACACACAATTTTACATACAGTGCCAGGGGGTCCTGGAGCCCCCAAACCCAGCCAGAGACCCAGACTGAGACCCCCTGGTGCAGCTATAAAGAGCAGGGGGCCACGGGCAGGGCCTGAGCTTTCACATCTACGAGAAGGGAGAGAAATGAGAGCCAAGGGAGACAGGGGGATGTGCCCAGAAGAAAGCCCTAACCGCCCTGGGACCCTCGTGGGAAGAGGCCCCAGATGTGCCTCAGCCCTAGAGGGCAGCACGGAGAAAATATTCAGGGCACTGGGCAAGGAGCAGGGGTCTGGGCATCAGGAAGCAGGAGCTGCAGGTCTGCCACCATCCGGCAGTGAGCAGCCCCCCTCCCTCACCCAACCTCCTCCCCCATATCCACACACAGCCCCCCAAGCCCAAGAAGCCAGGCAGAGAGAGATGCCCACTGCCCCCTGTGGGGAGATCTGGAGCCAAGTCAGGGCTAGAGCCGGGGGAGGATGTGGCAGGGAAGATCGATGTAACCATGGTACCCAGCACCCCCCCTGGCCGCAGCCTGCAGCCCAGTACCGGTCATTACTGCTGGGAGGAAGGAAGGGAGACCTCCAGGGAGTGATGCTCCGGCCCCTGAAAGCCTTTTCCTCCACCCTGCAGCCTGGCCCAGGGGCAGCTTCCTCTCCTGCCTCTCCGTCCCCCATGGCTCTAGGGACCTGCCCCACCCTGCCTGCCCCTGCCCCCTGGACCTGCCTCCCCGAAACACTTCACTCTGCTCCTCCCAGCCTGAAGCACCTAAGGGCTGGAGCAGGGTCCTGTTGAACACCTCATCCTCCCAGCACCTGACCCACAGCACATGCTCAATAAAGCAAGTGGGTAAAACACAGGCTTTGGAGTTGGACAGACCTGGCTGAATCCCAGCTCTGCCACCAACCAACCATGTGACCTCGGACAAATTATTTAATCTCTCAGGGCTTCAGTTTTCCCCTCTGTAAAATGGAAACATGCTACTTGGCTCACAGGTGCATCTGCCAAGTGCTCTGCAAGGCACAAAGCCAAGGCTTGGGAAATGGCACTGCTTAGGAAAACGCCTGGCCCCTCTAGCAGGACTGCTGCGGGGGGGGGGGGGGGTCTGTCTCCTTGACACTGGGACCATTGAGCCACAGCCTGGAGACCTGATCAGCAGACAGCGCCCCCTCCCCCCCATGCAGGGGGCACTGCCCTCCTCCCCTGCTTTTGCCTGCAGTCTGGCTCTCTCAGAGGTCAGCAGCCGGCTGCTCTGCCCACCCAGTGCCATTATTAATTCATCAGGAGGAATCAGCGTGGAGCCTCGGTGCACTCAGAGCCTCCACGTTAACCTGCGCCCAGCCCCTGCCCCTCCCCCATCTAGGGGGCCTCTGCCTCCCCTCCCCCTGCAGGGGGTGGCTGCCCCCCGACACTTACCACCACCCACACATGCATGCAGGGGCCCTAGAAGAGATGGGAGAAAGAGCTAGGAGTCCCCTGGACCCACAGTGCCTTGGGAGACTGTGCCTTGGCTTCCAGAGTTTTAATGACACAACTGAAATGGACATAGTCCCTGAAGTCACATTTCTGTCAGTGAGGGTTTTTTCCAACCTTTGCTTTTTTAATCCCAAGAAGAGGACCTGGGGCCTCTCCCTGAGGCTGGGAAATTTCTAACTTGAGCAGACACCCAAAGGCTCCAGGCCTGGGAAAGAACCCTAGGTCAGAAAGACACTTGAGTTATTAATAATTTCCTCATCTTCTAATGGGGGTTGGGGCTGCAGGTACCAACCTCACAGCACCATTGTCAGGAACAGAAGCCCACGTAAAGGGCTTAGCCCTGTGCCACTGGCTCAGGAGGCACCCAGGGCCAGAGAGGGGCAGGGGTACCTGTGAGGAGGTGACTGGGTGTCTCCCAGCTCAGAGGGTTCCCAGGCTCCTACGGAAAACACAGAACCAGGCCGGCCACGGCAACTCCTGGAGCCTCGGTTTCCTTGTGAATTAAATGAACCTGATAAGACTTTCCCACAGGGTTGCCGTGAGGATGAAACGACAAAAGTCCTCAGCCCAGTGACGGGAATTCAGCACGTGCTTAACATGCAGTAGCTGTGGGACCCTGGGCTTGCATGTGGGTGTCTCTGGGATGGGGCCATCAGACTCCCGTCCCTCCAACGCAGGGGACAGTAATTAAGCCTTCCCAGCATGGTGCAGCAGACACAGCCCTGAGTCGGCATCCCTGGGTGTGGCCTTTGCTCTTCCCTCCCTAGCTGTGTGACCCTGGGCAAGTCTCTTCCCGGCTTAGGCCTCGGTTTCATCATTTGTGAAATGAAAGGGCTATACTTCCTTTTTTGGAAGCAGAATCCTTTCTTCAAACAAAATCGTATTATACGTCAACATTGTATGTAAAATAGATAAAAGTAGTTAATGAGCAGAATCTTTAAAAGTCTATAATTTTAGCATTCACTCATAAAGTTGATCAATGAAAACAACAGGTTTAACACAAAAATTTGGAAATTGGGAAAACAGGATTAGAGCTGACAGGTGCAGCGTCTAAGCAGCCCGAGCACCCCTTCGTTTCCAGAGTTTTGGTTGCACAGTACCGAGAAGATCCTGGCAAGAGATGTTCTCTTTGAGGGTCTGCACATAAAAGGGTCAGTAAGGCACACACTGAAGGTCTCTGCTTAGGGTTAAGATTTGATCTGTGGCAATTTAAGGGTGTGGGTATTTTTTAATCATTACTTTAAAATTTACTTTAAAATAAAATGTGAATCAAAGGTTTGTAAACCTGTGAGCACCTCTCCAGAAACCCGGGGCTCCACTGAACAGTATGAAAACCTCTGGGCCCCAACTCTAATCCTAACCCTGACCACAGCCCCGCCGGCCTTGTCCTGCTCATCCTGCAGCTCCAAGGAAGGGTGGTCAGCGACAGCTTCCCCCAGGCATTCCCCACTCTACCCCTGGCCCCGGCCCCTCCTGCTTACACCCCCACTGGCTTTATGCCGTCTGTCCCTGGCTGGGCACACCTGGGTACTGCAGCGGGATGTCGATCTTGGGCCCAATAACGTAATGGCCCTCCTCCAGGGTGTGGGCTGTCACTGTTGTCCACTGGCGGCAGGAGTGGATGAGCAGGATGTCTCGTTCACTGACGCCCTCCGCGTACTCCCCTGGGAGGGGAAAGGAAGGCAGAAGAGGAGGGAAAGGGAGAATTTTAGAAGCAGCAGAAAGAACAGACAGGGTGACCTCCTCACCTCCTCACCAAGACCCCACCTGGGGACAGCTCCCCATGATCCTGTCCAGTTCAGCGAAACTCAAGGGACAGGCCGGCTGCCAGCTGTGGCCTGGGGCTGTGAGTCAGGCTGTGAGTCTCCCCATGGGCCCCCACTCCCCGCTCCCAGCCCAGCCTCAGCCCCTCATTCATCATTTGACTGGAGTGCCTGCTGTCCCCGGCCCTGTGCTGGGTGGGGCTGGGGGCTCCCAGTGGATGAGGCCCGCCAGCCCCTGCCCTCCAGGAGCCCTTAGGCCCCTGGGGAGGTGGGAAGAGATGTAACAGAGAATACGGGCAAGTTTGAGGCCTGAGGGGAGGGTGTCTGGGGACTCACAGAGGGCAGCAGCTCTGGCTGGGGGTGGGGCGAGGAAGCCTCGAGACTTTACTGAGCAGGACACACTTGAGCTGGGCCTCAGGACCAGGCAAGTCCACCTCAGCAGAATTCTCAGCCCCCAGGTCAGTGCCTAGGCCCAGCAAGGACGGAGAGGGCTGAGAAGGGACTATCTTGTCCCCTGTGGTCTCCCCCAGAGCCATGGGTCAAGAGGATGGCAGAGCTTAGAGGAGCTGGTTCCTGGCTCTGCCATGGGCAGCCTTGCTTTCCACCCACTGCCACGGGCAATCTCTTACTTTCAGGGGACCTCAAAGGAGAGGAGAGAGGCCCCCAGAAACCCCTAACCCCATTTCAGAGAAGCTGCTCCTTGGCTCTCCCTCTCCCAGCCCCCATGCTCCCAGTCACGGATGATGGCTGGGCTTAGAGATTAGGGGGGCAGATTCAGAAGGCAGGAAGGGGGAGCTCAGGGGACTGGGGGAAGCTGTGCTGGGGCAGAGGTGTTGAGAGTTGGGAGGGGCCTGGGCCTGGGAGGCTCCAAGCCCAGCAACGGTTTCCAGGGGAGCAGGAAAGGCGGCCCAGCTTCCAGGAGGCCGAAGGGGCCGTCTCCTGGCTGCAGCTGGTGGGCAGGGTGGGGGTGGGGAATGCCTCCTTCACAGCCCCTTCAGGCATAACTGAATAAATTTCTGCCATCCAAATGGGAAATGGTTTATTCTGATGGCTGGGGGCTCTATGAAATATATGCATGCAGTGTGTGCGCGGGACAGGGCGGCACTGTGTGTGTCTGTGTGTGTATGAACGCAGGGCAGGGTGTTGTCTGAGCCTTCCTCCGCAGCTCCGCGCCTCCTGGGGCAGAGAAACCTCTCCCTGGATTCTGCCAACTTCTTTCAGAGCTCTCCTAGGCCCAGCCTGCTGGCCACAGCCACACAGGCACACACCAGTAGCCATGGGCTGTGATCACCAACAGCTGAACCACACAGCCCACAGTGACAGATGCTTGTCACTCAAAGGACACAACTCAGTCTCATGGTCCCACCAAAGGGCCCCTCCCCAATGCAGGGGCACACAGCACAGAGGGACCTTCAAGGCCACACAATTTTGATCACACATTCATGCCCTAATGGTGACCACAGCCATAGCCACACACTGTCACAGACAGCTGAGCCACCACACCAGTTGTTCATTCACTCACCCATTCATTCATTCAATCCATAATCTCTGCTAGGCAGGGATGCCCTCCTCAAGGAGCCTGCAGCCCAATGGGAAGACAATAAACGGACCGCTATAAGGGGTTGCTCAGTAGGAGACAAGACAAGGTGCCATGAAGTGTCAGGGAACCCAAAGGAGGCTCTACCCAGACTGAGGAGCTCAGAAAAGACACCCAGGATGGGAGAAGCCAAAGAGCATGTGTGGGAAGTGGCCAGGAACCCAGGGCAGCACGTCCCATTCGCACGCAGACATACACAGCCTTGCTGCTGACGCAGGCTCAGAATCACACGCTGACCATCCGGCGCTGACCAACCGGCGCAGATCCGGAGAACTAGACGCCGGACTGCTAGGCACCCCTGCCCGACGTCCGCGGCATGCACGCTCCCAGCAGAGGCTGCTCACGGGACACGCTGACGCTCACTGCGCCCACTCCTTGCCGCTGCGGGCCAGAGGAGGGGCTCCGGAGCGCGGCGGGGAGAAGAGGAGCCTGCGGCCACGGGCCCCATTAGCATTCAGGGAAGCGAGTGTGCCAACGCGGGCCAAACCCCTATTCTTCTCACACACAAAACCCCCGGCCTGGCTGCCAGCCCCGGCTCCCGCCCCTCCCCCAGCCAAGCAGCCCCACTTTTCCCCCAAACGGTCCCCTTGCTCCACGCAGCCTCCGGGGGTCCCCGCTCGGCCCCCAAGCACCGTCCCATTAGCAGAGCAGCCTGGGGCCCCAGGCCCCATGGAAAAGTGGGACGAGATGAGGGGGAGGGCTGGGGGTCCTGGGGTGCACGCCCGGCAGCAGACCCCATTCACTTGGGCCTCTCCCGAAGGTGGTCTGCCCACCCGCGAGGACCCCAGGTTGCTCCCTGGGACGCAAAAAGAGGATGCGAGAAGAGTTCCAAGGGGAGCCGAGCGGGGCTGGGTGGAGGCGGCGGGGGGAAGGCAGAGTGTGAGGCCAGGGGATGCGGGAGGATAGAGGTGAGAGGCCGGAGACAAAGGGACCGAGGGGGGCGCGGCCAGGGCGGGGGGCCGAGAAGCGGCGGGGCAAAAGGGTGCACCGACGGGGCGGGCACAGTGTCTTGGCCGCGCTCCGGGATCCAGCTGGGCCGGAAAACTCTGTCTCGGGCCCTGTCCCCGGGTTTTGTCCCCGTGCCGGTCCGCGGGGCCCAGGAGGCGGACCTGGGCCGGTGGGTCCCGAGTCTCCAAGGAAGGCGCTCCGGGAGCCGCGCGGGACCCGCACTGGGGAGCCGGAAGGACAGGGTCTGCATCCCCCTCACAGTCCCTCTAGCACCTGCCTGGAGAGCCCCCGATTTCCCGCGGACCCCAGTCCGCATCCCCAGCGACCCTGGTACCTGGCCCGAGGCAGGCGAGCGTGGGCAGGCGGCAGCGGCTGACGATGAGGTCGAGCGGGAAGGCGCCCATGCTCCAACGCAGGCCGGCCAGCCCGGCCGCCAGCTTCTCCATGGCATGGGCGCCCCCGGGGCCGCCGTCCCGGGGCCCCGACGGCCAGTCCCGCGCGGCCCGGGCTCCCGCGCCCGCCGCCACCTCCCGGGGCAGCCGCGGCGCTCCCCGCCTGGCAGTCCGGCCGGCCGGCGTCACGTGGTCGGCCTCGCCTGGGGGCGCCGGCCCCCGCCCCTCGCCCCACCCCCGGCCCGCGCCCCGCCTCCCCGCCGGTCGGCTCGGCCGAGCTCCGGGAGCGCCTAGGTGACCGCCGGTGGCCGAGGGTCCCAGGGCGGGCGCCGGGAGGGGAAACGCAGGCCGAGGTGGCATCTTTGGGGCGGGGCGCGGGGCTCGGCCTCCTTCTTCCCGCCGGGTGGGTCCGGCCCCGGGAGCCCGGCAGCCCGGAGGCCCGCCCACCCCTGGCCGGGTCCGCTCCGAATTCAGCCCCTTTACAGGGGTCCCCAACACATGGTGAGTTGTATAATTATTTCAGTATACGTTACAATGTAATAATAATAGACATAAAGTGCACAATAAATGTAATGCACTTAAATCGTCCGGAAACCATCCTCCCCCACCTCCCACCCCCGGTGCGTGGAAAACTTGTCTTCCATGAAAACGGTCCCTGGTGCTGAAAAGGTTGGGGACTGCTGCGGGCACTTATCCCCTCCAGCTCTCAGAGTCTGGCGAGGCAACCTCGTTAACCCCATTTTACTGACGAGCATACTGAGGCGCAGAGAGGTCCGGTGGCAGCCAGGACCTAAACCCAGTTTTGACTACGAGTCCTACTGCCTGATAACGCGCCCTCGGCCCCCTTGCAGAGCGGTTCCCAAGTTCGCAGCGTCCTCCTACCCGATGCTCACGGGTCCCAAGAACGGGACGCGACTGCGCCCCCTCCGCAGGTGAGGAAACTAATGCTCGGGACGGAGCCGGTGCCAGAGTTCTCTCTCAGGTCGCTGCAGGACCCCCGTCCCCTCTCGAATTCCCTTCTTTTAATCAGCTCTTCCTTTTTTTGTTTTCAGCTCTTCATTCCAACCCCTCTCGACTCCGGTTCCGGGGCTCCCCTTGGGAAACCCTTCCCAGAAACTTCGGTGGCCTTCACCTCGCCACCCGGCCCGAGGACCCCTTCGCCCTCGGTGTGTCTGCGGCGCCCTCTGCAGGTGATCGGGGGCTGGCGCAGGCCTGTCACGGGACAGGCTTACCTCGAGGGGCAGTGTGGCCACCAACAAGTTGGCCTTAGCCCCAGGGCTGGTCCTTAGAGAGCTCCGTCGACTCTAGTCTTCAGCCTGGGGACCCTCAGGAGGTCCCCCCACCTACAAACAAGACCCTCTCTTCTGAGGTGACGGACATCTGGCATCGTATATTCTGAACGCCACGAGAAATGGCACCAGGTAAGATGAACACAACTTCTCTGCGGGAAGAGATGTTTCAGATACTAATTCAATCTTAAGATGTTGCAGAGGAAGAAACTGAGACTCCAAGAGCAGAAATGCTTTGCTCCAAGGCCACGCAACAGGAAAGAAGCAAGAGCTGTGACTAGAAGCCTGGACCCGCCCCAAGGCCACGGGGGTGGAGGAGCTGCCCTCAAGCTTTCTCCTATCTCGGCCACCCCAGTGACTCAGGGTGGCCCAGATGGACCCAAGCTCTCTTGGGTCTGGGGTGAGGGGGTTATTTCCCAGGGAAGTGGGAAGAAGAAAAATGGCAGAAAGTAAAAAGAAAATAGACACAGGTGAAAATGTAGGGCCCTAAGAAGGAAATGGAGGGTCTGACGTGGGAGGGTGAAGGGCTGAAAGAACAGAGTGAATGAAGAGGATCCTGCCTTTGATTCACTTTTCTTTTCCTGCCTGGTAAGGTCATCTCCATCCCCGGCCAGGACAACAGGCATAATCCCGGAGGATTGCTTGAGGCCTGAAGTTCAAGACCAGACTGGCCAACATAGGCGCAGACTCTACAAAACATTTTAAAAATTAGCTGGGCGTGGTGGTGTGCACCTGCAGTCCTAGCTACTCGGGAGGCTGAGGCAGGAGGATCACTTGAGGCCAGGAGTTTGAGGTTGCAGTGAGCTATAATCACACACCACTGCATTCCAGCATGGGTGACAGAGTGAGACCCTGTCTCTTAAAAAAAAAAAAAAGCAGAAAAACAATATCACTTTTTAGACATAAACATTTTTAACATTAGAGCACATTTCCTTTGATCCTTTTCTTATAGTTCATTCATTCAGGAAATGGTACATCCTGTTGTGTTCTGACTTTTTCACATAACACTGTACCATGAGAGTTTCCCCATATCATTACAGTTCTTTTGTAAGCCTCGTTTCTAAGGTGTGTAGTATTCCATGGTACATTTGCCTTAGGGATGCCTAATGACAGTACAGCTGCCTTCAGCTGCCCAGTCCAGAGATGAGGAGATACATATAATAATATTTATGGCTACCATTTAGTAAAGTGTGCATCAGACACTGTGCTAAGTGCTTTATATACATCCCACACAAAGTGGATACTATTTTTATGCTCATTTTACAATGAGAGACCGTGATGTGCTGGAAAACATTTTACAACCACTCTCCAGGGAAAAAAAAAAAAAGATCTTCATTCTTAGCATTTGCCAGTTTCTACTGCGTAAATGCTGACACCATAGTCAATTTCAAGCTATCAACATGACATCACTGAATGCAGAGTTGGGAAGGGATGCGTGGTAGTGTCATTTTTATACTGTACAGATACAATAGACATAAATAACCTCAAGAGAGTAGAAAATAGTAAAGTATAATAAAACAATGAGGAATTGATGAGTTTTAAGTATTTATTATGGTTGTGTAATATAATTTGTTTATTTATAACTTTTTATAATTTAATTTTTAATGGTGACTAATAACCCAATTCCAAAAATTCCTGAAATTTTGACAATTGGCTCTTGCCACGACTGGAAAAGTTTAAGTAACTTGCACAGGCACTGTACTCCACAGGTCATCCTCCCAGTCCTAGGGCCATTTTGCCTTCACTGCTGATGCCTGCTGTAAGTCAGACACCATGTTAGTCCCTGTGGAGCATCGACTTTGAATAGCTGCAGTGCAGGAGGTATATGTAAGTAAACGACTGTAATGCAACATAATAAATGCCACAGCAGTGGTATGACGTGCACACTGAGGACAGATGAATCAGTTTTGTCTTGGGGGATTAGACTGGGGAATTAGACTTGGGGAATTACAGGAGTGAACTACTGCACCCAGCCTTTCTTTATCTCTTTTCTTTTCTTTCTTTTTTTTTTTGAGACAGAGTCTGGCTCTGTTGCCCGGGCTAGAGTGCCGTGGCATCAGCCTAGCTCACAGCAACCTCAAACTTCTGGGCTCAAGTGATCCTCCTGCCTCGGCCTCCCAAGTAGCTGGGACAACAGGCGTGCGCCACCACTCTTGGCTAATTTTTCTATTCTTAGTAGAGACAGGGTCTCGCTCTTGCTCAGGCTGGTCTCAAACTCCTGAACTCAAGCGATCCTCCTGCCTCAGCCTCTCAGAGTGCTAGGATTACAGGCATGAGCCACAGTGCCCGGCCTCTTTGTCTCTTTTCTATGTGCATCCAGTGTCTGGGGATGGATGACATTTTGAACTGTGCTCCTTTTTGGAAATATGTTAAAGACAAAGCCAAGGTGTGTATGCGTGCATATGTGTTGGGTGGGGAAGTGGGGGCTGCCACTCATAAAATATTTTACAAAACAAAAAAAGGAATTTCATTTTATTTTTTATTGGCTTTTTAGCTATACTTCTGTCCAGTATTTGTTTCAGTGGTTGCTCTAGGAATTATATTATTCATTCTTAAGTTTTCACAGTCTATATGGAGTTAATGTTGTACTGCTTCCTATTAAATGTAGAAAGCTTATAACATATAGCTTATAAGATTATCTCCTCTCCAATATACCATAGCATTATATGTATTACATCTACATATATTTTATTAACCCCACAAGAAATGTAACCATTTTTCCTTTAAAGAGTAATATAGGCCAAGCACAGTGACTCATACCTGTAATTCCCAGAACTTTGGGAGGCCAAGGCAGGAGGATCACTTGAGGCCAGGAGATCAAGACCAGCCTGGGCAACTTATCAAGACCTCATCTCTACAAATAATTAAAATTAGCTGAGTGTCTAGTATGCACCTATAGTCCCAGCAACTAAGGAGGCTGTAGGTGGGAGGATCACTTGAACCCAGGAGATTGAGATTACGGTGAGCTATGATTGTGCCACTGCACTGCAGTCTGGGTGACAGAGCAAGACCCTGACTTTAAAAAAAAACAAAATTAAGAAAATAGTCATATATATTATAATGAAATGAAGTGGGAAAAATAGACCTTTATTACGTTACCATTTCTGACGCTCTGTATTCCTTTCTGAGGATCCAGATTTCCAGGTGATGTTACATCCTTTCAGCCTGTAGGATCTCCTTTACCATTTCTTATAGTGCAGATCTGGTAGCAATGAGATGAATTCCCTTAGTTTTATCTGAAAATGTCTATCTTATCTTTATTCTTTTTTTTTTTTATTTCATCTTATTGTTATGGGGGATATAGAATTGCAGGTTACATACATTGCCCATGTACCGCCTTTCCCCCCAAGTCAGAGCTCCAGGCGTGTCTGATCCCCAGATAGTGCGCGTTGCACCCATCATGTAGGTATATATCCCTCCCTTCCCCACCCCCCCTTCCCGAGTCAGCACCTTCAAGCGTTACCATTCCCCAAACGGTGCGCAGTGCACTCATTGTGTAGGCATACACTTATCTTTATTCTTGAAAGATATTTTCACTGGTTTCTACACAATTAAAATAATCACACAAATCATTAAGTGAAGATACAGTGTTTGTAAGAAAAATGTGTTCAACAGCATGTGGTAACATCCATTTTTATTGTGACAGAAAACGTCCCCATCCCATTTTATAAAAATATCTATGAATTGCATAATTAACAAAGACTGATTCATCAGAATTATTGCATTTATCTAGTTTAAAAATTTCTCAGACTCCTGTCATCTTCCACTCATGAATTCCATAAATTAATTCAGCCAGATGTCTGAGTGTCCTCTAAAAGATTTTCTTAAATCTATCTTCTGTATATCTAGTCTTAGCTTGATCCTGTCACTTTTAACTATTAGTGTTTGTAATATTTTCCTGTGGTACCTTTCCCTGTACTTTAAATTTTTATAACCCATTCTTACAAACGTGCTTACATCAATGCCTCTTTGTATACATGGATACGTCTATGAAACTTACATTTTATATTGATTTTGTTAAAGGTTAAAGAAAGAGGGACCAATTAACTTCACCTTTTCCTAAACTTGAAACCAATCAAATTCTGCCCTTCATCTCCAAAGTTTGGAGGATCAGAGTTTCCTGTCCATTAAGTCATCCTTTCTTGGCAACTATAGTATGTCAGTACGTGTTTCCTAAGAACAAGTGCATTTTCTTACAGAGCCAGAGTTCAGTTATTAAATTTGGGAAATTTATTATTGATATTCAGCCCATATTCTATTTTTTATTATCCCAGTGTCATCCTTTATAGTAAGTTTCCCCAAGATTTAACCTGGGCTAACGCATTGTGTTTAGTTGTCTTATCTCTAGTCTTCTTTAATCTGGAACAGATCCTCAGCTTTTTTTTCCCCCCAAGAAATTGACATTTTCGAAGAATACAGACCATTCGCGCTATACAATGATTGGAGTTG
Organism: Eulemur rufifrons; assembly: GCF_041146395.1. NCBI lineage: Eukaryota > Metazoa > Chordata > Mammalia > Primates > Lemuridae > Eulemur > Eulemur rufifrons. Next base: position 96,156,669 of record NC_091001.1, read on the forward strand.
GTTGCTATAGCACTGGCAGGAATGCTTCATAGGCGATGTGTCCTCCGGAGTCACGTGATGTCAGTTGGCCCCCATTTGTAGCAATATTAGCTGGATCACATAGTTAAGGTGGTATCTACCAAGTGTTCCCACCGTAAAGGCACCTTTTCCCCTTTGTGATTAATAAAGAATCAGTGGAGAGATGTCTGTGACTGTGGCAGTATCCTGTTCCCCAACACAATGTCACCCAATGATGAATCTTGCCTGAGTCGATTATTACCACGATAGGGGCAAAATGGTGATTTTGTAACTCTATCATCCTTGCACATTTATTAGTTGTCATTCTACTGTAATGAAGAGCTTTCTCTTGCCTTCCCTTTATTTTTTATCAATTCATGAACTCTTTTAAAGTCTTTATTTTGATGCTCAAACTGTCCTATATTTGACCAAGGAAACACCTCTCAGCTGGCTCCCATGTCCCATTGGCATAGTCCCATAATTCTCTGGAATTTTCCTTACTTTCTGGAACAATTGGATATTGCAGGCTCATTTTGAACTTTCCTTGTTACACCCCTGGAATCAGTCATTTCTTCAAGGACTCACTTCCTTTTCGTGACCTGTAGACTAGACTCCAGGCAGTTTCGTCTGCCAAGCCCGGTGATGGAGGCCTGGAAGAGTTAAAAACAAGCAAGTTTCTTTTATCTTCTGAGGGAAATGTGTCCACAATTCTGTCCACACCTGCTGCATATTTCTGTGAGGGGAGCACCATAAGCTCTGCCCTCTTTGCTGGAGAGACCAAGGAACAGTCGCAAAGTTTTTCTTACTGCTCATGTTTGAAACAACATACGGGTATCATCGTTATATGTTCTTATAAGGGCTAGGACATTCATCAGGACAGTTAGAGAGAGAGAGAGAGAGACAGACAGCTCTATTTGTTGACTTTCAGCCTCATCAAAGTCAGGATATAGTATTTTGTCAGTTTTCTTTTCATAATCTTTCACAACCAAGAACAATTCATTTTAGATTTTTCCTCTTATTTCTGTGCTGTGAATTATAAAATGTCTGCAAAGTTGGAAAGAAAGACAATTTGATTGACTTTTGTAATTTACCTAGTGTTGATCATTATGCAAGAAAATGTCAAAAGGAGACTAAATTAAGGGGATTTTTTGCACATTTTTATGATTTATCATGAAAAAGAGAATTTATAGCCTTAGATAAAAAAGAATTGAAACCTAATCCTTATCTATAGGCTGTTCCTGAAGTGTGTCTTCCTAATAATAAATAACTCATGAAATATTTATTTCATGGAGCTAGAATTTCAAATTTTGGTCAATAGTGCTGAACACAGTAAATTAAATGTATGTTTCTTGTAAGTTGAGTATTTTTTAAATGGATACGCTTTATTTTTAAGTAAATAATGTATGTTTAGCCAAAACAAATAAAATGTTTGATTCAGAATAGTATTTTTAAGCTTAAGAAAAAGTCGTAAGTGATTGTTTCATTATTCTTACTATTCTATATTTTAATTTTGTAAAATTTCTTTTAATTAAGCTCCACAATCGCTAAGACATTTTAAAACCGAAGCTTCATTATCCTTCTCACCTCTTGCTTTTTTTTTTTTTTTCAAGACAGAGTCTCACTCTGTTGCCTGGGCTAGAGTGCCGTGGCGTCAGCCTAGCTCACAGCAACCTCAAACTCCTGGGCTCAAGCGATCCTCCTGCCTCAGCCTCCCGAGTAGCTGGGACTACAGGCATGTGCCACCATGCCCGGCTAATTTTTCTATATATTTTTAGTTGTCCAGCTAATTTCTTTCTATTTTTAATAGAGACGGGGGTCTCGCTCTTGCTCAGGCTGTTCTCAAACTCCTGACCTCAAGCGATCCTCCCACCTCGGCCTCCCAGAGTGCTAGGATTATAGGCCTGAGCCACCGCTCCCGGCCGCCTCTTGCTTTTAAATGGTGTTGCTTATTTTCAAAAGACGGCAAGTTTCAGAATCTTTTAAAAATTAATTTATTCAAATTGTTTCCCAAAAGAGAGGTTTTGTGCTAGTTGTCGTTTACACCACTTAGGAACCACATTGCCTGAATAAACATTTCAGATGGACTTGGTGCCATATGGGCCTAAGTGACAGCAAATGATGAAGCAAAACTGTAAAAATTATCCAACATCTTTTGTGTGAGTCAGTCAATGAATTAGCTGAGGATCCAACAGCTTTGCCTTTGTCTGCTGAGACAGATTGTCCAATAATTCCACTGAAATTCCAATCTGAGCAATAAGACAAATACATCAGTGGAAGAGAATAGGGAGCTCAGAAATGGATCCATCCAAGTATAGTCAACTGATCTGTGACAAAGGAGCAAAGTCAATTCAGTGGAAAAAGGATGATCTTTTGCAACAAATGGTGCTGGCACAATTGGGCAAACATGTACCAAAAAAAATGAATCTAGACACAGACTTTACACTGCTCACAAAAATTAATTCAAAATGGATCATAGGCCTAAATGTAAAATGCAAAACTATAAAACCCCTAGAAGATAACATAAGAGAAAATATAGGTGACCTAGGGTTGGGTGATGTCCTCTTAAGGTACAACACCAAAAGCACAACTCGTGAAAGAAAAGATTGCCAAGTTGAACTTCTTTAAAATTATGAACTACTCTGCCAATCTGAGCAATAGATAGAACCTGGACAACTCATAGCTCCAAATGGGTGATATAGTTTCCTTCCCCAGATTTAAGACCTGACATTTTGAAGATGACAACAAATCCTAGGAGTGGACACACTGGCATGCTGTTTGAATCAGGACAGGAAAAGGACAGAGATTCCCCCGTTCCTGGGGAAATGGAATTGTTCCCAGCACAAAAACCACAACATGGTTGACATGTTTATAGTCAGACGCGTCAGCTACACACTCACCCCTACCACCTGCTTCGCAGCTGTTTGTACCAGCATCCCCACCACCAAGAAGCCAAACCTGGCAGCAGGGATGGAAGTCAGCAGCTGCGAGTCCTGCATTTACTGTTCTCGTCAAGCCAAGAAGTTTCCAGAACTTGTGGGAGAACTCCCACCCAGCCGCCTACGTAGTGACTGAACAGCTGGTAGGAACGAACGCCTTCTTGGTAAATTGGATTTATCTTTTATGTTATGGTCCTGGCCTCACAAGTGAATCCAGTGCAAAAACTCAAAACTCACTGTGACATTTACTGGCTATTACGTGACATGAGAATTTTCTAATTTTTTAATCAAATTATATATTTCAATTTATTTGTGTTGTCAGTGGAATCCTATTCGGTCAAAAGTGAGTTATGCCTGTAATTCCAGTGACTTGAGATGCTGAGGCAGGAGGATCACCAGGAGTTCAAGACCAGTCTGGACAACATAGCAAGACCCTGTCTTTAAATAAAATAAGAAAAAATTGGCCAGGTACGGTGGCACAGGCCTGTAGTCCCAGCTACTACAGGAATGTGCCACCATGCCCAGCTAATTTTTTCTTCTATTTTAGTTGCCCAGCTAATTTCTTTCTAGTTTTAGTAGAGAATTGGGGTCTTGCTCTTGCTGGTCTTGAACTCCTGACCTCAAGTGATCCTCCTACCTCAGCCTCTCAGAGTGCTAGGATTACAGGCGTGAGCCACTGCTCCTGATCACCACAGTATTTTGATTACTGTAGCTTTGTAGTACGTTTTGAAGTCAGGAAGCAAGTATGGATCCTCCAACTTTGTACTTCTTTTTTAAAATTGTTTTGGCTGTTCAGGGTCCTTTGATATTGCATGTGAATTTTAAGACTTTTTTCTATTTATGCAAAAAAAAACATGCCATGGGGATTTTGATAGAAGTTGCATTGAATCTGTACATTGCTTTGAGTAGTGTCGACATTTTAACAAAATTAAGTCTTCCAATCCATGAAATATTGAATGTCTTTCCATTTATTTGTCTTCTTTAATTTCTTTCAGTAATGTTTTGTAATTCTCAGTTACAAGTCTTTCACCTCCTTGGTTAAGTTTATTCCTAATATTTTATTCTTTTTGATGCTATTGTAAATGGTTTTGTTTTCTTAATTTCCTTTTCAGACTGTTCATTGTTAGTGCATAGAAACACAACTGATGCTAGCCTCGTGAAATGAATTTGGAAGTATTCCCTCCTCTTCAACTTTTTCAAAGAGTTTATCATTAATTCTTCTTTAAATGTTTGGTAGAATTCTCCAGTGAGACCATTTGGTCCCAGGCTTTTTCTTTTGGGGGAGGTTTTTGATTGCTGATTCGACCTCCTTACTGTTTACAGTTAGAGGTTTGTGCAGATTTTCTATTTCTTCATGATTGAGTCTTGTCTGTTTATTTGTTTCTAAGAACTTGCCCATTTCTTTTAAGTTATCCAATTTGTTGGCCTGTAATTGTTAATAGTGGTCTCTAATAATCCTTTTCCTTTCTGTGGCATCAGTTGTAATGTCTCTTTTTGCATTTCTGATTTCAGTTATTTCAGTTTTCTTTTTTCTCAATTGTGACAGACTGGCACTCTGTCACCCCAGGTAGAGTGCAATGGTGTCATCATAGCTCACTGCAACCTCACACTCCTGGGCTCAAGTGATCCTTCTGCCTCATCCTCCCCAGTAGCCTCCTTGGTGGACTACGGGTGCATATCACCTGTCTCCAAAAAAAGAGAAAGAAAAGGCCCACCTCTTAATCCTGTCACATTAAGGATTAGGTTTCCAAAACATGAATTTGGGGGGGACACATTCAAACCAAGACACTTTCTTCTTGCTTTCCTATTTTCTTTTTATGGAACTTCAATTAATGAAATTTTGGCCTTTGGACTGGGCCTCTGTATTTCTTATCACTGCCGCTCCTTTTTCTGCTCTTCTTTTTTTTTTTTGCTTGTGTGTTCTACTTTCTACATTTCCCTGACTTTTGTCTTCTAATTCTTCTTTTGACTCTTTTATTTCAGCTCACAGTTTATTTATTTTAGAGAACTTTTTCTCATGTTTTGTTCTTTTCTTATAGCATTCTATTAATTTATAGATTCAATATTATCTCATCCAATAATATTATTTAAAGTGAGTTGGGTTTTTCTGTGGTTTTCTGCACTGTTTTTTTTTTTTCTCTTACGTTTCCTTTTTCTGTTTGTTAGTTGTTTTACTCTCTCTTTTAGGTTAACATGCAGAACTGATATCTGGGTGACAGGTGTGTGGATTTTTTATTAATTTTCCTATACTTTCCTTAATGTTTGATTGATTCCATGTATATATTTCTTGGTAGATTGGAAACCTTTTGTGTGTTCACATGTCCTCAGGATTGGAGGCCTTCAACAAAGAGTAATTTGCAATGAGCTGGCCTTTTAGTTGGTGAACTTCAATGTGACATGACAGTATTTGTAAAGTCTTTTTGCTTGGGCCAGGTTTTCTGGAGAATTTTCTAATCTTCTGCCTGGGTACACAAGTTCGGCTACTAAAATCCAGGGAAAGGGAGGGGAGCAGGAAGGAAAGAAGGGAGTTGCCCGTCAGTCACCATGCACGTGTGCACGGCATTCCTTGTTTCCCAGCCTCTGACTCACCTTCGCCTCTCCCCGCCCTGGTGTCCTCAAGTCTGGAGCCTCCGGTTCCGTTTCTGCAAGTAATAAACCTCAAGGAGTGGTGGGAAGGGACACCCGAGGATCCATTGTTTCTTATACAGACTTTCAGGGAGTCCCCATTTTTAGGCTATTGCCATCTGCCTGGCTTTTTCCATAGTACCTGTTGCCTGTAAATCCTGGAACTCTTGGGACCAGTCAGGGCAAATCTGCTCACTTCTTACTGGCATCCCCCTGGGAAGACATTCAGGTTGTAACTTATCCTCTAGGTCAGTTAGCTCTGTTTTCCAGCTTCCATTTTTTAAAGACTTCAATATTTACATAAATAAAATTTTAAATTTAAATAAAATTTTAAATTCTCACTTGCAAATGTCTCTTCCTCCCGCCCTCCACTTTTTTTGTCTTTATAGGCTTATACTTTTAAAATTCCTTTATTGCCATTTTAGTGGGGGTTGGGAGATAGAATTTAATTCTGTGTGCATCCTAAAATCTTTTTTTTTTTTTTTTTGAGACAGAGTCTCACTCTGTTGCCCGGGCTAGAGAGCCATGGCGTCAGCCTAGCTCACAGCAACCTCAAACTCCTGGGCTCAAGCAATCCTCCTGCCTCAGCCTCCCAAGTAGCTGGGACTACAGGCATGCGCCACCATGCCCAGCTAATTTTTTCTATATATATTTTTTAGTTGTCCAGATAATTTCTTTCTATTTTTAGTAGAGACGGGGTCTCGCTCTTGCTCAGGCTGGTCTCGAACTCCTGACCTTGAGCGATCCACCCGCCTCGGCCTCCCAGAGTGCTAGGATTACAGGCGTGAGCCACCGCGCACGGCCCACCCTAAAATCCTGATGGGCTTACAGCAGCGGTCCCCAACCTTTTTGACACCAGGAACCGGTTTCATGCAAGACAGTTTTTCCGGGGAGGGGGGTTGGTGGGGAGGGTCGCCGCCTCGGCTCCACCTCAGATCATCAGGCGTTGGATTCTCACGGGGAGCGCAACCTGGATCCCTCGCACGTGCAGTTTGCAGTGGGGCTCGCGCTCCTACGAGGGTCTGATGCCACCGCTGATCTGCCGGGTTGGCGAGGGCAGCGGGTAGGGAGTGGGTGGGGGGGGAGGGACGGGGCTCGGGCAGTGATGCGAGCGATGGCGGCGGCTGTGGGTTCAGGGGGCGCTTCGCTCGCCCTCCCGCCGCTCGCCGCCTGCTGCGCGGCCCCGTTCCTGGCGGGCCGGCCCAGTGCACGCCCGCGGCCGGGGGTTGGGGACCGCAGGCTTACAGGAAGGCTCTCCTGGCACGCTGAGCGCAGTTCCCAGGAACGGGCACGAGGTGGCGCAGTGACCCTACATTTAATTTACAGTTTCTGCCCCCGCCGCTCTGCTGGAGTGAGTCTTGGAAGGCTTTCTAGACCACCTCCTTTAGAGACAAGGACACTGAAATCCACAGGAGTCAACCAATTTGCCCAATATCCGGAAGTAGTAAGAGTAGATTGGGGTTTGAACTGTGAAGTTCTCTTAAAGTTCTAACTGAAGTTGCCTTTAAATCAAAATACAAATGTGAACGTATGAACGCGGGGGTGGGGAAAAGGAAGCCAATGCAGCCCCTGCTGAATGTGGTGGGGAGAAGGAACGGAAGGAACGTCCCCGGTTCACTCACCACGCGGCCTGAGCGCCTGCTCCGCGGGCACAACGCCCTAAGACCTGTGAAGACACAAAGAGGACTAGACCGGGTCCCTGCCCACCGCACACTTGCAGTCGGTTAAGGAGATAAGCCGTACAAAAGATAATTAACCACAAAAGAAGTACCCAATACATGCCCAACGGAAATGTGCTCTTCTCGGTGTGATGAAGGGAGAGGCCACCGCCCCGGCTCGGGAGTGGGCTCTTGTTTCAGTGTAGATTCTAATTGTGCTGAGCTACTACATTTCTTCGCTTCTTCTTCTTTTTTTTATAAGGAGTATGTTGAATTAGAGCTTCTGCATTTGCAGTAAGCTCCCAGGTGATCCCACTCCCAGTGATCTGAAGACATTTTGAGTAGCCAGGATGTAGGCACCGGTTCATGAACTTGGCTGCACATGGGAATCACATAGGAAGATAAAAACAAGAAGCCACTATCACCCCAGAAATTCTGTCTTAATTGGGCTGAGGTGCAACCTTGCCGGTGGCATTTTTAAAAACACTCCCTAGCTGACTCTAATGTGCGGTAAAGTTTGCATGTCACTGACATACTGGGCAATTGTCATTCTTTTTGTCCCCCCAGTACCTAATCCCCCATCTTAGAGTCAGAGGCCACCTCTCAGTATTGAAGCTGAAGACAAGAGATTCTCCCTTTTGTCCACTTCCCTGGCACCTGGAGACATAGGCATATACTTTGGGCTTCGCCAACCAGCATAACTACCCCAGACTCTAAACCAGAAGCCACCGAAACGCAATATCCACTTCTGCAACAGTTTTGGCACTGGTGACAGCCATATTGTTTTCAGAAGCAGCAGTGACAGTCCTTGAGGCATAATGTCTGTGTTCATCAGCAGTGACTATAAGGCTTTAGCAGACCAATTCTTCTAAGCCTAATTCTGAGCAATGGTCTTGGTGCACAGCCTTTAAGACTGGTTCTATGGTCCTGGAGATTGGGAGCAACTCAATATAATTGTAGACGCAATCACAGCCCTTTAGAGATAAGTTTATAATACAAATTTTAAAACCTACATAAAACAGATGTGTAGATTAATTGTTATAAGAAACACCCTTGTAACCAATATCCATGCCAGAAGATAGGATTTTACTATCCTAGGAACCCTATGCTCTCTACCAGTCATGGCCCCTCCCTCTCTGCTGAGAATATCCCTGTCCCGACTTTTAGGGTAATCATTCCTTCATTTTCCTCATAGTGTATTACCTCTGTACTTTCCTAAACACACTACGAGGTTTTGCCTGCTTTTCTCTCTCTCTCTCACTCCTGATTGAAATTTACTTGTTGAAGAGGCTGGATCAATTGTCTTGTAAAGTTTACCAGTCCAGATTTTGTTGAATGATGTAGTTTAATGTGTTCCTCTGTCTTCAGATTTCCTACACATTGGCAGTTGGATCTAGACTACAGATTTGCTCTTTTTTGGCATGCCCTCATCATTAGTATTGTTCTTGGTCAGAAGGGATATAAATATCTATTTTGTTGGTTCTCTCTGTGATGTTAGTAAACTAAATCCATTAATTCATTAGAGATTGTAATAAAATAAGATTCCAATTCTATCATTTCTTCTTCATTTCTTTGTTGGAATACTACTCTACAAACTTCATCTCATTTACTATGTATGGTATAATTTGTATAAGGAAGACAAGATTAACTGTTGGTTCCTTTATTTACCAGCAGGGGAGGGTTATAGTGAGAGGGGAGAGAGAGACGTTTCCTTGGTATCCTCCAACCAACAGTGATCAAGGGGTCTGTGTATGTGTGTGTGTGTTTGATATCATTAACAATTTGTGAATTTAAACATATTTGATGGGTTCAAACTGTCCTATCTTTGGCCAGAGTGAGCATTACCAAGTTGACTCCTAAGCCATATTGACACGTCCTTAGATTTGAGTTTGTTTGCTGATGTAACAAGTTATTTCAGGCTCATCTTACACATTTCCCGCCACAAACTTGCAATCTGCCATTTCAAGAAGCCTTGGTTACTTTTAGTGGTAAAAGCGAATTGTGTTCACTTGCTATTGGAGTGTGCAGATCCCTCCAGTTCCAGCCACTGTTCTCAAATTGGCTTGCAGAGCCTTCGAGTACCTGCTGGCTATTTGGAATTCCTAGATCCATCAGACGCCTGACTGCACACATGCTATTATGCAGCTCTTGTTTCTGTCAGAGGTTTGGCCCTATCTGCTTGTATTTGGGGGTTTGTGGGAATATCTTGTCACCTACTTTTGCAGTACGTAAGTTTTGCTGTCCTAGTTGCTGGGTTCTTATTGGCGGTGTTTTTGTTTTTTGAGACAGAGTCTCGCTTTGTCACAGGCAAGAGTGCAGTGGTGTCATTATAGCTCACAGCAACCTCAAACTCCTGGGCTCAAGCAATCCTCCTGCCTCAGCCTCCTGAGTAGCTGGGACTACAGGCATGCGCCACCATGCCAGGCTAATTTTTCTCTTTTTAGTAGAGACAGGGTCTCGCTCTTGCTCAGGCTGGTCTTGAACTCCTGACCTCAAGTGATCCTCCGGCCTCGGCCTCCCAGATTGCTGGGATTACAGGCCTGAGCAACCGTGCCTGACCTACTTTAGATTTCTAACTCATCCCAAGATGCTCCCCTGGAGGAAGTTTCACTCAGTGTCTTCACCTGTCACAATCTTCCAGTTACACAATTTACAATGTGCAACTTTAGAGGCTTTACTGGAACACTTGAGGCACTTCCAAAGAGGTACATGTGAAATGGCCTCTCCTTTGAGTCCCGCCACTTTCAAAGCAACATCTACTCTGCTACCTGCACACCTTGTGTCTACAGCAAATGGATCTTTTTCATTTAACACTAAAAACCTGTATTTCAAGCATTCACTAGAGAGCTTATCTTGAAGTGACTACACTCTAGCTCCAGTCAAAAGACCAAAGAAGACTATTTTAGAATTTAATGAAATGTCAATTACCCTTTAAGAAGCAATAAATTATGCCTACAAGTCAGATTCCCATAAAGCTACAAACATAAGAGACTTTATTACTTCAAGTCCCTGAACAAGCATCATCATGGACTTACTATTTACTCTTGTGTTTCACAATAAATGATAGAGGCAAATAAGCAAACTTATGCATTTGATAAGCCTGCACTGGAGACGTTTTCACTTTATATTTCAATTGAAAAAAATTAACTGGGTGTGGTGGCATGCACCTCCCAGCTACTCAGGAGGCTGAGGCAGGAGGATCGCTTGAGCCCAGGAATTCGAGGGTGCAGTGAGCTATGATCGTACCTCTGCACTCCAGCCTGGGCAACAAAGCTAGACCGTGTCTCAGGGAAAAAAAAAAATAAGAGATGGAGTCTCACTATGTTGCTCAGGCTGGGCTCCAACTCCCGGGCTCAAGCGATCCTCCTCTCTCAGCCTCCCGAGTACCTGGGACTATAGGCGTGTGCCACCGCATTCAGCTTCAATTACCCATTGTTAATGGTAAAAATTCCTGACTTTTATGCTAGAGATTTTCTCTCCTTGCCAACTGTTATGCTGTTTAACTAGATGCAACGGGAATACACGGCCTCCCTTTTTATCTTGGTGGTGGTAATCTCAGACCTAAACTCACCGTACCAGCAAAGCACTCTTTCATTTGCACCCTGCATGGCTCCTGGTCTTATTTCAAGTCATACTGTACTAGTCATTTATTATAAACTATCTCAAACCCACCCAGGAAGCTGGCATACACTGTATTCAACTGCCCTCTCTCCCCTTGCCTCTATTTTGAGTTATTTTACCACTATTACTGTCATAGCCATTATTAAGCAACAGACGTCCCCCTCAAACTAGAGTCTCAGCAAGCTAATTAAGAAATTTGTAAAAAGCCACTACCTTATTTACTTTCAGCCAAAAGATGGTTTAGACTAGGATGAAACAATAAAATTATCAAAGTGGTGGGGGTAATACAGATTAAAAACAAAAACAATAATAAACCGAGTTAAGTATTTTTCAAACTATTACTGCTTGTTAGGAGGTACCAAGGTCAGGCTGGATGGTTACATTAACCACATAAGACTACACTCTAGAATTCGAGTTTTCTGTTGGCTGCGGCACCTGTTTATTACCCCATGACAATCATTATGACAAACCTCAGGACCTCCTCCTGAGCAACTGTGTTCCAGCAGCAAAGTGAAAATACGAAAATTGGTGTCAGGCTTGATTTCAAAACCTAACTCCAGCACCAACTGGTTGTGCAACCTTAAATTACTTAATCTGAGGCAGCTTCTCAACTTGTAAGATGGGCACTACCTCGTCAGGACACTGAAGACACAGAACGGCACCACAGCACCTAGGAGGCTCACAAGTACTTTCCGCTCACATACTGCCTTTGCCCTTTCACGGCATTTCCCTCTGCCATTTTAGCCAGGTCCTATTCAAACCTTGATTAATACAACTTCCCGTGTGACCTCTAGAACCCTTGTTCCTCCTCTTCCAACTCATCTAGACTTGTTTTCCTACAACACACTGCTCTCTCCACGGGCAAGAGCTTACCATGACTGTCCCCGGACTTCCGCTTTCTCACAAGGCCAAACCTCTGTGGTCTCTTCTTCCAAGGACCTCCCCTCTGCCCTAGCTAATGAATCTACACATCCAAGCATCAATCCATGTCCCTCCTCTCTCAAAAAGCCATCCCAACTAAGCTTACCAACTGAACTTGCTCTTCCATTAATATTAATATAGCACTTAAAATGTGGATCACAACTATCTGGCTCTTCTATATGCTTAGCTGATTACTTTTTTCCTTCTAAACTAGACCATACATTTAAGGGCATGGACCATATCCTATATCCCGATCTAAAAGAGAGAATTGTAGGCCCCACCCTAGACACAGACATGTTAAGTATGATGGGGCAGGGAGGAAATTGGACAGCATTAAAAGCACTCCAGTGATTCTTAAAAGCTCTGCATGAGAAAACCTCTACATAGCATCCTCCCAGAAGAGAGAATCTTGTCAACAAGTACTTCTTTATTATCAATTATTGACTTATCAAACATCTCTTTTGCCAATACTATACATAAAGCCAAAGCCGTCGCTATGGTTCACAAAAGCAGGAAATACTATGCCTTTATTAAATAAGAGGACAGCCACTGCTGAAATGGGGCTTTGTCCTCCAGTATGGGGAGCCTAGCTTGGTCCCCTGGGGAAATTAGCCAACTTCGGTTGTAGTTGGCCTTTGGCACATACAACTACTGTTAGCTGAGGGTGACTAGGACCGTGGCATCTCCTATTTTGACACCAGGATGATTCTGCTTTAGTGTCCTAGAGATAATTCTATTTTTATGTAGTTTTTTACCAAAGATAGTTCTTGAAATTGCCTTCCCAGTTTTCCATTGTTGAGAAAGTTATTTTCCTTCTATTTTTGCTACTCTTTAATATTTAGTTTGCTATTTTGCATTGTTTTCAGAAGTAATCCTCCAACTCCATAAATAAATGAAAACCAAATCACACAGTTGGAAATCAGGTTTTGTTTTTATATGAACAGAAGTAGACCATCTAGAAATATTTCAGTTTATTTAAATTGTTAAGTAGAATATGAAACCGAATTTGTAGCTAGTACCAGAGAATGGACTTAACTGTTTGGTATTTAATGAGAACAGCTTCTACACAGGATCCCCAGAGACTTACAGAAAAGGGGCAAAGCCCTAATATTAAGCAAATAAAACTCATGTTTCAAACAGATTATACAAAAATTGATTTATACTCCATTTCCCTTTTTTTGATATTTAGAAAGTGCAGATTTAACAAAAGGTAGCCATGTCCTTTCTATGTACAATGCCGATTATAATTATGCAAACAAAACTGTCAGTCTGTTACCCAAAAATCCCAGTGTTTAGCTCTCAAACCTTAAGTCATTGAGTAAGAATTAAAGAGGGTTAAAAATAAAAAAGCTAATGCCACATTCCGGATAAAGGGAAGCAACAAATACATTAAAGTTAATCTAACAACAGTAGGTTTAATCTAAAACTTTTTGAAAAGCTTAACATCATCTCATTTTATTTTGCTGGAAAATTAGGGATTATTTGGCAATGCTGCTTTTTACTAGTAAACAATGATAAAGTCAAGTGAGGGAAAAACCTAACAACAACAACCACTGAGGCATATAAAATTGTTTTTAGGGCACTATCTGAAACTCATGGATTTTCATAGCAGATACGTCCCTATGTTGTTTATGTGAGCCAAGAGGTCATTAAAATGCTATTCACAACACAGAGAGACTTTTCAATGGAAGCTGCTGTCCTAAACTCAGCCTCTGCTAGAAATGAATCATGCTATTCACAATTATTTCAACAAAGGTATCATCTTAGGATGCTAGCAGCATAGCAAACTTAACTTACCCTATCCTAATGATAAGCAATGAAGCAAAACTAGAAAAATAAAGTGAAAAAAGGACAGGGTTAGAGAAAGCTCGAGATCTTATCTTTACATGAAACGCCTTTTGTTGTCCTTTTCCCAAATCATGGTAGTAACAAGTTTTCCAAAAGGATGTGAAGACACGACTTAAAATTAATAATATTCTAAAGTACTTCTAAATCTTAAGGTAAAGACAACTTAACACTGAAAAAGTGTTCTTCAGAGGCCAAATCTCAGTACATTTGGCAAACATGTTAATAAAATTCACTCCTCCTTCCCCAATTTTTTTTTTTTAAAAACAACCTTTATTGGGCTACCAAACTGTTAGAGGAGTTGCCAAAATGGAGACTACTCAAATTTAGGTTAAGAGATTTATTCTAGGAAAGTGAATAGGCTATATACCTAATTAGAAAGACAAACCACAACACCCTCCAAACACTAGTGCATGCAAGTTAACTCTTCCATTTCATAAACTCAATGGGTAGACAGGAAGGGAACAAAGAGAGAAGAGGAACATACAAGTAAAACAGCGAATGAAGGAATCTGGAACACAGGTTTTAGGGAGAGAGCAAATGAGGGGAAGACACCAATTAACTGACATTGGATAATAGGCAGTTAGAACTTATCTTTCAGTTTACTTAGCAAGTTAAACCAGTGCTTTATATTAAACTTGACAAACCTACTAGTTTGCCCCTTTCATTCTTAAATAACTCATACCATGAAGTGGTGCGGGAGGGAGAAGCAAATAAAGCAGCATGCAAGAAGAGGAGGAGCGAGGAAAACGTGGCCAAGGAGAAGAAATGGTGGCAGGAATAGTTTTAAATGTCAAGGCCACTTAAAATGAGACTCAGCAAACCAAAGCTATCATTTCTGCATTACCCTTTGTCCTCAGTTAACTACTTTGAAAATTACAGCCAAGCAAACCACAAACATTTGAATGGTGTATGTTTGGATGATATGTCTCCTGCACATGCTTCCACCAAAACAAAAAAGGAAAACCAAAGAAGTTCCTTTCCACATAAGGCACAGGACAAAATTAATCCATTTACATATTCAAGGCGAAAATGAGTGTTTTCCTGGCTTTTCTTTTGCTATCACATGTCTATAGATTATAGGGACTCAAGCACATTATCCATGACAGAAAATTCCACTGTTGTACAAAATAAAATTGTTAATTCTAACTTTTATTCTTATACAATTTGCAGAATAGATTTGAAATGATTGCTATAGGTTTTAATGTTGATAAGAAGAACTGGACTATAATACAACTGAAATGCAGTGGTGAGCTGAGCAAGTACATTTAGAAATGAAGTCACAGACATGATTTTTCTATACATTTTTTTGTTTGAAGAAAATTATGATAAAGTCAGCAAGCAGTCACAGATGAAAGAACAAATAAAATAGGTGGACTGGATAGTTAAGATGAGGAACAAAAATATCTGTTTAGAGTTAAAAATGGACAGAGTGGTTTATTTTGCAGCAAGAAGAGAAAACGGGGTGGTGGATGGCAACTGATGGAACAGGAGAACGCTCAGCAACATTTGCTCTTCCAGCCTGTCACGCCTCCTCCACTGCTGATATCTACATTTTCACTGTTGGGCTCTTTTACAGGGGTCTGGAACAAACACACAAGGAAAGTAACCCATGAAAAAACATTGCCATGGAAAAATCAAGATTCAACAGAAATATTCTCATAAATCTCAATTTATGCAACAAAATTCAATTACAGTCACATGAGATGGTTTTCCCCACATGCAAAGTAAAGATTTAGAAGCTCTGTTTTTGATCTTTATTTTGCTTGCTTCCTCCTAGCTGTGAAATGTTGTAGACATTTCCTGGCATCCCTTTGTAAAGCTTCTGCAACCTTCTCTGTTCTCACTCTTTTGAATAGATTTTGTTACCTCCCAGCTCTGACCTCTGTGTCCGTTTGGCACAAGGCATTACCAAGCAGGTTATATCAAACCAATGCTGCGTATGTCTAACTTTAGAGAAGTGAAGAGGTTTTAAAATTGTACCATAGTTTTTTGTTTTGTTTTGGTTTTTCAGGGTCTTGCTCTGTCACCTGGGCTAGAGTACAATGGTGTCATCATAGCTCACTGTATGCAACCTGAAACTTCTGGGCTCAAGAGATCCTTCTGCCTCAGCCTCCAGAGTAGATGGGACTACAGGCATGCACCACCATGCCTGGCTAATTTTTCAATTTTTTGTAGAGACAGTGTCTGACTCTTGCTCAGGCTGGTCTGGAACTCCTGGCCTTAAGCAATCCTACTGCCTTGGCCTCTCAAAGTGCTCAGATTATAGGTGTGAGCCATTGCACCTGGCCCAATCGTACCATGCTTTTAAAAAGGCGATCTCAACTATGATTAAGCAAAAAAGAGTGCAGTAAAATGCAAAGTTACATAATTTATGTTGAAAATGGATACAGAAAAAAACCCAAAGAATATACAACAAAATGTTAAATTACAGTAGCAACCATTAAGTGACAGGTTTGTGGGTGATTTCATTTTCCTCTTTGTATAATATAATCCTGTGTTTTCCCAACATTGAATGTCACTATTAAAATCAGAAGAATACACTATTTTTAACAGCCTGCCCCCTACTTTATATATGAAAAAAGTTTTTAAAGTGGCAAGTTACATACAGAAAAGTACACAATCTTGAGTGTACGGCTTGATGTATTTTTCAGTATATACTGTGAAACCACCAGATCAAGATACAGAACACAACACCCTCAAGAAGGCTCCCTCATGCCCCTTTCCAGTCAGGACTACTCTCTTAAAGTTAACCAATATTCTGCTTTCTATCATCAGAGTTTTTTTTTCTGTTCTTAACCTTCATATACATGGCACCACAGTAATGTATTCTTTTGCATCTGACTTCTTCATCCAGTATCAGACTGTGAGATTTATCCACGCTGTTGTGTGTAACAGGAGTTCATCATGAATGGAATTTTAAAAGCTAGGTACCTAAGAACTTACTCTCTCATGGAAACAATATAAAGTTAAGGTCTTGGGTAGTCCAAGGTGAAAAAATTAAAATATTTAAAAAACTCAAGTAGCCTACTTACCTCATACTAAGATGAAATTAAATTTCTACCTGCCCTTAAAACTTACCTGCCTACTCTCCCTGCCTGATGGGATTCTTCTCCTCCCTGTATGTGAAAGCAGCAAGTTATGTGTCAAAAAGACCTTTGTAGGGTTCCCTGTAAAAGTGACTTTGCTCCTAATACAAATCTTTGAGAAAAATGAAGGGAAAAGAGGAAGCCTAGCACCTAGCAAGAACATAATATAGTTGCACAGGAAATACTCTTTCTCTAGGAACTTCCAGGTATGGATCAGTTTTAAGACATATGGGTGCTAGTAACATTTATTTACTTAGCATCCCACTCGCACAGCCCATCTTTTTAGAATTTTAACTTGGATTCTTCAAATAGATTCTAAAAAAAAATAAAAATAAAAAATAAAAATAAAAAAGGCGGGGGGGAATCTCTTGCAGGGCAAAACATTTTAGAGCCAAAGTATTAACTAAGTTTATCAAATACAACTTTAAGCTGGCTCCTATCTAAAAATAAGAAAAGGTCAATAACCAAATAGAAAAACTTTGCAAAGGAATAAACAAAAGTTTATAGAAAACGAAATGCAAAGTGATTCTTAAGCAATCATTTTTTCATTCATTCATTCATTCATTCATTCATAGACAGGGTCTCCCTATGTTGCCAAAGGTGGTCTTCAACTCCTGGGTTCAAGTGATTCTCCCATATCAGCCTCCCAAACAGGTGGGACGGACTACAGGCACACACCTCTGCACCCAGCTCTAAATATATTTTTTAAAATGCTCAGTCTTAATCTTAAGAGTTGCAAATTAAACTACATTTTTTTAACCTGTCAGATTGGGAAAGATCTGAGTCTTATAAATCCACTCTGCTGGCCGGGGTATGAATAAACAGACATTCTCATATGCTGCTAGTGGACGTATAAATTGGTACAATCACATGACAGAATTTGGTGGCATGTATCTACACTGGAAATATACATATATGTTCCTTGACCACTTCTGGAAATTTGTCCTTCAAATATGTTTACACATGCAAAATTACTTAAATATAAGATTATGGGCCAGACACAGTGGCTCACACCTGTAATCCCAATGCTTTGGGAAGCCAAAGGTGGGAGGATCTCCTGAGGCCAGGAGTTCAAGACCAGTCTGGCAACAGAGCAAGACCCAGTCTCTACAAAAAAATAAAAAAATTAGCCGGGAGTGGTAGCGTGTGCCTGTAGTTCTAGCTTCTCAGGGGGCAGTGGCAGGAGGATCCTTTGAGCCCAGGGTTTGAGGTTACAATGAGCTATGATCACAACACTGTACTCCAGCTTGGGTGACAGAGCAAGATCTTATTTCTTAAAAAAAAAAAAAAGAAAGAAAGAAAGAAAAAAAAGGCACTACAAACACAGTTTATGAGCACATGGAGTTGAAAATAATTTAAATGTTCCTCACAGGAGACTAGTCTAATTATGATATAACCCTTCAAAGGAGTAGCACGCAATTTACTTAAAAAGTAGAATATTTCACTTATAGTAAGTGAAAAAAGGTGACAAAATCTATTTAAAAGGGGAGTGGGAGGGAATAAGAATATATATTAATATTTACTCATACCAATAACTAGGAAATGAATTACACTGGTTACCTGGGGGAGGGACGAGGAACTGGCAACAGAGGGCATTAGGGGAACAGGGTGGGAGACTTCTCTGTACTTTTTTCTCTTTTTATTTTAAATGTTTGAACCACCAGAATAAATTACCTATCCAAATAATTAAGTTAAAAATGTTTTAAATTGCTTTAATTCTAAAGTTAATTCTAATGTGCAGCAAGTTTATGTTTGATGTTTTAACTTACTACTTCACCACATCAAAGAGAGTATATGTGTGTGAAAAAAAAAATGCTACCTCATATTTGGGCCTGTTTACATGGGGAAGACTCTAGACCGAGATCTTTATTTATTGGTGTATTCATATTTTTTTTTTTTTGAGACGGAGTCTCGCTCTGTCACCTGGGCTAGCGTGCCGTGGCGTCAGCCTAGCTCACAGCCACCTCAAACTCCTGAGCTCAAGCAATCCTCTCACCTCGGCCTCCCAGAGTGCTAGAATTACAAGTGTGAGCCACTTCGCCTGGCCTGGTGTATTCATACTTTAAACCTTTAATATGACAGTAAGGAAGCTCTACTTCACTGGAGCACAAATTATATAATGACTTACATAGTACTATTCAAAAAAAAAATGCAAAAACTGGTGAGAAGATCAAAGGACACAGCATAGACAGAAAGTAAGCAGAAAGCATGGGGAAGACCAAAAAGCCCAGAAAAAGAAGGAACACAGAGACAAGTGTTTCAGTAAGTTCTGTGAAGACTCCTGTTAGTCATATCCTGGGTCTTTACCTGGACTGTGAGTACTGGAATAATGATTCATCACCGGCATATACAGAATATACACATGCCTTTTATTTGCCTTAGAAGTGACTATATGGCAGAACAGTGATTCTGGAGCAGTAACTACGTAATATAATAGATGTACTTTTTTCTCCCCTCCCACAAACTGGGCCTTGCCCTGTGTCCCAAGCTGGAGTGCAGTGGCATGATCATAGCTCACTGCAGCCAAAAACTCCTGGGCTCAAGTGATCCTCCCGGCTCAGCCTCCCAAGTAGCTGGGACTACAGGCATGAACCACCATGTTCAGCTAATTTTTAATTTTTTGTAGAGGTAAGGTCTCACTTTGTTGTCCATGCTGGTCTTAAACTCCTGGCCTCAAGCAATCCTCCCACCTTTGGCCTCCCAAAGTGCTAGGATTACAGGTGTCAGTCACCCTGCCTGGCCTAGATTCACTTCTTAAATTTTTTAAAATTATCTATGAGAATGCAATGGACCCAATAAAAGAAATGAGTCCAATTAGAAATAAACGGGAGATTTAAAAAAGAAAGAAAGAAAAGAAAGAAAAGATTCCAAGATAAAAAAAGCTAGAGCAAGATAAAAAGTTGAAGTAAAGAGTACAGAATTGGGGACTAGACAGTCTGACTGTGGGAGCTCAGGATACTAACTGTTACCACTGACTAGATCCTTCAGATTTGCAGCTGGTGTTGCTCTGCTTCCCTCAGTCCTTTCTTCACTTTGGAGGACTGGACATTGGTAATGGGTAACCTTCTAGAAACAGCAGTTCCCAAACTCAAATTTTGTATATAAATTCAGTAGTTCAGAAGAGATGAAATATTCAACTGAGATAACTCAGTAGGAAGTAAAAATAGGAACTTACCTTTCGAAGGATATCTTCAGCTAATGTGAGGAACGCCTTTTCGATGTTTATATTTGCTTTTGCACTAGTCTCAAAAAACCTAATACCATGCTCCCTTGCAATCTAAAACAGAAGCAAAATATCATCATAAAATGATCAAGTATGGGGCCAACTGAATGACTTTAACATCTTAGAGCAAATATTAATCATATTTTGGAGGCAGTGATTCCAACTAGACTATATAAAACAAATTATTTAAATAAGTCAAGCTCTTTTAAAAAAACAAACAAAAGAAAAGTAGCCAAAATAATCCGCTCTTTACCCCAAGAGTTTATTTCAGATATTCTAAATCAGATATTTCACTCTCGGGGCAAACTTAAGAGAAGCTCAATGTGGTCTAATTTCTGCTCATCACAGGCTTCTGAATCACAGTAATTGATACGCACACAGGAATCATACTAATTGATACATTTCTTTAAAGTTCTAAGTTAAAAAACTGATAATCACTGATTTATATTTCACCTCTTTGTAGGTTTAAATAAGGCTAAAAATAAAAATAAGGTCACAGATTCTGATTCTCATATACATGCTGGATATGTACTAAAACAAATTCACTCAAATGATAAACTACTGTTCCCAACAAGCATTTAAAAAATTATATGACTAGCTCACAGTGTACTCCATAACCACTACTGTAAAAATAATCAGAAGCAACATTATCTTTACAAAGAAAGGGCAGCATACACTTCCATTCAGAAATTTTTACCTGTTCTCCTTTTCCTTTGGGTACAACTCTTTTATCATCCATATCACACTTGTTTCCTAGTAACATTCTTTCCACATCTTCATTGGCATGCTAAAATGGAAGAAAATTTTACTTTTATACACTACCATGAATTATAGCTTAATATTCTTTTTTTTCAGACAGGGTTTTGCTCTGTTGCCCAGACTGGAATGCAGGAGCACAATCACAGCTCACTGCAGCTTCAAACTCCTGGGCTCTAGTGATCCTCCCACCTCAGCCTCCTGAGTGGCTGGAACTATAGGCATGTGCCACGACACCTGGCTAACTGTTCTTTTTTTTTTTTTAGTGATAGGGTCTTGCTTATGTTGTCCAGGCTGGTCTCGAACTCCTGGGCTCAAGCAATCTCCTACCCCAGCTTCCCAAAGTACTGAAATTATGGACATGAGCCACCAGGTCTGGCCTTACTATTCTTTAAAAATGAATGAGTCTCAATTTGGAGTGACATTTTGATAGCATGAAAGTTTTAAAGTAGTCACCCTAAAACCAGCCAGTGTTAAAAGCCTTTATAAATTCTTTAATTACCTAGAAAAGACACACAATTCCTAAGATATATCCATGTCAAATATTATTTCCCCATGGAGGCAGCTGTCTACTTTCTGTACATGCTCTTACCAAAAGGGAAGATACAGGCAAAAGATGTAAGGGAATCCCTTATGCATAATCTAAATCCAAGCTGGATCGTGATTTCAGATCTATAATGTGTACTACCCTTCAGAAGACTTCATTTAAAAATTTAGAGCCCTTAAAATCTTAAATAGCTACACTGCTATAGCACAAGGAGATCTATGCATTAGAATCAGTTAAAAACAAATGGTCCTATTAAAATCCCAATGACAATCTTTGCAAAAATCTAAAGATCCATCCTCAAATTCACATGGAATCTAAAGGTATCCTAAATAGCCAAAAAATCTTGGGGAAAAAAAGTACAAAGTTGGGGGATTCACACTAATTTCAGAACTTCCTGCAAAACAAAATAGTGTGGTACTGGCATAAAGATCGACATACAAACTTATGGAATAGAACAGAGAACTGAGAAATAAACCCTCCCATATAACCCTCCCATATACAGTCAAATGATTTTCGACAAGAGTGCCAAAATCAGTCAATGAGGAAAGGCACCAGGAAAACCAGATACACACATGGGAAGAATGAAGTTGGAACCTTATTTTACACCATATACAAAAATTAACTCAAAATGTACCAAAGACCTAAACCTAAGAAGACCTAAAACTATAAAATTCTTAGAAGAAAATGGGAAAAGCTTCAGGACACTGGATTTAGCAATAATTTCTTGGATATGGTATCAAAAGCATAGACAATACAGTGAAAAGTAGATAAATTACACTTCATCAAAATTAAAAACTAATGTGCAACAAAGGATGCTATCAAGAGAATGAAAAAAGAACAAAAAGAGAACATACTTTCAAATCATATATATAAGGGATTAAGATCCAGAATCTATAACTTTTGACTCCCCAAACCTTAACTAATAGCCTGCCGTTGACTGGAAGTCTTACCGATAACATAAACAGTCCAGTAACAGATATTTTGTACGTTGTATTATATACTACATGCTTATAATAAAGTAAGCTAGAGAAAAGAAAATGTTATTCAAAAAATCATAAGGGAAAATATGTTTACTATTCATTAAGTGGAAAAGGATCATGTTACAGGTCCTCATCCTCATTGCCTTCACGTTGAGAGGAGGGGGTTGGTCTTGCTGTCTCAGGGGTGGCAGAGGTAGAGGAGGTGAAAGGGGAGGCAGAAGAGACAGGGATGCTTGATGTATATTTATATAAATATATCATAATTTCTGTCTTTCCTGCTTTTTCATTTCTTTTTTTTTTCTTTTTTTGTTTTTTTAAGAGACAGGGTCTCACTCTGTTGCCCAGGCTTTAGTGCCACAGTGCATCATAGCCCACTGTAACCTTGAACTTCAAGGCTCAAGCGATCCTCCCACCTCAGTCTCCCCGTGTACCACCACACCCAGCTAAATTTTTTAATTTTTTGTAGAGACAGGGTCTCACTATGTTGCCCAGTCTGGTCTTGAACTCCTGGGCTCAAGCAATTCTGCCTTGACCTCCCAAAGTGCTGGGATTGCAGGTGTGAACTACTGCACCCAGCCACTTTTTTTCCCCTCTAAATATGTTTCTATACAGTACCAATCCTTCTGTCACCATTTGCTTTAGTCTCAGTGCCCATATCACAGAACGGTCCATGTTGTAAAAGAACTCAAGAGCAGTCTTGAATAATCAGAACACTTCTGCTAGATTGTCTAATGTCAACATGTTTCCTGGTACTGCTGCTTCTTCAATGTCTGGTACTGGTTTGCGAGCACTCATCTCCATCAAGTCGTCTTCTGTTAATTCCTCTGGTGTGCTGTCTATTAGCCTTTGCCATATCCACAATCTCTTTCATAATTTCCTTGACTGGCTCTGCCTTAAATCCTGTGAAGTCATGTACAACATCTGGACACAGTTTTCTCTAGCAGGAACGTAATGTTTTGGGATTGATGGCTTTCATGGCTTTTTCTATAACAATGACATCTTCAGTGGTGTAATGCTTCCAGGCTTTCATGATGTTCACTATGTTGGGGTTCTCTTTCACAGCATTGACAATCCTCTCCATGGAGGACTGTGTTTTAATGAGCCTTAAAGGTCCTCATGACTCCCTGTATCTAGATGCTGAATTAGGGATGTTGTGTTTGGGGGCAAGTAGACAACTTTGATGCCTTCAGTGTTGAACTCATGGGGTTCTGGGTGGCCAGGGGCATTGACCAACATCAAATGAACTTTAAAAGGCAGTCGGGGCCCAGTGTGGTGACTCACACCTGTAATCCTAGCAACCCTGGGAGGCCGAGGCAGGTGGATCATTTGAGCTCAGGAGTTCGAGACCAGCCTGAGCAAGAGTGAGACCTCGTCTCTATTAAAAAACAGAAAGAAATTAGCTGGACAACTAAAAATATATATAAAAAAAATTAGCTGGGCATGGTGGCGCATGCCTGTTGTCCCAGCTACTTGGGAGGCTGAGGCAGAAGGATTGCTTAAGCCCAAGAGTTTGAGATTGCTGTGAGCTAGGTCAATGCCACGGTATCTCACTCTAGACACCACGACAGAGTGAGCCTCTGTCTCAAAAAAAAAAAAAAAAAAAAAATATGCAGTCGGTTACTAGCAAGGTACTTCTTGACTTCAGGGACAATGCATTGGTGGAGGCAATACAGAAATGGGTTCTTGTTCTCCAGGTCTCCTTGGCTTAACAACAAAAGACCAGCAGCTGGCATTTATCTCTTCCCTTCAAGAGGGCAGTCCAGACCATAAATCCAACTGCATTTGCACAAAACAGCAGAGTTAACCTATCCCTCCCTGTCTTAAACCCTGGTGCTTGCCTTTCTTCCTTACTAATTAAAGTCCTTGTGGCACGTTTTTCCCCTAAAATAGGGTACTATCGTCTACATTAAAAACCTGCTCAGACAAGGCCAGGCACAGTGGCTCAAGTCTGTACTCCCAGCACTTTGGGAGGCCAAGGAGGGAGGATTGCTTGAGGTCAGGAGCCCAAGATCACCCTGAGCAAAAGCGAGACCCTGTCTCTACAAAAAATAGAAAAATTAGCCAGGCACAGTAGAACACACTTGTAGTCCCAGCTACTCAGACAGCTTGGGCAAGAGGACTGTTTGAGCCCAGGAGTTTGAGGTTTCAGTGATCTATGATGATGCCACTGCACTCTAGCCAGAGTGACAGAGCCATATCCTGTCTCCCCAGTTCCAAAAAAAAATCTGTTCAGACAGCTATCTTTTTTCCTCAATGATTTTCCTAATGGCACCTGAGAACTCATCTCCTGCCTCTTGGTTGGCAGATGCTACTTCTCCTGTTATCTTGACATTTTTAAGGCCAAACCTCTAAAATTATCAAACCACCCTTTAAAAATTAAAAAAATTTTTTACTTCTTTGCCTTTCTCCACATTTCTAACAAACCATCCTTTGCTGGCATTAAATCTTCCAGCTTTATATCATTCACCTTCCCTTTGCTTTAGTTGTCATACAATGACTTTGCTTTTTCTCAAATGTTATAGTCTATAGGTATGCCTTTCTTTTAGCAAACCTGTACCCATATATAATGAAAGCTGCATTTTCAACAAGAGATAGAATAGTATTTTCTATTCTAGAAAAAGTACAAGGTTTTCACACCTGCTAGTGTACCTGCAGCGATGGCTTCCCAAATTTTCTTTCCTTTTTTTGAAATGGTCCTTGTGTTGGACTCATTTACCTTGAAATAATGGGCAACTGCAGCTGCAGACCTCACTCTATGGTACATCTCAACTTTTTCTTGTCATGTTATTACTTTTCTCTGCTTCTTGGGAGCACTTCCAGCATCACTAATGGCACTTCATATGGGTCCCACCGTTATACAAAGATTATGGTATTGCACTCAACATGATGAAAATTCATTTTTTACCGCAATAAGCAATTTACTGGAGATGAACTGCTCATGTATCACAAGGCATCTTAAGTGGATACTTGTAACACTGGAGCTCACTGCAATAGCAACAGGAGGTAGCCACAAAATTACCACAGTAGTACATTGTTTTTGTTGGTTTTTGAGACAGTCTGGCTCTGTTGCCCTCGGTAGAGTGCAGTAAAGTCACAATAACTCACTGCAACCTCAAACTCCTGGGCTCAAGAAACCCTCCTGCCTCAGCCTCCCGAGTAGCTGGGACTACAGCTGCCTGCCACGATCCCCGGCTAACTGTTCTATTTTTAGTGGAGACAGGGTCTCGCTCTTGCTCATGCTGGTCTTGAACTCCTGAGCTCAAGCGATCCTCCTGCCTTAGCCTCCCAGAGTGCTAGGATTACAGGCATGAGCCACCAAGTCCGGCCAATATGTATCAATTTTATGAAGTTATGATTTAATACTTCATCTTTGCATTTCTCCTAGACTTCAAATGGCACCATGTATATACAGGCTAAAAGTGTATGAGTTTTGAAAAAATTTACATTTTTTTACAATAGATTTGTATATATTTTATGGTAGTAAAAGATCAAACAGATTAGTTTCTACATATACTTTATGCATTCATAAGATAGCTAACATTTTGTTATTTTTGGCCATATTTCTAGGCTTTGTGGTTTGTTTTTCAAATTGTTGCAAATCTCCAAAAATTTTTTCAATGGATTTATTTTTTAAAATCCACATATAGGCCAGGCTCAGCGGCTCATGCCTGTAATCCCAGCACTTTGGGAGGCCAAGGTGGCCTAGAATCACTTGAAACCACGAGTTCCAGACCAGCCTGGGCAACACAGCACAGACTCTGTCTCTACAAAAAATTTAAAAAATTAGTCGGGCTTGGTGGTACTCACTTGCAGTCCCAGCTACTCAGCAGGCTGAGGCGGGAGGACTGCTTGAGCCCAGAAGGTCAAGGCTGCAGTGAGCTATGATCATGCCACTGCACTCCAGCCTGGGTGACCCATGCAATTCAAACCCATGTTGTTCAAGGGTCAACAGTAGTTTGAGAGGGGGCAAAAAGAAAAGGTGAGGTACCTCTTTATGTAGGGGGAAATACCCTTAACAGAATCACAAGCTTAAAAAAAGAAAAGAAATTACACAATGTTTTACAAAGAAACTCCCTATTTAGGGATTCCATGGTCTCACCTGAATTTAGTGCCTCTTAATTTATGTTACCATTAAAACATGGGCAACTTGGTAAATATCCAGTAATAAGCAACAATATACTAGGTGCTCCTAAAACTCTGCAATGTGCTAAGTATCAGTAAGAGGCAGTCTTATCTTGGAATCTATGGACAGACTTCAGGAACTTCAAGAATTCCAAGTAATCACATATAAAACTTTTTGCGAGTCGTGTAAGTATATTGTTCTGATAAGAGTCTAAATTCCCATAGGGAATGAATAAACAAATAAGTTAATAAATTCTCAAAGTATAGGGGTCCATGACCCCCATAAAGTACAGGAGCATTGCTCTTTAAAGGCTCCCAGCCACTAAAATGTCAAATTATGAGTCACTTGTAATAACCTACCAAAACCCTAATTAATCACTACCAGACACACAAGTTGCCAGAGGCAGCTACATGAACCTTCACAATTTATCTAAGTCTGTAGCTTTATAGGCCACTATTCTACTAAGGATATCTGTAAGTTAAGGTGCAAGTGGGTCACTGGAAGGAAGCCAATAAATAAGTGATCTATAAAGTACAAAAAAGGTAAAATTACCTTAGATGTACATTTAAAGTATTAAGGTATTTAGAACCTTGTTTGAAAGAATTCATAAAGCCTTAGCAATTTGACCATCTATTTATAAGCTTCTATACCCCTGTAACCACACACATCAGTATTCTGGGGCTTGTGAGGAAACAAGTAAAATTCCTTATACATGTATGACATTTTAGAGCATGAACGCAATTCTAGCTCAAAAGGAGATCTGAAAGTAAGCCTGAAGAAAAAAGACCTCAGAGCCCTGAATAACACCTTAGAGCTTAAGTGTCAGTCCTAGAGCAGCAACATGTAAGACAGTGGTGATCACATCTTGGTATCAGTGCCTTTAGGTCCTGGCACAAATAAAATTGACTAGATTATACCCAGACTCCCTGTACAAGCTCCTCCTTCTACTCCCCTTACTCAGCCTTGGTTTCCTGGTGGGTATAAGAACCTCTTACTAAAAGGGGGCAGGGAAAACCATGATAATGGCAGGTCAGGCTGTCATTAAAACTATAGTATTGGTTGGGTTGGGTGGCTCACACTTTGGGAGGCTGAGACCAGAGGATCATTTGAACTGAGGAGTTCCAAACCAGCTTGGGCAACACAGCAAAACCTCATCTCTACAAAAAAAATTTTTTGAATTAGCCAGGTGTGGTGGCACACACCTGTAGCTACTTAGGAGGCTGAGGTGGGAGGATCACTTGAGCCCAGAAGTTCCAAGTTGCAATGAGCTGTGCTCTCACTACTATACTCTAGCCTTGGAAACAAAGACAGAGCCTGTCTCTTAAAACAAAAACAAAAACAAACACAAACAAACAAAAAACACCAACCCTTTTAGTATTGATCAAGAAGGATTCTTTCTATTTTGAATATTCCTTTCTCTTTAGAAATGGTATGTACACACCTTTTCATCTTTGAGGGGAAACTTGGAATTGCATTTGGACTGACCCAAGGCAGATTATATTTATTGTTAATTTTCATTAAGAAGTTAAAAGCCTCTCTTGTATTAATGATATAGAAGGAGCCAGTACCTCTCATGATGATTAACAACCTACAAACAAGGCACTGAGCTTTATAAAATGTTATGACATGGTAAAGTCTCATTACATTCCTAGCCAGATGTCATTTCCATCAGAAATGCTTTTCAAAATGATGTATTTTAGAAACACAGAACTGCCTTTATGCCTAAACCTGGCTCGTTAACTATGTATGCCCCATCTGTCTTAAAAATTCTAGGTCTCAGATATAGAAATTATGAACTATTATATATCCAGCAAGAACACATTTCTGGGTTCGTTAAGTAATAACACATTCCTATCAGTCTAGGAAACTTTCTCAGTGAATATTTTATGGGCTTAGATTTTCTTTGTTCCCACTTACAGTCCCTTTTACATAGTGCTAAAGCAGCAAGGCTAAGACCAGAAAAACACCTGCAATAAGCTTCTCTGAATAACAAACACAATAGCTAAAATAAAATAAAAGGTCAAAATAGTATTACACAGCTAAGATCATCCTTACATGGCAATCCTAACAATAAAAATCAAGCATGGTGAGGTTAAAGGAGGCTTCGCTCCTAAACCAGGAGACCACTAAAACAGTATGAAGAATGTACAGAACTTCTGTTTTCTTATGCCAACATGCATATTAATCTTTTTCATTCAGATACACAGAACTTGTGTTTACTACCACATCAGGCAAAAACTCATAAAGATTGGGAGATGCACCACACAAACATATCCATAAAGAGACGTATTATGCAGGCGGACACACATCTCTATCCATATAAAGTAATAAACCTAGACTGTAACTAGCTTTAGAAATGGCTAATTTCCCAAGGTACTAATACAGAGAGATAAGTTTAGATCAGAGGTTCTCAACTTCAACTACTGATATTTTGAACCAACATTCTCTTTGTCCTCCAGTTCTAACAACCAAAAATGTCTCCACACATTGCCAATTTTTCCTAGGGGGTAAAAAAAATCATCCCTGATTGAAACCCACTGGTTTAGATAAAGATCACTGTCCATCATTATTTTAAATAGAGACTCTAAATAAAGTAAACAGAGGTTTTTAAGTTTAATAATGAACCATGAAACCATTTGGAAGCCAATGCATGTTTCATAAGCATGAGTCTCCAAGTTCTTTTAATATACGAAGAGTAACAAGAGAACCTGCTACATTTTTTTTAAAGCACTACATTGTAAAAATTGGAGCTAAATGAATCTTTTTTATTTTATATATATATTTTTTTAGGGACTGCCAAAGTGCTAGCATTACAGGCATGAGTCACCGTGCCTGGCCAAGAACATCTTCTTGTACAACATATTAGAGAAAGAACCTGAGACTGGGTTTCCTAAAAGTCTTTGGTCTGAAGCACCTTTCCATAAATATTCCCACAGCCAAAGCACTTATGTTCCCCGAATAACAAAAGTAAAGTAAGAGATTTGATTTGTCTTATCTTTTTTTTATTCTTTTTCCTTCTTACTGAGCAAATTCTCAGGTTAATGTGGCTAGTGATTCATCTTAAATTTGAATCTATTATACTCTTTCTACCCTTATCTGGGTAACTTCTACTCATCTCTTCAGGTCTCGGTTTAAATGTCATTCCCCTCACCTCCCACACAATGTTACGTACTTATTTCATTTACACGCTAACAAAAGTATTTGGTACTTCCTAAAACACTCATCCCATCAGTGTTCCTTGATACAAAGTTTCGTGGTAAAAGATGTCAACAACTTTCAAAACGCTATGTAGTATAACTCCCCTCGTGGATATTCACAATACACCAAAGCATACAAAAGGATCAGAAATCACATAATAAAAAGACCTGTTTAACTTATTTGTCCACAGAACCCTTCATGCCAACACCACTAAAATGTAGAATATAATTCAGAAAACACAGAATGAAAAGTATGTAAGCAAGGTCATGTTACTATTAACAAAAAGCCTCAGGACTGGGATTCTATCAGTGACTCCTTATCTCTATTATTCCAAGGCAATGAAAACTTGTATTTGCCTCCTTTTGCTAAAGAGATACAAAGACAGGTGCTGTGGCATACACCTGTAGTCCCAGCTACTTGGGAGGCTGAGGAAGGAGGATTGCTGGAGCCCAGGAGTTCAAGGCCAGCTCGGGCAACTTGGTGAGATCCCTGTCTCTTAAAAAAAAAAAAAAAGAAAAAAAAGAAAGAAAAGAAAAGAACAAGAAAAAGAAAGAGGGGGGAGGGGAGGGGAAAAGGAAAAGGAAAGCAGTCATCCCTTGAGATGGGTTCTAGGACACCCCTTGTACTTTATTCCAAAATCTGTGCATACTCAAGTCCTATAGGCAGCCCTGTGTAACTTGAGTATACATGTAAGTGGGTTTCCTATAGGTGGGTTTCAAATCTTGTGAATACTATATTTTCAATCCATATTTGGTTGAAAATATCCCATGTATAAGTGGACCCATGTAGTTCACACCTATGTTCAAGGATCAATTGTAATTGTAAAGCAAGGTATTAAAACTCCATTCAGTGTTTTTAAAAATAATACTTTTATTGAGACATAACTGACACACAACGCAGTTCAACTGTCACTACTATGGAATTTTAGAATATTTTCATCACCCCCCAAAAAACCTGTACCTGTAGCAGCCATTCCTCCTTCACCCCATTGTCTCCAGCCTCTGGCAACCATGAATCTACTTTCTATCTCTATGAATTTGTCAACTTGTGGCATTTCATTTAAGAGGAATTATAATAAATGGCCTTTTATGTCTGGCTTCTTTTGCCATGTTTTCAAGGGTTGCCCACATTGTACCATGTATCAGTATTTCATTCCTTTTTATGGCTGAATAATATTCCATTGTATGAATATACCACATTTTACTTATCTGTTCATCAGTTGATGGACATTTGGGTTGTTTCTACTTTTTGGCTATCATGACTAATGCTGCTATAAACATTTGTGTACACTTTTTATATGAACATGTTTTCAACTTCTCTTGGGTACATATTGAGGAACAGAACTGTTGGGTCAGATGATTAACTCCCTCTATGTCTAACATTTTGAGGAACTATCAACTGCATTCCAAAGCAGCTGCATCATTTTATAATCCTCCTAGCAACATATGAAGGTTACATACAATTCCACCACATCTTTACCAACACTAGCTATTGTCTGTGCTTTTCATTAAGGCCATCCTTGTGGGTATGACATGGTGTGTCACTAATATTCTGATTTGTAGTTTCCTAATGACTAATGCTGATGAGCATCTTTTCATGGGCTTATCGGCTACTTGTATATCTTCTTTAAATTTTTATTCTTGAGTTATAAGAGTTCTTATGTTCTGCATAAACAAGTCCATTATCAAATACATGACCTGCAAATATTTTCTTCCATTCTGTGGGTCAGCTTTTTACTTTCTAAATGGTAGAAAACCTTCAAAGCACAAAAGTTTTAAATTTGATGTAGCCCAATTTAATTATTTTTTTCTTTTGCCACTTCTGCTTTTGGTAACATATCTAAGAAACCACCGTCTAATTCGAGGTCAGAAAGATTGATTCCTATGTGTTCTTCTAAGACTTTTATGGCTTTATATCTTACATTTAGGTCTATGATTCATTTTGAATTAACCTTTCTATATAGTATGAGGTAGGAGTCCGACTTCATTCTTTTGCATGGGGATATCCAGTTGTTCCAGGGACGATTTGTTAGAAAGATTGTTCTTTCCCCCCTAAATTGTCCTGGCAATCTTGTCAGAAGTCAACTGACCACAGATGTAAAGTCAGTACTATTCCACTGATCTTTATGTCTATCCCTACGCCAGTACCACTGCACACACACACACACACACACACACACACACATATATATATA
Source organism: Eulemur rufifrons (assembly GCF_041146395.1). Classification (NCBI taxonomy): domain Eukaryota; kingdom Metazoa; phylum Chordata; class Mammalia; order Primates; family Lemuridae; genus Eulemur; species Eulemur rufifrons. The sequence goes on from NC_091001.1 coordinate 96,188,382, forward strand.
TTTTTTTCTTTAAAGAGGTAGTATCTCACTAAGCTACCCAGGCTGTACTACAGTGGTGGGATTAGAGCTCACTACAACCTCAAATGCCTGGGCTCAAGCAATCCTCCTTCCTCAGCCTCCCAAGTAGCCAGAACTACAGGCAAATGCTACCAGACCTGGCTGTTATTAAAAATTATATATATATATATATATATACACACACACACACACATATATGAGATGGGGTCTCGCTATGTTGCCAGGCTGATCTCATGGTGTCACGCAATCCTCCCAAAGTGAGCATCTGGCCTGGAATTGTATTCTTAATTTCACTTTTGCATTAGTCACTGCCAGTGTACAGAAATACAACTGATTTTTGTTTATTGATCTCATTTCCTGCAACCACACTGAACTCATTTATTAGTTCTAATAGTTTTATTGGTGTTATGTGTATGGATTCCTTAAGATTTTCTGTATATAAGGTAACATTATTTATAAATAGTTTTACTTTATTATCTGGATGCCTCTTTTTCTTTTGCCTAACTGCCAAAACCTAGCAGAACCTCCAGCATAATGTTGAACAGAGGTGGAGGGAGCAGACTTCCTTGCCATGTCCTTGATCGTAGGGGACAAATATAATGTTAACTGTGGGATTTTTTTGTATAAGTCCTTTATGGGATTAAGGAAGTTCTTTTCTATTCCTAGTTTGACTCCTCCCGACCCCACCACCACACCACACAGGGTTTTGCTCTGTTGTCCGGACTAGAGTGCAGTGATGTCATCATAGCTCACTGCAATCTGAAACTCCTGGGCTCAGGTGCCTCCTGTCTCAGCCTCCCCAGTAGCTGGGACTACAGATGTGTGCCACCATGCCCGGTTAATTTTTCTTTTTTGTAGAGATGGGTTCTCGCCACATTGCTCCAACTGGTGATAACTGTTTTAATAAGAGGGTGGTGAATTTTGTGACATTTTTTCTGTGTCTACTGAGATGATCATATAGTTTTTGTCCTTTTTAAATATGGTGTATTACACTGACTGATTCTGTATGTTGAATCACCCGTGCATTCCTGGGATATATTCCTCCTGACCATGTTATGTAATCCTTTTAAAAATATTACTGAACCGATCCAGCTTCTTTTTATTTAAAGTTTAATTTCTAAATCAAAGAGAAAATTTGGCAAAGCCAACCTCTTATATGGCAGAGAAACAGGATTTTCTGGTTTTTATGAGACAGAGTCTCACTATATTGCCCAGACTGGAGTGCAGTGGCTATTCACGGGCAAGATCATAGTGCATTCACTGCTGGCCTTGGAGCCCTGGGCTCAAGTGATCCTCCCACCTCAGCCTCCTGAGTAGCTGGGACTACAGGGACTTTCTTTTTTAATAACTGGATTTTATGTATCTTACTTTATGCTGGGAAACAAAAAGCCATCTAGTCTACCATGTCAAGTATATAATGTCTGTGGTACATTAAAAACACATATTTGGTCTTTGCCCCCAGTTCCTGGCACTGAGCTCCTAACTTCCCCAGTGATAGGAGTGTCTTTAGTTATTCATAATAAGCCCCTTTCTATCAAAACTGAGCTAATGAAGTGACTGATGGCAGGGCCCCTACCTAGTTCCACAACGGGGGCTAGTCCCTAAAGGAACCAACCATGTGATTAGAAGGTTGGAAATTTTAGCCCCACTCCCTGACCTCCCAGGAGGGGAAGGAGGCTAGAGATTAAGCTCAATCACCAGAAATCAATGATTTAATTAATCGTGCCTGAGTAATGGAACTTCAATTAAAACTCTGAAACAGCGAGGCTAGGGAAGCTTCCATGTTGGTGAACACATGAAGGTGCTGGGAGTGGGGGGTGATCCATCCAGAGACGACATGGAAGCCCTGCAACCCCACCTCACCAATGCCCATGCCTTGCATATACACCTCTTCCACTTGTCTGTTCCTGAGTTGTATCCTTTATAATAAAACTATAATCATAAGTATAGCACTTTCCTGAGTTCTATGAGTCACTCTTGCAAATTATCAAACACGAAGTGGGGTTGTGGGAACCGCAAATTTGTAGCCAACTTGGGTAGAATTGTGGGTATATGGGGAGCCAAGACTTGTGAATAGTGTCTGATGCTAACTCTGGGTGTTTAGTGTCAGAATAGGATTTATCCATAGGACACCAATTGATGCTGTAGAACCGGAGAAATGGTTGTTGTTGGAAAGGCACTGCAAATAAACTGCTCTAAAAAACTGCTCTTATTACACAGACTATTTGGTCAGAGCATAAAATAAAGGAGAAGGAAATTAAAATGAAGCCTTTCTTATTTTAAGATCTGTATATGTTTTACTAGTTATTAAACAATCAGCGGCTTCTCCTTGAACATTTATTCTACCAATGAAAAAGTAGTAATGAGTGAAAGGATGGCATTGCTAGTGAACCATGTAAGAGAAAAAAATCACTACACACAACGTCCCCTTTGTTTGCTTAACCAACTGTGACTTAACTTTTTAAGAGTTTGTTTCAACAACAATTGAAGAGTACTGAGCAGACAGAAAGGACACAGCCCTCTCCCACATATGCCCAGACCACATTCTAAGGAGACTTCTAAACTCAGTATAGCAGAGAAAAAACAACAACTGGCCCCTGTTATCATTCTACAATCATAAAAGCCCAAGCCACTTTTATTCAGGGCAGGCACTAGCACTTCTTTCTTTCTTTCCTGCCATCATGTCCTTCCCTCTCTTGGAAAGTAAAATAAACTTCTTGCTTCAAATCTATCCTAATCTTTGAGTTGAGAATTCTTTCTCAGTCTGTGCTATGAGTTCCCACCCTAACAACGAGCCCTTAGAATTACTACTATTAAAAGTATTATCTTGGGTCTTATAATATATTGGTTTAAGACTTGATCATCATGTACCAAGCCAAAACGTAATTTAAAGAGTTAGTCTTAATGAAATTTAAAGCCTAAAAGGAAGCAAGCAATAAGGCATGAAACATTCTAACAAGAAATCAACTATGCTATAGCACAGAAACAGACATGCTTTGATAACACAACTTTATAAAACTGACATCTTCACATGCAATGATGTGGCACTATTTTCTTGGTTAGGTTTTTATTATATTAGTATTCCATACATTCTAAAATGTCTAGAAGCAATATAATTTTTCTATAACTTATAAAAAAATTATCACAGGAAAGTTCATTCATTCATTCAATAAAAATTCACTGAGAAAGAATTCATTTAGAGAAAGGCAATGTAAAACCACTGGTAGCTTTTATTTGGTATCTTATAAGACGACTATATAGAATTTTTGGGTAATTTAGTAATTGCCTTTGATGGAATTCTAAATAGATTGCTCAAAAGTTTTTTAAAATGGTAAGCAAAGAATAACATTAACCTTTAAAAAGTAGAAATATCTCAATAATAATGACTTCAATAATAACAGTACATTATATCTGAAGATCAATTGAAATATTAATTCTTCCTAACCAAGCACACAAATGTGTGTTCATGAAAGGCTTATGAATTCTAGGTCTTACCTCGTCTATGTTTCTAAGCCATTTGCTGATGTTTTCAAAACTTTTACCATTGGTGATGTCATATACTAGCATGATACCCATTGCTCCTCTGTAATAGGAGGTTGTGATGGTGTGAAATCGTTCCTGGCCTGCTGTATCCCTGAAATAAACAGCCAATAATTTCTATTAAGCATTTTGATATCACTCCAGTCCACATAAAGGACAAAACAATAGAATAAATAGACGGAGATTAAAACCCACTATCTACCACAAAGCAAAACAGAACCAACACTCATTTAACTCTTAAACAGTAAACAATTATGGTTTTTCATAAAAATATATATAAGAACTTTTTAGTTGAAGGAAATTAATGACCTACCCATACTGGATGAAAATCTGAAAAGGAAAACAGTAGAAAGTGACACATAAAACTCTTGAAGATATTTAACAAATACCAGCAAGCACCATAAAAACTCTTCGAATTTCATTTTATTTAGTGATTTATAGTTTCACAATGTAATACAAAAGCACATGGAATTTTAGAACATTAAAGGATTACACCATAGTATAGCCACATAAACATTTAGAACTATTTTTAAAAAGTTGTAAAGATAACCGTATTTATAAATAACAAGACAGAAATATGTAAATAATAGTATTTTTCATTATTATTTAATGTCTTCAAGCCAAAGGTTTAAGATATATTTTGCTCCTGTAATTATATCCTCTCATTCACATCACTAATTTCTTCTACTTGTATGGATCATTCTCATTAGCTTACAAACATGTTTTTAGTATCTCCTATCCTTTTTTAAAAAGCAAAAATAAAAAAAATAAATAAAAATAAATAAATAATAAAAAAAATAAAAATAAACCCCACTCTTAACCCAACATCCCTCCAACTAACACTTCATTTCTCTGTTCCTCTTCCCAGCTAACATTTTTAAAACTTTTATTTTGAAATAATTGTAGCCTTACAGGAAGTTAAAAAATGATACAGAGAGGCCCTGGGTACCCTTCACCCAGTTTCCCCCCCCCCCCCCATGGCAACACCTTTACAAGACTGTACTATAGCACAACCAGGAAACCAATGCTGGTACTATCTACAGACCTTATTCAGATTTCACATTTTTTTCCAACATGCACATACAAATTCCCGTATGTATGTGTGTATATATATGTAGTTCTCTGCAATATTATCACAAGGATAAATTTGTGTAACCACCACCACAAACAAGATAGAGAACTCCTGCATCACCTCCCTGGTCCCACAGTTCCTAAACTCTGGCCAAAATCTGTTTTCCGTGTCCATAATTTTTTCATTTCCAGAATGTTACATAAACGGAATCAAGCAGGATACTACTTTTTGAAATTGGCATTTATCACTTTTTTCAGCATGGCACCTTTGAGATCCTCTCCAAATTGTTATATGTGATACTAATCTGTCCCATTTTATTTCTGAGTCATATTCTATGGCAGTGGTCCCCAACTTTTTGGCACCAGGGACCGGTTTCATAGAAGACAATTTTTCCATGTGGGAGTGGGAGGAGGTGGAGCTCAGGCAGTGATGGGAGCGATAGGAAGATGAAGCTTCACTTGCTCTCCCCTAGCTCATGTCCTGCTGTGCCCCACCTCCATTCCGAAGTTTCATGGAAGACAACTTTTCACAGATAGGGGGGTGGGTGTCGGTGGAGCTCTGTGGCCCAGTCCCTAATGGGTCACAGACCTGTACCAGTCCGTGGCCCAGGGATTGGGGACCAAAGTTCTATGGTATAGATATTCCACAATTGGTTTAATCATTCACCTATGGAAGGACATTTGAGTTGTTTCCAGTTTGGGGCTATTACAGATAAAATGCTAGAACATTCATGTACAGGTTTCTGAGTGGATGTAAGTTTTCATTTCTCTGGGAAAAATGCCCAGGAATGTTATTTATGGGTCACATGTTAAGTGTATACTTAACTTTGTAAGAAAATGCCAAACTTTCCCAGGGTGGCTGTGCCACTAGCAGTATATGAGAGATTCAGTGTCTCCACATCCTTACCAGCATTTGATGTTGTCACTATTTTTTTTTATTTTAGTTGTTCTAATAGGGCATATAGTGATATTTCATTATCATTTTAATTCATGTTTCCCTGTAGCTAAGATATTGAACATTTTTTCATGTGATTATTTGCCATCCACACATCCTCTCTAGTGAAGTATCTGTTTATGTCTTTTGTTCATTCATTAATTGGATCGTTTGCTTTTTCACTGTTGACTTTTCAGAGTTCTTTTCATATGTAAGTCCTTTGTCAGATAAGTATGGTTTGCAAATATTTTCTCCAAGTCTGTAACTAATGTTTTCATTCTCTTGACGAGGTATTTTGTAGAGTGAAAGCTTTTAATTTTGTTGAAGCCCAATTAATTTATTGATTTTTTTTCTTTTATGGATCATGTTTTTAGTGTCACGTCCTAGGAACTCTTTACCCAGTTTTACTTAGGTCCCAAAGATTTTCTCCTACATTTTCTAAAAAATGGTTTTATTATAGTTTTATTAAATTGATGATATATTTTGAGTTAACTTTGGTACAAAATGTGAATTTTAAGTAGGTTTTGCCTATGGATGTCCAATTGCTCCAGGATCATTGTCAAAATATGTAGGTCACAGTTCAATGTATGGGTTCTTTATTCTGTTCCAATGCCCTATGTGTCTAGATCTCCACTACCATACTTGTGTTGGTTTACTGTAGCTAAATAAAAAGTCTTAAAACCAGGAACACTGATTCTTCCCATTTATTTTACTTTGTCAAAATTGTTTTAGATATCCTAGCCTTTCCATATAAATTTTCAGATAAGCCTGCCTACACTTACAAAAAAATCTTCCCAGCAAACTTCTTTAAAGAGTTGTCTCTAGTTACTGTTTCCCCACATTCATTCTTCAAACTTTCTAATTGGACTGCTATTATTAAACATCCTACCAAAACTCCCCTTCAAAAGGTCTCCAATAACATTCTGGGTATCAAATCCAATAGTTACTTCCCTTTTTACAAACAGTCCTGCATTTCTTAACAATAGGGATATGTTCTGAGAAATGCATCATTAGGCAGTTTCAAGCTGGTGCGAACACCATAGAATGTACTTACATCAAACCTAGATGGTATAGCCTACTACACACCCAGACTATATGGTATAGCCTATCACTCCTTGGCCACAAACCTGGACAGCGTGTAACAGGCAACTGTAATACAATGATACTATCTGCGTATCTAACCATATCTAAACATAGAAAATGTACCGTAAAAATACATTATTATAATCTTATGGGACCACCATCATATATTCAGGAGGTCACTGACCAAAAACATCATTATATGGTACATGATTGTATCTTAATCACTAAGCAGGACTCCACACACAGTTTGACCATATACTCTTTTTGAAACATTTTATTCTCATGACTTCAGATACCACGTGTTTCTGTTATTCTAGGTCATCAGCTACTCATTCACAGTACCTTTTGTTGGCATTCTAAGATTCAGAGATGATAGGCTACATTCTCCACACAGTAGCCAGAGTAATCTTTAAACATATATTTGATCATATATTTCTAATTAAAACTTCCAACAGCTTCACAATGGGGAAAAATTGTGAATATCCCCATGTAAAAAAAAATGACACTGGAACCCCACCCCATACCATATATAAAAATTAACTCAAAACAGATTTAAGACCTAAATGTGGCCGGGTGAGGTGGCTCACGCCTGTAATCCTAACACTCTGGGAGGCCGAGGTGGGAGGATCGCTCGAGGTCAGGAGTTCGAGACCAGCCTAAGCAAGAGCGAGACCCCGTCTCTACTAAAAATAGAAAGAAATTATCTGGCCAACTAAAAATATATATAGAAAAAATTAGCCGGGCATGGTGGCACATGCCTGTAGTCCCAGCTACTCAGGAGGCTGAGACAGTAGGATCACTTAAGCCCAGGAGTTTGAGATTGCTGTGAGCTAGGCTGACACCATGGCACTCACTCTAGCCTGGGCAACAGAGCGAGACTCTGTCTCAAAAAAAAAAAAAAAAAAAGACCTAAATGTAAGAGGTAAAACTATAAAAACTCTGAGAAGAAAACACAGGAGGACATCTTCATGATCTTGGATTTAACAACTGTCTATTAGACATGTCACCAAACCACAAGCAACAGAAGAAAATGTTTAAATGGTTAGGTTAAATGGACTTCATCAAAATTAAAAACTTGTATTTCAACGGGCATTCAAGACAGTGAGAAGACAACCCACAGGATAAAAGAAATAATTTGCAACTCATGCATTTGATAAGGGACTTGTGTATGTAGAATATATAAAGAACTCATACAACTTAACAATAAAAGGACAAATGACCAAACTTAAAAACAGGCAAAAGATCTAAATAGACATTTCTCCAAAGAAGGTATACAAATGGCCAACGAGCACATAAGCAGCACCTCAATGTCATAGTCATTAGTGAAATGCAAATCACCTACCCATCAGTAAACAGATGGCTATAATCAAAGATAAGGATGTAGACAAATTGGAACCCTCATATACTGTTGGTAGCAATGTAATATGATGCAGTCACTTTGGAAAACAGTGCAGTAGCTCCTCAAAACATTAAACATACAGCTACCACATGATCCAGCAATTCTACTTCTAAGTACATAAACAAGAGAAATGAAAACGTACATCTACACAAAAATTTAAACAGAAATGTTCACAGCAACATTATTCATAATAGCCAAAACATGGAAACAACCCAAATCTCCATCAATTGATGAATGGATAAATAAAATGTGGTATAGCCATACAGTGGAATATTATTCAGCCATAAAAAGGAATGATGTACTGACATGGACCAACCTTGATAACATTATGCTAAGCTAAAGAAAACAGTCACAAAAGACCATATATTAATGATTCCATATATATGAAATGTCCAGAATAGGAAAATCTATAGAGACAGAAAATAGATTAGTGGTTACCCTGGCCAGGGAGTTAGGAGGACGGAGAGTGAAGAGTATGGGGTTTCTTTTTAGGGGAGATAAAAATGTTCTACAACTGTGATGACTGTTGTATGACTGTCGTACAACAACCTTGTGAATATACCAAAAACCATTAAATCATATACTTTAAATGAGTAAATTGTATGGCATGTGAATTACATCTCAGTAAAGCCATTACAAAATAAACTAAAACGTGGCCAGGCAAAAAAAAAAAAAAAAAAAAAACACCTTCTGCTGTGAGCTAGGCTGACGCCACGGCACTCACTCTAGCCCGGGCAACAGAGTGAGACTCTGTCTCAAAAAATAAAATAAAATAAAATAAAAAAACAATAAAAAAAAACAAAACAAAAAAAACACCTTCCAATGGCAACTCGTTATAACCAGAATCAATTACAAGCTCTTTATCCTAGGCTTTACAAAGCCTTACAGGGTTTATACCTTTTCCAGCTTCCATCAATTTGAAGCACTCTTTCCCTTAAACCACTGGAGCCACGTTTTTTATGTCCCTAAATTCACAAGCTTGTCCACTGCCTGTATTCTATTGGCTCCTCAATTTTTTCATATTTTGAACGAGCTTATTAGCATGTTCATACATCTGCCATCTATCCATGAATTCAAATATTTACTAAGTGTCTACTATGTGCTAGGCATTATGCAAGAATGCACACAGAACATGGGTTTGGAGTCAAACTCAAGTTTATTCTTAGGTTCTATTCCTCCTCCTAGCTGGTTGGCCTTTGGAGGTACCTTAACCTCCTTCGACCTTAGTTTTTTCATTTATAAACAATTAGGAGGGGCCAGGCACAGTGGCTCACGCCTGTAATCCTAGCACTCTGGGAGGCCGAGGCGGGCGGATTGTCTGAGCTCAAGAGTTCAAGACCAGTCTGAGCAAGAGCGAGACCCCCATCTCTACTAAAAATAGAAAGAAATTATCTGGACAACTAAAAACATACAGAAAAATTAGCCGGGCATGGTGGTGCATGCCTGTAGTCCCAGCTACTCGGGAGGCTGAGGCAGAAGGATTGCTTGAGTCCAGGAGTTTGAGGTTGCTGTGAGCTAGGCTGACACCATGGCACTCTAGCCCGGGCAACAGAGTGAGACTGTCTCAAAAAAAAAAAAACACAAACAAACCAATTAGGAGGGTTAACAAACAATTAGGTGGGATATTTTCCATAAAAATATGCAAAGATGTAATGATGTCACTAGACTGAAAATTTAATTCCATGTTTTTAAGATGTTTTAACAATGCTCTAAGTCAAAACCATCTTTATAGATTTATAGATGCTCTAATGTATTAAGAGCTCTCTCAAGTTATTTTACTTATTTACTTTTTTAAGTCTTACTCTGTCACCCAGGCTGGAGTGCAGAGGCATGATAATAGCTCACCATAACCTTGAATTCCTGGGCTCAAGTGATCCCCCTGCCTCAGCCTCTCAAAGTGCCAGGATTACAGGCATGAGCCACTGCGCCTGGCCTCACGTTAACATTTATCTGTGCTTAAGCAGTACGTAAAGCTGCCTCACAAGGAAAAAACTTAGCTTTGCCCGTAGCTTTATTTCTGTAAGATAAAATAAAATGGTTTTTCATTTAGCTAAGCAAAAGACTTGGTTGAGCTTTTCAATTTTCTTTTTTTTTTTTTTTTTGAGACAGAGTCTCACTCTGTTGCCCGGGCTAGAGTGAGTGCCGTGGCGTCAGTCTAGCTCACAGCAACCTCAAACTCCTGGGCTTAAGCGATCCTACTGCCTCAGCCTCCCGAGTAGCTGGGACTACAGGCATGCACCACCATGCCCGGCTAATTTTTTGTATATATATATTTTAGTTGTCCATATAATTTCTTTCTATTTTTAGTAGAGACGGGGTCTCACTCTTGCTCAGGCTGGTCTCGAACTCCTGAGCTCGAGCGATCCACCCGCCTCGGCCTCCCAGAGTGCTAGGATTACAGGCGTGAGCCACCGCGCCCGGCCGAGCTTTTCAATTTTCTTAAAAAAAATATCAGACCTCTCACTTGCTCATTTCATCTCAAAGTATATAAATCTGCCTTTTAAAATAAAGGAAAAAATCCCATTTTCTCATTCTACAAGAAATTATTGAGCAAATACTATATGCTAGGTAATATTTTAGGAACTAAAGGTAAAATCGTAAACAAAACAAAAATTCCTGCCTTAACAGACTTTACACACTACTGAGGAGAGACAACAAATAAATAAAATATGGAATGTCAGAAGATAAATGCCAAGGAGACAAAAAGTAAAACAAGAAAAGAAATTAAGCCTTCTCCAAGAAAATACCAAATAGTGGATGCTGCCAGTGCTAATGGGAGGGCCTGAAGGCCCCAAAGTCCCTGGAATGGAGGCTTCAGCAGCAGCAACTAGGCTGGGTTGCAGCCAAGGCTTCAGGTCAAGGAGGCAAGGATAAGGACAAAGAGTAGGACTGTTCATTTTTCCTGGGGATATCCTCAAGGATGAGGATTTGAAGATTATGCCTATGCAAAAACAGAACTGCATTGGCCACTGGACCAGTTTCAAGGCATTTGTCACCATCAGGGATGACAACAGTCATGTCAGTCATGGGAGTTAACTGCTCCAAGATAGTAGTGATGGCCATCCACAGGGCCATGATCCCGGCCAAGCTCTCCATCATCCACGTGCAGTGAAGTTACTAGGAGAACAAGATCAGCAAGCCCTACAGTCCCTTGCAAGGTGACCACTGCAGCTCTGTGCTGGTGGCCACATCCCAGTCCCCAGCGGCACTGGCATCATCTCAGCCCGTGCCCAAGAAGCTGCTCCTGGTGGCTGGTATCAAAGACCACTATACTACTTAGCCAGGGGCTGTACTGCCACCCAGAGCAACTTAGCAAGGCCACCTTTGATGCCATCTCCAAGATCTACAGCTATCTTACCCCTGACATGTCTGGAAAGAGACCTTGTTCACTAAGTCTCCCTACCAGGAATTCACTGACCACCCTGTAAAGAACCATACCAGAGTCTCCATGCAGAGGACCCAAGCTCCAGCTGTGGCTACTATGTAGTGTTTCTATACAAGAAAAATAAATAAAGTGAATTAATTTGGTCTTTTTAAAAAGGCAGGTGGGGGGATTAGGGGCTGATGTTGGAGATGGGGTAAGCATTAGTGCAATTTCAAATAGGGGGTGAAGGAAGGTCTCATTGGGAAGATAAAGATAATAAGGATGTGAGCCACATAAACATATGGGAGAACAATGTTCCAAGAAGGAAGAACAAGTGCAAAAGGTCCTGAGGCAAAGTGTGAGGAACAAAAGGAGGTCATGTGGCTGGAATGAAGTAAGTGAGGGGAGACTAAGATAGGATCAAACAGGTATGCAGTAGGGAATGCAGATTCTGTAGGATCTTATAGTTTTCTAAGTCTTATAGTCCTGTGCAAGAACTTTGGCTTTTCCTCTGAGTGAGATGGAAGTCTTGTCAGAGGGTTCTGCGAAAAGAAATGACTTAACCTGGGTTTAAAGAGTCATTCTGTTTACTGTGTTGAAAATGGGTGTAGGAATGTATGGATGGTGCACACACAGGAGAAGTAGGAAGTTACGCAGTACCTATCCAAAAGACTGTCAAGAGAAACATCATTAAAAAAAAAACATCTAAGAGGTATGCTATCAATTCTTCTAGGTTTGATCCTTAAATCAGGTTAAACCACCAAGAGGCTAAACCGCACTCACACGTTTGTATTTATGTATTTATTTACATTCTCAAACCACAATTATCTCCATTACCTCTAATATTATGTCAATTTATTATTTATTAAGAATCATTACAAGAAGCAGCTTTATGATAATCTATTCTGTATTTGTTATAATCTGGTTTTCCCCTCAAGAACGTGGGTAGCCCTCCCCCTCCACTCCCGCTTTCCTGCCTTGGCTGCCAAGAAGTTTACAGGTAAATTTTATAAATTAGACAAAACAATGAGTTGTATATTTGTATCTTCCATTTTTCTCATTTCCAATTTCCTGTTTTATCTTTTATTAAACTTATACATTTAGTTACAAAGTGGCTCAAATCAAGTAGAAATGCTTTCATGAAAAAAATAAAGATTTGTCTCATTACAGCAGAAATAGCTTAATTCTCTTCTGAACTGGTAAAAAGAAGTGTACTATTTCTACCCTCTTACAGACAAGTTAAAGTTGCCTACTTAAAATCCAGGCTGGAAATGTACTTATCTAAGACACAGACTGTGCAGGAAGGACCTGGGCTTCAGGTAGTGCCTAACAACTATAGTGCAGGAGGCATAGGAAACTTTCATTTCAATTTTGTCATAATTAATAACCATTGAGAGAGACAATCTTCCACAGCACTCCACTATGAATGCCACTCGCAACACCTTCTAGCCACTTGCAACGCCTTCTAGCTATTATATGCTACCTTCTTCCCCATTCATTCACATTATACAATTAACAAATTATATATATACACTTTGATGTCAAATCTATGACTAAATTCTCCACCAAGAAAGAACACACTGCAAAAGATGCTACTTCGCTAAATCTACATCAACAGCACCTAGAAAAGGGGTTTTATATTATAATGCTGGTTAGTTATGAAATGTCAACATAAAAGATACCGAAATATTAATGGCCCCTCTGAAAAGAAAAGTAATCACTATTTATGTCCAGAGTAAGTTTGTTTTAATCCATGGCATTTTGCTCCCTCTGTTCTTTGATTTTTGTCTCCTTCATCTTCCAGAATCTCTTATACTCAGTTATTCTCCCTCTTTTTAATGTAATCTCCCCATTAAAATTTTTTAAAGCATTCTATATCCCATTTTCATTTACATATTTTAAACATGATTGTGTCTACTCCACATAAGGATTTGGCTTCTTGATCTCAAACTATCCTTTTCCTGGGTCCTGCCTGTATCTTCATTATACCAGCCTCTAACAATTGTTTAGACAATCAATAATATTTTAATCCAGGGAACATTGTCCTTGTCTCTGGGCTAACTGGCAACCCTTTGCCCTGGGCTAGAAAGAGCCACAGCTGCTTGATCGCTGGTCAAATTACAATAAGCAAAAGAAGGTGTTAAACATCTGAAGCACAATTAAAACATTGTACATATTCATAATGTCTTTTTATGTCACCATAATACACGTTTCTAAGACTACTTTCTTTTCTTTTTTATTCAGACCGGGTCTTGCTCTGTTGCCCAGACTGGAGTGTGGTGGCATCATCACAGCTCATTGCAACCCCAAACTTCTGGGCTCAACTGATTCTCTTGCCTCAACCTCCTCAATAGGCAGGAACAGGAGAGCACCACCATGCTTGGCTAATTTTTCTGGGTTTTTTTTTTGTTTGTTTTTTTTTTTTTGCAGAGACAGGGTCTCACTCTTGCTCAGGCTGGTCTCGAACTCCTGTCCTCAAGGAATCCTCCTGCCTCAGCCACCCAGAGTGCTGGGATTACAGGTGTGAGCCTCTAAGCCTGTTTTCAAAACTACTGTTTCCCTCTGCTGTTAAAATTTTTTTTCTTCCCAGCCTACTTAGTATAATCAAGATTCTGAAATTATAACCCAACAGAATTTTGCTTACATAAAATAATAGATATATAGCTGAGAAATATTGTGAAATACTAGTTTTCCCACTGGCATATCACAAAAGTAGTGATATGTTCCCAAGAAACAAAATTGTTTATTTCCTTAATTGTCAGTACCACACTCAGGGTTTGGGAAGCTGTGTACTCTGGCTGCTGTTAGGACAGTTACTTTTGGTGTGGACACTGACTGACAGCGCTGGAACAGACCAGAGGCAACATCAATCTGCTCTTCAAGGCGGACCCCCAATTTCACAACTTTGTGTGTTTTGGTAACATAATGAAGTTATTCCTTCCTTTATAAATTATGCCAAATTTATTTCACATGCCATGTTTTATTTTAAGAAGACCTGGATTTCCTCATAGATACACAATTTCTCTACACTCAAAATATCATAAGTTTAAATTATGGTTATCTTCATCCAAAAATACTTTTTCAAAAGTAAAAAGCCTGATACCTGCCCTCTCAGAGATTACACCGGTGGGGACAGGAACAAACAAGTAAATTAATATATAATCACAAATTGTGATAAATGCTAGCAAGGTAAATAGGGTGAAGTGATGGACAATGGGGTAAGAAAGAAGGAAGTAGTAATCTAGGTAAGAATGATCAGGGAGGTCCTCTCTATAGAGGTGAGGTTTAAGGTGAAAGGTCAAGTATGAATAGTAATCAACCAAAGTCATTCAGTCAACAACTATTTACCGAGCATCTTATTTTCCAGGTGTTGGTGGGGGGAATATAAGCATAAATCAGACAGATGGACCCCAACTCTAAAAAATCTTGTAGTTTAGTGCAGTAACAATAGGGACCATATTTTTTCAGTAAGTCCAGATACTGAAAAGTACAACAAAGATAAACTAGGAAAAATGTGATAGTGCCTGGAGAGACTGGGCTTCTTTAGAATGCAAGGCCTCTCAGAGGGTAACATGGAATTGAGAGTTGAATGAGAGAAGGCAACAGGGCAAAGATCTGATGAGAAGCATTCCAAGCATAAAGAACATTAAAAGTACAAAGGCCCTGAGATGGGAACATGCTTGGTATGCTAAAGGGAGGGGGAAAAGGTCACAGTAACTGGAGCAAAGCTAATGAGAGATGTGGTCAGAGGGGACAGCAGCCAGAACCCCCGAGTTTTCAAATTTCATTTCTGTTGAAATGGGAAGCCTCTGAAATGAAGTGGTACTTTAGAATACTCAGCCTAGCTATGGGGAGTAGGGGGGAAAGTGAAGGGGAGTTGTCCACAGAGCATGTACAAAAGCCCTAAGTTAGGAAAGAACTTGCCATGTTTATGGACTTGAAAGAAAATCAGTAAGGGCCGGAGACTATACAGAGTAGAGAGAGAGAGAACAGTACCAGATGAGGTCAGAAAGGTGCACAGGGGCGCACCCTGTAAACTGTGGTAAAGAATTTGGATTTGGAATTTAGATTTTGATTTGAAATGCAATGGAAGGTCAAAGGGACTATAAACTGGAAAAGGAGTAACAACCATGACCAGATTTATATTTGTGAATAGTTACTCTGGCTAATATGTGGAAAAAGTACTGGAAGAGGCAAAAGGTGAAGTAAGGGCCTATTAGGATATTAAGAACTTACTACAGGCCAGGTCCAGACTGTCTCAAAAAAAGAGGGGGGGAGGCTATTACAATAGTTCAAAAGAGGTAATGGTGGCTTGACTATAGAGGTAACAATGGAGATGGAGAATTATAGGTGGATTCCAGACTTATTTTGGAGAGAAAATCAACAGGGCTTACTAATGAATTAAATGTGGGGATTAAGGGATTGGGAAGAATCAAACATGAACCCCAAGCATCTGACACCTTACACAGGTAAGGCAACACCCCATGGCATCCTACCAAAGGGTAAGATGGTTAATTCTTCTACAAAATGAAACTACTAGTTTCAGGTAATTGAGTTGATATTAAATTTGCTGCTGGCATAAAATACAGATGTTGACAGTGGCAGACATTCCTGATCCCTATCCCCTCAAAAACAAAGAAAAGGCAAACTTGAAGTAACTTAACTATGGCTATTTTCCTGATCAGACCCACTACTCTATGGAAAATATAGGTATCAAAATCTACCATGGTGGAAACTTTCTGCAGATATGGGATTTTAAAGCTAAGCTGCTTCTCCATCACTCAAACAAGCTAATTTTAGTCCTAGATACATATGCCCTGGCCAGGGTGAAGACCCACCTCCAGCCTTAATCAATAGACTAAAAAGATTCCTGGAAAGAAAGCAAGACATGGGCTAGGCGCAGTGGCTAACGCCTGTAATCCTAGCACTCTGGGAGGCCGACAGAGGTGGGAGGATAGCTTGAGTTCAGGAGTTTAAGACCAGCCTGAGTAAGAGTGAGACCCCAACTCTACTAAAAATAGAAAAAATTAGCCAGGTGTCATGGCAGCCTGTAGTCCCAGCTACTCGGGAGGCTGAGGCAGGACTGCTTGAGCCCAGGAGTTTGAGGTTGCAGTGAGCTAGGCTGATGCCAAGGCACTCGCCTGGGCAACAGAGTAAGACTCCGTCTCCAAAAAAAAAAAAAAAAAAAAAAAAACACAAAGCTTTAGCACAGACTGAAGACAGCTTCCACGACTAATACCCAATTACAGAAGAGGAATTTTCATGCTATCACAACAATCTGAATGTTTTTATTTGAACTAGAGAGATACAAAAATCATTGTGATTTCTGGTAGTCACTAGAAGCAAAGCATTAAAATTGAAGACAAAGTGGGTTTTTTTTGTTGGTTTTTTTTTTTTTTTGAGACAGAGTCTCACTCTGTCACTGAGGGTAGAGTGTAGTGGTGTCATTGCAACTCACTACAACCTCAAACGCCTGAGCTCAAGTGATGCTCCTGCCTTAGCCTCCCCCGTAGCTACGACTACAGGCATTCGTTACAGGGCCTGGCTAATTTTTTCTATTTTTAGTAGAGAGGGGGTCTCACTCTTACCCAGGCTGATCTACAACTCCTAATCTCAAACTGTCCTCCTGACTCAGCCTCCCAGAGTGCTAGGATTATTATAGGCATGAGCCTCATCTCGCCCAGGCGTTTTGTTTTGTTTTTAAAGAGATGGAGTCTTGTTGTCCAAGCTGGAGTGCAACAGGAAGACAAAGTTCTGAATTTCAGTGTATCATAATGATTTATGGGCTTTTTCATAGCAAAAGGCTTCTTAAATTACTATTGATATCTCAGATCTCTTAATTAGTGGGTTAATACACGTAATACTCATAAAGAAGCTATATGGCTTCTTTCTCCCTGGAATGTTAGAATGTAGAAGCACTTTATCTCAGAGCAGTTCAATTAAAAATGTCTAAAAATTAAACAACTCCAAATTAGAAATATTACCATATCTGTGCTACACTTGAGTTTCATAGATACAGTAGAAACTTTTTATAGATTAATCTTGAAGGCCACACTAGAGGACTTACTGTTCCAAAAGAGCATCTTTTAAGGAAGGCTCCCTTTTTAAAAACAAGTGTTAGTTGTTTGTTACTATTTACTTCTAAAAGCTATGCCAATGATATCGGAGGGGGGAATACATGAATCTACAAGGTCAAAGAACAGAAAAGAAAGGTTGTGGAAAAGGGAGAGTAGATGGAAGAACAAGATAAATTTAGTAGGACAAAGGTTTTATGTATTACAGAAAGCAAAATATATCTGGAAAAAAGTATTGTTTTGTATACTTTGTTTCTGTTAAAAACATATTCACATATACATGCATATGTATACCTACCCAAAATGTAAAATGTATCTCTTACTGTCAAAAAAGTTTGAAAATTATTGGCATAAAGTGTACACAGAAGGGGATACAGTTGAGAAGAGAGCCAATCAGTATGGCAAGGCTTAGAACACAGGCCAATATGTAAGGCCACCAAGGTCAGGAATAAGACATGGAGCTTAAGGGGTGAAGGGGCATTGGCTGATATTCAAAATAATTAGTTGACAGCATTCCCTTGAGATCAGCTTTAATTATAATGAAACAGAGTATGAGCCACAGTTCATTTGCTGAGTTATTTCCCAGCTAACGTAGGTAAAAATCAATGATCATAAGTGGATTTTGCTTCAAAGAGAACTGCTAGTTTTAGGAAACACTTTAAAATATCTAAATTTTATTTAAATTTATATTAGATTTTAAAGATGTTACCAAGAAAGATAGTTCTGATTTACATGGTCAGGTAACGGAAACATTCTGGTTAAAAATATCCTACTTCTATTAAACTTCCTTTAAAAGGGAATACCTAATTTTTGTTTTTTGGGGGTTTTTTTTTGTTTTTTTTTTCTGGGACAGAGGACAGAGTCTCACTTTGTTGTCCGGGCTAGAGTGCCATGGTGTCAGCCTAGCTCACAGCAACCTCCAACTCCTGGGCTCAAGCAATCCAACTGCCTCAGCCTCCCGAGTAGCTGGGACTACAGGAATGTGCCACCATGCCCAGCTAATTTTTCTATATATATTTTTAGCTGTCCATATAATTTCTTTCTATTTTTAGTAGAAACAGGGTCTCGCCCTTGCTGACACTGGAGGAATACCTAATTTTTGAAACTGTCTTCTACTGGATTCTGGAACATTGTTATCTACTGATTCTCCTTCTAATTCTACAAGTTAGGCTTTGCAATCTTCTTTGCTAACTTCCTCCTCTGCTTATGCCCAAAATAAAATAATATTCTTAGGTTTCTAAAACTCATAATGGTGGACCCCAAAATAATAATAACTATGATTTACTAACATTAATTATGTGTCAGATACTGTTCTAAATGCTTTATATGTATCATTCATCCTTATAATCACCTTATGATAGGTCCTATTACTGTAAAAACCGAGATAACATGAATTCAGACTTAACACAATTGGTGGCTGGCAATAAAGAAAGAAAAATGATAGCCACTGGAAAAAGCAGCCAAAGCAAAATGCACTATTTACAGGAGGCAGTACAATAATTAAAAACACCACTCTGGAACCTACATTCTGAGCATGTATGTGTCCCAGCTCTGCCACTTATAGGCTCTAAGGCCTTCATTAAAATATTTCAAAATGTTTCTGTTTCATTATCTATAAAATAGAAATAATCCAAGAGAAAAGAAAGCATACACCTATACAAAGACTTGTAGCAGCTTTATGCTGAATGAGTAAACAAGTTGCATATATTAAAAATGGACCAGTACTCGCAATAAAAAGTAATGAACTTATTGATAATTTTGAAAATAATTATGGTGAATGAATAAGATGCCCCACCCCCCAAAAAAGCCAAAGAAAAAAGAACACACTATATGATTCCATTATATACAGTACTACAAAATGGAAAGTAGTCTATAGTAACAGAAAACAGAAAAGTGGCTGCCTGGGGACCAGGAATAGTGGGGAAGAAGCGATCACAAAGGATTACAAGGAGGCTTAAGGAAACTTTTGAGGTGATGGATTATAATATTCATTATCTTGACTGCGGTGATGGTTTTGTAAGTTTATACATAAGCCAAAACTTATCGACCTTTAAATATGTACAATTCATTATATGTCAGTTATACCTCAACAAAGATGTTTTTTAAAAAGGAATAACATATCTCACAGGGTCCCTGTTAATAATTAATGGGTTAATACCTACAATACTCATAAAACATAATATTCACTGAAAAATAATGCCATTATAATTTTAAAGTCTATGATTCAGACTTGAATACAGATTCAAAGTATTTTATTTTATTTCTGTGGGCAAAACCATGTACAAACTAATAAAAATAATGCCTACAAAAAGATAAAACACACTAAAGAAACTAAATATTTTAGCAAAGCATTGTGCTAAAACAAGCTTCACACAGATTATTTCACGTAATTCCTATGACAATTCTTTGAGATAGGCAGTATTACCTTCATTTTACATATAAAGATATAAGAGCCTAACAGTGAGTATGTAACTTGCCTGAGTTCATACACTAAGTGGAAAAAACTGAACAGCCAGATCTCATGGACTCCAAAGTCCACGACAATAGTTTTTTACGTCACTAAAAGGATTACTTGCTTTAGAAAGTGAAGTCTCACAGAATCTAAACTGGTGACAAAGAAGAATTTCACTGCCAAACCTTAAGAAACCTGGCATTCTGATGAATAAAATAAGTAAATCACTTACCATATCTGTAGCTTGATCTTCTTTCCTTGTAATTCAACTGTTTTGATCTTAAAGTCTATTCCTACAATATAGAAAAAAAGGTAAATTATAACTGTGGCTTTGTGCTTGGCTGTACTAAAATTATTAATACTTGGAGTAAAAATGGTTACACTTCTTAAACTTGTATTTGTCAGGTTCTGGATGTTCACTAAGAATGCAATTCTGAGTATATGTGTCCAATTTTAAACTTGAGTAACATAAGGATCCAAGATGGCAGGAGAAATAACTATAGAAAGTTTTCACAAATTAGGAAATAAGAAACTAAATTTTAAAATATTTAATATTTTAGTGCACAAGAATAAAAGATGTTTCCCAGTAAAAAATATAGGGGGAAAAAACAGCCTTCACTAGCTTGCAGAACAAAAAGAAAACCATCAGGGATAGAGGGTCATTTCCTAATAATAAAGCAGTCAATTCTTGAGGAAGGCATAAAAATACATACTTTAGCACCTAATTAACATAGAGCTTCAAAATACATGAAGAAGCAGGCCAGTACGGTGGCTCACAACTATAATCTTAGCACCCTGCGAGGGCCGAGGCCAGAGGATAACTTGAAGTCAGGAATTCGAGACCAGCCTGACCAAGAGCAAGACCCTGTCTCTACTAAAAATAGAAAAATTAGCTGGGCGTCATGGTGCATGCCTATAGTTCCAGCTACTGTAGAGGCTGAGGCAAGAGGATCGCTTGAACCCAGGAGTTTGAGGTTGCAGTGAGTTATGATGACGCCACTGACTCTACCCAGGGCAACAGAGCAAGACTCTGTCTCAAAAACAAAAATCCATGAAGCAAAAATTAATAGAACTGCAAAGATGCCTAACAAAGAGAATAAATGAAGAAAGAAAAAAAAAACAGAAAAAATGTAAAAAAAAAAAATAGAACTACAAAGAGAAATAAACATACCTATAATTTTAGTTGGAGATTTGAACATCCCTTTTCAGTAACTGATTTTTTTTTTTTTTTTTTGAGACAAGGTCTCACTCTGTCGCCTGGGTGAGTGCCATGGTGTTAGCCTAGCTCATAGCAACCTCACAACTCCTGGACTCAAGTGATCCTCCTGCCTCGGCCTCCCAAGTAGCTGGGACTACAGGTGAATGCCACAACGCCTGGCTAATTGTTCTATTTTTAGTAGAGTTGGAGGTCTTGCTTGCTCAGGCTGATCTCAAACTCCTGAGCTCAAGTGATCCTCCCGTCTCGGCCTCCCAGAGTGCTGGGATTACAGGCATGAGTCACCCTATTGAGGTGGATGATCTCCATGTTCCTAAATTCAATGTCCATTTCTAAGTCCTCATCTGACTGAACCAGCAGTAGTTGAAGCAGTTTTTCATTCTTTTCTGCATGAAAACTCTCCTGATTTTCCTACCCTCTCGGCCACTCATCAATCTTCATTTCTGCTTTCTCCTCACCTGACATCTAAAAACTGGAGTGAACTTTTCTTTTCTATCTTCACTCATTCCCTAGTTTCCCTAGTGCTGATTTTTCCCTAGTTTTATGGCTTTAAATCCCACATAAACACTGATGACTCTTAAATTTATATCATAGCCCAGACCTCTGCCCTGAATTCCAAACTGCTTATTAGACATCTCCAAATTCCATCTCTCATAGAGTAAAAGCAAAACTTTTTAAAATAAATCTATAAATAAATAAGGCCCTATATATTTTGCCCACCTCCCCTTTCTACCCTGTCCTCAACATTTTCTATATCATCTTACTCTGACCTAGCTAACTGTATTGGCTTTCTTTTTGTTGTTCCACACACAGGTCAGACAGATTCTGACCTCTGGCCTTTACATGTACTGTTCCCCTAACCTAGAATACCCGTCCTCCATAGTAGCTCTTTCCCCAGCTACCCTATCCTAAGTTGAGACACTTCTCCATGTCCCCCACTCATTGTTAACATTTCCTATCCTTCTTTCTTCCTTTTTATCTTTAACATTTCCTTACTTCTGTTATTATCTGTCTCCCTTTACCAAATATGAGACCTACCACGGTGGAGGATTTTTATCTGCTTAACTGCATTAAATGCCCAGCACTCAGAATAATATCTGACATATAGCAGGCATTAAAAAAATGTTTTTGTTAAACAGATAAATGATATTTTTTGGAGAATGTAAAAGGGTACCTAAGAAAAAATGAGTTTTACCCTTAAGGTGAAACTCACCACTTTACAAGCCCCACCCTTGATAATTCGATAATTCTGCTTGCAATCAGCTTTTTAGAGCCTCAGGCCAAAGACTCCAATGAAATATGAAAACAATTAAGAAAAAAAGGAAACAGAGGCAATGTAGAATAAAAGAACTAGATCATTTTTCATTTTCTCAGAACAAGATGATACACTGGGAGAAAAAAAAAGGCGATGACAAGGACGGACGGACGGAAGGACGGACGGACGGACGGACGGACGGACGGACGAAAGGAAAAGTGACAACCTGAACCAGAAAACTCCTGGAAATTTTTTAAAATTAGTGGGGACAGAAATAATATAGTCAACGGAAAAGTTGGAAAAGAAGATTGAGTTCTCCCAGAAAATATGATTAAATGACAAAGAATAGAATATAAGTGAGATAAAACAAATCAGAAGATCAAAACCAGGAGGTCAGGCCCGGCGCAGTGGCTCAAGCCTGTAATCCTAGCACTCCGGGAGGCCGAGGCGGGCGTCATTTGAGCTCAAGAGTTCGAGACCAGCCTGAGCAAGAGCGAGACCCCCATCTCTACTAAAAATAGAAAGAAATGATCTGGACAGCTAAAAATATATACAGAAAAATTAGCCGGGCATGGTGGTGCATGCCTGTAGTCCCAGCTACTCGGGAGGCTGAGGCAAGAGGATTGCTTGAGTCCAGGAGTTTGAGGTTGCTGTGAGCTAGGCTGACGCCATGGCACTCTAGCCCAGGCAATAAAGTGAGACTCTGTCTCAAAAAAAAAAAAAAAACAAAAAGAAAAAACAAACAAACAAACAAACAAACACCTCTCAACTTTACAATAGCAATACTAGAAAACAAAAAGACAGTATCTTTTAAAACCTCCATCCAGCTAAAACCAAATGAAAGGCATTCCCAGACATGGAAGATCTCAAAATATTTAGCTACCATGCATCCTTTCTAAGATAGCTACTAGGAGATTACTTTACCAAAACAAGAAAGAGGAAGAAATAAAAATCCATCAACCAGAGTGAAGTAAAGCACAGGAACAAATTGGCCTAGAGAGCAATCAGTTCAAAATAGAATGAGAAGAAAAGTTCCAGGAGGGCTGCCTCCTGGGGGTGGGAAGGAGGAAATAGCAGTAATAGAATAAAATAATTCAAAAGGGTATGACAATTCTATTTGGAATAGACAGTGTCTTGAGGCAAATGTAACAAATTTAACAATGAAGGAACTGTAAACTATAGTAAAAACAAAAAGTTGTCCAAGAAAGGAAATGCAGTTGTAGTACACTACTTGGTTTAGCAGTCAACCAAAACATTTGTATTACTATTTGTGAAGATGAAGGGAGAGGTGCCAGGAACTTAATAAAAGTATTATATTCTCATCTTCCATAACAACAGGAGAAAATTTCTAAGATTAGGTTTTTCAAAAGTTAGAAGCATATGACCAGGGAATAGCCAGTTGAATAATAGAAGAAAAGGCCAAAAAATGTTTGCCCACAGGTGGGCATGGTGCAAGGATTTGGTGCTGCAGCTGCTGCTGCTGTTGTTACAGCCCTGAATTACTACCTGACTTCTAAAACTATGCACCTATTACATTAATAGAAGTAAAAACTAGGTTAACAGAGAAAGAGGTATATTTACAAATATATTCTCTCCACTACTTAAAAAACTCTACTCAACCATCACTCTCTATGAATAAAGATACCTAAATTTCTTAGCATTGGCCCCAAGCCACCTCTCCAGTCTTATTCCCTCTGGTTTTCCACTTGCAGTCACATTCAAACACAACTTTTATAGCTCTGCACTTTTTCTAAGTAAATACCTTTGTTATACCAGCATGTACTTTCCACATCCCCCACCACACTACCACTAAGTACAAAAAAACTTTAAGATAAACAGAAAAGCTTATGATAAAATTTAGAGATGAGAGCAAAATCAATAGCTCAGCTGCCAAGATAAGCTAGGAAAAACCTACCACCCTTTAAGAGTCTGCCAGGCGGAATAATCAGATTCTCCTGCTACACTATTATTTGCTAAATTACCACAATCATAGGGTTTGATCCAATCAGTGATTCTTTTTAAGATTTTGCTTATGTAAAAACACACTAAAGGAAGTTTCCACATTTTACAGATTCATGGGACCCAACTCAAGAGTATTTCAATTTACTGCAGTCAACTCATTTATCAATTTTCAGCTGCTCAAGAGAGAAACAATATCAGCCAACATTTTTGCCTTGATGATGTTGCAGAAGCACCATCCAGTGGCAAGAGGAGTAACTGCAGCCTCTAGCCACTTTATAGATACCAGTTCTCCAAAGCTTGGCTTCCGATGACACATCAATACATAGTACTTAATGCAGGCAGAAACAACCTACATAATGAACTCTAGACAACAAAAATTTAACAATTTATAGCTAAATGATCAATATCTGTGGTTTTTAACAAGTAAAAATCAAGATGTGTTCCCCACACCTGCAGAGGAAATAAGAATCACATACCTATATCCTTTAAATGTTACTTAGTCTGGAATCTGACCAGGTTCTAGTCTTAGCTCTGTCATTAACAGTACAAATTTTGAAAAGGTAATTTCCAATATGGACACTTGTTTCTTTATCTGCAGGCAGATGTGAAAAGGTTCCCGCTAAAGAGTCTTTCATATAATAATAGCTTAGTTAATACTTTACAATGTGCCTGGCACTGTTATAAACTCTTTGCATGGATTAAGTCATTAAATCCTCAGAATAGTCCTAGTCCATACTATTATTTCCATTCTACAAATGAGGAATAAAGTAAAAACAGCAGCCACACTAACAGCAGTAGCACTTAGATTTACTATTAATAGATAATTACTAAGTGTGCCAATAAGCACTTCCCATATACTATCCCACTTTGTAGTCACAAAAACCCTCTGAGATAGTACTAATATGCCTATTTTATAAAACAGAAAATTCAAGGTAATTTACTTAAGGTCACAGGGTTATTAACAGGTGGCAGAACCAGGATTCAATTCCATGTCTGATTCATACCATGTATGCTCTTAACCTAAATTAAGTTCCATTCATTTTTGTCATTATGAAAAGATCTTCTTTATTTCTAGAACTATACCCCTGGCTCTGAAATCTACTTTGTTTAATATTAATATAATCACTCCGGCCTTTTTTTTTTTTTTTTTTTTTTTTAGATTAGTAGCCTATTGGATAACCTAATTTGTTTAGTGGTTGCTCTAGGGTTTATAATATACATCTTTAAATAGAACAGCCTGACTTCAAACATATTATACCATTTCTTGAATAATATAAGAACCTTACAGCAGTACGCTTCCATTTTCTCCCTCCCATCATTGGGCTATTGTTTTATTTCTACATGTTATATTTCCACATTTTACTGCTAAGTGCTATAATATAAATCCTATAAAACATTAAAAAATTTTTTCTTTACACAATTGCCTTTTAAATAAATTCAAAATTGAGAGAAAAGTATCTTATATTTCCCCACATATTTACCATTTCCTGTCTTTTTCATTCCTTTGTGTAGGTCTGAGTTGCCATCTGGAATAATTTTCTTGAGACTGAAACACTTCCTTTAACATTTTTTAATAGCACAAGCAAAAAATTCTCCCAGTTTTTGTTTGGAAAATGTCTTTATTTTGTCTTTTTTTTTAGATTTTTTTGTCAGGAATGAATTCTAAATTGATAGTTTTTCCTTTCAGAACTTTAAAAATGATACTCCATTGTCTTCTGGCTCGCATTGTTTCTTTTTATTTTCCCGCTTTTTTTTGGAGAAAAGTAGGCCTAAGAAATTTTTTATTTTGAAATATTTTTATAGAAAAGTTGCAAAAATAGTACAGAGTTCATATATACCTTTCATTGAACCTCTCCTAATGTTAACAACTTACATAACCAAAGTACACTAATCAGAACAGGAAAATAACAGTGATACACAGTGCAATTAACTACAAACATAATTAGCCACGTTTTGTTTTTACTAATGTCTTTTTCTGTTTCAGGTTCCCACATGCATTTAGCTGTCATGTCTCATTAGTTTCTTAAGACAGTGCCGAGTCTTTCCTTGTCTTTCATGAACTTGATACATTTGAAGAATATCGGTCAAGTATTTCGTAGAATTTCCCTCAATTTATATTTGGCTGGTGTCTTTTCATAATTAGATTAAGGTTTTGCATGGGGTTGGGGCAGGAATGTCACAAAATACCACAGATGTGATGTTTTACCTTTCTCAGTTCATCATATCAAGGAGTATCTACTGTGAATGTCTTATTATTAACACTAGTGGTATTAGCCTTGAATATACTTCCAATACTTGGTTATGGTGTTTTCTACAGTTTCTCTATAATGTAAATTTACTGTTTTCCACTTGGTAATTAATAAATTTATTGGAGAAGGTACTGTCAGACTATGTAAATATCATGTTTCCCATTATACTTTCACCCCACTGGTTTTACATCCCATCACTGCTCTTGTCTGTGACAATTAGTACTATAGTATTTGCCTAACAGTGATTTTGTGTTTTTCTCATTCTCTTCTTACACTTACTAAAATTCTGCTTTTGAGACTTGTTCCTCCGACCCCATTCATTTATTCAATTATTTATTTTTGCCAGTATGGACTCATAGATATTTTATTCTATTGGTTATAATCAAATACTATCATTACTTCATTTCAGCTTTGCCCATTAAAAGTTCCTTTAGGCTGGTTCCTGTGTCCTTCTGACATGTCCCATCCTTTTCTGAGTACTTCTTTGTTTTCTAGGATTGCAAGATGTTCCAGAATCATTTTGTATTTCTCTTACCCCAGCTCTGAAATCAACAAGTTCTTCATGAAACCCTGGTTCTTTTTATTAAAGAACTGTATTTAGGGTTTAAGATCTGAGCACTAAGGTGTCCTCATTGATACTCAAGTGTCATTACTTCTATGCCTTCTCAGCGAACAGAGCTAGAAAATGTATTTATGTATACTAACCCATGCATATATACACAACTATATTTCCATATTTATATGTATAATATACAAAACCATGAGTTCATACTGATGCCACCAATTCCAATCTCCAACACCAGAGAGTTCATTCTAGCCTTCTCCCTTTCCTTATTTGTAACTTCTTTCAACAATGAGAAATCTAGCTCTATCTAAAACATATTTGCTTATAATGTTCCTTCCCAGTATACAGTTTCAAACTTGCTAACCCCCACCAACACCCCTATAAGAAACCAGATTTACTAACTAGAATAAAATACTTATATATATAATAGCTCTTTTTATCTTTAGTCTTAGAGTATCTGGTCAAAACACTGTTTTCCAAAGTCACTTTTGACTATTCTTTTCTTCTTCCTCAATGTGGTTATGTTGTTTATTTGCAATATAGTTAGGTTCATTGGTTGGCTTACATTGTTTCTGATAAAAAGTCAACAGGTCTTCTTATCTTTGTCTCTGTCCATATGGGGTTTTTTAACTCTGGCTTTCAATAATTTGATTACGACGTGCCTCCGCGTGGTTTTCTTTGTATCTATCCTACCTACGTTCATTAGGTCTACAGGCTTATGGCTTTCATCATATATGGAAACTTTTCAGCCATTATTTCTTCAAATTCTTTTGCTACAACCCCCATCCCTTCTCCTAGACTCCAATTACATGTATGTCAGACTGTGATATTGTCCCACATATCACTGAGGCTCTCAATTGTTTGTAGCCTTTTTTTCTCTTGTGTTTCAGGCTGGATAGTTTCTATGACACCTTATCCCTATGAGATACTTCTGTGGTGCCTTAACAGCCCACTGACTGAATTTTTCATTTCAGATATTGTAATTTTCAGTTCTAGAATTCCACTGGGTCTTTTTTACCTCTTATGTATTTGTCTCCTCATGGTCATGCGTTCCTTTAAATGCTTCAACATATCCCTGTCTTCTCAAACCATCATCTCTGGCATACTGAAGATATTTTCAGACTATGCAAATGTCATGTTTCTCATCATACTTTCATCCACTGATTTTACCTTCCATCATCATACTTCTTTAACTGCTGTTAAAAACTGGCATTTCCTGGCTAGGCACTGTGGCTCACGCCTGTAATCCTAGCACTTTGGGAGGCCAAGGTGGGAGGATTGCTTGAGGCCAGCAGTTTGAGACCAACCTGAGCAAAAGTGAGACCCCATCTCTATAAACATTAGAAAAATTAGCTGGGCATGGTGGCATGCATCTGTAGGTCCAGCTACTCAGGAGACTGAAGCAGGAGGATTGTCTGAGCCCAGGAGTTTGAGGTTATAGTGAGCTATGATGACACCAATGCACTCTAGCCTGGTGACAGAACTAGACTGTCTCAAAACAAACAAACAAAACAAACAAACAAAAAACTGACACTTCCTAAATTACTAATCCTTAGAGCACAAGACATTTCTGATAAGCCAGATGTATGTGAATAAATATCACCTCAGAAATCATCCTGGTTCTACCTACTGACAACAAATACCTGTTGATTTAAGTAAAGGAAGAAAGTTGAGAGGGTAGAGACAGAAAAAGGTAAATTAGAAATAACAGTGATTTAGGGTACTTGATATTTAATGATCAAAAATCAACTGACCAGAAGTGTATGGGGTTTTTTTTTCCTTTTTATGGATTCTCAATTCTAGTCTATTGATCTGTATGTCTATTCTTATGCTAGTACCACACTGTCTTGATTACTGTAGCTCCTTTATAAATTTAGAAATCAGGTAATTTGAGTCTTCCAACCTTCTTCTTTTTCAAGATTGTTTTCACTATGCTGGGTTCTCTGCATTTCCACATGAATTTTAGGAGCCACATGTCATTTTCTGCAAATAAGCCAGCTAGGGTTTTCTTAAGAATCACACTGAATCTGTAGATCAATTTAAGTAGTACTGCCATCTTAACAATATCAAGTCTTGTAATCCACAAACACTGGATGTCTTTCCATTAGATCTTTTTAAATTTGTTTCAACAATGTTTTCTAGTTTTCATTGTGCAAGTCTTACAGTTGTTTTGCTAAGTCTACTCCTAAGTATCGATTCTTTTTGATGCTATTGTGTAAATGGAATTGTCTGATTTCATTTTTGGATGGTTTGTTGCTAGTATATAGAAACACAATTGATTTTCATATATTGCTCTTGTATCTCATCTACAGACTTTTTAAAAGCAAAATAGCCATTCTATTCTGAAGTACCTGCACGTTACATGGCATTAAAATTACATTACAAATTACAGCAAAAATCATTCTAATAAAAAAATTTCATCTAAGTAAACAAAAGAAGCTGACACTAGACAGTAATACATCACAAAGTCTGAATGCCAAAGAACTGCTGAATCCATAGGTATAAGTCAAAATAGTCTTATTTGTTATGCACTAGTAAGACTGCCCTATCCATGAGGCATTAAGATTCTCAGAAGTAATATAGTTAGAGATGACAGCTAGAAAATGAGCTGAGAAATCTGATGAATTCCACAATATCAGTTTTTCTTTTTTCTTTTTTTCCTTTCACTATATTAGTTAACACATTAACTGCCATGTGAACGTTGTATTTAATTCACACTAGTTTTGACCCCAGGGCCTCGTAAAACATATGTAACTCACACATCTCTCTACCTTGGGAACCACATGAACTATTTTTCAAGTTGCATATAACTCACACACAGAAAACAATAAAAAATAACAAATTGAAAATAAATACTTGGCTTTATATAAGATCATTTAAAAAAAAGGACGGACTGTTTTGTTTTTGAAGTTTTTATTCTATTTTCATAATAAAACACCACAGCCCCAAGGGAAAAAAAATTTTTTTTCTAGTGTGGCAGGTAATGCTAATAGACAACAATATAAAATAGAAGTAACACCACAAAAGCAGGAAATTAACATGTTTCTCTATGCACAATACATGTGATGCCTTTCTTGCCCTGCCAGAGTAAGAAATCTTCTCATTTGAAAATTTAAAATTTAAGTCAGGCATGATGGCTGATACCTGTAAATCCCAGGACTTTGGGAGGCCAAAGCGGGAGTCACCTGAGCCTAGGAGTTCAAGGCTAGCCTGGACAATAAAGCAAGAATTTGTCTCTACAGAAATTTTTAAATTTCCTTTAATACCTATATTTATAATATATATGTAAGCATTTTAAATATTATTTGGCATTTGCCTTTTACCACCTACAGAGTTTGGTAAAAATTAAAAAAAAAACAGTTTACAGAGTTTGGTAAAACAGTTACAGAGTGTGGTAAAAATAAAAAAAAAAACAGTTTACATTTGATTTCAAAATTTTTGAAAATCAAAAGCTCTGACAAAGTAAAACACAATCAACTATGTGTGAATTACTTTGAATCCAAAAATCAATGTAGTAGAAAGTAATGTAGCTTCATTTCACAAAAGTCATAAGATTTATTTTATCAGAGTAATGTATTTCCAGAGGTAGCTTTAAATTTGGCATGAGTAGTTAATTCCAGAATGTGCTGTGTTCTCCAGAACATGGCAGTATCTTATGTCCTTACTGGTAGAATAGCGTCAAGAATTGCCCTGCCTCAAGTAACTATTTTGATTCCTACAAAGCTACCACAATCAAAATTTGATGATCTATTAGTTTATAAACTACACATTAATAAGCAAATACAAGTGTAATGTTGATAGCAAATTCACTTTAGGAATTAAGAAAGACAGTCCAGAGCATAGTGACTGAGAGGATTCCAATATGGTCTCTGGCTCTAAACCATATCCTAGCTGTGTGACACTGGGTGAAATTTTAACCTCTCCTGGCCTCTGTTTCCTCCACCTACAACGGGAATTATAATTTCTGTCTCCAATATGTTGTAAGGATTAAGTGAGATCATGTGTAGAAAGCCTAGGACAGGATCAGGTACATAAAAAGCCTTCAATTAAGCTATTAAATTCTCCTGGTTCTCACTACTGCTCTAGTTACTCAATTTCAGCCTTCTCCCAGTCCAATCCTTTGCCACTAGTGAGTCAAATGTCTATCTTCCTTTTGGTCTGCCTTTATGTTTTCCTCACATATCTCTTTGATCAAATGTCTGTCTGTGAGTCAAATGTCTATCTTCTTTTTGTTCTGCCTTTACTTTTTCCTGATATGCCTCCTTGATCCATCCCAAATTGTATTCCAGACAGTAACATGACTCTAAGGTCAGCAGCTCTGTTCTTGATTTTTCTCAGAACTTGCTTACTTACCTTCTAACTCTTTGCTTGTCATCTCCCACCCCCACTCCCAACTTGTAAGGACATTTATAACTTTTCACATTTTTCTAAATCATTAAAAAATGAGTTCAGATATTATCTCTAAAGATCACCAATCTTCAGAATCCAAGAATTTTTGATTAACTGTTTCAAATTTATTAGTGCATGAAATTCCCCACATAATGTCATGACAACTTGTCATTTGGTCATGGACTCTTGTGTCAGATTAATCCTTTGTAATAGCATTTGTTTATTCTGTATTAGAACATAACCACTTTAAATTCCTGCTAATTTATTACATATAAGGTTGGTGCAAAAGTAATTACAGTTTTAGCATTGTTGAAATTTGCCATTTCATATTGGAATACCTTTTTTTTTTTTTTTTTTGAGACAAGGTCTTGCTCTGTTGCCCAGGCTAGAGTGCCATGGCATCAGCCTGGCTCATAGCAACCTCAAATTCCTGGGCTCAAGCAATCCTCCTGCCTCAGCCTCCCAAGTGGCTGGGACTACAGGCCACAGCTGGCTAATTTTTTCTATAGTAGAGATGGGCGTCTCACTCTTGCTCAGGCTGGTCTCGAACTCCTGAGCTCAAGCAATCCTCCTGCCTTGGCCTCCCAGAGTGCTAGGATTACAGGCATGAGCCACCGTACTGGCCTGGAATACATTCTTAAATAAATATGGTTATGTTACACATCATTTTAATGTGCATTTCTTACATTATGTTTTTTTGCTAATGATTTATTACTTGCTGTTTATTTTATATTTATTTTAGACCATGGAAATGACATTGGACAAAAAGCAAATTCAAGCCATTTTCTTATTCACGTTCAAAATGGGTGGTAAAGCAGCAGAGACAACTCACAAAATCAATAATGCATTTGTCCTAGGAACTGCTAACAAATGTGCGGTGCAGTGGTGGTTCAAGAAGTTTTGCAAAGGAGAGGAGAGCCTTGAAGATGAGGAGCACAGTGGCCGGCCATCAGAAGTTGACAACCACCAATCAAGAGCAATCATTGAAGCTGATCCTCTCACAACTATACCAGAAGCTGCCGAAGAACTCAACATAGACCATTCTACGGTCTTTCAGCGTTTGAAGCAAATTGGAAAGGTGAGAAAGCTCGATAAAGTGGGTGTCTCATGAGCTGACCAAAAATCAAAAAAATCGTCATTTTGAAATGTCATCTTCTCTTACTGTACGCAACAACAAACCATTTCTCAGATTGTGACATGTGATGAAAAGTGGATTTCATATGACAACTGGCGACGACCACCTCAGTGGCTACACCAAGAAGCAGCTCCAAAGCACTTCCCAAAGCCAAACTTGCACTAAAAAAGGTCATGGTCACTGTTTGGTGGTCTACTGCCGGTCTGATCCACTACAGCTTTCCGAATCCTGGTGAAACCATTACATTTGAGAGGCCTACTCAGCAAATTGATGAGATGCACCGAAAACTGCAACACCTGCAGCGGGCATTACTCAATAGAAAGGGCCCAATTCTTCTCCACAACAACGTCCGACCACACGTCACACAACCAATCTTCAAAAGTTGAACAAACTGGGCTACAAAGTTTTGCCTCATCTCCCATATTCACCTGACCTCTTGCCAACTGACAACCACTTCTTCAGGCATCTCCACAACTTTTTGCAGGGGAAATGCTTCCACAACTAGCAGGATGCAGAAAATGCTTTCCAAGAGTTCACAGAATCCCAAAACATGGATTTTTAAGCTACAGGAATAAACAAACTTATAACTCATTGGCAAAAATGTGCTGATTGTAATGGTTCCTAGTTTGAATAAAGATGTGTCTGAAGGCCGGGCGCAGTGGCTCATGCCTGTAATCCTAACACTCTGGGAGGCTTGTGGTCCCGCTAACTCGGGAGGCTGAGGCAGGATCACTTGAGGTCAGGAGCTGGAGATCAGTCTGAGCAAGAGTGAGACCCCGTCTCTACTACAGAAAACATTAGTGGGTGTGGTGGCGCATGCCTGTAGTCCCAGCTACTCGGGAGTCTGAGGCAGAAGGACTGCTTGAGCCCAGGAGTTTGAGGTTGCTGTGAGCTAGGCTGATGCCACAGCATTCTAGCCCAGGCAACAGAGTGAGATTCTGTCTCAAAAAAAAAAAAAAAACCAAAAAAGATATGTTTGAGCCTAGTTAATTATAATGATTTAAAATTCACGTTCTGAAACCACAATTACTTTTACACCAACCTAATACTTGACTTCCCCAATCCTTTAGCCTCCTCCTTCTCCCCGCCTCTAGCTTCCAACTTGAGTTTTGTTTTCTCTTCCTTTTTAAAAATCTTTCAAGCAACCTGTTCTTGAGCTTGTTTATCAAAAAGAGAAAACGTCTGCCTGAACAAGTTAAACCTGTGCTTATCCACTCAGGACATGACCACCCAAAACACAAAAACATTTCATTCCAACAGAGAAGTGGGAGGAGATGGGTGGGAAGGATTGTCAAATGGCATCAGGCAATAAATGACTTAGTGGAGGAAATGAGGGCTGCTCTATTGGAGAATGAAGAACAGCTCTACTTTTGGTAAGAGTTTAGGGGACAATGGCTTGTTAAGATGTCTGACGTGGGAAAAAGAGACAGAATAGGCACTAGTAAAAACTGAACACAGTGTTCTCTAATTCTTTACCAATATTCCACTTTCAATTTATTTCATTTTGGCATCTTTTTTTCCCTGCTCTCCAGGAAGGCTGAACTCTCATACTGCTCCATCTAGCTGCTCCAAAATTTAGAACCAGCCCCGTCTCTCCAAGAGCTCCAAATGAATTTCAGATTCTATTCCCAATATATGTTGGCTTTTGTTACTGTTATTTTGTTTTATTAACATTTATATAGTACTTTCTATATGCCAGATACGTTCCAAGCATTTTACAAATATTAACTGATTCAATCCTCATAATAGTTCTTATGGTTTTATGGCTAAGAAAAACTAAGGCACAAGGAAGTTAAATAACTTACTCAAGGGCACGGCCAACAAGTGAGAAGACTGGCATTTTAACTCCATTAGTTTGACTCCAAACTGCATGCTCTTAAATACGAATGCTACCTCCTCTTTCTTTCTTCAAACTTAAAAAAAAGTCTGTAATTTATAGAATGCCCATACAAGAAGTTAGATCAAATATCTCTCCCTCCTTTATAGGACCAACCTTATGTTGTATTTACAAAAGATGGATGAAAATAAAAAGGTGGAAAGATTTAAAGGAAAGGGCTAAAGAGTCATCAGGATCCATTCTAACATTACAATGCTACCACAGCCTTTCACTTTACTGTGCCCTTCTAAAGCTCCCAAACTGCTTATCATTTAAGTCACTTTTCTTCTAAACCTATTAAAGGAATGTTGCTTTATACTCTCCCAAAGGCCATAATGCTGGCACTCTGCTAATATAGGAACTACAAAGACAATCCATATAAACCACTTAGTATAGTCACTAGTACATAGTAAGTGTTAGATATTACAGGCTGCTGTGTATCCCTTATCCAAAATTCTTGGGACCAGAACAGTGTTTCAGATTTAGGGTTTTTTTCAGAGTTTAGAATACTTGCCTTACGCTTACCAGCTGAGCACCCCAAATCCAAAATGATCCAATGAACATTTCCTATGAGTGTGATGTCAGCACTCAAAAAGTTTCAGATTTTGGAGCATTTCAGATTTCAGATTTTCAGTTTGGGGATGTTCAACTTGTATTACATTTATTATATACAGGAAATGAAGATGCAGAGATGAAGTCATTATTAAAAAAAAAAAACTTATTGTTAACAAACCTAGTTTTCAGTCTCTAATCTAAGGTTCCATCTACTACTTACAATACCAAAACTTTACTACAGAATAGAACAAAAAAAGTAAGTATTCGGTTTATATCTTCTGGGATTAGTTGGGCTTTTAGCCCAATGATTAATTCAGTCATTCAACATTCAATCTCTCTATCCCATAACTTTTTTACCACTAACTCACTCTGTCTCCAACTACTCTTTGTAATACATAATGATGATGGTAGGCACAAATCTGAGAAGACCAGGCTCCCATTTCCAACTCACAATGGTTTATATCAACTTCCCTTTAATTATCTTGGTTATTTTTCATTGCAAAACTAGAACAATGAACTTTTTCCATTTGAGGGGTCCCAGATTGCTTTAAAAACAACAGAAAAAAAACCGAAGGCATCTATTTATAAACTTTTAAAATGCATTAAGCTATGACGATGCTGCTGTACTCCAGCCCTGGCAACAGAGATGCTGTCTCAGGGGGGGGAAAAAAAAAAAAAAGACAATATAGAAAAAGCATTCCAGGTGGCCTCAGGAGTGCCCTTCCTATTTCCTTAAACTTTCCACTTGTGACCTTTGCACCACATTGCACTAAACGCTTCTGCTTAGTGATTCCATAGCACCCCTACAGGAAGTATTCCTTATCTAGACGCTGAGTCACAAGATGGCACAACTTTGAACAAAGTTATAACAACATGAAAATACTAATAGATAACTAAGGAGCACCTACCACCCCACATACCCATTACACAGACATTGCTGTATGTCTCTTACCAAAAATTGCAATCACACACTGTAAACTTAACTATAAAGAGAGACTGAAAATCCTGTAAAACAGTAGTCCCCAACATTTTTGGCACCAGGGACCGGTTTCATGGAAGACAATTTTTCCATTGGATGGGGGGTGAGAGGCGGAGCTCAGGCGGTGATGCCAGCGATGGAGAATTGGTGGGGAGTTGGGGACTGCAGCTGTAAAAGATGTAGCAAAAAATGATAGGAGAGAACTGCTAAGTCATTGACAAATGAAGAATGCACAGTTAATAGGAGAAAAGAAACAGATAAGGATGATGGCACTAGAGGGCTTAAAATTACATGAAAAAAGGATTAAAAGTGTCCCTTGAAGAAATGAACATGGTTTTTAAATATATCTTAATAACTCTGTGTTCATACCACAAAAATCAAAAGTGAGATTAAATGACCTTATTCATATAATTTTGTCAGAAAAAGTATGCTAACCTTCCCAATATCAGATTCTTTCTCTTAGTGCTAAATAGTAACCAAGAATTAGAATTATAAATTTGGTCATATAAAAAACAAATTCGTTTTTGTAAGTTTTACTTTCATCTCTCAACAAATTCCCAACATTTTTTTCCCATTATTTGCTAGGAAAATTTATTTACTCTTTTGAATAGATTCCCTCTAAGTGTCATTTTTCAGTACCATTATTTCATATATTACCCTATCATTTCACTTTTCATTTTGTGTTGGTCTCTCCTACTGGATTATAAACTGAGTTAATAAGGACAAGTGTCTATCTTGTTTACTGCTTTCTCCTAAAGTATATAACCATGAATGAAACTATCCTAAGCCTTGTCATTATGCTATTACTGCCAGCTCTGAAAGCCTACAAACTACAGATCCCAGACTCTCATGCAACCTGGGTGGGTAGTGGTTAAGCTCTGCAAATGGAAGGCACTGACGAGAAATAAAAAAGCAGGAAGGAAGGAAAAGCCATCTGATTCTGGTGGCAACTGCAACACAATCAGTGGCTATAACTCCAGCTCATAGGCAGCAATGGCAGACAGCCCAGTGCCAAGTTGACAATCCAATAGTTTACCAGTAGCAGCAATGAGAACAGTTCTTGCTAAAGCAGAAGAAGGGATACCTCTAGCAGCTCAACAACAAATACGAGTTCAGGGCTCCAGCCCAGAGAAGGTGGCAGTTTCTTGATCTCTGGATAATAACTCCCCTCTCCCATTTGTTCCTCTAGCCCTTCTACCATGTTTGAAACAATTCCTGTATTAAATCCTCTACTTTTAAAATTAACAACTCTATTCCTGAATCAAACCTAGAATGGGTTCTGTTTTTCTGATGGGATACTAACAATATATACCAAATTTCTTTTCCTCTCTCAGGTTTATCTCATCACTGAAACCTATACCAAACCTGTTACACAGAAGCACTGTTTCTCAAACTTTTTGTTCTGAGGACTCTTTTACACCTCTAAAATTACTGAGGATCCCAACAAACTTTTGCTTATGTGGGTTATGTCAATTCATCTTTACCATATTAGAAATTAAACCTAAGAGAAATTTTAAGTATCTATTAATGCATTTTAAAATAAACTCATGGCAAGTTAACATAAATAATATATTTTTACAAAAAATATATTTTCCAGCTGGGCGTGGTGGCTCACACCTGTAATCCT
Source organism: Eulemur rufifrons (assembly GCF_041146395.1). Classification (NCBI taxonomy): domain Eukaryota; kingdom Metazoa; phylum Chordata; class Mammalia; order Primates; family Lemuridae; genus Eulemur; species Eulemur rufifrons. The sequence goes on from NC_091001.1 coordinate 96,226,125, forward strand.
AGCACTCTGGGAGGCTGAGGAAGGAGGATCGCTCAAGGTCAGGAGTTCGAGACCAGCCTGAGCAAGAGCGAGACCCCATCTCTACTAAAAATAGAAGGAAATGATCTGGACAGCTAAAAATATATATAGAAGAAAAAATTAGCCAGCATGGTGGCACATGCCTGTAGTCCCAGCTACTCAGGAGGCTGAGGCAGAAGAATTGCTTGAGCCCAGGAGTTTGAGGTTGCTGTGAGCTAAGCTGATGCCACGGCACTCTAGCCAGGGCAACAGAGCGAGACTCTGTCTCAAAAAAAAAAATATATATATTTGCCAAAACAAAAATAAAACTTACTGAAATGAATGGCATGCTTTTATAGTTTTGCAACTTTATTGTTTTGCTTAATAGATGACCCTTGGGTTGTTATCTGCTTCTACATTTAGTTTGTGTTAATATGCTATTTTGGTTGATAAAGGATATAAAGAAGTATATGAAGAAAATCTAGTTGCATATAGGTAAGTAACTACGGGGGGGGGGGCCCGGAGGGGGAGGGGGGTCGTATTTTAGGAGACTATCCAGAAAATTCTAAATATTCTTCTTTGCCACTACAAAACTCAACAAGTGGTAATTTCTTAAAGATTAGTTGCAGTGTGGAATCTGAAACCATATCAATGAACTTCTCAAGTTATATTATTACTAAATTAAAATCCATCAGTTATTTTGCACTTTGAGTGAATTTTTATCTGCGCACAATTTTATAACATCATGTACTGGTCATTTGGAAATGAATGCTTCATTAAGTCACACAGTTCTTCCAAATGTTGACACATTTCATTATACAATATGAAAAAAAATCATATTCATTCTCATCATGGACTTCATCAGGAGAATCTTTAACTACTGGAAGGCTGTCAAACTAAGAGAGGCAGACACAAGCTTTCCAAAATTCTAATTTTAAAAGCATAAATTTTATCACTGGCAACAAATACTGTCACTTCATTCAAGAAAGTCTGTCTTAGGCCAGGCACGGTGGCTCACGCCTGTAATCCTAGCACTCTGGGAGGCCGAGGTGGGAGGATCGCTCGAGGTCAGGAGTTCGAGACCAGCCTTAGCCAGAGAGAGACCCTGTCTCTACTAAGAATAGAAATAAATTATCTGGACAGCTAAAATATATATATAGAAAAAAAATTAGCCAGGCACAGTGGCACATGCTTGTAGTCCCAGCTACTTGGGAGGCTGAGGCAGAAGGATTGCTTGAGCCCAGGAGTTTGAGCTTGCTGTGAGCTAGGCTGACGCCATGGCACTCCAGCCCGGGCACCAGAACAAGACTCTGTCTCAAAAAAAAAAAAAAAAGAAAAAGTCTAAGTCTTAATAACCATAATTTGCCAGTTATTCTTTCAAGGATACATGCTGTTTCATAAAAATGGTGGTCAATTCAAACAATTTCACAAGTGTTTTTCCTTGAGACAACCATCACTGTCTCAAAATGCGGCAGAAGTGTTTACATTTACTTCCCATTTTGTCATAGAGCAAAAAGGTATGTGCTCAAGGATCAAGATTTAATAAAATTCTTCCTGCTTCATCAAGGACATTCTTGAGTGAAACTATTCTAGTTTTTTCCTGTGAGCACATGGTGGTGAATAAAATGAGTAGGCCAGCTTGGTTCCACTGTCCTGATTTTACACACCAACAATTTTACACACCTGCTACTGCTGATAGGACCACTAGCCTCAACCAGGGTTCTACTGCAGAAATGAAAACTACCTCTATTAAAGCCAACTTTTTGGACATAAAAATTTGAAAGCATCTCAATGCTGTTTAGAGAGCAAAAAGGCTGTATTAGATACTTAGCAAGTATTATCAGCTGAAATTTTTAAAAATATATATGAGATTATAGGGAGGCTTAAGGTGAAGCAGAAATTCTTAAATTCAAATTGCCACTAAAATTGAAGGATGTGTATCCCAAGCTACACTGTACTGTATTCTCTCTCCTCACTGAAGAGATAATTTGCACGAGCTGTTCTAGCGGGGGGGAAAAAACACTTTTATTTAAAAAAAAAGAAAACATATAAAACAATTCTTTCCTCTGACTTCTACAGAAAAGGCATGAGGTGTCATCAAGTCTGCATAGCTGGTTTTAATTAAGCCTCACCCACACAGTCTGAGAAAATGACTCAGCCAAGACTCAGCCCATATGTTAACTAGAGTTAAGAGGTTAACACAATTAAAGTTAAACACGTTTCTCAAACACGCCCAATTTACAGATAAAGAAAGAGACAAAGAGGTTAAATGACTTGCTCAAGCCCACAAAGCAAATTAACTGTCTGACTCTGTCTCCTGGCTCAATATTCTGTATTTGGCACTAAAAAAAATCATGTAAAAAAATTAAATGCTCATTGTTACAGTCGCTGATGGGCATTTCCATATATAATCCCTCATGATTCTTAAAGACTAAATCATTCAATATATAAATTAAGAATTTAAACACACCTTTTTAAGTGTTTGATTAGAAAATTCCAACTCCAGTCCATCCTGCACATTGTCTGGGCCAGCCATCTTTTTACAACTGAATCTAACCATGTCACGCTCCCATTCGAACCTTGTATGGAATTGACATCCTTCGCACGGATTACCAGGCTCTACATGGTCTGACCCACACCTACTTCTTCATCATCCATTGCTTCTGCTAGCCTCACTTGCAACACATACCATCTTTCAGTTCTTTGAACTCAATAAGATTCTTGACTAAGGACCTTTGTTGTGACTATTTCCTCTGCCTAGAATGTTCTTCCTCTTCTCCCTCTTGTCTCCTACCTAACATCTAATAATATCTCAAATAGCAGCATAAATGTCAGTGCCTCAGGACAGCATTCCTGAACTACCTCTCCATCCCCTGAAATAGATTAGGAATAATCACTTCTGTTTATTATGATTTCACAATTTTTTTTTCCTTATAGCAATTATCTAACTAGAGAATTATTCTGGTTGGTGTTTCTGTTTATTTGATGAATACATATCACCCCCACTAAACTCTGCTGCAAGTATGGTGACCATAAGTCTGTTTGACTAAACAGTCTTCACTTGGGATTGATGTTTCCTAACATGTTGTACAAATCTGTCTCAGACTTTACATTTTTAACAAAGTTGCATTAAAATAAATGGAGAGGGTTTGGCAGACAGTGAATTGGTACTTTTAATGTCTGACAAGGTCTTACCTAGTGGTCATGGGCAGTGTAAACAATTATCACTTTTAAACACACGATTAAATTTAGTAAGATAGCCAGTGATAGCCTGCCTCTTTTTCCAACCCTTTACAAATTCGAAATAACTGACATTTTCCCTTTGAGAACAACAAGCTGATAACAAGTGTAGGAAGAGGCAGCTAACCAACTCCCTCTGGTCTTGAGACATGCTGGGAGGAGAATGTTTGAGGCTGCAGCCCTACCAATCATGAAGCCATCAGGCCACCATCAGCGGGATTAGTGGAGAAACACAGAAAACTATATATGCGTGTGAAATGTGTATGAGCAGTCCTTTCACAGAGTATACAGAGATAATATAAACGCTTTTGTTACAATGACCTTTTCGTTTATCATAATAGCATTTACAACTAATCTATGTATTTTACAATAAGTCCTTTAGACAGTAATGCACTCAAATCAAAGTATTTATTCAAAGTGGTAACAATGTGAAGCAAATCTGAAGCATCAATATTTAATTCAAAAGGTAATACAGTAGTTATTTTAAGACTATCTGAAAACGACAATATATGCAGCTGCAAAGATGCCTTTACAAAACATTCTATGAAACATAACTTTTATTTTATATCAAATGACTGTTCTTTTTATTAAATTCTGCGCTTTCTTGTCCACTCAAAGAAACTGAATCAGTAATTGTTTGGAAGGTACAATTCCCTTGAAGGTAAAACATCTGATATTACTAAGAATGCCGCTGTAAATTCTGTTAAAAAATATATAGCACTGAAGATAAAATTTTTGTTTTAGCAGTGATGAGAATATAAATTCTGGTGGAGTGTCATGGTAAAAACAGTATTCCTACTAAGCCAGAAAGAGAAAAACTACAGAACAAAAAATAAACTTGAAATGATTGTGGAATACACATTATTCATAACTGCATGCAAAAAGGCTATGATATTTTACCAACTGAAAGATGGTGTAGATGTCAAAATACAGAAATACACACAGCATAAAACCTGTGATCAAGCTGATGATTTATATACATTTATAAATATTTTTTGTATGTATGTGTGTGTGTATATATATACACACACACATACATATACTCATATATGTATATATACACACACACACATATATGAGTGGCAGCATGTGCTTCCTTTCTGTTAAATGTCATCAGTCATATTTCGGAAACATTTGAGCCTTTACAGAACTACTTCATAAATCAACCTAAGTGTTCTACAATGGTATTGAACTTTTTTGTCAAGGCATCTTCTGATTTTTGGTTGCATTCTTTAAAAATCAATTGGAAATATTTAATCAAAGTATTCAATAAATTGAAGTGCCAAAAAAAAAACAAAAAAAAACTTCAGGTTTTGAAGCCTTTGGCAAATTGTGATTATTGAAAAATAAAAGCTTGCAAGCAGGGAAGTGCCAAATGAAAATGTTGGTAATTTCCAGTTTATCAACTATAAAATACAACTGAGAGGACTGTAGAAAATTCTATTAAATAAATACAGCCATAGTGAAAAAAAAAAAGTCTTCAGAAAAATGGGAGGAACAGGGTATTAGAGATACAGCTAAAGGCACATGAATATGCATAAAGAATAAGTCTGCCTGGATCATGTTTTTAACACTCATTTTTTTTTAAGTTTTGTTACAATGAATACAGATATTCATTTTAAAGAAATAATTATTTTTGCAAATAGTTTTTAATAGATAAAAACAAGTCTATCAAATATTTCAACAAATTACACAATCATTTTTAGCACCCTCTTTCACTCTCAAGAGTGTTTCAGTTTGGATGACAAATACATGGTCACTCCACCCATTAGGCATAGTCAGTTTTGTTCATTGTCTTCCCTGGACCCAGCACAGTACCCACAGTGAGTATTCAGTATGTCTGCTCACTGACGACTGAACAGCTTATCCTGCCAACCTTTCTAATACGGTTTATACAGATGAGCAGAGACCTCACATAAACGTATTCACAAACAAGGACAGGAATCCCCACTCGCATCTGCTTCTCTCACCTACCATTAACTATTTCAATTAAAGTTATCAGCTACTAGCTGCCTACGTTGGAAACCTAACTGGTTCCTTGCTCTCACCAATCCTGTCTCCAACATCTAATCACACTAAATCAAGTTTACTTCTTTAATTTCCTTATTCTTACTTCTCACTTTCCTAGCTCAGATCCTCATCATCTCTCTCTCTTGGATTCTACCCACCACTTTGCTAATTTGTCTCCCTGCTGTCAATAACTCCCATATTAACAGTCTGGCATATATTCATATTCTTCTTTACACATATGAAAGTACACTTCTGAAACAGAAGAAAATGTCACACTTTAAATCTGAAGTCAGTGTTCCCTCTACAATTCTTGATGACATCTCAGAAAATTCAAACTCCGTAACAAGAATTTCAAGGCCTTCTACAACACAGCCCCAATTTATCTCCTGCCACACCTCCCATTCTAGCCACTTTCCACTACCTGTAGTTTCCAAACACACCATGTACCGACGATTCCATTCTTAAGCAGTTTCCTCTACCTGAAGATGCCCTCCAACCTCTACACCTTACTAACCATGCTGCAAGGCTCAGCTTAAATAAAACCTCTTCTGTGAGCCTACACTCCCAGTCAGAGCTTACCAGTCCCTCCCTTGTGCTTCCCACGCAACATCTTTACATACCTTTATTATCATTCACACATTTTATTGAGCAGTTGTTTCAGTGACTTACTAAATTATGAGCTCTCTGAAAAGAGAAACTTTCATATTTTTCCTTTCATTCCTATATAAACTATCATGTCCCGTATACACAATACATGCCAAATAAGAGTTTACCAACCAAACAAACCAAAACCCCTAGTATCAATGGTTGAAAAAGCCTATTTTTTGCCATAATTCAGATTTCAATTGGTGGCTCTAACAAATTTTAATTACTAAGAAACATGTACCTCAGGTATTTTCTCTTCTATTGTCAATAATTTCCTCTCTGCAATATACTATCAAAAGAGTTAGAATAAGCCATTAAAGAAAGTTTTCAGAGGCCAGGCATGGTGGCTCACACCTGTAATTCTAGCACTTTGGGAGGCTGAGATGGGAAGATGGCTCGAGGCCAGGAGTTCAAGACCAGCCCTGGGCAACAAAGTCAGACCCATATCTTTAAAAAAAAAAAAATTAGCCGGCACACACCACCATACCCTAAGTCCTAGCTACTCAGGAGGCTGAGGCAGGAGGATCGCTTGAGCTCAGGAGTTCGAGGTTGCTGTGAGCTAGGCTGACACCAAGGCACTCTAGCCGAGGCAACAGAGCAAGACTCCATCTCAAAAAAAATTTTTTTGCCTGAAGTCAAACAAGTGACAAAACAAATTTTAATTAATCCATGTTCTTTTTCTCTACACCATCTCCCCTACTACTCTGGCCATTGCTTAACCTCCTTGCTTGATTCCTATTCTGTCTATACCTTAAATGTTGGTATTTCTTGTAGTTTTTGGAAGTCTTCTCAATCCATACTCATTGAAGCTGCTATGACTTCAAGCAGTTTATTTCTCATACACAATATACAAATGTCTACTGGACATGCTAACCTAGATATCCTACAGGCACATGTCACAACTTGAAAACTTTTTATCAGGTCTCCAAGATCTGCTCCTACTTACATATTCCCTAGGTTAGTAGCAAAAAATTGACCCAGTGGCAGTACCAGAAATAGGTGGCACGATTAGATCTGTGCCACTCACTAACCCATCTATACGATGAAGTACAAGGTTATTGCCAGATCATATAAAGTACTCCACAGGTAGCACCACACAGTTTCTAAACACTTGATGCTCCCAACCCAAAAGGTCAATAAATAGGAGACTGGTTGAATACACTATGATATATCTAATGAAACACTACACAGTAGTTTAAAAAATGAAGAAACCATTTTAATACTGATAAGAAATGATCTCTAAGATACGTTATGTAAAAACACACAAGGGAAAGAACAATGCAAATATATGTACAATTTATGTAACAAAAGGGGAGAAAGATGATATGCCTACTTGTTTGTACATGCATAAAATACCTTTGGAAGAATATAAAACAACAGTAACTCTGTTTGCCTCTGGGGAGGGAGATTTTTAAACCTTTTGAATTTTGAACCAAATCACTACACACTCAGTAAAAAACAAAACAAAACAAAGGTTTTTAATGACCCATTAGAGGAAAAAGAATCACAGAACAGCAAAGGAACTGAGCAATAGTTACATTTCCAGAACAAAATCCCAGAAACTATATTCAAACAAGTTTAAAAAAAAAAAAAAAGTATGACAAAGATCAAGAAAAAGAAGGAGGTAGAAACAACTTTTAGTTTCTTATCAAGCCTCCTAAACTTAAAATATTAAGTAGATAGTGATGTTTACTACACCATTATTTGTAATTAGTTTTTAAAAGAAAACTACATATTCAACAGCAAGTTTTTCTTACTATTTATGTGATATATTTTATTTAATAGCATGACCTTGGTTCTCAAACTTCAGCATGTATCAAATCATCTGGAAAGCTGTGTCAAAACAGCTCAAGTTTCTGATTCAATACATCAGCACTGGAACCAAAGAATTTGCACTTCCATTTTGGAACCACTGTCTTCAGTCACTCCACATTTCAAAAATGGATCATTCTTTATCATCTTTAAGGAAAATTAACCAATCACAGACCAAATTACACAATGGTTAAGGAAGGTCAAAGACTGCCTAAAAGCACATCATCCACTGAAGCGCATCATGGTAGTTACATAAAAAAATTTAACTGACAAACTGCAAGGAGATGAGCCAAGCTGTAATATTAAATACTATTCCATGGTGCACTTCAAAATCTACAAAACAACATATGATCAAGTAAATACCAAGCAGGCACACCATGCCATTGTTTCCAGGAAGATGTGTTTTATAAAAGAACAAAAAGTAACAAAAATTTTAAATTATTTACTACTGAAATTAAATTAGCTATGATACTTTAAGCTTTAAATTAATGTATAAGATTCAGTAATTCCACTTCTGGGTATATATCCAAAGGAACAAAAATTGGTATGTCAAAGAGATATCTGCACTCGCACATTCATTTCAGAATTATTCACAATAGACAAGACATGGAAGCAACTTAAGTGGGCATCAACAGATGAATGGATAAAGAAAATATGGTATATACACAATGGAATATTATACAGCCTTTAAAAAAGGAAATTCTGTCATTCACAAGAACATGGATGGAACTGGAAGATACAATATTAAGTGAAATAAACCAGGCACAGAAAGACAAATAATGTATGATCTCATTTATATGGGGAATCTAAAAAAAAAAAAGTGGATTTCAGAGAAACAAAATAGAAAGGTAGTTACCAGAGGCTTGCGGGGGAGGAGGAGGGATACAAAAAGGGAAGATGTTGATCAAAGGGTACAAACTTTCAGTTAGACTGGAGAAGTAAGTTTTAGTGATGTATTTGCACTACATGGTGGCCACAGTTAATAATAATGTATTCTATTAATGTATTTCAAAACTGATAAAAGAACAGATTTTTAAGTTCTTGCCACAAAAAAAAAGTTGATGAGGTGATGGCTATGTTAATTAGCTCCAATGACTCCTTCTACAATATATACATACATCAAAACATCACACTGTACCCCATAAATATACATAATTGTTTTCAATTAAAAATAAATAGATGTTTTAAAAATTAATGTTTAGACCTTCCAAAGCCTGTTAACAAAAAAATTTTTTTTACCAATTCTTTCTTTCTGGCCATTCATTCCTATCATTCAACAAATAAATTCACCTAACAGCAGATGATAAAACAAACTATATTTGAGAATACAGCACCCTAAAAAAATTCTCATTCAACTGGGCAATTTTTAACTCACTATATTTACTAAAATTCAATAGAACATCAGAAAAAAGGCAACAAGTTCAAAGAATTAGTTTATTCAGTGGGGAACACTTTTATGGGGCTAGAGAGTAGTAGTCCAAGGGTAGACAGAATTCCAAGTATGGGGATGTTATCTAAGTCTGACTTACGTGTTGAAAGGGCAAAGTGTGCTTAATTAAACCACTCCTTGAATTGGAAATCATAATTAAATAGGAAGATCACAACCTAAGGCAAAGGGTAAGAGCATTCATACACACACACACGTATTGCTTCATTACCAGTGACCTAAAAGAGTGCCTGCTAAATAAAAATCATAACCTAGTAAAAAATCAAAATCAGTTCAATAAAGTCTGTGTTTGGGGCTAAAGAAGAAGGTTTAAAATGCCTAGTGTTTGGGGAAAAAAAGTTCTGTAATTTTTGGCACCTATGCATAAAAACATCTTAATAAGGAAAAATTTTCCGAAGAGAAACTGAAGAAAAATTAAAGAGGGATGTCATGGTATTATAGTCTAACTATTAGTTACATTGAATTTCATCAGGTTGACATTGAAATACTTTTTATTCCCCTAAGCACTCATTAACCTTTAGCCACAAATAGCTCCACAAATTAAATAGTCCACATGTTGCTTAATTTACAGTTACCTGTGTTATAAGATATTACTATTTAATATTTTTATTAGGATATTTTACTGTACAGGGAAACACAAAGTGCAAAACCCTGACTTACAGTCCAAAAACCCTACTATTCTTCTGAGAGAGACATATTAAGTTAATCACATGGCTGATCTCCCATAAGTCCATCTTAAAGGTTAAGTCTAAGCCAGTTTCAGTTTCACTAAGATGCTATTTATGGCTCTGACATTCACACATCTGTGCAGACCATTTTTTAGTCCATTTAATATAGAGAAATTACTTCTTTAAACGTATTATTCAACATGGAAAAATCCTTTTGTTTATCTCCAAAACTGGTTCACTAACATTTCAAAGGATAGCCCTCCAACAATCCTACTACTTGAGAATTACATAGTATTAAGTTTGCCTTACTTATCCAGGCTCAAACTTTGTATTATATTCCCCCTTAGGGCTTCACTTTTTCCACTGATGTATCCTGATTTTTATTTATCTTTGTGGATGAATATAAGAAATTTTTATTATTTTATAATAAATCATTTATCTAGCACCTTGCAGAAAAATTATTCCACACAAATTAAACTGATTATACTTAAAGCACCAACACCTAGTTGTTTTTCATTATCTCTCCAAAATGTATCAAACTTTCTTACCTTTACAGAGACTACTAAAGATAAAAGAATTTCTTCTCTGGGGTAGGGGGGGAGCAAGGGCAAGATACATAACCTAAACTTTTGTACCCCCATAATATGCTGAAATAAAAAAAAAAAAAAAAGAATTTCTTCTCATTGGTCATCACCATCGATTTGTAAATCTTTAACCATATAGTCAAGTAATACAACCTTAATCACTTTAGGTCTCCTCCCTTAACTGTGCATCTGGTTATCACTTCCACTGGCTACACAGGTTACCTGCATAACAGCAAAAGTTTGCTGCTTCACAACTGTTTTGAGCTTAATAAAATGAGGTTAATATTCAAAGTTAGTAAGGCACTAAGAAAACACCAATATTGTATGTGGCTTTCATTTAGGGGATATGTGAATATATATTTTGTTTATTCTAAATCTCAACTGTAGTCAGAGACTAATAGAAGATTAATCTCTAGATAAATGTGGGGTTATTAAACTGGGTGTTGAAAATTCTCTATCTTAAAAAAAATGTTCTACATCTTTCTTGAGGTACAGCAACCATAACTATGAAGAAAACAAAACAGAAAAATAAGTTGACTTAAAAGGCATAAAGTGGCTGGGTGTGGTGGTTCACGCCAGTAATCCCAACACTTTGGGAGGCCTAGGTGGGAGGATTGCTTGAGGCCAGGAATTCAAGACCAGCCTGGTCAACATATTGAGACACTGCCTCTACAAAAAAAATTTAAAAATTAGCTGGGCATGGTGGTACGCACCTGTAGTCCCAGCTACTTGGGAGGCAGGAGAGTCACTTGAACCCAGGAGTTTGAGGCTGCAGTGAGCTAGAATCATGCCACTGTACTCTAGCCTATCAACCAAGAGAGACGGTGTCTCTTTAAAAAAAAAAAAGGGGGGGTGCCATAAAGCTTGCATTTTCTACAACATAGAATGTCTCAGAAGAGCAGCAAAGGTACTGAGAATTAAAGTGTAACTTCAAATACTAACAAAGTAGTGGTATTTTGGCACATTTTTTCAGAATCCCCCACTAGACAAGGGCAGGCACCAAATCTATACTACTACTCACCACTGCATCCCTAGTGCTTAGCAGAGGATGCCTAAAACATTCTAAAACCTCAACTTTTTTTTAATAAATGGCAAATGCAAAAAATTATAGCTTAATTTCCTAGTATACAAAAAAGTGACTATTCACCTCAAAATACAGATCTTCAATCTATTTTGACTCAAAATACTACATCACACGCAAAATAAACTCTCCTGAGAAAAATAAAAGCAAATGTACCAAAATGCGACAACTGGCGAATCTACAGGAAGATCTAAGGCGATTCATTATAATGAGTATCTTAACTTTTCTGTATGTTTGAAATTTTTCAAAATAAGTTTTTAAAATTCTTATTCACTAAGGCAAAGAGGTAATGTTTAAACAATTGTTCTGATATATCATAGCGTATCATAACCTTCCATAGCACTCCTGCCCATTTATTATGCTGAATATATATCCTCAAACACTAAAATATGCAAAAAGACACTACGAGATTTTCAAAAATTCAACTTACTCATTAATGTCTAATTTAAGGAAGATAAAAGCGTTTTTGCATGACTAAGAATATATAAAGAGATAGAATAACTCCTCCCACTTTGTAAGCATAAATATTTACTGGGAGGTTTCAAAGCAGCAAAAATCAACAATTAGATATCTTATTCAATGCTAAGTGCCATAATATATATAATATAGGGGACCCACTGCAAATTCTCTAGAATATGAATTTGTTGTTCAGTATCTCATAAAATAGTATCCATCAAGAGTACAATATTGAAATTTAAGACTACAGTTCTACTTTGTGCAAAAAGCAAACATACTGTATTTCCCCCAACTAAATCATCCAAGAATTACACATCTAAATTAAAGCTGTCTCTTTTAAATGTCACAGTCACGGAACTACTTTGATTCCCTACCATATTCATTTGACTATCCTAAATGACAAAATCTCACTACTTTGAGGACAGACTGAACATTTACAAAAACAGTAGCAAAATATCATTCATCCCTACATGGCATGAGTTAAAAAGTGGAGTCAAAATCATTTGGAGGCCGGGTGCGGTGGCTCACGCCTGTAATCCTAGCACTCTGGGAGGCCGAGGTGGGAGGATCGCTCGAGGTCAGGAGTTCGAGACCAGCCTGAGCAAGAGCAAGACCTCGTCTCTACTAAAAATAGAAAGAAATTATCTGGCCAACTAAAAATATATATAGAAAAAATTAGCTGGGCATGGTGGTGCATGCCTGTAGTCCCAGCTACTCGGGAGGCTGAGGCAGTAGAATCACTTAAGCCCAGGAGTTTGAGGTTGCTGTGAGCTAGGCTGACGCCACGGCACTCACTCTAGCCCAGGTAACAGAGCGAGACTCTGTCTCAAAAAAAAAAAAAGAAACTAAAAACACAGATTTTAAGGAATAGCCAATAAGAAAAAGCTACTAGAAATTAAAAGTATAACAGCTTGGCCGGGCGCGGTGGCTCACGCCTGTAATCCTAGCACTCTGGGAGGCCGAGGCGGGTGGATTGCTCAAGGTCAGGAGTTCGAGACCAGCCTGAGCGAGACCCCGTCTCTACTAAAAATAGAAAGACATTATATGGACAACTAAAAATCTATATAGAAAAAATTAGCCAGGCATAGTGGCGCATGCCTGTAGTCCCAGCTACTCGGAAGGCTGAGGCAGTAGGATCGCTTAAGCCGAGGAGTCTGAGGTTGCTGTGAGCTAAGCTGACGCCACGGCACTCACTCTAGCCTGGGCAACAAAGTGAGACTCTGTCTCAACAAAAAAAAAAAAAAAAAAAAAAAAAAAAAGAAAGAAACTAAAAGTCTAACAGCTGAAATAAAATCTTCAATAGAAAGGTTAAAAGATAAAGTCAAAGAAATTTCCCAGGCTAGGCACAGTGGCTCATGCCTGTAATCCTACCACTCTGGGAGGCCAAGGCGGGAGGATTGTTTGAGCTCTAGAGTTCCAGATCAGCCTGAGCAAGAGTGAGACCCCACCTCTACTAAAAACAGAAAAATTACCCAGGCATCATGGCATGCACCTGTAGTCCCAACTACTCAAGAGGCTGAGGCAGGAGGATCGCTTGAGCCCAGGAGTTCCAGGTTGCAGTGAGCTACGTTGATGACACTGCACTCTACCCAGGGTGACAGAGTGAGACTCTTTCTGGGGGGGAAAAAAAAAGGAAATTGACGCCTCCCCCATCCTACCCCACCTCACTCCCCTGCTTCATGTAAAAAAAGAAAAGAAAAGAAAAGAAAAGAATTTCCCAGACAGTAGAGTAAATTAGCAAAGTTGGAAGATAGGAATAAGACAATCCAGGAAGCCCAACATCCAATTAAAAAGAAAACAGAAAATAAAGGGAAGAAAATCACAGGGAAAAAAACGCAAGAAAATTTCAAGAAGGTAAGAACATGATTGTGAATTTTGTTACTAGGAATTTAAAAAATTAAAATTTCCAGAGACAAACTACACTACTAGAGGTTAATTACTATCCTATTAATAAGAGGCCAGTCCAGCCTGTAATCCCAGCACTGGAGGTTGAGAGGGGAGGATCGCTTGAGCTCAGGAGTTCAAGATCAACCTGGACAACATGGTGAATCCCTATTTCTACAAAAAAAAATTTGTTTTAAATTAGCTGGGCTGGGTGGCATGCACAGGAGGTCCTCGCTACTGGGGAGGCTAACTAAGGAGGAAGGATCACTACAGCCCAGGAGTTGAAGATTCCAGCCTCGGTGACACAGTGAAGAAATGAAGAAAGAAAGAATAAAGAATCAGAATGGTATTGAACTTACCAGCAACATGAAAAAACAGAAGACAATAGAGTAATGCTATCAAAATCCTAAGGAAAAATTGTTTTCAACCTAGAAATTTACACCTTGTCAAACACTCAACTGAGAGAAAGGGAAGAAGAATTAAGATAGTCAAACATGGAAAGTCTCAAAAAAATTTCCTTTACCATATACCATTTTTTTGCAAGAAGATACTAGAGGATGATATGTTCCAACACAGTAAATCAACAAAGATAGGTATGGCAAAAAAAATAGGGTATTACACACAGGACAGAAACAGGATAATTCCCGAGGCAACAGCTAGCTATGCAACAGTCCTAATTATTATAATAACCAGTCCATTACTGAAATAGGAAGGAAAAAAGATCTAGAAGAGAGGTATGCAGGAAAACAATAGAAACCAAAAGATTTTCTCTTTGATGGTTTGACTATGGAAATTCATTTTAAGAGGTTGTTGGAGGACACAGGAAAATGGAAATTAATCAAACAAAGAGAATTTTTAACTTCAGAAAAAAGGAAATATAGGAGACTACATGGCTAAACAGGGAATATTTACATGGGCATATTAACACAACTACTGCATATCAATTTAACAGAGAATTGGGACAGAGAGTAGGATGAGGTTATACAAGGTTAAAATTCCCATCTGAAAGTAATCTTTTAGCATATCTTTTGAAAATACAGAGGTATAATAACAGAAGAAAGAGCTAAAGGATGCCTCTGAAGAGCATGACTGGAGGTAGAGAGAGGATGAGACAAGAGGTTGCTTTTTTTTATTACTATAAATCTTTTTATCACTGATAAGAATAAACATTAATTTTAAAAATCAGAAAGCACAGTGTAAATTATGATGACAGCCAATCACTAAGTCAATTTTCAGTCTTGTAGGATCACACAGAATCTCTGAAACCTTCAGAACATCTACACCTGTGATCCCCAACCCCTGGTTCTGGTCCATGGCCTATTAGGAACCCAGCCACCCAACATCAACTGAGCTCCGCCCACCCCCACCCCCGCCTCGCCCCTACCCCTGTCTGTGGAAAAATTGTCTTCTATGAAACTTAGGAACCTGCCCAGCAAGCGAGCAAAGCTTCATCTGTATTTACAGCCACTCCCCTCCCCATCACTGGCACCACTGCATGAGCTCCACCTCCACCTCCCACTCCATGGAAAAACTGTCTTCCATGAAACCAGTTCCTGGTGCCAGAAAGGTTGGGGACCACTGATCTCTGTCATCTGATGTAACTAATATGAGCTAGAGGACAGGGGTGGGGAAAGACCCGCACATTCATTAAATGACATAAGAGCAACAGGACATCCCTTCCAAAGGCAAAAACAAACATGAACCTCAACCTAAACCCTACACACATACAAAAATAACTCAAAATAGATCACAGGTTCATATGTAAAACATAAAACTATAAAACTTTTAGGGAAAAAAAAGCAGAAGAGACTCTTTGGGATCTAGGATAGACAGAATTCCTAGACACTGAAAGCATGATCCATAAGAAGAAAACCCAAAAGCATGATCCATAAATTGGACCGCATCAAAATTTAAAATTTTTTGCTCTGTGAAAGCCCACATGAAAATACAAGCTATAGACTGGTAGAAAATATTTGCAAACCACATATCCAATAAAGGACTAGAATTTTAAATGTTTAAAGGACTCTCAAAACTCAACAGTTAAAAAACAACCCAACTAGAAAATGGGCAACTGTATGAACAGACATCTTACCAAAGACATATACAGATGGCAAATAAGCACATAAAGAGATTTTTCAACACCTTTGGCCATTAGGGAAATGCAAATTAAAAATTCAATGAGACTATCACTACACAGTTATCAGAATGGCTAAAATACAAAACTATAACACCACCAAATGCTGGTGAGGCTGTGGAGAACTGGATCACTCATACACTTCTGGGGGGAGTCTAAAATGGTACAGCCACTGAGGAAACAGTTGGTAGTTTCTCATAAAAGTAAACATGCAATTATTGTGTGACCTAGCAATTGCAGTCTTGGGCATTTGTTCCAGAGAAATGAAAACTTATGATCACAAAAAACCCACATGCAAATTATTCATAGCAGCTTTATTTATAATGGCCAAAAACTGAAATCAGCCTAGATGTTCCTCAACAAGTAAATGATTAAAAAATATGTGGTACATGCTTATCATGAAATATTACTTAACAATAAAAAAAAACTACTGATACAAACAACTTGGATGAATCTCCAGGGAATTATGCTGAGTGGGGGGGAAAAAAAGCCAATCTCAAAAGGTTACACCCTATATGATTTGATCCACATAACATTTGTGAAATGACAAAATTTTAGAAATGGAGGACAGATTCATAGTTACCAAGGTTTACAGGGGAGAGTATGATTATAGAAGTATGGGGAAGTATGATTATAGAAAACATGAAGAATCCTTGTCCCTTGGTTTGACAGTGGTGGTAAATACATGAACCAACACGAGTGGTAAAATTATAAAGAATTTAATATACACAAATGAATACAAATAAAACTGGGGAAATTTTAATAATAGTGGTGTATTATACACCAGAAGTCATTGTCCTGGTTGTGATGTTATACCACAGTTTCTCAAAAATGTTATCATTAAGAGAAACTGGGGGCCGGGCACGGTGGCTCACGCCTGTAATCCTAGCACTCTGGGAGGCCGAGGTGGGCGGATCGTTTGAGCTCAGGAGTTCGAGACCAGCCTGAGCAAGAGCGAGACCCCATCTCTACTAAAAAAAAAATAGAAAGAAATTATATGGACAGCTAAAAATATATATAGAAAAAAAAATTAGCCGGGCATGGTGGTGCATGCCTGTAGTCCCAGCTACTCAGGAGGCTGAGACAGGAGGATCGCTTGAGCTCAGGAGTTTGAGGTTGTTGTGAGCTAGGCTGACGCCACGGCACTCACTCTAGCCTGGGCAACAGAGTGAGACTCTGTCTCAAAAAAAAAAAAAAAAAAAAAAAAGTCTGCATAAGCATTGCTAATAATATGAAAGAAACACATCAACACTGTCTTCTGTTCTGATTTTGATTTCTACTTTTTGGGTCTCCAGAAAGATGGTTTTTCCATTTTCTAATGTTTTACAACCTTGGATGCTCTGTTTCTGGGTCATATTGGAAACACAGCATCCCATCACCAGTTGCTGTTTTCCTCAAAAACATATTATTTTGCATCTCTGGAAAGAAGAATAAACATCAAGCAATCACTTATGCATGCGACCCAATATACATGGCACTGTCTCCAAAGAAAACACTCTTCTCATTTCAGATTTCCCTTCACATTGAGTTTCCTTCAACACAATTTTATTCTGATCATCTTTTCAAATTCCTTTTCTTAACCAAATTTACAGAACTAATACCATTAACCCTCAATTATTCATCTATTTGAGGAAACCAACTCCATGATCTTTACAAGACTTTAATCAATCTTATGGGTTGAGACAATAAGCTCAACACCCTTTGTAGCTCCTTTAAACTCTTCCTTTATATAAAAAAAAAAAATCAAATTAAATTTTTAAAAAGCTGGGCATGGTGGTTCCCATAGTCCCAGCTACTCGGGAGGCTGTGGTGGGAGAAATCACTCGAGCCCAGGAGTTTGAGGCTGCAATGAGATATGATCATGCCACTGCACTCTAGCCTGGGCTACAGAGCAAGACCCTGTCTCTAAAAAAGTAAAATAGAATAAAAAATAATAAATTCTTTTGAGTATAACTTTGAAGTGGAAAGACTGGTTCAAGTGGTAATTCCATTTTTAATTTTTTGAGCAACCACTATATTGTTTCCCAGTGCAACTACACCATTTCACATTCCCACAAGCAATGCACCAGGGCTCCAATTTCTCTACATCCTCACCAACACTTGTTTTGTGGGTTTTTTTTTTTTTTTATTATAGCCATCCTGATGGGGGTAAACTAACATTTCACTGTGGTTTTGATTTGCATTTCCCTAATTATTAGTGATGCTGAACATCTTTCCATGTGCCAATTATTTGGCTGTTTATCTTCTTTAGAGGAATGTCTTCACAGTTTTCAATCAATCCTGAAAGTACAAGTTCAAATGAGAAAAATTCCTTAGGTGCTCTGGCATTCTTGTAGCACGAGCTGTTGCCTAAGTATTACAGCAAAGCCTAGACACATTTAATATGACAAAGGCTTTTGCTCATTTCTCTAAAAAGTAGCTGCTCCCTATAAAATGGGCTCAGTTTGATTTAATCAATCAGTTATTAAATGCACATTAGTGAAACCAATCTACTCTTCCAGAGCTTAGCAAAAACACTCAGACAACAAAATGGATGTATTATACCCCTTCAAGGGGCAAAAGCCTTTACCAACTTAATTTCTTACATGCAGGCCAGAGACTATTTCCCAATGGAAGATATTCCCTATGGAAAAAGCAGTAAGTCTAGGGGTGGAGGGAGAATTAATGACACCAAAATGTAGTACATCCAGTAGAAACAGCCTACTAAAAATTTGTGCTTTGGGGACAAGTCCATGTAAGTACCATATCACACTAATGGATAATCCTTTCCGGAGCTCGTACTACCAAGACAGTTATGGTCAAATCAACCACTGAAATCTGCTCATCCAAAACCAGTAACTCTCTTAAACAATTACTTTTCAAATAGTCTTTGAATTTCTAAGACCAGTCTTACCCTAAAATTGCTCTATTAGACAAATAGCTAATATTCTTAAGTAAAATCTGATCCCAACTTACTTCCCATAATGCTCAGAAAGTGGGTAAGAAGGAAAATATTAGAATAAACTAGCCCCAATCCCATATTAAGGAGGACCTTGATTGTACTACCTGTCTACCTACCTGTCTTCCTTTATTCATTATTTATCATGCATCCATTAAATGCAGGTACTCTCCTAGGTGCTTAGCAGGTATCAGAAAAAAAAAAAAAAGACAAAGATCTCTGCCCTTGTTCCACTTATATTCTAGTGTCCCTGGGCTCACTCTGAGATTGGTTGAGTGTGGAACATACCATTAATTTGATTTTGCAACTCTGCAATAAATCTGACCATAAACATACAAAATTTCTAATACGGATGTGTGAGAATTGAAAATTTACAGAAAAATATAAACACAGTAGTCTTTGTGATATTATAAGCACCATAAATCTACAAAAATTATTTCTTCAAAGAATAGCCAGTACGAAGCTAAAATGACCGTGCATGAAATACTGAGGGCCTGCCTTATTTTAGCAGTATGGTCCTTCTAAACACCTGTAAGATAACTACTTCTATACAAACTCCCCAGGATGTTTTAACAGTCAAGTGACAACTCACACATTTCACTACCATTTATACTTAAGTGAATACTCTAGATTAAAAAAACAACAAACCCTAGTCACCTGATAAAATTTAAAATATATTTCCAGGCTCAGGTACCTTAAAAAAAAAAAAAAAGAAAGAAAGAAAGAAAATTTAAAATATCCTAAAAGTAGTATACATTCAAATTATTTCTAGGGGGAGCATATATTCAAGGCAACTTGAACCTATGACTCCCAGGCTTAAAAATAAACATACACACACACACACCACACACACACAAAAAAAAGTATTTCAACTGGCTACTCTAGATTATTTAGAGATGCACTGTCCAATATGGTAGCCACTAGCCACATGTGGTTATTAAGCACTTAAAATACACCTAATCTAAATTGAGATGAGCTGTAAGTATAATTTACACAACAGAGAAAAAGAATGCAAAACATATCAACAATTTTTTAAATCTTGATTACACAATAAAATATTAAATAACACTTTAGATATGAGTTAAAATACATTATTAAAATTGTCTTTTCTTTTACCATTTTACATTTGCCATTTTAAAAATATTATGTGGCAGGCCGGGCGCGGTGGCTCACGCCTGTAATCCTAGCACTCTGGGAGGCCGAGGGGATCGTTTGAGCTCAGGAGTTCGAGACCAGCCTGAGCAAGAGCGAGACCCCATCTCTACTAAAAATAGAAAGAAATTATATGGACAACTAAAAATATATATAGAAAAAATTAGCCGGGCATGGTGGTGCGTGCCTGTAGTCCCAGCTACTCGGGAGGCTGAGACAGGAGGATTGCTTGAGCTCAGGAGTTTAAAGTTGCTGTGAGCTAGGCTGACGCCACGGCACTCACTCTAGCCTGGGCAACAAAGTGAGACTCTGTCTCAAAAAAAAAAAAAAAAAAAAATATTATGTGGCTGATGTTACTGCTTTTGGACAGCACTGGTTTGAGGCAACAGGAGACTTCTAAACCTGTGAACAGAGCTAATACATGAATGTGTTTGAACTGTACTCAGAATTTATTCATTTTCTAAGCTTACACTATTCAACGTCTTACATATGTGAATATCAAACATTTTTATATCAAACTATAAAAATGTCAAATTCTAAAGTGAAATTGTTCAACAGAGCACCAACAAATATTTGGGTGACCACAGTGTGCAGGACATTCAATCCATAAAGTAACAGTTCTGCCACACTTCAGTAGAACAGTCACATATTCTATATATAGCTAATATGCACTGTGCTACAAAGTACCTGGCACCATGCTAAGTGCTTTACTCACTGATACATAAAATCTTCCCAACTACCCTATGCGGTAGACACTATTCTTAACGCTATTTTTATGAAGAACATGAAGCAGAGAGAGCTTAAGTAACTTTCCAAAGTTGCACAGCTATTATAGTAACCTGTGGAACCAGGATTCTAACCCAGCAGGCTTGATCCAAAAACATCACACATTTTCCCAAGTAAAGGGTCTACAAAAAAGATTATGCCATTATCTTATAGGATTGGGTTTTAGTTGTGGATACACACCCTATACAAAAAGACTGTAGTAGATGGAGTTAACGCCTTGCTTCCTACTCTCCACCTGCACCCTTTTCGATAACAAGCTAAAGTTTACCCCATGAATTAAATCCTGTACCTTACTATAGGTTTGTTCTACGCTCCCTTTTCCAGAAAGGCATTATCTGGCCCCTCTGGCCCAATTCCTATTTGTACTACAGACTTCATTATAAATATCTTCATGCAGGCCTACTCAGACTCTACACAATTTAAGAGTCACTTCTCCTTCCTATGCTTACTACTGTAGCAATTTCCACACTCCATTATGATTATCCTCAGTAGAATGTTCTTCAAGGAGTCTACTGTGTTCACCACTTATCTCCAGTGCCTAAAACAGTGCCTAGCATTAGATGTTCAAAAAGTATTTGCTGACTGATCTAACCATCTGACCCACCCAGCTACAGCTAAAAGTGGAATATTAAAAGCAAACTTAAGTACTAAGAAGTGCTAACCCACAAGGCAGAGAAGTAGTTCTTTAAAGTTTCAAAAAATTTGTGGCTGACCAAGAGAACAATATGATACTCAGGAAATAATGACCATGATGATTTCTCCCCCCACAAAGTGAAATAAAATTTACTTAAAATAATCACTTGTCCAATTTCAGTATAATTTGTTTCATAAAAATGAATTAAGTAGCTGATATTTTTTCGTAAAAAGCCGAAACCAATGATTTCAGCAATGCTATAAATTGTTTGAAATCAGTTTAATTTTGACAATTCCCAGAGTTAGATGACTGCAGTTGCTTTTTTAAATCATCTCAATATAAAATTAGTTACGTTTAAAAATGGGTTTCGTTGCACTGCCCCAATGCTGAATGCTGGGTGACAAGGCAAGTGACAGAGGCAACCATGTGTCCTTTAAGAAACTTATTGGGAAAGGAATGGGTTTCACATAAAATTAATTTAACATAATTAGTGTTAGTGCCACTAAATTTTCTAACCAGAGTCAAAAGGGACTTTCCTAGAGTCTTCCCTTTTCTTTTCCTAAACGGGAAACCCAATTAAAAAGGTCAATCTTTAGCTCTTACTTCCACACTAATTCTGAAACGTGGTGAAAGTACAGTAAAAGTCCTTATGGCTATGACTAGAAAAATATTTTCCTGTAAATTCTAGGGTCAAACAAAATAGAAGGGAGAACTTGACTTCATTCCGTCGGGTTTGAAGGCAGAAATTGATCAATTCTCTTAGATTACTGTTTCTGTTGATGACTCCAAAAGCATTGTACGGCAAACATGCCACAGAGTCCCAACCCAAGCGCGAAGAGCCTCCGACTGACATATCAATGGATTAGTCAACGCGGGCAACTCTTCCCCTCTAATTTGCCTTAATTATTCTTCACACAAATCCTCAAGTTTACTCTAAGTTACAACCAGATGGAATCTTCTCTTTGCCCTAAAGTATAAATTCAGGCCTTTCCCAAATAGCTAGTACTGCTTCAGTCACAACCACTAAAATATATCGCTTAGAAATATCACACATCTAGAAATTCCAAGCAAATGTGGAAAAAGCCAGTCCAGTTGCTTAAAGAATTAGGATTCTGGAACGTGGTTAAATGTTGCATATTTTGTAACAGCAGGCACTGAGCAGAGTGGGAGACTCGAAAGCAAAAGACCGGATGGAAAGCATGGGAAGACCCCGCCCCAGTAAGCTCGATGCCGATTCAAACAGTAAGTTGGGTCTGTCGTTTGGAATGGGAATCACTGAAACAAAGGCGTATATTACGGGAAGCAAGATGTCTGGAGTAAAAGAAACGGTCTGCAGCTACACAGACCATACACCATCCTCCCACGGGTCTTACCTATGGTGGAAATGAAGGTGGTATTGAAGGCATCATCCGAAAAACGAAAAAGGACGCAGGTCTTCCCCACTCCCGAGTCCCCGATCAGGAGCAGCTTGAAAAGCAGGTCGTACGTCTTCTTCGCCATTGGGAGGAGCGGCTCAGGCTCTCGCCGCCGGCGGCCCCAAGGGATCGGTCCCTCTCACTACGGCCAACTCCTCACTCGGGCGTTCTCAGGCCGAAGGACCGGGGAAGCGTGGGAAAAAAGGAAGACTCGAGAGGGCGCGGAGGGCCTACGAACGGCCTTGTTGAAGAAGCTCCAATGGTGACGGCGTCCGGTGCCTCCGAGGGCGGCGACCGCGGCTCCGCAGCCTCTCCCAGCCGCTCCGCCCGGTTCCGGGGAGTCAGTCGGGACAAAATGGCCTCCCCTCCCCCTTCAGGGCTGCTCGGCCGGGACGCTCCCACGATCGAGCAAGCGAGCTCTGCCGTCGAGGGAGCGCGGCGGGCGTGAGGACAGTCTCTCTCCGGAACAGAAACTCCGGCGCTAGCACCCGGCGAGGACAGCGAAGGAGGACCCCCGAGCCTACGAGCTCAGCTACATAGCCCCAGGAAGCCGAGCCGCCCCGGCCTGAGCCACCTTTTCCCCGTGCCCTCTCACGCCGGCGTGCGCGCTGCCTGAGACGCACGCAAGGACGTACGCCCGCCCTTCCCTCCCGCCCTCGCCCTGCGGTCCGCCTCTGCGCACGCGCGCAAGAGGGTGTGGGGCACGTAGGGGTGAAGAGTGGAGCGCTCAGGTCTCCGAGCCTCAGTCTGAGGCCCGACCGAGAGGCGAGAGGGGCGGGGCTCGAGAGGGCGAGGCCGCGGGCGCGCTCCCCGTGGCTGCCTGATAGGGTGCGCAGCGCTACGAGCACGCCCCGCGGGAGGTGCTGCCCAGTGACTGCGCAGGCGCGGCACGGTGAAGTAGCCGGGGACACCGCCCCCTCTTTTGCTTCCCGGGGTCGCCCGGCAGACTGTGTCGGGGGTTCCTTTGCACGGCGTTTGTGTGGTGTGTGGAGCTGAACAGCTCGGCGCAGCGATGGGCGTGGGTGGCCATGGACTCTTGTGTAGGCGTAGCTCGTAAATTCGAGAAAAAGTAGCGCCTGGGTCACTTAATGGAGACTTTGCTAAAACGGGACGCCTGCTGGAGTGCTCTCCGTCGTGGGCTAGCCGTGACAGGAGAAACACCAGGGCTCCATGCCGGTTTACTTACAGAGCAAGGAGTTTGAAATGGGAAAACTGGCCACGCTGCTGGGGTTGGGATGATGTAATCGGCCTTCCTGGGCTGGAAGAGGAAGGCTGAGGAACACCTGGGCGTAGGGAGCACCTCCCCGCCAAGTGGGAGCTTCAGTGCTGCGCTCAAAGAACCTGCTCTAGGCCTTTGCCGTCGTTTTGGAATCCGCAAGAGCCAAGAGCTCTATGCGGAAGAGGCGGGCCCCTCCCTGCTGCCAAAGTCTCACCACTGGGTAGAAACTGAAAGGTGGTGGAGCCACCACGTCCTGCTAATTTTTCTATTTTTTGTAGAGGTGGGGTCTCACTCTTGCTGGTCTGGAACTCCTGGCCTTCGGCAATCCTCCCGCCTCCTCATCCCCGAGTCCTAGTATTACAGGCGTGAGCTGCTTACATTTTCTTTTCAGTCACCTTACTCCCTTCCTCCCTCTCTCCCCATCATACTTATTTACACCTCCCTTTTTCTCGTCTTCCTTTCTGGAGTTGAAATATTCATGCTGCTGACCTACCATTCTCAGTGTGCTATCCCCTCAAGCACACCAAACATGTGATGGCAGAGTAGTTGAACCTGGTGAGCTGGTTCAACCTCATAAAGTAGGAAACCCTGGAACATCTGGAAAGTAAGAAACAGGGACAGAGAAGTAAAAAGTACATTCTTACACATGCACGACCCCACCATCACCAAAATGTGTATTTGATATGTAATTAAAATAAGTTGTGAAAGCAGTTCCAGTAATTTCAGTCTCACATTCATTAAAGCTGTAGTCCCCAACCCCCGGGCTGTGGACCAGTATCGGTCTGTGGCCTTTTAGGGACCATCCGCAGAGCTCTGCCACCCCTTCCCCCACTCCCACCGCGGGTGCATCAAAAATTGTCTTCCATGAAACTTAGGAAGAGGGAGAGGCACAGCAGGAGGTAAGCAGCTAGCAAGCAAAGCTTCATCTGTATTTACAGCGCTCCCCATCATTGACATCACCGCCTGAGCTCCGACTACCCCTCCACCGGCGTCCGTGGAAAAATTGTCTTCCATGAAACTAGTCCCTAGTGCCAAAAAGGTTGGGGACTGCTGCTTTAAGGACTTGTCTTACACGCTTCCTTTCTTCCCAGCCACCCCTCTAAAGCTTCATTACTAAGGCTATTTGTCTTCGCTAATACATCTTCCACTTCAGTTGTGTTCTCTGAAAGCTCTTCTTAGTCTTGTCACTTAAACTTTCTGTGAATCATTTTTCCTCTGGTTGGGAGTGTCTTACGATAATACCAGCAATTCTAACCTAAGCTAGCTATAAAAATCACAAAGTGAGCAATGGTCAGTGTTGCACAGGTTTGTCATCAGTTTAGAGTCGTAGTTTTGAGCACCTCAGGAAAATCTTCATAGAATAATCTTGATTAAATAATCTTCATTATTCCTTTCAAAATAAGTGTGATTAACTCAAGCCCCAATGTTATAAAGCATTTTAAAATTGTTAAGATTTTTATTAATGTAGAAAGCCTAAATTGGAGAGTAATACTACTACATAAATGTTGGGAGTAGCCAGGCACGTTGGCTCGTGCATATAATCTCTGCACTTTGGGAGACCAAAGCAGGAGGATTGTTAGAGGCCAAGAGTTCAAGACCAGCCTAGGCAATACAGTGAGAACTTCTTTCTACAAAAATTTTTAAAATTAGCCAGGCATGGTGATACACACCTGTAGTTCCAGCTACTTGGAAGACTGAGGCAGGAGGATGCTTGAGTCCACAAGTTCAAGGCTGCAGTGAGCTGTGATTGTGCCACTGCACTCCAGCATGGTGACAGAGTGAGACCCGTCTCTAAAAAAATAATAAAAATAAAATAATAATAAAAAATTTTAAAGTTGGGGGTAATAGGCAGCTAAAAATTTTTTAAACCCAAATAAATTTTTTAGGACACAAAGAAATGTTAACTATTTAAAGTAATGGATAGCCCAATTACCCTGATTTGTTCATTACACATTGAATGCATGTATCAAAATATCACATGCACATAAATATATGCAAATATTATATGTCAATTGAAATTTTTTTAACTTCATTCTTTATCCCAGTTGTTTCCAACAGTTTTATCAATTAAAACCCTGTCCTCATGGGCCCATATTCTGAAACTCT
This sequence comes from Eulemur rufifrons, assembly GCF_041146395.1. NCBI lineage: Eukaryota > Metazoa > Chordata > Mammalia > Primates > Lemuridae > Eulemur > Eulemur rufifrons. Next base: position 96,252,333 of record NC_091001.1, read on the forward strand.
AGGAATTAATTATATTTATTAACAAACTTTATTATTGGATCAGGATCATAGACTTTTACAGCTGTGATATCTTTTGGTAATGTTTATTTTTTATTTTTTTAGGGATAGAGTCTCACTTTGCTGCCCAGGCTGGAGTGCGGTAGTGTGATCATAGCTCACTGTAACCTTGAACTCCTGGGCTCAAGCAATTCTCCAGCCTCAGCCTCACCAGTAGTTGGGATTACAAATGAGCACTACCACACCTGGGTCTTTCAAATCATAATTCAACTCCTGCACTTAATTTACAGAACAGGAGTATGAGGCTGAGAGAGGTTAGGGATTTACGAAAGATCACACTCTTAGTGGCAGAACCAGGACTAAATGGGCAAGGGCAAGGGAAGAAAACCTCCACAGGACATCATATTACATGAAGATGAGAATTGGGAGGCTCAGCCAGTACTTAACATTTAGATTCCTTAAAGTAAACTAAAGCTTTGCTGGAGTGAGGCCTAAACATCAAGCCATATCTGCCACTGAAGCCAATAGAAGTGATCCAGGCATGGAAGGAATATCTCTGACTCTAGGAAAAAAAGAATAAAATGGGCATCTGTGTAGGCCTAAAAGGTAAACCTAGAGTTGTGAAGTAATATTTGATAAAAGCAGAAGCTTAGTGAAAGAAAATGCCAATCTAGTACTAGTTTAGGGTTTATGCCTTTTTCAGAATTGCTCTATAAAGAGCCTAGTCCACATATTTGCAAAGCCAAGAAAGAAAATAGGTATGTTTATATGTTTATATTTTATTTAAGTGGTAGTGTCTTGCTATGTTGCACATGCTGTCGTGAACTCCTGGCCTCAAGTGATCCTCCCACCTCAGCCTCCCGAGTAGCTGGGACTGCAGGTGCAAGCCACCACGCTTATATGTTTATACTATTAATTAAGATAGTATTTTTGTATTTTTCTAGAAAAGACACAGCTGTCCAGCTCATTGTTCTAGTCTTCAGCTTATGCTTTCAGAACTTACTTCTACAGCTTATAAGAAATTTCTGCCTCAAAAGATATTAACACAGAATCATCTGTACTGTTGTTCCTGTGCACTATTGTTCAGTGTCTGTACCTTTCTTGCTCTTTTATCCCTCCCCTCTTTGCTCTCTCTGTTCTTCATAAGAATGGAGTCTTCTCTTGCAGGGCAGGCCCACTGCTACGTCATCACCTTGCTGTAAAACCCACCCCTGTAATCTCTGGGACTTTGCCTATTTACTGCTGTTTATTTCCTGTGTTCACACCCACAATCTTCCTGGAGAGACTTCCATGAGGAAGGCCTTGGTTAGAATTTACTGATGCTGAGTACTGATTGCCCAGTGGCTGCCACAGCCTGCCAATATTCTGCTCTGCCTGCATATCTTGTCTTAGGCCTCCTCCTCTTAGAATATTATTGCCCCAAAAGTCTTCCCAGCCCATTGGATGTGTTATTCTAGTCTACTGCCAGCAGTGCCTCAATTCTGAAATGCTGACCTCCTCAGTTGGCATTTGAGGGGCTCCAGGACCTGGCCAGCAAGTTTTATTTCCTAGCCTAGCTTCTACTCACTAGCGTCCAGGCAAGCCTAATGAGTCTTCTTTCCCACGGTTACATCTTCTTGATCTCATGCTTAGTTTAATGTGGTTCTCTCCATGTGAAATGCACCCTCTCCTCATGCCACCTACCACCCCTTCAGCCTCAGCTCAAATGCCTTCACCACAGGCTGTCTTCCCCAACACTCTCATTGGAAGTAACTTGTTTCTCCTTTGAACTCCCACAGCACTTTGTAAAAAATCAATTGTATTTCTCCCTTTTTATTTCACAAATGATACATATTTATTTTAGAAACATAGAAATCAGGCCAGACATGGTGGCTCACACCTGTAATCCTAGCCCTTCGGGAGGCCAAGGTGGGAGCATCACTTGAGGCTAAGGGTTTGAGACCAGCCTGGACAACATAACAAGACCCTACCTCTACAAAAAATAGAAAAATTTATCTGAGTGTGGTGGTACACGCAAATAGTCCCAGGTACTCAGGAGGCTGAGGCAGGAGGATCCCTTGAGACCCAGAGTTCAAGGCTGTGCTGAGCTATGATGACACCACTGCACTCTAGCCTGGGCAACACCGCAAGACCCTGTCTGACAAAAATATATAATAGTAATAATAAGCAAAGCAAAAAAACTTCAATTATTAGAAATACTACTCCTCAGAGACAACTGCTATTAGCATTTTGGTGAATTACCACTCGGGTATTTTTTTTCCCCATAGCTCTCGATTTCGAGATTTCTTATGACACATTTCTACATTTTGTGAAAGATACTGGCATACGCTTCTTATTTTCTCTAATTGGAACCTCCTTGAGGGCCGTGACTATCTAATACATCGCTTAACACAGTGCCTTGAATATATCAGAAAATTAAAACATGTTTATTGAAGGGAAAAGCAAATGAAATCCAGAAAGAGATACACTTTTTTTCCTGGAAGGACTCTTTTTGGAGAAATTTTTTCAAAATGTTGAAAATAATTGAAAATTCAAAGGAAGCAAATGGAAAGACAATACCTTTGGATCAATATTTTATTAATTTTAGTAAATAAATGAAGAACTCAACTCCATTGTAGAGTTTATTTCTGTGAACAAGAAATACGATTAAAGCTAATCAGACAACTGTGAAACAGTGGAATACACTAAATTTGGAACAAGACGATATAAATTCAAGAACCAGCTCTGCTAGTAACTAGCTGTGACAATGGATGATTCATGTCACCTCACTAGGCCTATTTTCCTCATGTGTCAGAGTATAGTACTTCACAGGATTGTTTCAAAAATTATATAGGATAACGCATGTAAATGTAATTTACATAAAGTGAAAACACTATGCAAATATAAGTTCTTACTATTATTATTAAGAGGTAATAAATTATACCATAAGGAAAAAGAAAGCAGAAAAATTATAAGTAAAGTTAGAATACTTAGAAACTATCAAGGCAACAAGCCCTCCTGGAGGAAAAATAGTGCCAAAGGAAGTCAGCTAGGAACAGAAATAGATCAGAAGAAGGAGACAGGAAGATTGGAACTGGGAGAAGCAAGAATTGCAAAGATGTAATGATATCATCAAAAGGGGTAATGAGACTTCAAGAAAGAAATTAATAGCTGACGGCAGCAGAACCTACCATCTCAGCTCACCAATAAAAACCTTCACACCATCACCTCCAGCATGTGCATGCCAGCTCTTCCCACCTATGTTGCAGCAATTGGTTCAGCACAGTGGTCAAAAACACGAGCCTTGCTATGCTAGATCTAAGGATTTATGTCTGTCATTTTGTTAAAAAGAGACCTTGGGTAAATTACCTAAACTTTCTAAACCTGTTCTCCCATCTGTAAAGTGGGACAAAATAGAAACTACCATAGGGTGTGTAAGAATTAAACAGACACGGTGTTTGGTTCTTAGTTAATGCTCAGAAACATTGTTACTGGCACCACAAGAACTGGAAAAAATTTTTTTCTATTTGAAGATCATTGGCTTATTGAAAAAAGCTAATCTAGAGGGATATAAGTTTTAAAAAATCACTTATTTTGACAAAAGAAAGCATTCTGTTAATCCATGGGGATATTCTATTAATATAAGGAAAGGACTTCTCCTAAATCCATCTTTGCAACTTTATGCCTCTCCTGAAGGTGATGATAAGTTAAGTTAAGAACCCTAACCAGTGTAGGGACTATATATTTACAAGTTAACTTCTCTTTCCAAAAGAAAACAAAAGAATCATCCTACCACTAAAGTGCTTTTTTCAAACCAAAAAAAAAAAAAAAAAAAAGGAAAGAGAGAAGAAAAAGAATCATCCAAGGCAAAGGATGGTTATCTATTTTCTAATAATTGTATATTCATGTACTTATTAAAGTAATAAGTGCTCAATTCATGCTACTCAGAAAATGGAAATCACCAAGACATACATAAACATAGTGGTTCTCTTTCAATATGAAAGTGTGCATAGTAAACCCCTGGATTGGTCTGTGCAAAACAGAGCTATAAGGCCTCCCCAGTCCAAGGAGCCTGGGATATTTATAGCAGATGAGGCCAGAGCTCTGAAGAGCAAAGAGAGCTTTAGAGAAACTGACAGAGAGACAGCAGCAGAGAGAACAGGGTATGGCAACTTGACCTGCATGAGAGGGCTGGAAAAATCATAGGAGCACCTGAAAGGACAAAAGAATGAGAAATTGAAAGAAAAGGCACTTCCTACACTCAGAACCCAGAGGGCACTGGCAGAGTGAAGAAAGAGGGCTGCTCAGGGAAAGCCTTGGGACCCAAATGGAACAGAAACAAATTCAACCTTAGATAGCTCTCTAGAAAACTGTATTCTTAAGTGTCAAGGCCTAGAAAAACAGCCATCAGACTTAAAAAGACAAAGACAAGAAGGGAGAGGCTTTAACCCTGTGCAAAGCCAAGAAATATGAAGCTATTCTTATGGCTTATAAATTCATAGACTCACAGCATGACATAACTCAATCACAGGGATCTGATCTTGAATCTCTGTTCCATCTTATTTTAGCTGGGTGATCTTAGACAACTACAATTACAAAACCAACACTGAATTTCAGATTCCTCATCTGGAAAATGCAGTTATCAGTAGCTACTTAATCAAGCCATTGTGAAGATTAAAATAATCCATGCAAAGAACTTGGCAGGGGGATTGGTCATTCATTAAATATTGATTCTCTTCCCTCTACAAGATTGTAAACTCTGAAGAACAACTGTTTTATCCCCTGTAACACCCAGGCTGGTGTCTTGCACATAGTAGGAACTCAAGAAACATTAGTTATATTAATTTAAATCTGCATTGGAAGAAATCTTAAAAGTCATCTAAACTAATTTCCTGCTTCATGCAGAAATGTCCTAACTAGCCTCTCTGTCAATATTATCAGAGAGCTTGCAATGCAAAGAAAGCCTGTTGCAGGGCTGGGTGTTTCTAACAGATAAGTGTTCCACAGACTGAGAATAAATGTGCTTTCCTGTAATATCATCCATTTGTTTTAATTCTGTCCTCTAGAGAAACACAGAATAAACCTTTCCCCAGTTCCACATGACAGCTCTTCAACTATCTGAAGATAGCATTGTTGTTTTCCTTTAAGCTGCTCCACGCCCACTTTCTTCGACAGAAGATAATTCTCAGATAACTATCATCACCACCATTCTTCTTTGCTTATGTCCCTCTTAGAGTGTGACACTGATAATTGAACACTGTGCTTGAGTTGAGGACATGATCCCCAGATCAGGCTACCACTAGCAGGTAATAGAAATAAAGGCCAACTGGGATACCGTCTAAGACTGAGGTAGTTTGAAAACCACCTTCCAGATTAACTTTGCATTGTAACTAAAACTATTCAATAAATTAGGATGAATATTATATTTCATATATACTTTTACATATACAAATTTAAAATAGACAAAGATGAGTAGCAGACAATTCAGAGAAGTATATGAGTATTTGAAGAAATATTCAAATTCATTTGAAATCAGGGAAATTCAAATTCAAACAGAAATATTTTCCACCCATCAGAATGGCAAAAATTAGAAAAATAAATAACACCAAGTGTGGGTGAGGATGTGGAGAGATGGGAACTCTCATGCATAGCTGGTGGGCATGCAATCTGGTCCAGCCATTCTGGAAAGCAACTAGGCAATATTTAATAAGTGGCACATGTATCTGTGACCCAACAACACCACTCCTGGGTGCATTCAAGAGAAATTCCCTCATAGGTTCATCATGGCTTTGTTGGTGGTAGCTAGATGTTGGAACCAATCTAAGCATCTGTTACTAGGGGAATGAGTGAATAAAGTATGGGAGATGCACATGGAGTTAGTCCAGATCACAAAGGGTTGGGTTGGGTTTGAAAATCAGCTAATATCATAAGTCAGGCCCAAGTCAAAGTTGTTAGCACTTCAGTTTACTAATAAACTGGCAAATAAGCAAAGCAAAGAATGATGCCTTCCTAGTTCCTCAGAGAAACATACCCAAGCTCTAGTGATCCATGCAGGCCAGGCAGAGGGAGAAAACTGGTCTAATGAGTTCAGAGTTGGGACTGAGTTTTTATAGGATTAGTCTGGGGAAGAGGTCAGGTCAGCATTCAAGGGTCTGCCATTTACCATGTAAGAAAGTCCTTTGTTAAACAAGCATCACATGTACTCACCAGAAAATTGGTTTCCCTGATCATCACCTAAATACAAATCTGGGAACGACACCAATTGGACATCAGACTGAGGTGGGGGGTGGGGGAGGGGATGGGGGTATGCCTACACAATGAGTGCATTGCGCACCGTTTGGGGAGTGGTAACACTTGAAGGTGCTGACTTGGGAAAGGGGGGGGTGGGGAAAAAATATGAAACTATTGTTTTTAACTTGCACTGTTCACTTAATAATTTATCATGAATATTTCCCATATTATTTCATATCATTGTACAAGAAATAATGTATACATTATGAGGACATACTGTATCTAACAAGATATACTGTTAGGAAAAAAAAAATTAGCATGTTAAAAAAATAAATAAATAAATAAAAATAAAAAAGCTAAAAAAAAAAAAAAAAAAAGAAAGTTCTTTGTTGTACTTTTGGGCCTATTGCAGGCTTGTCCATGGCCCATTCCACATGCTGTATGAAGCTACTAACTAGCTGCACATTCAGCAACATGGTGAGCTGAAACGAAGGAAACAGAAAATGAGTTATAATATGATGCCATTCGTGTAAATTAAAAACACACAAAAACATACTTTCTTTTATGAGGTTTCGCACATATTTAACGGCATATGTCAGACACGTTAGAGACAGAACCTGCGGAGGGGGAGGGCAATGAGAGGGGAAGAAGAGGAAAAATACAAAATGAGTGGGATCTTGCACAGACCCCACAGTCAATAGCAGTGTGCTAGGAACATGATTAACTTAGTATTCTGCATCCCAGATCTAAATTTTTAAACAAAAGTGAGGAAGAGATTAAATTGTACATGGAGGTAGAGGAAATTGATATTGATATTGATACTCCTTATAGATATCAGAAAAATATCAAAATGAGGGGGAAAAGGCCCCAAATATTTTATTTGGATTGATAAAAAGAATACAGATTCTGGGCCGGGCGCGGTGGCTCACACCTGTAATCCCAGCACTCTGGGAGGCCGAGGCGGGTGGATCGCTCGAGGTCAGGAGTTCGAGACCAGCCTGAGCAAGAGCGAGACCCCATCTCTACTAAAAATAGAAAGAAATTATCTGGCCAACTAAAATATATATATAGAAAAAATTAGCCGGGCATGGTGGTGCATGCCTGTAGTCCCAGCTACTCGGGAGGCTGAGGCAGAAGGATTGCGTAAGCCCAGGAGTTTGAGGTTGCTGTGAGCTAGGCTGACGCCACGGCACTCACTCTAGCCCGGGCACCAGAACGAGACTCTGTCTCAAAAAAAAAAAAAAGAATACAGATTCTGGCTATATTCTTTTACTCCTAATTGTCACACAGCATAACAATAGTTATGCAAATTTTTTAATGTGACACATTTATTTCATCACATTTATTTGGTCATGGAATCCCAGACTTCATGGAATTGTCTGGTCTCAAAGCTCGGTGCTCTACTCTCAGCTGTCAGCTGTCAGCTCTTGCCTTGCCCTGTCTGGTTCCAGCTCTTTGGAATAAACACCCAGTTATTTGCAGGCTGCCCCACCTCTTTCCTGGAGCCAGAGAGTGGGTAGAAACACAGAGTAGCAAAAGCCCTCATACTACGTGCCAATTGAGTTAGACACTGCTGAGATAATATCTGAGAGCAGCCATCTCTATTGTCCAAAATACCTCCAAGAGGAAGCCAGGCCCTTGCCCATGTGGCTTGTGCATTTAGGGTTCCACTGCCTTCTGCCCTGCCTCAGTGCGCTGGTGTCCTTGACAGCCACATAGGGATGCTGTTTCTTTGCTTGTTCCTACCAGTGCCATTCCCCCACCCTCCCCAGTGTTCACACGTCCTTGCATAATGGACATTTGTCAGGTCTCTGACTGCCCAGTATCAAGCTCCCTTTCTTTGACTAGGAAATTCTCCACTGTGAGTTTTCGGTGGCAGAGCCCTCCTCCCTCTGTATTCCCTTCCCCAGCACCACTCCTCAACCCCACCCCAATCCCAAACACACATCTAGGCTGTGGAGATATGAGCTGAGCTCTTCCAGTCACAAGCACCAGCCCAAAACCTTGACTCTTGGAGGCCAATGACACAAAGAAGCAGGCACAGTGGGAGATATACTGAGGGCAGTGGTGCAACAGCAGCAGCAATTCATTTCTGGGGCACCTGTGGGCCCCCAGAGTCAGATGGATCCCAGGTCCGGACTGGATTTGTGGCCTATTTCTGCCCCCAATTCGTGAACCTGGTTCTCCAGCTTTCCCAGTAATTCTGAGAACTTCCCAATAGCCTATCAGTAAATTTATGTTCTTTTTTTTTTTTTTTAAGAGATGGAGTCTCACTCTGTTGCCCAAGCTGGAGTGTAGTGGTGGGATGATCGCTTACGGTAGCCTCGAGCTCATGGGCTCAGTAATCCTCCCACCTCAGCCTCTCAAAGTGCTGGGATTCCAGGTATGAGCCACCACACCCAGCCTGTGTTCTCTTTTTAAATTCCAAATCGAAACCCCTGACTCACACACCTGTTTCTGGTGGAACTCCCGGAATGATTCCAGCTCTAGGTAACATTCACTCTGTGTCCACTTTTTCTTTCTCGTCTTCTACTGACCTTGGCACTTGGATGTGCTATACATGTGTTCAAACTTGGCTCCTGTCTGCCAACCTCCCCTCCATGGCTGCTGCAGCTTCGATTCTTCTTTCCTGTGTCTCAACTGCCTCCCTCCAGCAGCCTGTCCTGAGACCCGGCCGGGCTGGGCAGTCATCCTAACCTAACATAGACATGACCTCTCAATGATGCTTTGAGGCAAGGACTATTATAATCCCCATTTTCAGATGAGGAAACATGAATTTAAAAAGTTAAGGAGGATGGAATGAGACGATGCCTGGGATCTTCTTCGAAATAATTGTAGGGAATGGGGATGCGTAGAGTATAGATGGAACAAGATTTTTGTGGGTTGATGATTATTCAAGCTGAATCATGAGTATGTGGCAGTTCATTATAGTAATATGTATAATTTGTATATATTCAAAAGTTTCCATAATTAAAAGTTGCTTTATTTAACTTGATTGAACTTGATCAGTCATACGAATAATAAGTGATAAAGTTAAGTTTTGATCCCAGGCCCTCCTAACTTCAGTGCCTGCTCTCTTAACCGCTACTCTGGATACCTGGTGGCAAGGTGCCTAAAAAGATCTAAGCAGAAAAGATAAGTGATTTTAAGAGAATTCAAAGGGGATTTGGAAGCCTCTTGATTAATTTCTCCTCCTGTTTTCCAGGTACATTGTGGAAGGATCAGCACAAGCATAGCCAGATATTAATACCGCTCAGCCAGAGCTTATTACGAAGAGCGTGCCCTCGTTTTCTCTGCCTGCTTATGAGTAGGTGCAGCAGCAGCCCGTGAGAGAGTGGTTGGCAGCCAAAGTTTTCTAAAAACACCCAGGCAACAGCTGTCATTGGTTGTCACCTGACTTGACAGGCCCTGAGTCAGCACCACTCCCCTAGCCAGCCTCTCCTGCCAGCCAGATCTGACTTGCCCATTCCTGGCTGGACTGAACCGGTTGGGCCAGCCCAGCCCTGCCCTGTCTCAGCATCCTCTTAGTGAGCGGCTTTTTGCTTTCTCTCATCTGGGGATGCACTACCCTTATCGTCCAGGGCAGCAACCTCGTGCCTGCAACTCCAGCTCCGAAGGGAGCTAAGAGACCATCTCCAAGTCCTTGGAGACAGGGACAGGGCTCTGGAGTCTGTCCCTGGACAGAAAGGATGAGCTGGGCACCAGCATCTCCTACCATCTGCCAAAGTCTTCCTTCTCCGAATGTCTCGGGGATTTGCTTTAGGAAAAAGATAGAATTAAATGTAAAGACACTCCCCCACACTCCTGTAGAGCAGGATTCCACCCCAAGGCTCAGTCCCAGAAGAGACCAGGGTGGGACAATATGGACATCATATGTATGGCTTGTGTTTCTGCAGAAAAGCTCTCATGCGTCCTCTCATCTCAGCCTTTTCTTGGTCTAGATATGAAGCTACAATAAGTGTTGGCATATTGTCCAGGTATTGGTGGGGACTGAGCCTGCACACGACTAGAGGACACACACGCTGACCTCATTGCTAAGTCACCAAGGTTAGCCTTCTCTCTAATGCCAGTTTCCTCCCCAGACCTCCAGGCCAGCCTGGTCTGAATCCTGGCCCTGCCATGAGGGTGACCTTGGGCTAATAACTAACCTCCCTGAGCCCTGGTTTTTGTCACTATAAAGTAGGAATACAATACCTATCTTGCAGAGTTGTCGTGAGGGTCAGAAAAAGAAATGTATGTGAAGCACTTAGTGGGTGCACAATAACCTCAATGTCCTTCACCTTGCCTTGGGGGTGGCTCTTGCCCAGACTGCGCTGATAACGAAGCTCTTAGGCCTGAGACCAAGCACCGCCCCGCTCTCCTGTCTTGATTCCGGGCATTCACACCTACCTTCCAATTGATTCCCGAGTCAGAAGACAAAATTATAACAACTTTTGTTTAAAGATCTTAATTGGCTTTTATTTGAGATTTTAGAATTATGTAACGGCTCATTCTATAATATGGAATGAGTGTTCTGATGAGCTGAGCAGAGGAGGTCGGCGTCATAGACAGAAAAGGGCCGAGGAAAGCAGAAACGGAACGAAAAGTGGTTTGCTTGTTTCAAAGTTACTTTCCTTATAAAGGTTAAAGCAAAGGGGACTCCCTTATCAGGCCAGCTAAAACTGGCCTATTTGGGGATTTGGCTGTTATCTCTCTCTCTCCTGATTTCTTGGAAGTTCAGATAAACAACTTAGTTTCGGCATGGTGACTCCATTTCGGTTTGGTCTGTTGGGCTCGTGCAGGAGCTCAGTGCACACCAACGGCCTCCTTTCAATCGCATCTCACACCGACGTAGGCCAGTCCACACCACACCATGGTCCTGACTCCACAATTCTACACATTCTTAATTTGAGTCTGTCCCATCGGCTGCTACCACGCAGTCAGATCTGAATATTTCTGGGTACTCTCACACTAACTCATTACCTTCTTCCTTTCTTTCTTGATCCCTAGAACTCCTGAAGGTGAGTTTTCCAGGGTCCCTTCTCTCATCACCATCTTTTGTGTAAACCCATTGCAAAGAGCCCACTGCCTTGGGTCTCCTACACCCAGTCAGTCAGCTCTTCCTGGACACTTCTCTCCTCCGGGCCAGTCCGGGAGCTTCCAGCTGGCTCTCTTACCAGGATCAGGGCTTTGTCTAGGCACTGGGTTTTTCAGTCCCTCTTTGAGTGTGGGAGCCACAGTCAGACACACTATGCCAGGCATGATTTGACCTAGTATAACAGAAAGGACAGTTACATCTCTCAGTGTGCACATGTGCTGGGGTAAATGTAACCTAAGTGTATATTAGGACTTTGGTAACTGTGTCTGTGTTGACTTTATTACATTTGTAGCCAACTAAAAATCCTAAACCTTTTTCCACAAACTTCAGATGAGTCTCCCACATTTTGTACTGTTATAGCTGGCTTTATAAGACCTAACTGTAGTAGTTCATCTGTTTATCACAATTATATCATTTTGGTTCTTTTTTTTTTTTTTTTTTTTTACATTTTGGTTCTTTAACAAACAAATTGCGAGGAAAAAAGTGTCAGAGGGGCAATTTATAGAATAAAAGAGACTGAAATGACATAGCAACCAATTGAAATGTGTAGACCTTGTTTGGATCCTGATTTAAGCAAAAAAACTATTAAAAAACACACCATTTTAATATTTATAAGACAATTGAAAATTTGAACAATGGATAGTTGCTGATGTTAAGGATTTACTAAGGTCTCTTTCTAGGTGTGACAATAGTGTTAGAGTTTTGTTCTTTAAAAAATATGATGTCTGGGATTTCCTTCAAAATAAAATGAGGAAGGGAGAGTTGGTAGGGGTTCAGGAGAAACAAGATTGGCCTTGAGTTGAAAACTGTTGAGGCTAGATGATTGGTACATGTGATTTCTTATACATTTGTGAATGTTTGAAATTATCCCAAATGAAAATAAAAAGAAAATCATTTTAGATCTTGCTTCTGTCGTCCAGCATATTAACTGGATATAAACATATAAGCATGATCTCTGTTTCTATATCTAAGTGGTTAACAAATAGGTTGACCAGGTCAGGACTAACAGCAGATCTCTGGGGCCCACCAAAATCCCCTACATTGACCCATTAGTCAGTTCTTTTTGGAAATGGCTGGTCAATGAACCATATTCCACTGAACTCATTTATCCAGTCTTTGTTTATAAGGATATCATGAAAGACTTGTCTAGTGCCTTGCAAAAATCGAAATGGAAAATCCCAAGCATTACCCTGATGTGTCACTTATGCAATGTATTTTTTTTTTTTAATTAGGAGTTTTGGGCTGGGCACAGTGGCTCATGCCTGTAATCTCAACACTTTGGGAGGTTGAGGCTGGATTGCTTGAGCTCAGGAGTTCAAGACCAGCCTGGGCAACATAGTGAGACCCTGTCTGTACAAAAATAAAAAATTAACCAGGCGTGGTGGCATGCACCTGTAACCCCAGCTACTTGGGAGGCTGAGGAGGGAAGATCACTTGAGCCCAGGAGTTGGAGGCTACAGTGAGCTATGATCATGCCACTGCACTCTAGCTTGGAGTACAGGCAATGGAGTGAGATCCTATCTCTAAAAAGAATACAAAAATTTTTTTAAAGAAGAGTTTTGATCTATTTGTATGTTTTTGTTTTGTTTTGTTGGGTTTCGTTTGTTTGTTTGTTTTTGGAGACGGGGTCTGGCTGTCTTGCCTAGGCTGGAGTGCAGTGGTGTGATCATATCTCACTGCAACCCTGAGCTCAAGGACCTGGCTAATTTTTCTATTTTTCATGGAGATGGGGTCTCACTCTTGCTCAGGCTGGTCTTGAACTCCTGGCCTCAAGTGATCCTCCTGCCTCAGCCTCCCAAAGTGCCAGGATTACAGACATGAGCCTCCTCACCCTGCTTGATCTATTTGTTCTAAGTGAATTAATGTTGGTTTTGAATATCCAACTTTTTTTCCCCAAAACATTCAATGGTCACTTGCTTTAAATTGTCTAATTTTGACATTTATAGCCTCAGCATGAGCTCACTATTATAGTCTGCCCCCTACCATAATGCCTGGTCAGTGAGAGTATCACATCCCCCTGGCCACACATGTGACTCAGGCCAGGACAATCAAAGGCTCTATTCTGGATTTTTGTTGGGAAAGACATTTTCTTTTGCTGCTAAATTGGAAAGTTGTAAGCCTGTAGACACGGGTACATCTCTTGGGGAGAGTCTGTCTGAGAATGAAGTCAACACAGAGGAAAGCAGATCCAAGGGTTTGAAAGAAAAAGGTTCTTGGATTACATCATTTGGGCCTCTAGATTTAGCTATGCCTAAAGCCTGCAAGCCCTGTAATTTTCGGCTACATGAGCCACTACATTGTATTCTCTGCTTAAACCAGTTTAAGCTGGATTTCTGTCACTTCCAAAAGAAGTCCTGATTAATACCGTGTGAGTGTTGTTGGTTGAGCTATGGAACACATAATCTAAAATGGTCTATTTTGTGTAGGAATGTTTTGTATGAGCATGTTGTGTATACAATATTTTTTATAACAGTTTTATTGAGATATAATTTGAATATCATAAAATTCACACTCTCCCCCCCACACACTTTTTTTAGAGACAGGGTCTTGCTCTGTCTCCCAGGCTGCAGTGCAACGGCGTGATCATAGCTTACTGCAGCCTTGAACTCCGGGGCTCAAGCAATACTCCTCCCCCCTCAGCCCCCTGAGTAACTGGAACTATAGGTGAGTACCACCACACCCAGGTAATTTTTTTTTTAAGAGACAGGGTAGGGGGTTCTCATTTTGTTGCCTAGGCTGGTCTCAAACTCCTGGCCTCAAGCCATCCTCCTGCCTCAGCCTCCTGAGATGCTGGGATTACAGGTATGAGCCACTGTGCCTGGCAAAAGTCACTCTTTTAAAGTATACAATCCGGTGGTTTTTAGTATATTCACAGAATTGTTCAATTATTACTGCCATTTTATTTTAGAACATTTTTATCCCTCCCAAAGAAACTCTATATCCATTAGCAGTCACTACCCAACCTCCCCATTTTCCCCAGCCCCTGATAACTACTAATCTACTGCCGATATGGATTTACCTATTCTGGAAATTTCATGTGAAAAGAGTCATATAATATGTGACCTTTTTGACTTGCTTCTTTCACTTAGGATAATGCTTTCAAGGTTCATGCTTGCTATAGCTTGAATTAGTATTTCATTCCTTTTTATGGATGGATAACATTCCATTCTATGGATATACCATATTTTGTTTATCCATTCATCATTGATGTACATTTGAGTTGTTTTCACTTTTTGATTATAATGAATAATGCTGCTATTAACACTATGTACAAGTTTTTGTATGGACATATGTTTCTGTTCTCTTGCGTATGCGTACCTAGGAGTGGAATTGCTGAGTCATATGGTTAATTTCATGTTTAATTTTTTAAGAAACTGCCAAACTATTTTCCCAAATAGCTGCACCACACACAGACACAAAGAGATGTAAATAAAGGACATTGGAAACCAAGAAGTGGGGAGAGTCAGGGGGTGAGGGGTAAAAACTTACCTGTTGGGTACAATGAACACTATTCTGGTGATGGGCACACTAAAAGCCCAGACTTAAACCTTATACAAGGTATCCATGTAACAAAAACATTTGTACTCCCTTAATATTTTGAAAATAATAAATAAATAAATGAATAAAACAAAAAACAAAGTAGCTGCACCACTTTAAATTCCTACAGCAACATATGAGGATTCTGGTTTCTTCACAACCTCAACAAGTGATCTTTTCATGTGTTTTTTGGCCATTTGTACATCTTCTTTGAAGAAATGTATATTGAAATCGTTTGCCTAGTTTTGAAATTGGTTGTGTTTTTAATTTTTAAGAGTTATTTATATGTTCTTAATAATATAAGCTCCTTATCAGATACATGATTTACAAATATTCTCTCCGATTCTGTGGGCTGTCTTTTCACTTTTTTGATGGTGTCCTTGAAGTATGAAAATCTTAAATTTGGACAGAGTCCAATTTATCCTTATTTATTTGTTTTATTTATTTTGGTCACTTGTGGTTTTGATACCATGCTAAGAAACCATTGCCTAATCCAATGTCAAAAAGATTTACTCCTATGTTGTCTTGTAAGAGCCTATGTTTAGGTCTATGATCCATTTTCAGTTAATTTTTTAAATTATGGTGTGAGTAGGGGTCCAACTTCATTCTTTTGTATGTGGAGATCCAGCCATCCCAGCACCATTTGTTAAAAAGACATTGCTCCATTGACACAACATTGTTTTTATAAACATGTTTTACTTAGAATAACATTAATGCGAGTTTACATTCTCTGAACACACCCTAATTGTTGCTGTGGGCAATGTTGCCAGCTGGGGTGTGGAGTATAAGGTGATTTTTCTGTGGATAATTAAAATTTGCTGTAGAATATGATGAATATGTGTATAATGAGGTCCAACTGTTGGTGTGCATTGCAGGTTTTCTTTTTTTTCTGAAACAAGGTCTTCTTCTGTTGCCTGGGCTAGAGTGCAGTGGCATCATCATTGCTCATTGCAACCTCAAACTCCTGGGCTCAAGCAAGCCTCCTGGCTCAGCCTCCTGAGTTTCTGGTACTACAAGTGTGTGCCACCACGCCTAGCTAATTCTTTTATTTTTTGTAGTGACAAAGTCTTGCTATGTTTCTCAGTCTGGTCTGGAACTCTGGCCTCAAGATATCGTCCCGCTTCAGCTTCCCAAAGTGCTAGAATTACAGGCGTGAGCCACCAGGTCCAGCAGGGGAATTTTTTTTAAATAGAGATTCCCAAGCCCCGATCCAACCTTCTATGTGAGAATCTCCCAGCAACATTCTGACTCCTCCATATGTAGAATCATAAAACATTAGGGCTGGAAGAGCCCATAAAAGTCACATTATTCACCTCCTCATTTTTAGATTGATAATATAACCATAAGATGATCAGTCTTTGCTCTCACTCCCTATATACCTTAAGGGTCCACTGAGCACATTGTTTACATCTCCACAATACACTGAAGTTCAAAAGTATTGGTGACTAACGAGATTTCACTGAAGGCTTTGTGGGAATACAGAGAAGAGGATTACATCACATACCACAAAGCAAAACTTAATTAAATCCCTCCATTTGACTAGCTAGACCTGTTCTCCCTCCAAGTTTTCTCCCTTGCTACCATATTGCCAAGTCTTCTCTCTTCATTCCTTTTCCTACACAACTTCTGAAATTTCCTCTTTTCTTCCAAATCATTTCCTATGATCCCAAGCTATGGTCCCAAGTTTATGTACTGCACTCAACAAAACAAAAGCACAATAGTTGCCTAGAAAGCAACTGAGTATTTTTCCTCAACCATGCTCCTTGGGAAAGTGGGGAGGTATCTCAGTTTATTCCATGGCAATAGAGCCGTATCAGCAATAAAGAAATATTTCCTGAAGGCTTATTAAGAACAAAATGTTGTGCTAAGCATCTGACAAAATTATTTAATGTCATAAAGCTCATGAGTGGCTGGTATAGGACTTTGAATATAAGGGTTAAATCACAACTTCTGAGCCATTCATATTCATTCTTTCCATTTCTTTTGCTTAACAGCCCTGCGAGATCGACGATTTTTCTGCGGGATAGATTCATTTTCTAAAGACAGAGAAATTGAGGTCCAGCGACTGAATGATTTTGCAACTCAGATAGTGGAAGGTCTTCGTCTACGGTCTAGGATGGTTTATCTTTTGCAGGATATGTGAAATTGTGGTCAAATTCTCAGTGGGAAGTCCAGTGGAAAATGTAACCAGTAAGGGACACCATGTAATCCTAGACGCTGTAACATGAGGTCAAGCTGAAAGGACCAAAGCATTGTGACCGATAAGGAGCACTGAGAAAGGGAGTGGGAGAGGACAGACTGTCAGTGTCTCTCCCACGGTGCCAGGGAAGAGATGCCAGCACTGGGCAAGGCAGGATCCTGTTTGGCAAGGGGTGTCTGTCCCTGTGTGGGAAAGTATGACTCATTGGGGTGCCACAGCTCAGTGACACAGCCTCTTAAGATCTTCCAAGTCCCCTTGCGCCAGACTCTGTATTTACTAAGCGACTCTTGGATCTACTTTTGGCGTCGGAAGTACGCCTTCCCACAAAGTAAAGAATGTGCTGACTGGGGTTTCTTCAGGCCTATTGTCAATTCTGTTTTACAGAATGAATGAATAATGCTGCATCTGGTTTCTCCCTCATGGGTTTGGTTTAGCATGAGTTTATTCATTCAACATTACTTCAACAAATATTTATTGAGTGCCAGGCATTGGTCGGAGCCCTGCCCTCACGGAGTGCATATGCTAATAAGGGGGTGATGCATAACAAAAAAGCAAACAAACCGATGGATAATTTCAGACTGTGAAAGTCCACTCCTGAGGTTACTGAATGCCTGCCTACAGGCTCAGCTGTCGCTCAGGTTCTGAGACCCTCCTTGTCTCATCCACACCAGGAAGACTTAAGAAGCTTTAGCTCAATCTCAGAGGATTTAGCAGCATCAAATTTCCCTCTAGTCTGCCCTGGACCCTGAGAGGCTGCGTTTTAGTAACTACACTTAAGACCCACTACCTCCCTCCCCACTGCAGGCCCAGCCCCAGGACCTCGGTCTGGGCACACTCTATACCCAGTGTGTTGGGAAGTCTTTCTACTCTAGCTAACGGGAGCACCAACTCTTTCTAGACATTTTTTTTTTTTTTTTTTGAGACAGAGTCCAGAGTCTTTTTCTGTTGCCTGGGCTAGAGTGCTGTGGCATCAGCCTAGCTCACAGCAACCTCAAAATCCTGGGCTCAAGTGATCCTCTGCCTCAGCCTCCCGAGTAGCTGGAACTACAGGTGCACAACACCATGCCTGGCTAATTTTTTCCTATTTTTAGTAGATATGGGGTCTTGCTCTTGCGTAGGCTGGTCTCGAACTCCTGAGCTCAAAGGATCCTCCCTCCTCAGCCTCCCAGAGTGCTAGGATTACAGGCGTGAGCCACCCCGCCCAGGCCCCTTTCTAGCCTTGCATAAGCTATTCCAACTGTTTCATCTCCCCCTCCTCTCCAGTGTTTTTCCCCCCAATGTCAGTAATTTCTTCATGCACATGACCGATTAGAACCCAAAGAGTCAATGGGTCTCCTCTGCAGGTCTCCAAGAGCCCTCTCTTTCTCTCTCTCTCCCTCCCTCTCTCTCTCTCTCCCTCTCTCTCTCTCTTTCTGTGCTGCAGCCTGGAAACTGTCCAGCCAGTGAGCTGGGACACCGGCCTGGCTCACCTCCTTTGTTTCCCTTCTCTCAAGGATCACTGTCCTGAGATACCTGTTTTCCAATGTCTTAAGACCATTGTTTCATATATTTTATTCAATTTTTAATCGATTAAGGAGAGGATAGATCTAGACCCTGTTACTTCATCATGGCCAAAAGCAGATGTTGCCTTATTCTTCTAAGTAATTGTCTTTATTGAGCCACAGCATACATACACAAAAGAGCACAAATCCCAAGTATACAGCACAATAAATTTTCACAAAATGAACATGCCTGTGTAACCACCTCCCACGTTAATAAATAGAACATTACCAACGCCCAGAAATGTCAAGTTCCTTTCAATCACTGCCCATCCTCCCAGAGGAGCCACTATTCTAATTTCTAACACCACAGTGCCTATTTTTGGACATGCACTATGTACATTTTTGTGTTTGTGTGTTGTGTGAAGCAATAATTAATTCATCTTCACTGCTATGTAACATTCCATTTTATGAATATAAGGCATTATTCATTTATTCTATGGTTGATGGGCATTGGAGTTTATGAGTTATTTCTAATTTGGGGCTATTATAGTGCTACTGTGAACATTTTTTCATGTGTTTTTGGTGTACATATGTATGTATTTCTAGGAACTGCTGGATCATAGGTTAGATATCTCTTCTACTTTAGTAGGTACCATGAAATAGTTTTCCAGAGTAGCTACACCAATTTACATTCCCATTAGCTATGTATAAGAGTTCCAGTTACTACATATCCTTGCCAATACTTGGTATTGTGTCTTTTTCATTTTAGCAATTCTGATGTATTTTACTTACATTGCCTTTTTTATTTATTTATTTATTTATTGAGACAGAGTCTCACTCTGTCACCCCAGCTAGAGTGTAGTGGCATGATCATAGCTTGCCACAACCTCAAACTCCTGGGCTCAAGCGATCCTCCTGCCTCAGCCTGCTGAGTAGCTGGACCTACAGGTGTACCACACCATGCTCAGCTAATTTTTTCTATTTTTAGTAGAGATGGGGTCTCACTCTTGCTCAGACTGGTCTTGAACTCTTGACCTCAAGCGACCCTCCCTCCTCGGCCTCCCAGAGTGCTAGGATTATAGGCATGAGCCACTGTGCCCAGCCTTTGGTGCCTCTTAGAACACCCCACAGGCATAATAAAACTACCAGGTTTAATGAGCTGGCAGCATGCCAGTTTGACACTCTTGTTTGTAAGGTGTTTCTTCACAAGGCTGTAATGCATTTCGAAAAGCATTCAGTTGTTATGTTTATGTCCACATTATACTTGAACAGAATTTGAAGGCTAAGTGTTCAGATGCTGTACCAGGTGAAGAAATGATGGGAGGAAAGGCAAATAAGGGCATCTGTGGCAGAGGAAGCAATATGTGAAAAGGAAGGAAGTCATTAAAGGGCTTGGCTCAGGGCTGCCTGGTACAATTGTGCATGATTCTTGGAGTTGCTATTTACTCTTTTATCTATGGGAATGGCACCTCCTGGAATTGTGCAGTGCACAACCCATGAAGCTGCACACAGCAGCCATGCCTGTCATGGTCAGGGATGATAAGAACTTTGGTGTGACTGGAGGGCAGGATGGGTGGAGTAGAGGAGCAGGAGAAGCCAGATTCAGAGATGGAGCAATATAACTGACTCAGCCTTTGTCAGAGGCTTACTTTGAAACTCTACCCCACCCCCAGCCCTCCCTTACTAGATGAAGGATTGTACAAGCTTCCTCCTCCTGGATCCCTCACCCCTCTGAGCCAACAGGGCTGCCACTGAACTGGGGCCGAGGTGAAACCCCAAGCCAGGAAGGAGAAATGCTGAGCACGCTCTGGCTTGTCTTGCTACACAACTCTGGTCTCAACAAGTTGAGGAACCAACACCCCGTCCTTCCTCTATCTTGGGCTTCCTCTCTTGCTTGCAGCTTCACCTCTCCTCTACTGGGAAAACTGGGTAAACCTGGGAGAGAAGCTGTGCCCCACCTACCTAACCCCTAGGTTTGTGTTACTGAGTCAGTGGGAGTGATTTCCGAGGGCACAGGAAAATGAAAGAAAAATCCCAGGGCTCCCAGGTATCTTCCCCATGGCCTGCCAGAGTGAGGGGTGGCCCTCTGAAAGAGACCCTTTGAGTTGACACTCTTTGTCTCCAAGTCCTCATTATATTTTGTACTTATGTATGTCTTGTATGCCTGTGAAAGACATTAAATGGTTGAGCCAGGGTCCCCCTGTTGGACCAAAAGGAACCATCCACTCTGTCTGAGAAGGCAGAGTCTCTTCTAGAAGTTAAGGTTCATGTTCAAGCTTTACCTTCTTTCCAGTTACCTGGACAAAAGGTACATCCCTTAAAGTAGAAACCGGGACTGATGGAAGGGTTCCAAAGGGTGGCAGAGTGAGACTCTCTCTCGGCTCTGGCTACAAAGGGAGTAGCTCTGGAGAAGCGAGTGGTAAGACGGCACCTCCCCAAAGAGGAGACAAAAGCTAGGACAAGGAACCTGGGAAAGGTGCCCATAGGTGCACCAGGCCTCTGGGACTAGAGTATACATATTCCATGAGACCAGATGCCAACTGAAAATTTGTCAGCCCGAGACTAAGTTAACTATGGTATGAGCAGAAACATTTCTAGCCTAGCTTTTGGGCTTATTTTTATGCTTGTTCATGAGATCTCTTTTAAATCAACCAACAGAGATATACTGCACACTTACAACGTGTTCAACAGTGGGTTAGGCCCTTGTTAGGAGTAGAGAACGGTAAGTACAAGTTCTTCTCTCAAGGATGGTACTAACTAACTAGACAGAGAATAATGCCTGTGAAACTAAGGAACAGTACAACTGATATGATTTTTGTTTCTATTTTAAGCCAAAATTAAAATTAGCATGAACTCCCTGAGCAGACGCCAGCTGGGCAACAGTGAGAGTGTTAAGCATCCCAGGAGGAGAGGAGGAGCTCTCCTGGGACCCAAAATTCTTTCCAGCTCACCTGTAAGTGTTGATGATCCACGAGAGAACTGTCAAACTGTAATATTCCTGAAAAACAAATAACCAAGACAATGAAATATTTATCTACTTAAATGCTAAATTATGTGATCCAGCTAAATGCTAAGGAGATCCACAGGTACCAAGAGGCCCTTGGTACTAGATAAAGGCCAAGTCCTACTGGACGGGGCCTGGAGGAAACGTAGGCTTCGGTTAAACAGCAGAAGGGCACCCTGGACAGGTGGACAGTGCGGGGCAAGGCAAAGAAGTCATCATCTCCACAATCACTTTCCATTTCTATTGAACTTTAAAGTTTCAAAGAAACGTCATAGCTCTGATCTTTTGTGATCTTCCCAGTAGCCTTGGGAACATTTGGCAGAACAGAGATTCCCACTCAGAAAGAAAGTGAGAACTGAGAATATTGATTGATTTTGTTTGTTCAGCATTGCTTTTCCCTTCTTCTGCAATTAGAACCCGGTTTCCCTGGGGAAAGCAGATCTCTTCACTCTCACACCAACCAGGTCTCACTCCACCCGGACTCCAGGGTGGACACAACCAGGCGTGGCTCAACACTGGCCAGGGGTTCAGAGATGAGCTTGTGACTCACTTAGGCCAGTGAGGCTCACATCCAGAGCCTTTGCCGGACAATTTGGGATGAAAATAAAACCAACACCGAGTAAAGCAGAGCCAAGAGATCATCTCCGGGTGATATAGTTTGGGTCCTTAGCTGTAGCTGTGCCCGAGGGTCGATCTATCCTAAGATTTTTATGAGGTGAGCCATTACGGGTTTCCTCCTTATTTAAGCCCGTTTGAATTTGGGTTCTGTTACTTGCTATCAAGAGTCTTGGATAATTCAGAAGCCTTAAATAATCTATGTAAATTCAGACAGTTAATAAATGACAGAGATGGGCCCAGATCATAGGTTTCATGTTTCTGATCCTGTGCTCCTAGACAAAGTGAATGGCCAGAGGGGAGGCAGCGTGGAGGACCACGAGGCCAGTGTGGTGGGGCCCGACTGCCAGACGTGCTGGGGTCTCAGAAGTTTCTTGAATAATTTAAAAGAGGAATTTAAAGAAGGTAATGGGTCCTTGCAGTGTTCTGTGTTTTGTTTTTGTTTTTGTCTGAGACACAATCTCACTCTGTTGCCCAGGTTAGAGTGCAGTGGCATTATCGTAGGTCATTGCAACCTCACACTCCTGGGCTCAAGCGATCTGCCTGCCTCAGCCTCCCAAGTAGCTGAGACTACAGGTGTGCACCACCACGCCTGGCTAATTTTTTAATTTTTTGTAGAGGGGGACTGGCTGCATTGCCCAGGCTGGTATAGAACTCTTGCGCTCAAGTGATCCTCCTGCTTCTGCCTTCCAAAGTGCTGGGATTAAAGGTATGAGCCACCACGCCCGGCAAGTATTCTGTTTCCTAGCATGAAGGATGGTTATAGTCCCCCACATGTATTCATTCTATATCATGTGTATATGTTTTGTATGTACTTCTGAATAAATACATGATGTAATTCATAATTCTTAAATATGAAAAAGAAAATAAATAATGGAGTGGTGGTGATCTGCAGAATGGGATAGAGAAACAAAGGAAGCTGGTGTTGAGATTGGGGCTTAGGCCCGATCTTATGGAGGCAGTGAGAAGGGGCACGGAGGGAATGGGAAGAGGCGTCTTGCAGGGAATGCGGATACACATGAAGTGCGACTCCAAATGACGGTGATGATGGCAGAGACTGGGTGGCTGAGAGTGAGAGACCCGGTTAGGGGTATCAAAGTGGGCTGTGGCTACATTTTGAATTTATTCTAGTGGGAATGTCCAAGCTGCTGGCCTGGAGTATCACTCGGTTGGAAGGACAGAAGCCCACTCAAGCTACTCAAGGCAAGAAGCTGAAAAGTGAAAAATGGAGGCTTCTCCCTCTGTAACTTTGGGGCACTTGTGGTCTTCCCTCTTCTTGCATCTGGCTCTTCTGCTTCCTCGAGGAGAGGGCAGACCTGCTGGAGTGCCCTGGGGATGCCGCGGGGAGGGAGGCTGCTGAGCAGGGTGCACCAGCTGGACCGGGTGTCCCAAAGGTCTGGAAGCCGTGAACCGCAGGTGTGGTGTGGGCAAGGCATAGCATCTGTGTTCAAGGAAAGCAAAAGAAAAGAGAGACTGATTTTAGTTTTGAGATGGGGAAGCAACAATGTCAAGGTCTGAGAAAGAGCAGTCCTGGCGTGGACGAGGGTGTGAGAAGGCTTTGCTGGCCAGTGACATCGTCTACAGGTCTCTTCCTTTCAGGCTCCATCAGGCTGTCCCATCCCCACCCTGTCTCCCTCCCTTCCTCCTCCCATCCCCCTTTAGCCTCTTTTTCCTCCCTCCAACTCCTTCAAAGGTGCCCGTGTTCCCTGACTCACCTCCTCCCCATCCACCCTCGCCCCAGGCCTGCCCTGCTGACACTCCTTAGCAATGCGCTAGCAAGGTCTCCAATGGCTGCAATATCCAGACAACAGACACTCTTCAGTTCTAATGTTTTTCCATTCGTTTGTTGTTCCTTCATTCATTTATATCAACACATATTTATTAGGTGCCAACTCCTCCCCCGATGCTGGGGATACAATATTGCGCAAGATCAGTGTGGCAGAGGTTATCTGTAAAGGCGGTGTGTACTTCTCCCTCTAAAGACACCGCACTGTCATGCATCCACGCTCACGCGCACATGCTCACACACGCAGGCACATGTCCACAACCTCCCCACAGCCTCTGACTTGGGACCCAGCTGCCAGGCATGCGACCTATGTGGGACGCAGACAAACGGGAAGGAAGCTGGGCCAGTAGCAGAAGGAAGCGGAGGAGGAAGAGGGGGCAGACAGCCTGGAGGGGGCACCCCAGGATATGCTCATCAGCCGCCTGGCCATTTGCTAGTGGATCAGGGAGCACAGAACTCTGAACGGCAAGCACCCAGCGGGGAAGGGCACACTGCCAGGGTCTCATGTTCTGGGCCACTTCAGGCAAGGCCCCTCCCAAAGGGTGAGGGAGGGCCCCAGGGGCCTGCTGCCAGCCTTTCCAGAAGCCAGCAGCCCCAGGCACATGCCTGCCACCCCTTGCTCCTGGAGCACGCTGCTCCCAGAACTGCCCCTGGAGAGGGGCGTCTCTGGATTCTGGGCAGGACACTGGCCCCCTACAGTATAAGGAGCCAGCCAGCCAGGGCTCCAGCTGGCTGATTGCCCAAGGGTTTCCAGAATCTTCCTTTCTTTCTTCTTCCTAGGCAATCATATAACATAAATAAAGAATAGAGAAAAGAAAGAGAAAGTAGAGGGCAAAAGGGAAGGGAAGAAGGAATAGGAAAGGAAGGAAGAGGTGGGGGACAGCATTTTAATAAAATATAGCCCTGATCATATTATTTCTCCGCTTAAAAGCTTTTAATAATTTCCTGTTGCTCCTTAGATAACCACACTCCCTCCCCACTCATCTCGTCCTCCCACCCTGCCATTCCAGCCTAACTGGGGTTCTGGGGCCTACTAGGATGTCTTCACAGGGGTCTGTGGGAAATTGCCCCATGGGGTTGCAGTAACTGAGACAGAGGTAGCACCATAATGGGCCCATCATAAGGAGCATGAGGAGCTACACAAGGGGGGGTTTAGTCCCAGCTCCGTGATCTAGGACCACAAGAGAATCATGTCCCATCTCTGAGCCTCCTTTCCCTCACCTGGTCAGTGGCCGAGGGGGACAGTCCCCGCCCTGCCTACCTCGCTGGTTACTGTGAGGCTCAGATGAGATAAAGAACCTAGAAACCCTTTGTAAATGATCAAGTACTGAACAAATAAGGCATTGTTCCCACCGCTGAGTAAATTACCTGGACAAGTGTCACAGGCCTGCCCCTTTCATCTCTCAGTGCCTTTCCTTCTAATAACTCTTCAGGTCATTACAGCACTTTAAGCTTTTCCAAGTATTTTATATACATTGTGTCATTTGCTCCTGACACCAGCTCTGTGCGGGTGGCGGGGCAGGGCTGCCCCTTGCTGGGCATATAAGGGCACAGGCTCAGAGGGGTGAAGTCACCACGAGGCCCAGCGTCATGGGGCACACTGTGGCTGAGCCAGGCCTGAGCTCAGGTTTCCCGACTCAGCTCACTCGCTCAGGACCTGCTCCTGGCTCCTGGGGCTGCTGTGTTCCTGGCACAGACCAGCTGCTGTTCTCTTTACATTCTGACCCTTCCAAGCGTACAGATGGGATCTTCTTGAGGGGATTAACTTCCCCAGAGCAGTTAGCATGGTCTTTGGGTGGAGCTATTTCAGAGTGCACTGGAGCCTTTGCCGGAGAGACAGGCTTGGGTTTTGAAAATCAACTCAACCCAGGCTCATGGGAGTTTGCCAGTCTCCTCTGTCACTCTTTGTGACGGTGGCCAGCCAGCAGCCAGCCCACAGGTGGTCATTTTGGACCATTTTGGAAGCCTTCCATGAGGTGTGATTCTAACCACACAGCACTCCACAAACACTGGTGGCGCAATCTCGCAATCTCGCAGCTACCAAGCGTTATCAACACCCAGCATGCTGGGATAGGGCCAGGCAAAGAAATGCACGTACGTTTCCTGACCTGGAGTTGCTCACAGTTGGAGAGACAGCACCACAGGGGAAAATAACAGCAAAGAGCTGTGAGCGTCCTGGATGAGGGACCCTAGCAGCTCAGGAAGGCAGAGATCGCTGGGGACTGGGAGGCCCTGAGGAAGCTTCCTGGCTGAGGACACCCCCAAGCCCCCAAGTCAGTCTCCAGGGCAGAATGAAACATTCTTGCTGTTTGTGAATCACACCAGGAAACCGCCCCTGCAACATTCCAGGATGCCAGAGCCAGGACCTTGGTCTGCCTGCTGATTGATGGTGAGTCAGGGGAAAGGGCACCAGACGGCCATCGGCAGATGCAGGACTTTGTGCCTTGTTCTGCACAGGAGCCGAACAAGGCAGACAGAGTCAGGCACCTTTCCCGTCAAGATCAGATGCCTGGGAGACCAAGTTTGGCCCCAACTCGTGTCTCCTGACTTTCCGCTGTAGCAGACTCCTCTCAAATTGGTGATGACAGCGAATCGTTTAAGAGGCAATGCCAGGCGTGCCCTGGGAAACCCAGTCTGGGACTTAAGAAAGATCAAAGCTAGAACGTTCGTGGGCCAGGCTGGCAATACCTGCACCCTCACCTCACCCTCCATTTCCTTTTCCTGAGTCACACAGGGGCTCCGAGAGACAGAAAAGAGTGATGGGAGTTGTTCAACACAACATCCATAATGATTTTTAAAAAATCAGGGACAGCCTAGTGTGAAATATTAGGGAGCATGATATGAAATAAATTATGACCTGAAATAAATTATAAAGCTAAGTAGCCATTCAAAACAACACAGCTTGTAGAAAACAATGTAGAAGACTGTCTTTGTGATCTCGGATTCAAGGAAGAGTCATTAAGCAAGACACAAAAAGTCCCAAGCAAAAGCAAAGATTGATAAATGCATCCGCATTAAAACTGAGAAATCCTGGTTATAAAAAGGCACCATAAAAAAATGAAAAGTCGAGCCACAGAGAAGACACTTACAATGCATATAAGCAACAAAAGGTAAAAATCCAAAATATAAAAGAATCTTAGAAAGTAGTAAGAAAGGCAGGCAACTCAGTAGAAGAATGAGCAAAGACTTGAACAGGCAATTCACAGAAGATGTGGAAATGCCAATAAACATATGAAAAGGTGCTCAATTTTATTTGTTATCAGGGAAATAATTGAAAGCACGAGAGATACCAAATACTTAGAAAGTAAGAATGACATTACTAAGTGTGGGTGCTGATGTGAAGCAACTGGAACTCCCATACTCTGCTGGGAGTGCAAATTGTTACACCGACTTTGGAAAACAGTTTGACATTATCAACTGACACTGACATACGCATTCCCCATGACCCAGCAATCCTAATCCTACTTATATACCTGCTATGGTATGACTGCATCCCCCCTAGATTCATATGTTGAAATCCTTTTTTTTTTTTTGAGAGGGAGTCTTCCTATGTTGCCCAGAGTGGTCTTGAACTCCTGGCCTCAATCGATCCTCCTGCCTCAGCCTCTGGAGTAGCTGGGACTACAGGTGAATGCCACTGTGCCTAGCAAAATTTTTTTTTTGTGAGATGGAGGACTTGCTATGTTATGTTGCCCAGGCTGGTCTCCTATTCTTGACCTCAAGCAGTCCTCCCACCTTGGCCTCCCAATATGCTAGGATTACAGGCATAAGCCACCATGCCAGGCTGTGAATGTTGTTTTTTTATAAGAATTCTTTTTTGTGTGTGAGACAATCTCACTCTGTCGCCCTGGGTAGAGTGCAGTGGTGTCATTATAGCTCACAGCAACCTCCAACTCCTGGGCTCAATTGATCCTCCTGCCTCAATCTCCCGAGTAGCTGGGACTATAGGGGCATGCCATGATACCCAGCTAATTGTTCTATTTTTAGTAGAATGGGGGTCTTGCTCTTGCTCAGGCTGGTCTCTAACTCCTGAGCTCAAGTGATCCTCCTGCCTCGGCCTCCCAGAGTGCTAGGATTACACATGAGCCTCTGTGTCCAGCCTATAAAATTCTTTAAGCGCTGTTTCTATGTACCATTCACTTTTCTGAATGTGTGTTTTATTTGACTAAACTATGTGAAATTGCCAATATTCAATCATTTTTAACATACAAAATGGCAATCATATGATTCAACCTAATATTCATGATAAAAAATCATTTGCATTAAGTTAAGCAGACATTCAAAATGATGGTTGTGAAGGCTATTAATAGCTTCATTCAGCAAATATTAATATCTCCTGGGGGCTTTTCATGAACCAGGCATATTTCTAGGCACTGGGAATCAGAATGAAATTCTCTCCTGGTGCTTGCAATCTACTGGGAAGAAGAAAACATAAACAGATAAAGAAACATCTAGAATGCATACTGTGGAAAGTGCTATGATGAAGAATAAAGCAGAGTGATGAGGAGATATTTTAGGCAGCATGGTCCAAACACAACTGAATGAAGTGAGGGAGAGAAACCGTGTGCAGGGTCGGGGGAAAGTTGCAGGCAGAGGAAAGAGCAAGTGCACAGGCCCTCTGGCTGGAATGTTCTTGGCAGGACTGAGGAACAAGGAGGCCAGTGTTGTTGGCTCTGGGTGAGGGAAGGAGGGTATATGAAGACAGGAAACAGGAGAAATACCCAGGGAATTGATCATGTAAGGCGTATGTGCCTTGGCAAGGACATTGGATTTTATTCTGAGAGTGATGAGATGCCACTGCAGGACTGAGAGCAGGAAGTGGTATGATCCGATGTATAGTTTAGGAGGAAGACTCTGGCTGTTCTGTGGCAGAGCTGGGACAAGGGTGAGGCAGGGATTCCTGATACCAAACTCCTGCAGCGTCCAGGGGAGAGCTGAAGGTGGCGGGGACTGAGCAGGTGGCAGTGGTGGTGGCATGAAGTGTTTTGGAGTAAGGATCCATAGATTTTGTAGGTAGAACCCAGATAGGATTTGTTGATGGATTGCACGTAGGATAGAGGAAGAGAAGTCAATTATGTGGAGATGCTAAAAAAAAAAAAAAAATTAGGAGACAATTATAAAGTTTGGTCAAAACTGTTTTTAAAATGTTCTTAAATTACTTTCGGAACAAGAAACTTAAGTATAGCAAAGTAGAAGGAATCTAGTTGAGGAGACAGGACATATTCATATTCATAGATTGACGAATCGCACCTTAGGGAATGCAGACACTAATTGCACGTAGTAAAATTGCCACGGAAGGTAAGGAAAGGAAGAGACCCTTGAGGACTGGAAGAGGCAGCAACGTCTTTACTGAGGAGGCAGGAGTTGAAGTGGGTGTTGAAGGAAGAAGGTGGGGTTAGTCCAGGTTGGAGGCGGATTGAGGGCTGAGCCTGAGGGCTCAGGACAGAGTGGTGGGAAAAACACCCTCTTTGGAGTGGGAGAAATTGGGCTCAAGTCCCAGTGCTGCTGGGAGGATTAGATAAAACATCTGGACTGGGCACGGTGGCTCACACCTGTAATCCTAGCACTCTGGGTGGCCAAGGTGGGAGGATTGCTTGAGGTCAGGAGTTCGAGACCAGCCTGAGCAAGAACAAGACCCCGACTCTTCTAAAAATAGAAAAAAATTAGCCAGGCAACTGAAAATAGAAAAAAAGAATTAGCTGGGTGTGATGGTGTGCACCTGTAGTCCCAGCTACTTGGGAGGCTGAGGCAGGAGGATCACTTGAGCCCAGGAGTTTGAGGTTGCTGTGAGCTGGGCTGTCACGGCACTCTAGCCAGGCAACAGAGAGAGACTCTGTATCTAAATAAATAAGTAAATAAATAAAAATCTGTGATCCACCTATTTGGTGCTCAATAAAGGAGAGCTACCATGAAATGTTCTTTTTTAATATCCAGATTTTTTAAATTTTCAGATTTTTCTATTCTTATTTATTTATTTTGGTTGACAAACTCAATTCACCAGAAATTACAGCAAAGACCACAAAAAATAAGCCGTAGGAGAAAAAGGAGCAATTAGATATCTAGGCTTAGACACATTTTGGGGGACAGTTCAGTTAGACAATCTCATAGTGATTGACAACCCAGAAACTTGGAGCGCATCCAGTAATTTTGTCACATGGTTATGTCTCCCTCTGCTGGTAGAACTTGGTTTGCAGGGTAAATCCTGAATTACTTGCACCTGATCATTCGTAGGCCCCAGGGTTACTAAAGCGTGAACTCTGTCTTCTTTGTGTAGTCTTCCCTGGCTGTTACTGGACCCACACTGGAAAAAGATGCTGGTACAGGAATCACATGGAAAAAAAGAACTTATCAAAGGAAATGCAGCAAAGGAGCTTCTTCCCTCTACCAACCCAGCAATGTACACAGTGAGGCTGTCATTCAAACCAGGACTGGGAAGCAACTGATCTACAACTTACCTCCATGGTAAGCTCACTCCATGACACAGGGGAAAGACTACCAGGCTTGTATGTCTGGGGTCTGTAGAGTAACTATGCCACTTTGTGGCCAGGTTTCCTTCCATATTCACTTAATCAGTCTGAAGCTGGGGGGCCTCCTTATAGGAATATTAATATTTTCCTCCTTTTTGGGATTGATATGAGGATCAAGTGAGTAAATAAATGTGATAATACTTTATTAAGTGTAAATCACTCTACAAATAAAGGGCCTATTACTGTCACTTCTTTGTTTCACCACTGCATTTTCTTGCCCTGATGGTCTTTGAACATTCATTCATTTGCTCAGCAACCAATATTAACTACCTAGAGTGTATACAGTACCATGCTAGGGATGGGGGAAGGAGACACAAAGGCAAAAATCACAGCTCCTGTCTCCAGGGGACACACATTATGGTGAGGGAGACAGACTCAGTTAACCATAGGACAAGTCAGACTATGATAAGTACAATGAGAGTAGTTGAACAGTTAGCTATAGAACCATGAGGACAGGAAAGATTAATGCCGGTAGAGTCAGGGGAGTCAAAGGAGTCTTCCCAGAAGAGGTGACATTCATACAGGGTTTTAATTTATTTTTAAAAATATTTATTAATCACCTATTATGTGCCAGAAACTGGGCTACTCATTGTGGGTACAAAAATGAATGAAACAGACATTTTATAGAGAACATTTCTGTTCTTCATAGAACAACAGGGGAGGTGGAGAAATAATTATTTAATTACAATTATGCTAAAGTTCTAGAAGGGAAGTACAAGGAACATTGAGAACATATTACAGAGGGACATGACCCAGGTGGGGAAATGAACAAAGGTATCCTTAGGCTGTGACATTCAAGCTGAGATCGGAATGAGGAGGAGGTATCTAGGCAAAGACAGTGAGGATAAATATTCTAGTAGCAGAAAGAGAAT
Source organism: Eulemur rufifrons (assembly GCF_041146395.1). NCBI lineage: Eukaryota > Metazoa > Chordata > Mammalia > Primates > Lemuridae > Eulemur > Eulemur rufifrons. Next base: position 96,283,639 of record NC_091001.1, read on the forward strand.
GTATAGAGGCCCTGTGGAAGGAAGTTGGAAGGGAGCTGAAGAAGGTAATTATAACTAGAACCCAGGGAGCAAGGTGGAGAGTGGCATGAGACCTAACAGGAGGTGTGGGCAAGTACTCAATCGTGCAGGGCCAGGGGGCTGCATTAATGATTTGACTTGACTTTAATAGCAGTAAGAAGCATCAGAAGGCTATAAGCATGGGATGACATGATCAGACATGAGTTTTTAGAAGATTGCTTTGTAAAGAATGAATGGGCAGGACAAGAGAAGACACAGGGAAGCCAGATTGGGGACTACAGTGAGAGGCCAGGTCAGAGAAGATGATGGCTTGGTCACAATAGCAGCTATGGAAATGGAAAAGAAAGGAAGAAATTGATAGACCTGAGAGATACGTAGGAAGCTGAGTTGACAGGATTTGGTGTTTGAATGAATATATCGGGGGTGGGGGGGGGAGGGAAGTGCTATTTACAGAGGCAGGGACAGTTTCAGAGGAGCAAGTTTGGAGGGGAGAATAATGAGTTCAGTGTGAACAAGTACAATTCCACGTGCCTGGAGAGCCAGCCAAGTGGCTACATCCATTAGAGAATTGGGTGTGTAGGTTTGGAACTCAGAAGAGAAGTCTGAACTGTAGAAACAAATTTAAAAATTATTTAGACAAGAATTGAAGCCATAAGCTGTGGTGACACTAGAGGGTGGCATTGGAAGAAAAGAGGGCTTAGGATCAAGCCTTAGTGAACTCTAACATTTAATGTCGGGGTTGCGGAGGAGCAACTTGTTAAGGAGACTGAATTTAAGCAACTAGAATCTCATAGGAGCTGTAGGAGGTAGTGAAGAAAAGTGTGGAGTCATGGAAGCCATGGGAAGCCAGAGTTTCATAAAGAATGGAGAAGTAGATTATGTCAAATGCTCTTATTGGAAAGGACCCACTAAAGTTGGCACCGTGGAACTCACTGATGTCCTTAGTAAGAGGGATATCTCCTTCGTGGTGGGAGTAGAAGCCACAGAGCTCGAGCTTTGGAATGAATAGAAGGTGAGGCTGTGTAGATAGGAACAAAGTTAGGAGGACATTTTGAGCAGAGGTGCAGCATGAGCACCAAAAACAAGGGTGTGTTTGGGGGATCTTGTAAGCAAATCAGTGTCTGAGACTTGCATGTGTGAAAGGGAGGAAGAATGGCTGAAGATGATGCTGAAAAGGGTGACATAGAATGTGGACAGCCTTGAATATAAAGGACAAAGGGAGGAAAAATACTATTTAAGTGCCTTCTGTGTCTTAGGAGTATTTGCATATATTATCTCACTTAATCCTCATGCAAACCCTGTAAGTAAGGTAAGCATTCTTATCCTCATTTATCCTGCTGAGAAAATAACCATTTAGGGATGTTAAATAATTTATTCAGGGTCACACATCTTGTAAGCAATGGAATTCCAATGTCCCTCCCATACAGGAGGACCTGGCCAATGCCTTGCCAAGCAGTGACATCCAGTGGGGAGGCCATGGTGAGGATCCCTTTTATCCAGCACTCTAGTGTCAGATGTGTTAGCCCAAGTAGAGAAAGGGTGTTCAAAAACCAAAGCCAAGTGCAACAAGAAAGTGGTTTAAGAACTAAATGGTCCATCCAAAAGTCAGGTTGTCAGAGCCAAGAGAGGTTAGTCTACAAAGCCAAAACTCCGCCCAGTGATTGGTCCAAAAGCCAAGTTAATCACAAGTGGTGGAGCTTGATCAGGGAGAGGGTGGAGGAAGGCCAGGAACTTTCAGAAGTGGGCAAGCTCTCAGCTTAGCCTCAAGCCTCTAGTCTAGCTGACATTCAAGTCCTTGAGACTTGGAGATGGGAAAGAGGTAAGGAGACAGGTTTTGTAGAGCTGAAAAATGAAACCATTAGGTCTTCTAGAGGATAAGATGCTTGGAAATGTTTTGTGGAAAGACTGTTCTGGAGCCTCTGTGATGAAGGGCCTCGAGGTGTCAGATAACAGCATCTGCTCGATCTGGACGTCACATGGAGAGTAAGGACAGCTTGGGCTCCGGCCACAGACTCAACTCTTCTTTGCAGAATCGACCATGGATAGGACTCTGGTTTGGTCCTTGGACTGGTGGAATTATACTGGATTTGTATCCTAGAGGGAAAAACATGAAGACCCCCTAGAGGAACGCCCAGCACAGACCTCTTGTATCCAGGGTACTCAGGAAGCAGGAGTGTCAGGCAATGCGAGCTGGGCCCCCAGCAGGTATTAAGGGCTTGTTGTTGGCACAATACTTCATGAGTCATCGTTTCGTTTGAGCCTCCCAACCAGGCCATGAAGTAGGTATTATTTCTCTCCCCAGCTCCAATTTTTTTAAACAAATGAGGAAACCAAGGCTGGGACATGGTAAGTAACTGCTCAAAGTCACACTGTTGGATGGAGATCAGAACTGGAACTTGAATCCAGGTTTTAGCTTATGCAAATTCTGTGCCTTTTTCTGGTATTAAAAAAAGAAAAAAACTGGTCAAGGAAGGCTTCACAGAGGAAGAGGTGCTTGAACTACCCAACCAGCAAGGCACCAAGTACAAGGGTGACAGGGCCTCTGGGCAAAAGCACAGAGATGCAACACAGCAAGGCCAGTTCAGGAAACAAAACATGGTTTCCACGAATAGAATGTGCGCTCCTTGAGGACAAGAAGGATGCAGCTCCTTCAGCTGCTGAATGCTGTCTCATTCAGCAGACACTGGATGACTGCAGGATGGATGTGTGGAGCACAGATTCGCTATAGAGGAGTAGCTGGGAAGTCAGGGAGGGAGAGGCATTCACACAACACGGAAGGCGGCGGAGGGGCCACGGTGCTGAGAGAATCAGCTGGAAGGTGGTTCCAGCAGACAGAAGAGGAAGGCCAGAAGGAAACCAGGGTAGGGAGAGGAAAGAAACGTTTGGGAATTAGGCTCCCCGGAGGCCTGGCGACACCCTGAAGGGGAGGGGTGACGTGCACCCATCTGCAGGCAGAAAGGCAGGGGCAGGGGGGAGACCGAGGATGGTGGCTGTGGAGGGAACAAGCGCGGGTGGTGCAACCTCAGCAGTCACTTGAGGGGCTGCACGCCGGCGAGGGAGGGGCCTCCCGGACCGGAGGGCTGGAGGAGGCATCAGCAACCTGCCAGAACCCAGTTAACAAAGGCAGGACTACAACTCCCAGCATGCTCGGGCCCGGTGGGGTGACGGCGGGCGGTGGCTGCGCTGCACCCGGCCGGTGGGCGCGGGACCCGGGTCGGCACCGGAGCGTGTCATCCACAGCGGTCGGCGGGGCGCGGGCGGGCGATGCACCCCTGTCCCCCGCGCGCGGGCCGCGCCCGGCTCGCGTCTCCCGCCCCGCGGCCCCGCCCCTTGCCCCACCCCAGCCGGGAGGCTTAGCTGGGGCCGCAGCGCGGCGGCAACATCACTCTCGCCGCCGCTGCTCCGCCCCATCCCCTTCTGTTTTTCTCTCTCATTCTCCGGTGGTGGCGGCGAGGAAGGCGGAGGCAGAGGCAGCAGCAGCCGCGCTGGCTGCAATGAATGATCCCCCAGCTGGGGGGGAGGACTCCAGGTGAGCCTCTGCCCTCGGGAGGGTCGGGACCCCCGGCCGCCCAGGACCGGCAGCCCCGCTATGGATCCCTAGAGGAAGGAGGAGGAGGAGGAGGAGAAGACAGCTCCGCCGCCCACCCCCATCCCATTTTCCTCTTCCTTTATCTCATTGTTGCCGGAGCTGTTTACGGCAGCGCTCCCTCTGCCCCAGCATGGGGCGGGCTCCGGGCACTGCCAGTCGGCAGGCGCTGCTCCCGCGACTGCCGGGGGATTCTGCCTAATCCTACCTCCCCAGCTGGTGCAGCGAGGACCGGACAGCGGTGGAGGCCCGGACTGCAGCAGCGGCGGGGCCACCTCCCAGCATCCCCACCCTAGGAGGCTGCATGCGGATTGAAGAGCGGCGCCTGGGGGCTGGGCCGGTCCGCTGATCCCCACCTAGGGAGCAGGAGAGCAGGACCGCCCCGGCTGCGGAGGGGGTCGGGGGCAGCAAGGGCAGCGCAGCAAGATGGCCAGTAAGACCAAGGCCAGCGAGGCCCTAAAGGTGGTGGCCCGGTGCCGCCCCCTCAACAGGAAAGAGGAGGCTGCTGGTCATGAGCAGATCCTGACCATGGACGTGAAACTGGGCCAGGTGACCCTGCGGAACCCCCGCGCAGCCCCGGGGGAACTGCCCAAGACCTTCACCTTTGACGCCGTGTATGATGCCAGCTCCAAGCAGGCAGACCTGTATGATGAAACCGTGAGGCCCCTGATAGACTCGGTGCTTCAGGGCTTCAATGGCACAGTGTTCGCCTATGGCCAAACGGGCACTGGCAAGACCTATACCATGCAGGGGACCTGGGTGGAGCCTGAGCTGCGCGGCGTCATCCCCAACGCCTTTGAGCACATCTTCACCCACATCTCCCGCTCCCAGAACCAGCAGTACCTGGTCCGGGCCTCCTACTTGGAGATCTACCAGGAAGAGATTCGAGACCTGCTCTCCAAGGAGCCAGGCAAGAGGCTAGAGCTGAAGGAGAACCCCGAGACAGGTGTCTACATTAAGGACCTCTCCTCCTTCGTCACCAAGAATGTCAAGGAGATCGAGCATGTGATGAACCTGGGGAACCAGACCCGGGCAGTGGGCAGCACCCACATGAACGAGCTCAGCTCCCGCTCCCATGCCATCTTTGTCATCACCGTGGAGTGCAGTGAGCGTGGCTCTGATGGCCAGGAACACATCCGTGTGGGCAAGCTCAACCTAGTGGACCTGGCCGGCAGTGAAAGGCAGAACAAGGCAGGCCCCAACACAGCTGGAGGGACTGCCACACAATCCACGGGTGGTGGCAGTGGTGGTGGTGGTGGCAGCAGTGGCGGAGAGAGGCCTAAGGAAGCCTCCAAAATCAACCTCTCACTGTCGGCCCTGGGCAATGTGATTGCTGCTCTGGCGGGCAACAGGAGCACCCACATCCCCTACCGGGACTCCAAGCTGACCCGGCTGCTCCAGGACTCTCTGGGGGGGAATGCCAAGACCATCATGGTGGCCACACTGGGGCCAGCTTCTCACAGCTACGATGAGAGCCTCTCCACCCTGCGCTTTGCCAACCGAGCCAAGAATATCAAGAACAAGCCCCGGGTGAATGAGGACCCCAAGGACACGCTGCTGCGGGAATTCCAAGAGGAGATCGCCCGCCTGAAGGCCCAGCTGGAGAAAAAGGGGATGCTGGGGAAACGGCCCCGGAGGAAGAGCAGCCGCAGGAAGAAGGCCGTGTCAGCCCCGCCAGGGTACCCCGAGGGGCCCGTGATTGAGGCCTGGGTGGCTGAAGAGGAGGATGACAACAACAACAACCACCACCCACCCCAGCCCATCCTGGAGTCAGCCTTGGATAAGAACATGGAGAATTACCTGCAGGAACAGAAGGAGCGGCTGGAGGAGGAGAAGGCGGCCATCCAGGACGACCGCAGCCTGGTGAGCGAGGAGAAGCAGAAGCTGCTGGAAGAGAAGGAGAAGATGCTGGAGGACCTGCGGCGGGAGCAGCAGGCCACAGAGCTGCTTGCGGCCAAGTACAAGGTAAGGCCCCAGAGCAGCCAGGGCACTTGAGAGGTTCCCGCAGGGATCCGGGCTGGGGGGCTCTTTTTGGAGGGTCTGTGACCTGGCCTGAAGTGGGGTGTCCTCCTTCAGCACTGCACACTGCCCTCCTGCCAGATGTGCCCCTGGAGCAGCCAGGCAAATTGCTGTGATGTAGGATTGCCAGGCACACGCACATGCACACATGTACGTGTGCACACACGCACACATGAAGCAAAGTGGGCAGGCATTCTCTCAAGCCAATGAGCTTGGGGTGGTCTGACCTGCTGCTGTCAGTCCCTGCTGGTGGCCCCAGGATCGGTCAGGTCCATGGGATTGGCCGGCAGGATGTCAGCCTTTCTGGAGTGTGGGCTCTTGCATCTGCACGGCCTCCTCCCCCTGGAGACTTCCTCCCTCTGCAGCATCTTCAAAGGTCACGTTGTTTAATAATATCTGGAGAGCACTTCAGTTTACACAATGCCCCACATACGTGATCTCACTTGACCTTTACAGTAGCCAGCCAGGGTAGTGGTTCTTAAATGCCCATTTTACAGGTGAGGAGCTAAGGCTCAGAGAAGTGACATGACCAAGGTTCCATCCTACAGAGTGGCAGCGCTGAACTGAAGCCCTCAGACCTCATCCTCTTTCAGTTCTTAGGTGACAAGGTGGGACCATGAATGGATGCTGCTTCCTGTGAAAACGGTCCCCTGGGCCCGCATAGTGCAGGGCCCACTGCCTGCCATCTTCAGGAAGGAGATTCGGGGGTCACGCAGGAGCTGGGGTGGAAAAGGCACCAGGCTCTATACCAGAGATCTCGGGTCTAGGGCTGGCTAGTCCATAGCTTACTGAGTGACCTTGAGTGAGTTGCTTTCCCCTTTTCTCAGGCCTCAGCTTACCTTTTTGTAAAATAGAGTGTTGACCTGGGTGATCTGTGAGGCTCTACCAGTCTGACAATTCCATGACCTGTATTAAGCTGAGAATAGAACCAACTGGCTCCCACACCCAGGCCTCATCCCAGTAATATCCAGTTCTCCATTGCCCTGAGAGGTGTCAGGACCTCAGCATCCTGCCTGAGCTCTTCTCTTCCCCTCCAGGCCCTAAATGGGGGTAAACTACAGAGGCCCCCGCCTGGCCAGTCACAGACCTATTAACGTTCAGTGCTGCAGATGCCACAACTCAATGTTCCAGGCATTTCCAGGTCCCTGGAGCCTTCAACACTGGAGCTTGAAAGAAGGACACAGGAAACCATGGGCTTGCTGGGAGAGCAAAACATTATCATTTCTTATTCCTTCTCAGGAGTGTGGGCTTCAGAGCCGGGAAGCCCAGCCTACGGCCACCAGAATTGTGACAGATGAGCTGTATGCCATTGTCTGTGTTTTGGGAATATGCTGCTGCACCAGGCGCTCTGGCCTTACTTACTAAATATTTAATCCACTTATATGAGCCCAGCAAGGGTTCTGCTGAGCTGCTCCCTCAAGGAAAGGATCAGGGGCCTGGCACCATTAGGGCCACCCTGGGAGAAGCAGGGTGTCAAGGGTAGGGCAGTTGGACTCGCCCTCCCAGAGAGGGAGGGAATCCAGGCAGTCTGGTGTTTTCCACTGGGAAATCTTACCTGGTCAATCTGTCATTTATTTCACTACCTAGCCCTGCCTCTCCCTTAAAGCTGGGAGGCTGGAAGGCTGGGAAGGGAAGAGCGTGCACAAGCACACTTCAGCTGCTTGAGGAAATGGGTACAAGGGTTTTCAGTATTGGGAACTGACTGGCTCCTCTCAGTAAGATTCTGGGATCGAAGGTAATGTGGGGCACAGATAATAGGACAATCAAGAGATCAGAGTGGCCAACGCCAGAATTCTTGCACCAGGGGTGTAGCCCAGGCAAAACCCCAGTCTTAGAGCTGGCAGGGGCCTTGGAAAACTGTGGCCCCAACTTGCCCAGGGCCGCAAGGTGAGTTGAGGAGAGACCAGATTTTTATACACGGCCCAGCCTCTTTCTATTGCATCAGTCCTGATGTTAACTGTGCTACTTGGTAATCAGAGTAATTCATTTTTATAGAACACTTTGACATCTTAATCTCATTAGTCCTCCCAACAACCCCAAGAGATGGGTATTATTATTTCCATTTGACAGTTATGAAAACCAGGGCTGGAGAGGTGGAGTGACTGTTTTATCTTACTTATAGGATAAGTAGCAGAGCCAGGACTACAACCCAGGTCTTCCGATGCCCCCAGACCTGTGCTCTTTCCAAGTCATCACAGATTCCTCCGTGTGTGTTCACTGTGTGACTCAGGGCAAAGGCCTTTGCCCCTCTAGGCCTTGGGTTGCCATTTGCCTAATGAGGAGGAGAAGCCTGACATAGCTCCCTGGGGAGTGGGTGACACGGTCACTATGTGCCAAGCTTTCAAATATAAGCAGTGGGGGAGGGGCGCCTGGGAAATTCCAGGAGGGGAATGATTCTGTATCCTGTGACATCCTGTCACACCCCGCCCAAGACAGTCAGCGGCCAGCCAGCCCAGAAGGGAGCCTCGAGAGAGGACCCAACCTTCCCACAACCCACAAGGCACCACCTGGTTCAGCGTTGGATGTTTCTGGGATGGTGGAAACAATTTGAGGGCTCTCAAGAGACCCAGAGGATAGAAAGAGGAGAAGCTTGTGAGAGAGAACAATCCCAGTCCTGCCTGTGTCCCAGGGTTGTGCTGAAGATTGAACGAGACCATCAGCACGAGGGCATTGGAAACAAGTTGAAAGCACCAAATAAATGGAGGACATTAGCAGCCACAGGGTGGCTCCTGTCTGCCAGGCTGGGGTCTGGTGATCTCCAGGACTGACAGCTTTGTTGTTAGCTTTGTTCCCTCTTTACCCTGCCATCCCAGCTGCCTGGCCAGGACCCTGTGGCTGCCAGGAGCTGAGCCGGGCAGGAAAGATCTAGGTGATCTCAGAAGGCAGGAGCTTGGGTCTCTCCTAGAAATTAGCCCAGCTTTTGCTCCCCATCTGCGACTCACCTCACTCCTGTCCCCACTTTCTGAGCTATGGCATCAACGCCACTTCCTGCTCCCCCTCCTTTCTCTTCTTCCAATGCATGCCACCCTCTGGGGGCAACTAAGTGGTAATTGACACGACCCAGTGCCCTCATTCACTCTCTCTGACTCATCTTATGTCTGTCTCGCCTGCCCTCCCTGCCTGCCACCTCCTAGGCTCTGGGTTCTCTTTGTTCTCCCCTTGCTGTGTACAAACACCATGCCTGTCTCCTTGGAATCTCCTTTCATCTCTCCTTTCGTCCTTACTGTGGGCCTTAGGGGATGTCAGGGTGTGCGAATGTGTGAGGGTTCGTGATTGTGATCAGTGAGTGCCCTGGTTATCATTAACACTAGTGATCCATACTTAGGTGGTGTCTGGGGGAGCGAGGGTGCGTGTGGTGGGGGGGGTGCAGAGGGGCTTGATAGTGTACTAGGCCTGTTAGGTGGGAGGAATGGGTAACATCACAGACCCACAATGCACAGTGAAAACTCAAACGTTTGCGCACAACGCACATTGTGTGATGAGGACTGGTGATTGTGTGTACATTGGTTGGGAAAAGGCCCACTTTACTCAAATGTAATCATGCCATGAATTTTTTTTAAATGACTGCTTTAATTTTGAAATTAATTTTTTTGAGGGATTGCACTAGATGATTTCTTAAGCTGTGATTCTAGCTACTGAGAGGGAGAGGAGAGCATTTGCGGGAGGCAAAGTCTTCGGAAGACACAAAATGCAGGCTCGAATTGAAGACAGGTGGAAATGACACCATGGGATGTGATCCCCAATGAAAAGGCCTGGAGGGAGAAGAGCTGGGGTCTTGGCTAGAGCCCACCCTCTCTGTGGTGAGTGCAGGAAAGAGACCCTGCAGAAGCAGCCCCAAAGCCAGAGGGTTGAGGTCACTGCGGAGCATTGATTTCTTACTGTCCCCTTTGTGAGTTCCTCTTCCTGCCCCCTCTCAGCGTGGGATTAACTATAAATGCAAGACAGAGAGTGTCAAGCCTGAGAAACAACAGTAATAGCAATGCTAATGATTTCCTTTTTTGAGACTAACACAATAAAAGGCTTGTTTATTTCTCAGAATTTACTTTGCTGTTAGATACTACCTGCAAATGTGGGGCAATCACACATGTTCTGGAGGCCCTAATCCCAGACTTTTCTAAGCATTGTCTACAGGCACCTCACTCCATCAAAGGTCCCAAAGAAATCTCCTAACCTGGGCAAGATATTTTTGGTTTCAAATAGTCTCCCAGCTCCTCCTTACTGATCCGCACGTGATGGCCCTTTTTCCCAGCCTGGGAACAGTTGCCAGTTAGTAGTGCTACTTTAAAGAAGAATACTTTGGCCCTAAGGTTACTCTCTGTCTGCATTGCCTGGGGGAACTTGAACTTGTAGTGCCAACAGGGTGCATTTCCTAGGAACTTGGCTTCCATGTGTGGCCAGGGTTTGCTCAGCTATTCCTCGAAGGGTCTCCCCAGGCTGCCACTCTGCCTGGGGCAGCATCCAAACATCCTGGTCTCCAAGCTTCTCTCTGATCAATGGGGTAAGGTTCCTGTCTAGCTTCCTGTGCAGTGAAGTTCGGTCATTCTTTTTATCAGCTTCTGTTATGTGAGCTCCAGGGTTGAGCTGTAGAAATGTCTGCTCCCAAATATCTTCCCAATCTTGCACCAGCAATATATCCTGTTCATCTTCTTCTTCATCACAGAAGTCAGCCTTCTTTCTTGCAAGCCACTTTCATCCAGAGCACGAAGTTCATGGTCTGAGTACAGGCTTTTCTCTATCTCGACCTGCTATAGCAAAGCCACTATCTCTTCCTGCAATGCGGTCAATGGCTTGGAGACTAGCGGTGGACACTGCAGGCACAGTGTGCTCAACAGGTGCCGTGGGATCCTTTGTTTGAGGGTGTGGCTGCAAGGGCCAGGCTGTGAGAACCCAGGCTGCCCGCCTAGAGCCTCTCAAACCTCCGCCAGCCTCCTGCCACCCCTAACAGAGTCAGTAATAATGTTTACTGAACCCTAGCTTTGTACCAAGTGCTATGCTATATACAGATTATCTCATTCAATCCACACAAGCACCCTCCAAGAAAGGTTATTGTTCCTATTTTATAGATGAGCACACCAAGATCCACTGAGGTGAAGTAGCTCTCCCGAGGCTACATGGTGTATATATGGTAGAACTATTTAAACTCAGGTTGGTTTGGCACAAAATTTGATGCTCTTTTCTGCTTAAATAATTAGCAATATCAGATTGGGAACTAGTTGCTGGAGCAGTGTGAAAAATGATAGGGGATATTGTAGACGTGTTGCATTTGAGGTGACAGAGTCCAGTGGGCAGCTGGAGACGGGCTGACGGAGTTTAGAATCAAGCCCGACACTAGAAATGGAGACTGGGGCTCATCTTTAGGAGAGGGCTGGGATGAGACCCACAGCCCTCTGTTCTCGGCCCCCTTTCCTTCTGTGTGAGCGACTCCCAGGTCCAGGTCTCCTGTCCTGGTTTCTCTGCCGCCCCTGTTATATAGGGCTGTGTGCAGGCCACGGCACCAGAGTCAGGCGGGTCTCAGACTTGCTAGGTCTGAGACCTCTGTGTGCCAGTTTCCTCAGCTATAAAGTGGGATGGTAACAGCACCTACGTTCTAGTGCTTAAACAAGATAGTCGGGCAGTCCCTGCACATAAGTGTTCAGTAAATAGTTATTGTTACTGTTATCTCCAACTGCCATGTTTTCACTTGGCCACCTCCCTGATATGTCATACACGTCACGTGTCAGCCTGGCACTCAGGGCCCGTCAGAGTGTGGCTGTAATGTATCTCTTCCGTCTTGCCTGCCTTAGCAAGTCACTCCAATAGGAGAACCCGCAGCCAGCTGGTTGCTCCATCCTTTGAACCCAGCACGTGCTTCCCTGCCCTTGTGCTAGTTGCACCGGTTTTGTGTCCTGGATTGTCCCTGGTGACCAGGGAGTGGGAATTACAGAAGCAGGTTAAGCTGGATATAAAGATCTTTTTAACAGTTAGAATTGGGCTGCTGCAAGAAGTAATGGGTGGCCTTGGTGGTGACAGTTTCATGGGTGTATACTTGTCCCCAAACTCATCTAGTTGTATACATTAAATATGACAGCTTTTTACATGTCAGCGTTGCCTCACTAAAGTAATAGGCTCCCATCCCTGGAAGTGTTCAAGGAGAGACTGTATGTCAGCGGTGCTCTAAGGGGTCGATGTGTCAGAAAAGCCATTAAACTAGATGGTCTTTAAAACTCCTTTCTCGGCCAGGCACGGTGGCTCACGCCTGTAATCCTAGCACTCTAGGAGGCCAAGGCTGGAGGATCGCTTGAGCTCAGGAGTTTGAGACCAGCCTGAGCAAGAGTGAGACTCTGTCTCTACCAAAAAGAAATTTTAAAAAACCCAGCCAGGTGCTGCAGTGCATGCCTGTAGTCCCAGCTACCCTGGAGGCTGAGGCAGAAGAATCTCTTAGAGCCCAGGAGTTGGAGGTTGCTGTGAGCTACAGTGACGCCACTGCACTCTACTCAGGGTGGCAGAGTGAGACTCTGCCTCAACAAAAACAAAAAAGGAAAATTTATTTTATTTTATTTTATTTTTTGAGACAGAGTCTCACTCTGTTGCCCAGGCTGGAGTGCTGTGGCGTCAGCCTAGCCCACAGCAACCTCAAACTCCTGGGCTCAAGCCATCCTCCTGCCTCAGCCTCTCGAGTAGCTGAGACTACAGGCATGTGCCACCATGCCTGGATAATTTTTTTTTCTATATATGTTTTTAGTTGTCCATATAATTTCTTTCTATTTTTAGTAGAGATGGGGTCTCGCTCTTGCTCAGGCTGGTCTCGAACTCCTGAGCTCAAACGATCCACCCGGCTCGGCCTCCCAGAGTGCTAGGATTACAGGCGTGAGCCACCATGCCCGGCCAAGGAAAATTTTTTAAAAATTAAGAAAAAAATCCTTTCTCTTAAAAGTTTAAAATAGCATTTTTATAGCAAAATATAAAATGTTCAGTTCATCTTTTTTAAAATTAAGATCAGAGGGCTTAAAATTTAATGTGGTATGAATTCAGCCAATAATAAATATTTTTCAGTTCTCTATCATGGCCAGTTAAAGAAGAGTTAAAGGCAGTGAGAAGAAAGGAATAGAGGAAGAGAGAGAATATGGGGGAAAGACAGCAGAGAAATAGAGTGGGACAATGAAGGGGGGAAAGAGAGAGAGGCAGGGAGGAAGAAGGAGAGAGGATGGGTAAAGGGGTGGACTGCAGGGTTTCTGGGGAGAAGAAACCCCAGCTGGGAGCACAAGTGCTATAGAGGAGGGTTCTTTAAATACTCAGTATCATTCCACTGTCCTGATGTTGATGTTACTCTTCAAACAGGGCTGTACCCAGTCTCCAGAGACCCCCCAGTGACCTAGGGAGTGTCTGCATTCCCAAAGCTGGACTGGTTCCGTCTGTATGTCCCCAAGGACACCAGCCCCATGCCGAACATTCGGATTTATGGGGCTAGGTGATCAGGGGGCTGTGTGCACCCTCCTCCCCATCCCATCTGAGTGCTCCATGATCAGACCTTGAGAGAACAAGTGATCCATGCCCCAGGCATCTAGTTTGGGCATCTAGGTCATAGTCCATGGCCCCTCGGTATGGGTGGGAGCAGTGACTTGTATTCCTTCTCATCCCTTGTGGGTGTAGTCAGTTAACAAAACTGTCATGTGCTGGGGGCATTTTGTAACATGAAGATTGGGTCAGTGGGAAGTATCTAGGACTAATGCGTTTCTGTCTGAGAGTCTGGGCTTCAAGTTGTGTTGAGACTTAGCAGGCCTTTTGGTCTGGTGTTGGGTTTCTCATGCTGGGTGTTGGCTGGAAGCGCGTATTGTCATATTGCCCTTAGTCACTTCCAGCCCCTGGATAGCACGAGATTGGATGAAGTGGCTCTGATAATGTTCTCATTGTGCTCTGAAGACTAGGAGGAGAGGCCTGGAATTCAGACAGAGAGGACCACTTTTCTTCTGCCTGTGCCCTGCCAGCCCACTGTGCCTGGCCAGTCTGGGGCACCTCTTCTGGACCTGCCAAACCAGGTGGCATGTCTGAGTAGATAAGTCAATAGTCCCCTTCCCACAGATCCAGCTTTGCAGCTGCGGGGCTGTGCTCAGAGCTTGTAGGGCACCCACACTTGCAGTGTGGTGTTATCTCGAATTTTTAATATTGTGAGAAATTCCTGGGCATTAACTCCTGCTCAGACTAAAGAGTTACTTTCTAGTTGTCTCGCTTTCCTCCCAGGTGCATTCAACGGAAGAGTACCAGGCCCTGGGTGGGGCTGTGTCTAAAGCATTAGCTGATGGACCTGCAGGCTTTCCCCTTTCTTCAGGTGGGCCTGCGGGAAAATGACAACAATGACAGCAGTAATAATGGTGGCTCCCATGCTCTGTGCATGCTAATGCCAAGCGCTCTGATGTGTTCTTTATGTGCATTGTTTTATTTAATCCTCATGATAACACCATAAAGTAGTTCTATTTTAATCTATATGTGACAAATGAGGATAATGAGGCATATTAAGGAATGAACAAGACAAGGTCACACGTTCAGGAATTGGTAGGGCCAGAATTATGAGCCTGTGTCCGCCTGACTCCATAGCCCACGATTGTCACCTCCGCACTGTAATGCCAGCTCAGAAAGGAAGGATTTATGCCAGAGCCCTGGCTAACAGGCCCCAGTGGGAACTTCTTGTCTCCTGAGATGCTTAACTCATCTCCGTCTTTCCATATCATGCAAACCCCCAGCCTCTGACCTCAGCCCAGCACCATTCATTCATATAATCAACAAATCTTTTTGAGTAACCATGGCCAAGAACATAAATCAGTAGGTATAGTTAGCTTCATCTTTAAATTTCTGGAAGGAATCTCAAGAACTCACTAATAATGGTTATCACTAGGAATTTTAATATGGAAGGGAATTTTTATTTTTTGCTTTATACTTTTTTTACTTTTATTCATTTTTTACAATAAGCATATATTTTTTAATTAAACAAAGACTAGTCTGATTTTTTTAAGGGAAAAAAGCCCTTTGTCAGGGTTCTATGGTTAAAAAAATAAGGGAAAAATCTGAAAGATATGTGTTATCACCTGGTTGGAAGATTCGCTTAAAGGTAATGAATAATTCAGGAAAATTCAGGGTTGATAGTAATAATTATACCCAGTTATTGGTAATCTTGTGACCTTGGACAAGTCACTTCCCCTCCCAGGAGTTGTAAGAAGTGATCAATAGATGATTCCAGCTGGGTGTGGTGGCTCATGCCTGTAGTCCTAGCACTTTGAGAGGCCAAGGCAGGAGGATTGCTTTTGAGGCCAGAAGTTCGAGAGCAGCCTGAGCAACATAGCAAAACCCGTCTTTACTAAAAAGAAAAATTAGCTAGGCATGGTGGCACATGCCTGTAGTCCCAGTTACTTGGAAGGCTGAGACAGGAGGATGGCTTGAGCCTAGGAGTTGGAGGTTGCAGTGAGCTATGATGACGTCACTGTTCTCTATCTCGGGGAAAAAAAGAAAACAAACAAAAAACCCAAGATAATTCCTTGCTTTCTGTACCATTTACTGATTCACCCTGGAAGCAGTGGGTCAGGAGCCTAGGGTTAGAGACAACCTGAATGAGGGCCAGTGACAGATAGAGAGAAATGACCCAGCCTTGACTGGGAACCTGGAGGCTGTGTGACCCAGGGCCACCCACCTAACTCCTCTGGGCCCTGTACCTCATCTGTAAAATACTGAGGCTACGCTATGTACATCCTTGGGTTCATCCACTTCTGACTCTGTAGCCTTTTGTCATCTGGATTTGCGTCCCCGGTCCTGGAGAGAAACCCTCTAGAAAAGCCACAAATAAGCGAGGGACATAGGGGAGAAAGATGAGGATGAGGATTCGCCTGAGGTGCTCGTGGTTTTCTCACTAGAGTAGAAGGACTGATTACTTTTCTTCCTGCTTTTCTTCAAGGTGAGCTGCAGTGCTTCTGCACGTTCCTACCCTGTCCGGTGCAAGGCTGGGAGTGAGTCTGGCTTCCCTCATTGCCTGGCCAATATTTCCCTGGTCTCTAACTGTCCTTCTTCATAAGAATATTCCTAGCACTTGAAACATCAATCATTTGTGGTGTATTTTGAGGAAGGAGGAAATTTAGACTCAATCTCCCGATTTACATCCCCAGGGCAGAGAATCACTGAAAATAGCACTATTCATCTGAAAATAGCACTATTCATCCCTTCTCCATTGTCTCTGTCATTTCTTCCCTTACTGCTGACTCCTCAAGACCTACAATCAGGGAGCCACAAGAGGAAACTAGGTCTGTGAAGGTTGGAGTAGCTGCACTTTCTAAGAGGTGGGAGCAGCGTCCGTTGAGATAGTTGTTTTGCTTTTTGTGATGAGTGGCGGGTAAATACCAACGAGGTATGGAAACATGAGTAACAGCTAACTTTCTTTTTTTTTTTTTTTTTTTTTGAGACAGAGTCTCACTCTGTTGCCCAGGCTACAGTGAGTGCCGTGGCATCAGCCTAGCTCACAGCAACCTCAAACTCCTGAGCTCAAGCGATCCTCCTGTCTCAGCCTCCCGAGTAGCTGGGACTACAGGCATGCACCACCATGCCCGGCTAATTTTTTCTATATATATTTTTAGCTGTCCATATAATTTCTTTCTATTTTTAGTAGAGATGGGGTCTCGCTCTTGCTCAGGCTGGTCTCGAACTCCTGAGCTCAAACGATCTGCCCACCTCGGCCTCCCAGAGTGCTAGGATTACAGGCGTGAGCCACCACGCCCGGCCAACAGCTAACTTTCGGTTGTCCTTTGTCATTTACTAAGCACTGTCACAGCTGTTATCCAACTCACCATTCTTACCCAAAGCCTACAAGGTAGCAGGTATTCTCCCCATTTTACAGATGAGAAAACTGAAGTCCAGAGGGCTGATGCCCTAGATTTTATAGCAAAGAGGGTGGCAGAGTATTTACCAAGGTTGAGACCCCCCGACCCCCATGCCCAGCACACTTTCTATCATTCTACATGGAACCTTCCCACCAGGTTTCTTCCAGGTTTTAGCCTCTCTCTGAGACTCTAGTGACCCTGACACCCTCCCCACCAGCACACGGCTACCCACTTGTCTCAGAGGCCCCCGTGAGAGTTTCACACAGGCGGAAGCATCCGTAGCAGAGCCCTGCCTATTTCAGCCAGAAGAGAAAGCGGTGGTGCTCTGAGCTTTCCTGACGCTTCCTGAGTTGGCAAAGGTACAGATACCAAGTGCTGCTTCTGTCCAAGGCACCTTCCTCCCTGAACCCGGGAGAAAGCCGTGGAACTGAGAAAAGGACACTGGACTTGGGGTTAGGAGGCTGGCGTTCAAATGTCACTGTGACATTTACTGGCTCCATACTTTGAGCAAGTCACTTCATCTGTCTGAGCCTTAGCTTTCTGTCCAATGGGGATCATAAGTGTTATCTCAGAAGGTTCTTGTGATGATTAAATAGGGTGATTAATGTGAAAAGGACCTAGCCCAGCCAAGGCACAGGGCAATTTGCATCTGAGACTCTGGCCTCCTACAGATTGTCATAGATTAGCTGGCAGTGACAGGGGCCTGTTTGGCTTCTTTGTCCTTATAAAATCATACTTGATGATATCTTCCCAGAAGAGTGGCTGGCTGGGCCTGGCTGTCCCCTTGCTGGCTCCCACATCAGCACTTAGTGAGTACGGGCCTCTCCTTTGTCCTGCTCCTGGTTTTGCACTCCAGTTGCTCCTGGCATAGAAAAAGGTGAGCCTCTGCGTAGCCCAAGCTATGTCTACAAGCTGACATGGTCCCTGTGGTGATCCCAGCTGGTAATTGTCACAGCAGATGACCTGCCTATGATGCCTAGAATTAGGGCCCTAATCAAATTGGGAAATTATTTGGAAAATGCATAGTCAATATAAGAGCAGATAGATGTAAAGATTTCTTTCTTTTTTTTTTTTTTTTTTGTGAGACAGAGTCTCACTCTGTCACCTGGGCTAGAGTGCTGTGGCGTCAGCCTAGCTCACAGCAACCTCAAACTCCTGGGCTCAGGCGATCCTCCTGCCTCAGACTCCCAAGTAGCTGGGATTACAGGTGTGTGCCGGCTAATTTTTTCTGTTTTCTTTTTTAGTAGAGACAGGGTCTCTCTACTACTTGTTCAGGCTGGTCTCAAACTCCTGACCTCAAATGAGCCTCCCTCCTTGGCCTCGCAGAGTGCTAGGAATACAGGCCTGACCCACTGTGCCTGGCCAAGATTTCTTAATTAGGAGGCTCCAGGCATAGTGGCCTCCATCTCCAGGCCTCAGTTTCCTATCTACAAAGCACAGGGGCTGGGGCCAACGATCCCTGAGGTCCCCTTGGTTGCCCTGCCATTTGTATCCCTCTCTCAACAGTCAGACCATGGTACCCTGGAGCTCCCAGCCCTGTCTTTTCCACCCGCACAGCCTCTGCTGGCCTTTTAGTTACACTGGACTCATTTAGAACCAGCAGGGCTAAACCCAGTCCTGTGTGCGGGCCCCACCCACCTGTATTCTTGGCCTGAGAGATCACAAAGGGAGCATTGACGGGAGCAGCTGAGAGCTCCAGGGAACTTTCCTGGGGACTAGGAACTCCATATTCCCAGGCCCTCTGCTTCGCACACCCCAGCCCAGATTGGGGCTGGAGATTGCAGGCGTCCGTGTCCCTCCCTCCCCTCCGTAGGTGATGGTCAAGGAGAGAGATCTGTGAGGGATAGGAGGAGATGGCCACTGGTATCCTCAGAGAAATGGGGAAAATGAAAAGGGAAAAAAACTATTTCTAAGCCAAGAAAGGAAATTTGTGCGTGGCGTATGTGAGAGTGTGGGGCGAAGCAGGCAGCATGGGTTGAGACTGGGGAGGCGGTGGGGGCAGAGACCTTGTGCGCGGACTCAGCCCACACGGATTTCATGCCAGAGCCCGCCGCCCTGCCAGCACAGCGCTGCTCCGTCGGCCGGGCTTGGCTGAGCGCGCGGTCCGGGCAAGTGGGCAAGACTTGGCGAGTAACCCACGGGCAGATTCAGTTGCTATTCAGACCACGTCTGTGCTGGGTCCCGGTGGGGCTGGCAGAGAAAGAGGGGGCACTGGACACGCGAAACGGGGTGGTAATGGGCAGTTAGTCAGCGTCCAGGAACTCTCTGCGTGGAGCCCGGGCCCAGCCAGCAGGAGAGATCTTGAAGCAGGTTCTAGGTCCATGGAGGAGATCTCACCGGGAAGCCGGTTAGCCGGAACCAGTGCGGGAACCGGCCCTGAGAATCCTACATGGGGATAAGGGTGGAGGAGGGCTGGGCCTGCGGATCCAGCAGTCTTGGTCGATGCATCAGACCTGGTGGCAGCTCAAATTCTGCCTGACAGCGTCCGGGTGGATGGAAGACCTGGGTGAGGTGACAGCCTTTGAGTGAGAAGAGCATGGGCCTAGGTGTGGGTGGCCGGGGAGGTGGAAGCTGAATAAACAAAGAGTTGTTTTGAATTAGAGGTCCATCTCCTCACTTAAAAATCAACAACAACAAAAAAACAAGCACACAGAAGAGTATGTTGGGAAAGGAGAGATCAGGCCTCCATGATGTATAGAGATTATAAAATAAATGAATAGGGAGGCTCAATTTTACATCTATTATTACAACAAATTCTTAAAGTAACGATTGGTGGGGCACAGTGGCTCATGCTTGTAATCCCAGCATTTTGGGAGACCAAGGTGAGAGGACTGCTTGAGGTCAGGAGTTCGAGACCAGCCTGGGCAACATAACCTTATCCTGTCTCTACAAAAAAATAGAAAAATTAACCGGGTGGGTGGCGTGCACCTGTAGTCCTAGCTACTTAGGAGACCAAGGTGGGAAGATCCCTTGTGCCCAGGAGTCCGAGGTTGTAGTGAACTATGATTGCACCACTGCACTCCAGCCTGGGTGACAGAACAAGACCTTGTCTCTAAAAAGTAAAAAAATAAAAAAAAAATGATAATACTTCATGCCTATGATGCTGTGATAAAAGTGGTTCCATTATTTGCTGCTGACAGTAGTTTAAAGTAATATAAACCATTAGAAAGGTAACTTGACAGTATATTCCAAGATACACAATGTTTATAACCCTTTATCCACTCCTGAAATTTCTAAGAAAGTCACCTAAAATCAAAGAATTGTATGTACCAAGGGTGTTTATTGTAAACATTGTAAACAACCTATCTTATAATGGAAGTTAAATATATTATAGATTATCTACTCTAAATATTATACAATCATAAAATTATAATCACAAACATTATAGAAGTAAAAAAAAATGCTTGAATCTTAGAGAAAGTGAAAATAGCAGGACATAAGCTTATATTTATACCATATCTTTAGAGGTAAAAAAAATGCGCATATATAAAACTCTAGGGGAAAAACACAGGGGAAATGAAAGAAAGCGATTAGCCATGGTAGGGAATATGTGATGTTTCTCATTTTGTTTTATTACTGTGGTTATTTTGATGTTTGTACATTTGTTTTCCTGAAAGGAAAGACAATAAAAGATTAAAAATGTGTCCCCAGAATTCCTTAATAAACCGTTAAGTATTTAATCCAGTGCCCACTACAGAGGTAACAAATTTCATAAATGTATTACCTTTTATAAACAATAAAACTTTTACTCTAAAAACTGCTGCTTTCAAAACTCAAGGTGTAAGCTCTTACTTTATGTACTCGGATTGATAGGAAAAGTCTGAATTTTTCCTTTTCATACTCCTTTTTTATTGTATAGTTTCCAGGCTTATCCTCTTAACCTTTCTTTGTCTTTGCAGACCAGAGTCCTATTTTTTAACGTCTCTTATAATAGCCGTGGGATGGTTTTAGCTGCCCTTCCCTGGATCTTGTCTCTCCTTTATGTCCCTGGAGATGCAGTAGGGGAGCTACACACAGTCCTCCACGTTCAGCTGCATCATGGTTTCAGACAAGGGTATAATGGTTTTTGTTTTGTTTCCAAAAAGCCTTCATGATGGTGCCTGGCCAGATGCTACGAGTTTTTTAGCTGTGGCAGCATATTAAGCCACTGTCTTCTGGGAACAATAGAGAATTACATCCCCTACCCCCCTTTTTTCAGCTTATAACTGATTGCCCACAGCTATCATTTAATGAGTAAAGTTAGGATTACTTTTCCCCAAAATGGAAAGTTGTAATTGATGCGCATCTGCCATTTTTTGTCAGCTCACATGGCCTAGAAATTCTCCTATCCCTTACCACCTGGAAGGATTGGGGGCCTCTGTGAAGTTGGGTGTTTCACCAGTGCCCTCTTTCTTGCACAATTTCTAACAGAGATTAGTCCTGGAGTTTAACACTTGAGCGTTTTTCCATCTAGGGAAATGCCTGCTTATTTCTGTTTCCTTTCCCTAATCCACTTCCCCTTATGAAAAACCACTTACCCTTTCTCCTGACCCGCCTCCCACCCCACAAGTAACTTTGAATAACCTCTGGTGTGCAACCTTGCCAGCAGCGTTTTAGCATCCAAAGTTCTGGTCACCGGCTTCCCCATGTGCTGTAATAACCTATTTTGTCCCAGTTTGAAAGAACTCTCAGGGATTAATCAGACACGATTTTCTCTTGCTGGAAACATGCTGACTTTCCTTTAGCAGGTTCTCCTTCCTAGAGCACTCACAAAATGACTGCAGTAGGGAGAGCCTGGGCTTTGGAGCCAGGCCTGCCTGGGCCTGGGTTCTGCATTTAAATCTAATGGCCTTGATGTGACCTTGGTTGGGTTACTTAACGTCTTTGAGCTTTCACTGAAAAAATGTTGATGTTAATAGTCTGCCCCTGAAAGCGGTCCTTTTCAAACATTAATGTGTGTGCAGATCACCCGGGGATCTCAGTACAGTGCAGATTCTGATGCACTAGCTCTGGATTTTTTAAAAGCTCCCCAAGTGATTCCAATATGCAGCAAAGTTAGAGAATTAGTGTCTTTTATTAGGTGGCAAAGAGTGAAGAATGCTAGAGTCACCTAAAATGCTGAGGAAAATGCAAGGACTCGGGGTTGAAGTGGACAAGTGTGTCCCAGATTTGGAGACCAGGCTGGAGGGCGGGCCCTGTGTGGTTCCTCTCCTTTCTCCCTGCCCACCCCGCCCCTCCTGCCAGGTTTACCCAGGTGCTCAGAGCCTGTGGCAGTGAGTGAGGGTTGATCCGTGGAAGGAGGAAAAGCTGAGATAAAGAGTCTGGGCCTGTTCTGGATAAGAGAGCCCAAAGGATGGACCCCAACCCGCCCTGGGACTACCCTAAGGATTGCATTCGGTTTTTTCAAACTCATCACTTGCTACATGCCAAGCACTATGCTAAGCCCCAGGAACCCTCAGATATGAGTAAGCCGTGATTCCTGCCCTGAAGGCGCTCACAGGGGAGACTGCACGTAAACAAGGATTCTATTAGGGGAAATAGTGGGAAATGTCCTGGTGATTGAGGATGCCCAAAAGAGCAATTTTGAGTGGATCAGGGAACATTTCCCAAGACACCCAAGCTGTGTCTTGCAGAATAGGTTGCGGTTTTCCAGGTGGATGTGGAGTGGGAGGGAGAGCCCAGACTTGTGAAATGCCACGGCACTTTGAGGGAGCCGGGATTCTTTTGGGGGAGCTGGAGTGCAGAGCGCACGTGGGGCGTGAGCGGCGAGAGGAGACTGGGAGGCTGGGCTGGCCCCAGGGGCCTGTGACTGCCAGGGACTTGGGTTTCATCCTGCCGGGAACAGAGGCCCACTAAGTAGTTTGAAGCAGAAGAGCAGCTGTTTAGACTTGTGTTTTTGGAGGATCCCCCTGGGTGTCACGGGGAGGGTGGATGGCAGGGGAAACTGAGGCAGCAGGGTGGCCATAGCACTGGCCCCAGTGAGTCATGAGGATCAATCCCAATGAAGTCAGCAGGTGTCAGTGAGGACAAAAAGGAGGGGATGGTGTGAGCCACACCAAGAAGCAGATTTGATGGCATTTAATCCCTGGCCAGATGTGGGTGGTGGGTGAGGTGCGGAGCAGGGATGAGGGTGGGGCCACTGAGGGTGCAGTTTAAGGAGGTGCTCACTCACTGCAGACGCCGGCCTTGAGTGAGAAGGAGTCTAGGATGAGTTTAGGTCTGTGACATGGTGACAGGGTAGCTGGTGATACTGCTAACCAGGAGCACAGGCGGCTGCGGTGTGGCAGCGAGGACAGCCAGCCACTCAAGGGCTCAAGGGCCCCTTCTTCTCTCCTTGACCTCCAGGGCTGCGTGAGGCCGGTGTGAGGCTCGTGCCTCTAGCTGGCCCAGCTTTGCTCAGTGTCCTCAGGCACACTCACAGAGCCTGACTTCTGACCTTCCCAAAGCAACTGTTAACCCCGTCCTGCTCTGTCCCCGGTGATGTAGCCCTCAAAAGTGGCGCCCTGCTCCCCCAGTCTGACAGCACCCCCTGATTTGAGAGCCCTCAAGCAGGTCAGCTGGTTCCACTGAGAAAAATTCCAGTGGGGAAGCAGCCAATTTCTTAGGGTGGCTCAAGGTGATTCCAGCCCTCTGGGAGGCCTGTGATGAAATCAGAGGACAACTGGCTGCCCTGGGACAGCACCTTCATATTGGCAAAAGTGAAAATGCATTTTATGTAGTCACAATTTACACAGTTTACACAAAATCGATATCATTGCAGCTTCAGATTCAAGAAGCACTGGCTGAATGTGCCAAGCACTGATACAGCACAAGGCTCACAGAGTGAGGCGGGGGCGCTGGGTTCGAGTCTCACCTCTTTGTTGTTAATACTTACTAGCTGCAGGACCTTAGGCTGATTATTCTCAGTTTCTTTGTGAAATGGGAAGAGGACCAGTACCTCTCTCTTCAGGGAGGATGGAAATTATGGCTGCTAAAGGTTTAGCTCAACACCTCACCGATAGTTAGCGCTCGTCAAATGTTTGCTAGCCATCTTAGAGCATTGTGATGTTCCACTACTATGGATGTCAGAACTGAAGGGATTACCCACAGCCTCAGGGAAAGTGGGTAGAACCCAAGTCTTTCCGGCTATCTCCAAAGCTCATGTGTCTGGGACCCCTGTTGCCCCTTAACTGCTGCAGGGTCTTCTCCCTGTGACTTTTCTTCTGCCGTCCATGTCAGCCGGAGATTAGACTGTGTTGAGAGCTGTATTCCTGAGGCAGAAGCAGTTGGCTAAAGGGGTGGGCTGCCCAGCGACTGTATCTTCTCTCTCGCCTCCTGAACACCAGCTGGGTTCTGGTTGCCAGGATTAGATTGCCACCCCCACCCTCCTTCCAGGCCTGGTGAACCGACCTGCCCTGTGTATCCAAAGCAAACAGATCAGGTGCCCTATATTCCCTGAGGGGCTCCCTCTCTGCCTCCCTAATGGTTCTGCTGACAATGGAAGCCTTGTGCTGGGGCCCAAGAGGCTGGAGGGGAAAACTCCATTCTCACTGAGGGCCACAAGGCCCCATGGGGGACACATGTTGTGTCCACTCCTAGAAGGACCACAGAACAGGGAAGCAACATCTCTCCAGCTGGGGATGCTGTGGCCCTTTGAAAAGCCTGTCTCTTAACCCCTCTGTGTCCCCAGGCCATGGAGAGCAAGCTGCTCATCGGGGGTAGGAACATCATGGATCATACCAACGAGCAGCAGAAGATGCTGGAACTGAAGAGGCAGGAGATTGCTGAGCAGGTGGGGCTGCCAGGCTTCAGGTCCCTTTGGGGTACATGGCCTCTAGGTCGTGTCTTGGGGGCGTAGGGCAGTTAGGCATTGTGGACTTGAGAGCCCTGGAATTGCAGTGCTGAGAATCTAAGACATGCCACCCTGGTGCCCACGAGTCTACTAGCCCAGGGTCTTCCATCTGGCAGGGGCACTGCTAGCTGGCAGGCAAGAGGAAGCAATGGCTCTCCATGACGTTAGCCTCTACAAGGCACTGGGTGCTACTTTCTGGGCTTTCCACAAGAGTGTGAGTTCTTTACCAACTGTCTGACTATTTCCCAAATCATCAAGAACCACAATTTGTTGGTCTTACCAATCAACCGTGGCACGGTTGAGGGTGAGGCAGCTTGGAAGCCAGTGTGGTGGGCATCTGTATATTTGGCTAATGCCCCTGGGGTGTGCCAGCCATTAGAGCTGGGGTCTCCATCCACATGGTGCAGTGCCTGGCAAAGTCATGGCCATAGAGCAGAGGGGGGTTCCCAGAGACTCCACATAGGACTGGGTATGAGCAGTGGACGTGGGTCATAGTGAAGCCAGATCCCAAGATAGGCAGAGCAAACTGGTCCCTGTGCTCCCTTGGCCCTCCCAAGTATGTGCCACTCCACTGAGCCACCCTGCCCACCCTTGGTCTAGAAACGCCGTGAGCGGGAAATGCAGCAGGAGATGATGCTCCGAGATGAGGAGACCATGGAGCTCCGGGGCACCTACACGTCCCTGCAGCAGGAGGTGGAGGTCAAAACCAAGAAACTCAAGAAGGTGAGACGGGATCAAGGTGTGCTGAGGGCCCAGAAGCCTCTGCCCTCCCTACTTTGCTTGAACTGCTGAACCCCTGAGTTACGTGGTCTGGGCTCTGGGGTGGGGAGCAGGGGAGGGAGGAGTTTGGTGTTGGGGGTAGAATAGAGCCTTTTCTCCTGGCCAGGGTGGGCCAATAGGCTGGGGACTCCGCCACTTCCAGTATCCAGGGTTGCCATCCTCACGGGAAGTTGTCAACTTCCCTCTTTACAGTGTCACCAGTGAGTCACAGTTTGGATGCCTGGGCCTGGAGCAGGGCCAGGGAAGTACAAAGAGGCCTGAGAAGGAGACTCGAGCCTGGGAAGCTCAGGCAGGGAGCATAAGGCCCTCAAGGACATGAAGGGGGCTGGGCATGGTGGCTCACACCTGTGATCCTAGCACTCTGGGAGGCCTAGGCGGGAGGATCACTCACGGTCAGGAGTTCAAGACCAGCCTGAGCAAGAGTGAGACCCCGACTCTACTAAAAATAGAAAGAAATTATCTGGAAAACTAAAAATATGTAGAAAAAATTAGCCGGGCATGGTGGTACATGCCTGTAGTCCCAGCTACTCGGGAGGCTGAGGCAGGAGGATCGCTTGAGCCCAGGAGTTTGAGGTTGCTGTGAGCTAGGCTGACGCCACAGCACTCTAGCCCGGGCAACAGAGCAAGACTGTGTCTCAAAAAAAAAAAAAAAGGACATGAAGGGATGAGAACATCTGGCCACCAGGACGCCACAAAGTCCCTGGCAAGGGGAAGATGTGCACATGAGATGAGGGTCTAGGGCAGGAAGCAGCAAGGTCCAGCTTGGTCTCCGGGAGGGACCTGGAGGGCCTTCAGGGCTGCTGATGTGGCTGCCCTAGAGTAGGCCAGGCAGAGGCCCAGCCATTCGGCGGTTACCACGACACACTGCTCAGTGGATCAGGAGTGGCACAGGATGGCCAGCGCTGCCCTCCATACCCTCTTTTTTGAAAGCCCCTGGAGAGGAAGGAGTGGGATGAGTCACTCCCAAACTCACCTAGGCGTCCCACTCCCTGAGCCCCAGGTCTGCAGTGAAACCTGGGCCCTGGTTCTGGCTCTCCTGTTGGCTAGTTGGGTAACCTTGAGCAAATCTGTGCCTCAGCTCCCTCATCTATAAAAAGAGGGTACTGGACCAAAAGGTCCCTCGGGTCCCTTCCAGTTTAAACGTTGCATGATGCTGATAGCAGCTGAGAAAGAGCAGGTAATGGCCACAGGCCTCAGTGCAGGGGGGTGGGGCAGCCCTTTAAAGAGCCCAGCCCAATTCGTGGTGGGTTGGGCAGCAAAAGGGCGCCCAGACAAGGGTCCCCAGCCTCATCTTGGGCTGAGCTGGTGGGCCTGAGCCTGCAGCCGTTGGCGCCCAGGCCAGGGGACCGGGCCTCATTGCCACCGTGGGCAGCCTCTGAGGTGCACCTGTCCCCTCCCAGCTCTACGCCAAGCTGCAGGCGGTGAAGGCAGAGATCCAGGACCAACACGACGAGTACATCCGGGTGCGGCAGGACCTGGAGGAGGCGCAGAATGAGCAGACCCGGGAACTCAAGCTCAAGTAGGGCCCTCCTCCCTCTCTTCTGGGCCCTATGCCCAGCCCTCGTTCCTCAGGGCCTCTCCCTGCAGACTCCTCTTCTTCCTGAAGGCCCCATTCTGACTGTCTGCGCACCCGTGGGTCCCTAAAGAATAAAACACGTCTGAGCATTGAGGGATGGGCCCCCGAGGTGAAGTTTCTTCTGCCTACTCTGCCTGTATTGATGAACCCCCCAAAGTACATGCTGGGCCAACAGTAACTCCAGAGGCCCCAAGGCTACAATCTTTGCGTGAGAAGCAGTGATTTTCAAGCTCTCATATTTCTATAGGGATCCTTTCTCCCCAGCTTTTTAGTTTTCCCCCTGGTCCCTCTGCCTCTCGGCTTGTCGCTTCCAATCCTTCAAGCTTCACATGCACCGTGTGGTCTCTCACTCCCCCAATTCCCCATTTCTGCTTCCTTCCTGCCCCCAGGTACCTAATCATCGAGAACTTCATTCCCCCTGAGGAAAAGAACAAGATTATGAACCGGCTTTTCCTGGACTGTGAGGAGGAGCAGTGGAAGTTCCAGCCGCTGGTGCCAGCTGGAGCGTGAGTCTCTAACCCAGGGGTCTGGGCCGAGGGACTTGTAAGTCAGGTGGTGAGGGACCTGCGGGCCCTGCCTGCAGCGAGACAGATGTTCTGTGGATTGGGGAAAGGTTGGGGAGGAGCAAGTGGGGGATGGATTTCTTAGGATCTAATTTGTAGGGGTCTCTAGGAAGGAAGGGTGTTCTGGAAAAAAGAGTGTCTCATTGGCCCAGGATGTAGAAAATACCCTGTGAGGGGTCTGGCGAGGAGACGGAGAGCATCTCAGCCTCTGGACAATCCTAGAAATTGCTAACATGTGGCCAGTTCTGGTGAATACTCATTTGTCACCTGCCAGAAATAGCAACCATAGTTAATATCTGCCCAGCACCGCTGTGTGCTGGGCGCTGTGCGAGCCTCTGCAGACAGTGGTTAAATCAGACATGGTCTGAGCTCACAGTCCAGTGGGAAATACAGAGAAGTAATCAGATCATGGAATGATAGAGGTGTGATCCAATCCCAGCCCCATTCATCTGGGTGATTCAGCATTTCCACCTGTTTCCACATCCTAGCGCTGAGGTGCAGCTGCGTCCATTGGCTAGGTGTGCAGCTCCCTCTGCTGGTGGACACGAAGAACAACTCAACAGAAACACTGTCCCTTAATTGCAAATCTGTATACAGAGGCGCTTAGGAAGCTGGACACACACACACATCCCCCGAGATTCTTTTCTCTCTCCATCCTAGGAATATTAATGCTAAGATAGGACAGGATTCTTCCCAAAAGCTAGGATGGGAAGCTAGCGAGAGGTCTACAGCTTCTCACTGGAGCAATAGATGCCTACTTCATATACGTTCTGAAAGGCTGATCCTAACCAAGGTGACACCACACAAGTTTGTAAGTGGCAAGTTCAAGTAGAGAACTTTTCAGCGGTGTCAGCTTTGGACTTACAATCCACTTTTCCAATCTAAGTAGAGATTCTCAGTCGTACATCATTCAACGAGAGGTTTTCCAACCTGGCTGCAGCCAGAATTATCTAGCCCAGCTAGCTGACCTCCAAAGGGTCCTGGGTGGATCCCAGGACTTATGTTTTGTGTTTGTTTCCTCCAAAGTGTCCAGGTTATTCTGAAGTGAAGCCAGGCTTGAAAACCACTCCTTCAGTGCCATTTTCTAGAGGCTTCTGCTCTGTAGGGTTATTTTATGCTTGGAAAATTTCTTGAGTTGAAAGTTTGCAGGTGGAGGGATTTATTTACATTGGATGCAGTAGTGTCATCAACGTACTCAACTAGATACGGGCTGAGAGAGGCTCTGAGAAGGCATCTGTTAACTTCTTACTTTGAAATATGAGAATTGCAAGAATAGTACAAAGAATTCCCACATACCTTTCACCAAATTTTTAACATTTTACGATATCTTTACTAATTCCCCCTTCCCCTCAACCATTTGAGATTAAATTGCAGACATCCTGACCCTTTACCTGTATTTCCTAAGAACTAGAAAATTCTCTTACATAATCATAGTACAATGATCAAATTTGGGAAATTTCATATTGACACAATACTATAATAATATAGGCAATATTAAATTTTTGCCAATTTCACAGTAATGCCTTTTATGGCAATTTCCCTCCCTCCCCAAATGAGATCATGCACTTCACATGATTGTTATGCCTCTTTATCCTCCTTTAATCTGGAACTGAGAAGGGATTTTGATTTGAGTTTTGCAGTTTCTTGCTTCAGAGGAGTTACTCATTTCTCAAAATGTTCTCCTGCAATTTTGACTTGACTGCCTCAAGCATGTGATCCAGACCCAAAGCAGGTGGGTGGTGGGTGCTTTGCCTGAAGTTAAGATGAGCTTTCTGCATAATGATATGAACTCCCATTCTTTATTTTTGTATTTTTAAAATTTACTTTCTTAAAGCTAGCCAGGCATGGTCACATGCACCTGTAGTCCCAGCTACTCGTGAAGCTGAGGCAGAAGGATCACTTGAGCCTGAGAGTTTGAGGTTGCAGTGAGCTATGATGACGCCACTGCATGCTAGCCGGGGACAACAAAGCGAGACCCTGTCTCAAAAAAAAAAAATTACTGTCTTTCTTTTAGACAACTCTTACTTACATTTGCAAATGCAATATGTTTTTGTTATGGAAAATTTAGATAAATATTGGAAAAATGAAAATTCTACCCAGCTAGTGGTAGCCTCTGCTAACATTTGGATAGGAACTT
This sequence comes from Eulemur rufifrons, assembly GCF_041146395.1. Lineage (NCBI taxonomy): Eukaryota > Metazoa > Chordata > Mammalia > Primates > Lemuridae > Eulemur > Eulemur rufifrons. The sequence goes on from NC_091001.1 coordinate 96,312,963, forward strand.
TCCATCTTTTTTTTCCTACGCATAAACTTTTCTTTTTTTTGCAAAAATAAAATGGTTTGCATATGCTGAGAAACCATTCACAGATTTTAAAAAATTAAAATAGCTATCTTAAAATAGCACACTTGAAATAATTTTTAGAGTAGATACCAGCAAAACTTTTTAAAAAGAAATAAGCTTGCCAAAATACTGATCCTTCTTTACCGTTTAACTGTTGTCATTTCTAGCCTATTGTCTTTTTTATCCCTATGTTCTGCTTTCAAGGCAAATTTCTGCACTTTAGGCATTCTAATGTATGCCCCAAAAGCCCTCTGCCACAGTGTTGCTGAAGACAGGCAAAGGACAGCTGATGTTCTTCTCCCACCTTTCCTCTCTCTGATTCCTCCCACCATCCTTTCTCAGCAAGGAGAGTCATGCACAGAGAAGAGGGCTCAGGGTTTTCTTTGCCATTGGAAAACCGGAAAACTCGTCATTCCTCAGATGCCTCTTGCTTTAGCTCACCTTTGTATTGTTTTCTTTCCTGTGATTCTTTGGAAAGAATCAGTCCCAATACACACGCTCTTTAACTTAAATCTGTGTGTAGTCGCTTCCGAGCCTGCATTTGCAGGTTCATATTGACAGCTCCTCTAGATGAATCCCAATTAGACTGTGTTCGCTGAAAATTTTATATTGAAAATGTAGGCTGGCATGGTGGCTCACACCTGTAATCCCAGCCCTTTGGAAGGCTGAGGCAGGAGGATCACTTGAGCCCAGTAGTTCGAGGCTGCAGTGAGCTATGATCGTGCCACTGCACTCCAGCCTGGGTTGACAGAGCAAGATTATTGTTAAATTTATTCACAACTTAACCATGCATTTTTTTTTTTTTTTTTTTTTGAGTCAGGGTCTTGCTCTGTTGCTGGGGCTGGAGTGCAGTGGCATCACCATAGCTCATTGTAGCCTTGAACTCTAGACTCAAGCCTCAGCCCCCCAAGTAGCTGGGACTACAGGTGCATGCCACCATGCCCAACTAATTTTTAAATTTTTTTGTAGACACAGGGTCTCCCTAGGTTGCCCAGGCTGGTCTTGAACTCCTGGCCTCAAGCAATCCTCCTGCCTCAGCCTCACAAATTGCTGGCATTACAGGCATGAGCCACCATTCCTGGTCATCCATGCTGTTTCATACAGAATATGTACCTGCTTGGAATAATGACAGAGTATATATAAACAGAACATATTCAGACTGTATCTGGGTAAGGGTAACAGATATTAAGGTAATTATGACATACCATGTTCTCTGCTGTCCTTAATTGTAAATTATATGCACAGTTACTACAGATTGCTCTACAAAAGGACTCAAGAGATAAATTACTTCAAAAATACTTATTAAGAAATATAGGCCGGGGCCGGGCGCGGTGGCTCACGCCTGTAATCCTAGCACTCTGGGAGGCCGAGGCGGGTGGATCACTCAAGGTCAGGAGTTCGAGACCAGCCTGAGCAAGAGCGAGACCCCGTCTCTACTAAAAATAGAAAGAAATTATATGGACAACTAAAAATATATATAGAGAAAAATTAGCCGGGCATAGTGGCGCATGCCTGTAGTCCCAGCTACTCGGGAGGCTGAGGCAGGAGGATCGCTTGAGCCCAGGAGTTTGAGGTTGCTGTGAGCTAGGCTGACGCCACGGCACTCACTCTAGCCTGGGCAACAAAGTGAGACTCTGTCTCAAAAAAAAAAAAAAAAGAAATATAGGCCAGGGCCAGGCACAGTGGCTCATGCCCGTAATCCCAGATTTTGGGAGGCTGAAGTGGGAGGGTCACTTGAGGCCAGGAGTTCAAGACCAGCCTGATCAGCATAGTGGACCCCATGTCTACAACAAATAAGAAAATTAGCCGGCTGTGGTGGCGCATACCTGTAGTCCCAGCTACTCTGGAGGCCGAGGCAGGAGGATCACTTGAACCCGAGAGTTTGAGGTTGCAGTGAGCTATGATGATGCCACTGCACTCTAGCTGGGGCAACAGAGAGAGACTCTGTCTCAAAAAAAAAAAAAAAAAAAAAAAAAAGATCAGGTAATCATGACTATTTTTTCTCTCTTTTTTTTTGCTACCATTTAATTTGCTATGTCTGATGACTGCAATCTGCAATATGTAGTATTTATTTGAGAACTTTAAAAAAATAAGAAAAAGACAAGAAAGTAAAAATGGATCTAGGAATTTTTATGTGAAACAAGTTTTTTAAATTCCTTTTTATTTTATTATTTTTTTTAAAGCAGTAGTGACTAGAATAAAGTAGAAAGAATTCCACCGTAATTGAAATCCGAGTTGTGATTGTGACGCAGCAGAAGGGGCTGGGAAGGCAGCAGGGGTTGCTGGCCGGGATCTCTGAGGTCACTTGCCCCAACTCCCTCATTTCAGTGCTGAAGGGTGAAGGTCCTTGAACACAGCTCTCCTCGTTTCAGGGAGCCAGGGGGTCTGAGCTTCCCCACTCCCTGGAGCATTGGATCCCACCATTTGCAACAAAACTTAATAAGGCCTAAAACGCAAACAGAAAAGCTCTTTCTCTCCAAAGCACATTTAGCTAATTGGGGCATTGTTCCATGCAGAATATTTTGCTTTGCTTTGGCCTGTGGTATTCTGGGGATGAGAATGCTGAAGGCTGCTCAAAGGGAGAGGAAAAAACATTGACAGAAATTACCTAAGGGTGTGCTGTCCCTTTAGAAAACTTTTGTTGGGCAACCATTCTCCCTCCTCCTACTCCAGCTGCAAGCATCTACCCCACACTCTTACCCCTGCCTCGCTCTAGAACAAGGAGTTATTGTCAGGCAACTCTTGAGACGTGCCCGTATCAACTCATTTTGGAAGACTGTCCCTTTCTCTTTTTTCTCCACTATCTCTATGCAGCCACTAGTTGATACGAAATAATTTCAGGTGAGGTATCATATCCAGAATCACAAACAATTTTGTATTAAAATTACTTTCAAAAAACATTTTTGCAACCAGTTCCAGCAATAACTACTTTGTAAGTATGACTGTTTATTTTTAATTTCTCACAGTAGACTTTATTTTTAATTGTTTATACAAAATTTTCTTCTAAGGGTTATGTATTTGGCTATGTCCATAGCCGTGGTTTATGGTTCACAAAATTCTATTGTAACTTGAGCCTTTTGGCCTTGGCAACCCCCAGCCACCCTAGATTCTTTGCAAAGGCATCACGGTGCAGTCGAAAGAGACTGGAGTTTGGATTTAGAACATTCTAATTCTAGTCCCTGCTCTGCACTTACTTGGGGGCTTGAGAAAGTCTTTTTATCCTCTCTGAACCTAAGTTTCTTCACCCGTAAAATGAGGATAACAATAGGTACCTTGGCCGGGTGCAGTGACTCATACCTGTAATCCTAGCACTCTGGGAGGTGGAGGCAGGAGGATCCCTTGAGCTCAGGAGTTCAAGACCAGCCTGAGCAAGAGCGAGACTCTGTTTACAAAAAATAGAAAAATTAGCTATGTGTGGTGGTGCACACCTATAGTCCCAGCTACTTGGGAGGCTGAGGCAGGAGGATCACTTGAGCCCAGGGGTTTGAAGTTACTGTGAGCTAGGCTGATGCCAGAGCACTTTAGCCAGGGTGACAGAGCAAGACTCTGTCTCAAAAAAAACCAAAAAACAAAATCGGTACCTTGCAGGATGGTAGAGGTTGAAGTGAAATAATGTGTGTAAGGTTCCAGGCCTGTGCCTGGCGTAGAGCAGATGATCAGTAAGTAGTTGCGTGCGAGTATTGTGCATTCATACTGACAAGCCAATATTATGATTATGAGGACCCCAGAGAAACCAGTCTGCCTCCATCCCTTAGACGTGCCATAGAAGAGCAGTTCGGCTTGTTGTTTTTGTTCTAGATTTTGATTTTTTTATTCAGACTGCCTCTGGGTTTAGAGAGAGAGCATTCCTTGCTCTAAATAGAATCAGGAAAGAAAGTTAAGCTAGTTTTGTCACAGAGGCAAAGTTTACCTTAATAAGAACATTCTTAACTCTGCATCGAGTCCCCAGATTTCTTCACAGGCCTGTGAGAATTGAAGAGACTCTGAAACAGGGAGAAGTTGCAGCTTCCCAGGCAGGGCTTGGGCAGCAAGAAGGGGAAATGGGCAGAGTGAGGGTTCAGACACGCAGTGCCGTGGGGCAGGGTGGACAGCTGACCGGCGGGGACAGGGCGCCGGACCCCAGAGCAGAGTCCGATATGCTGTGCTGAATGCACACGAGGGGCCTGGAAGGAAACGTGCCTGATGGTGTTGGACGCCTGTTTTCAGAACAAGAGAGGAAAGTGAGGATCAAACAGAGCCAGGAATGAGAATGGTGTCAACCCCTGAGTTGAAGCTGAAGATGACTTTTTAATGTTAAGGGGAAAAAAGTAACAGCAGCCAGTTGTGGAGGGAGGGTCCTAGGAGAGCTCTTAGGATCTCCTAAGCGCATGATGACTGTTAGCGAGGGCCCCTGTTGGGAGGGGAGGACACAGGCCCATTTATGTGGCTGTCAGCCACAACCTGCTTGCTACAGAGGGATCGATCGTGGAAAGCAGGCCCGAGGCCGTGGATGGCAAGTTTGGTGTCCCAGTTACAGATTCCCTTCCCCCAGCCCCTGCTCCCCCACATGCCACCCAGAATAGCCCTGGCATCTTTATTGGGTCAGGCTGCCAACTCACGCTGCTCCGCTGCTCTGCTTGCCCGGCCGTGTCCCTCTGTCCTGTTCCCAGAGCCTGAGCTTTCAAAGACACTCTTTGGCCCCAGTTCCCAGAGTGCTCCGGAGAGACAGCACATCGTCATACAAAGAGCACTTGGGAAGGTTCAGATTCCTAGTCTTTCCCTGGTCGTCTGACCTTGGCCACCAAAGGCACTTAGTCTTTTTAAGCCGTAGTCTCCCCGTCCACACCTCAGGAGTAGTTAGTTCAAATGAGATGCATAGCAAATAAGTTATTATTTTCCTAATTTTCCCACTCTCCTCCTAGAGGGGATGGCCCTGCACTTCTGGCAGCATCTGCAGCAGACTCTCCCCTTGCTGCTACTGTCACTGAGGCTGCCTGTCCCCACGGGCACACCTCCCACCATCCTACAGACTTCACAGCTGCAAAGCCAGCTGGGGCTTCTGGAGCCTTCTCATTCCTGTTTTCATCTATAGAGAGGGTCAGCAAGGACCCCCAAGTGGGGTCCAGCACTCTTTTATATGCTTGAGAAACAGCACTATGGAATGTTATTTCTCATCCCTCCCTCTGCAGAAGGCAGGCATTGTTCTGGCGGCTTCTGCACAGCTTGTTCTACTGTTCAAGGACAGGATGTCCTATCTGAGAATTACTCAGCCTGTTTCTTCTCTTCTGCCTTCCAACTGTCGCCTTTTGACTTTTTTCACTGCTCATTTCATTTCATTTGTATCCCTACTTGAAATTAGCAAGTGGAATTGGGAATAAATCGTAATCACAACTGCCATGTGTTGAGCCCTGCGGTGTACTGTGCTAAGTGGTTGTCTTGTTTAATCTCAGCAATTCTGTATGACAGGGATGACATATCTGAGGCTCGGAGATAGTCAGCCACTTCCTAAGGTAAAAGCTTTCAGGGGCAGAACCAGCATTTAAACCCAGTCTGGCTCGCTCCAAAACCTGCATGCTTTTTAGTTTTAAAAATAGAAATGGCTTTCTTGTTTTCTTTCTTTTCCTTTTTTTGTGTCTTTTGTATGATAAAAGTAATATATCACACTTATCAAATTGCTGAAAGTAAAAGGTCTGACATACCATGAGTTGGCTAGCATATAGAGCAATGGAAACTTTCATGGGTGTAACCATGTTGAAAAGCAATTTGGCAATATCTAGTAAAGTTGAAAATGCATATACCCTACAATGCAACAGTTCCATTTCTGGGTATGTGCCCTACGGAAAACATTGAATATATGCATGAAGATAGAAATGTATAGAAATGTTCACAGCAACACTGTATTTAATGGGAAGAAAAAAGAATCAACCTAGATGCCCAGCAACAGGTGAAAAAAATACACACACACATATTTAATGGTATATTGAGGGCTGGCACAGTGGTTCACACCTGTAATCCCAGTGCTTTGGGGGGCCGAGGTGGGAGGATTGCTTGAGACCAGGGATTTGAGACCAGCCTGGGCAACATAGCAAAACCCTGTCTCTACCAAAAAAAAAAAAAAAAAAAATTAAAAGCCCACAGTGTAGTTAAACTTTAATAACCTAGAGCTGCATGAATAAATCTAAAAAAACATGTTGAGCACAATAATGTACCATATACCATACAGTTCAAAATTTAGAAATAGACATATGAATAGCATATATACTGTTTATGAATACCCACATATAAAACTAAGTATAAAAACATGCATGACATTGATAAGCACCAAACTCAAGAGAGTGATTAGCTCTGGGAGGAGGAGAAATGGGAAGCTTAAAAACTATATCCAGGACAGGCATGGTGGCTCACTCCTGTAATCCCAGTGCTTTGGGAGGCCAAGGCAGGAGGATTACTTGAGGTCAGGACTGAGACCAGCCTGAGGAACATAGCAAGACCCCATCTTTACAAAACTAATAAAAATTAGCCAGGCATGGTGGCACACACCTGTAGTTCCAGTTACTCAGGAAGCTGAGGCAGGATTTATTGAGCCCAGGAGTTTGAGGTTGCAGTGAGTTATGATGATACCACTGCATTCCAGCCTGGGTAACAGAGCAAGACCTGTCTCAAAAAAAAATCAACCAAAGAAAACTATATCCGTGTTTTATTTCTTTAAAAAGATTTGGTGCAGTATCAAGTTCAGGACTAAAAAAAAAGATTTGACATACATATAACAAAATGTTAAGGTTTGACCAACTGGATGGTAGGCATACAGGTCTATATTATTTCCAATACTTTTCTAAACATTTGAAATAATTCATTAGATATAAAGTTATATGTATTCATCCCCCAAAAAATTTCAGATATTGCAGAGCGGTATAAAGAAAATAAAAATCACCCATAATCACACAATCCAAAAATAATAATTGTTAACATTTTGTTGAATATCGAGACTTTTTTCTTAAGCATACACACATATGCACACATTTCCTTAAAAACAAAACAAACAATTTCATCTTTTTATTTGCCTTTTTATCTAATATGTTGTGGAAATCTTTCCATGTCTACATAGAGCCACACAAAAATTGTAATGACTATATAATATTCCTTCACATGACTGAATAACAATTTACCTGGTCCATATCGATGCACATTTGGGTTGTTTCTAATTTTTCGCAATTGTAAATAATGCTTCAGCAAATACCTCTCCACATAAATGTTTGTCTTTGATTATTAATAATCTCTGATTATTTCCTTAGGGAAATTCTAGGAGTGGGAATTTGGATCAAAAAATATTCACTTTAAAAATTTTTTTTAAATTAAAAGTGGAGTCGGCCTGGTAGGGGAGAGCTGTGGTGGCGCCACCTCTGAGTATAGGTAGCTCCAGTGTGATGGAGGTGAGAGTCACTGACGCCTGACCCCTGGGACTGCGGCAAGCTGCGGGCAGGGTCTGGCAATAAGCAGCGCCGCTGGGGGGCCCGCTGTCTTGGCACCCCTGGGAGCAGGCCGGTGGAAGCTCCTGCAACACGTTCTGAAGCAAAAACACATGGGTGATTGTCTGGGACATGTAAGATTTGAATCATTTAATTTGTTTTCAGTAACAGAAGCCCAAAAAAGGGAAACCAAAGAGAAAGTTGGTGGATGTGTCCAAGTGTCTTCTACATTGAGTACAATATCTCTCCTTAAGGCACAATAATGGATCCTTAAATGATGAAGACGTTCTTAATCAGCTTTGACAATACAGGAAATGTTTATGGGAAAAGAAAGAGCAATCTCACTAAGTGTTTATTGAGTTCCTATTATGTGCTATCCTGCATTTCAATTCTCAAATGATTTCTCAACTTTGAACTACTTCAAAGGAATGAAACATTCTACACATTTGAAGAAACTACTGTGTATTAAAAATCTCAATAAATATCTCAGGTCTGATGCATCCAGGTACTTGGATGGTTTCTATGAGCTAAGTCTTAAATCGCACCAATAAACATCTTTTTAAAATAATTTAAAATAGGCCAGGCGTGGTGGCTCACACCTGTAATCCTAGCACTCTGGGAGGCCAAGGTGGGAGGATCACTTGAGGTCAGGAGTTCAAGACCAGCCTGAGCAAGAGCAAGACCCCCTCTCTGCTAAAAATAGAAAGAAATTAGCTGGACAACTAAAACTATGTAGAAAAAATTAGCTGGGCATGGTGGCACATGCCTGTAGACCCAGCTACTTGGGAGGCTGAGGCAGGAGGATCACTTGAGCCCAGGAGTTCAAGACCAGCTGGGCAGCATCGTGAGGCCCTGACACACACACACACACACACACACACACAAATTAGAGCAAGAAGAGTGAAGAAATGTGTGCCTCTTATGCTACACAGTGGTCCTCTTATTTGCAGGGATACTTTCCAAGATCCCCAGTGGATGCCTGAAACCGTGGCTAGTACTGCCCCCTACATATGTTTTTTTCTTATACATACATACCTATGATAAACTGTAATATATAAATTAGGCACAGCAAGAGATTAACAACAATAACTAATAAAATAGAACAATTATAACAATATACTGTGATAAAAATTATGTAAAAGTGATCTCTCTTTCTCTCTCTAAAAATATCTTATTGTATTATGTTCCCCTATTTTTAGACCATGGTAACTGAAACCACAGATCAGGGGGACTACTCTACTAGTTTCAGTTGTCAGGCTGTATTAGAGCAAGGAAAAGAAAATGCCAGAACCTGCAGTCTGCAGGGTCCTGGCTACCTGAGTGATACTTAGTTCCTCATATCAATTGCCCTTTGTGTCCAAAGGAAATCCATTCTAATATAGCCTCTTCCCTACAGCAATAACAGCCAAATGAAGAAACGGCCAACGTCTGCAGTGGGCTACAAGAGACCTATCAGCCAATATGCTCGGGTTGCCATGGCAATGGGGTCCCACCCCCGGTACAGGGTAAGAAGCTGGGAAATATAGGAAGAGCCTAAGGGAGGGGATGCTCACGGCCTCTATGGCCTCATCGCCCGTGCTACACTCAAGATGTGTCTGAAAGGCATAGTCACTGGGGCCGCTGCTAATGTCTGGCATGCTGTTCCCATCACAGGCTGAAAACATAATGTTTTTGGAGTTGGACGTGTCCCCTCCAGCTGTCTTTGAGATGGAATTCTCTCATGACCAAGAACAAGACCCTCGTGCACTACACATGGAGAGGCTCATGCGGTTGGACAGCTTTCTGGAAAGACCTTCCACATCTAAAGTCCGAAAGTCCAGATCCTGGTCAGTACCATTGTGGTCAGAGTGAGCACTGGACTCAGGAGGCTGGGGGACCACAGGGACTAGTTGAGGCTGAAGAGGGTCTTGGTTGTGCCCCAAAGGGCACGAAGGGTGAGAGGTGACTGGGGCTGTGGGAGGGGTTCCTACAGCAACGGGATGAAGGAAAGGCTTCCGTTTCCTGCTTCCTGCCCTTCCCTGACTTCTCCCTTCACCTGCCTCATCCCCCCCACCCAGGTGCCAGAGTCCTCAGCGGCCTCCACCCTCCACCGCACATGCCTCCCTGGCCTCTGCTTCTCCGTGCCCTGCAACAGTGGTGGACCATGAGTGACAGTGACAACCTTCACATCAGGCTGCCCACCCGACGGACTCCTGGGATGGGGTAGCCAACCCCGGCTCATCTCATCTGCCGCTTGCGTGTGCGTGTGTGTGCATGTGCGTGTGCGTGCGTGTGCAGGGGTGAGGGTCTGGCAGACGGCGCCTCTGCCTGCTCTCCTCCACCTCCTTTATTTAATTCATGTTATTTATTCGTGGAGCTCAGCTTGTGTGGGGGTGATGCCCTGGCCTGAGTTCTCTGGGCCTGCCGTGGTCACTGCGTAGCCTCCTTTTCTTCTGACTTTAGACACCCCCAGTCAGACCTCAGGCTTCTCTCCCTGTGTCGGCTGCCCCTAAGTGGCCAGTGCCTGAGAAGACAGTACCTTTTCTACCTGTCTCACTCCATAACCTCCATCCCCTCCGACGCTGATGGCGAGCAGCCCCTAAGCACTTTCTGGGACCAGAAAACTGCTCCGTGTCCACTGCAGACAGGGGACATCCTGACAGTGTTGGTCCTATGCTCCCGGTGGACAGAGCCCCACTCTCCACTTTCCGGGCCTCAAACAACCTCTTTCGGCCTCGCGGGCTCCTTTTCAAGGATGTGAATGACATCACCAACATGCCCTGTGCTCTTCAGCTTTGGCAAGAACTCATGGCTTCCCAAACTCTGCCTCTTGCCCACCTTCTCAGCCCTTGGATGGGAATTGCAAACCAACTGGTTGCTGCCGCCGTGGGACCCGCAGGAGATGGAACAGTAATTGAGACACCTTGGACAGTCATCAAGGGAAGTCCCTCCTCTAGGTCTCTTTGTTTCTGTCCCCTCTGAGAAGTAACTTTGGTCAACAAGCCTTCAAGCCAACTCCTCATTTTGGGGATGCTGCTCCCTCTGTTTGGTCATTTCTCCCTGCAGCTGCCTAGATCCTAGCTGCAGTGCAAGAAGTTAATGTCACTCCACCCCTGGCTAAACAAAGGTATTAAAATCTGTTGCTTTTCCCCTTCATTGAGCACAGGAAGCAGAGACCCAGACACAATCTTTTCCAGCTTTGCCTATTACCCCTGTTTCTGAATCACATCTTTTGGGTACTGTTTTGTTGAAAACTGATCCTTTCCTTGCCAATTGTGCACATTGGTCCCAAGGGGGGTACTGCTCACCTTGCCTTGTGACACCCCAAAATGTCTGCAGGTATCTCAAGTGATAAGTAAATTTCTACAAAAAAAAAAGATTAATTTTCATTGACTTTTTATAATGAGTATATTATTTTGGTGGAGGGGTGAAGAGGTAATCATGAAGGCAAACAAATGAGTTGGGATTTCAAACGCTCTGACAGTGGGGGTCTCTCGTTCCTAGAATATGAGTAGTTCTGTCACTGGGGTAACGGCATGAGACTGACAGATCTGCCTGAAATTTGCTGTGTGGGAGGTGGCAGTGGGAGTTACTCTCGTTCCTTCAGGAAATGAACTCTTGCACCGTTCCAAGTCCTGCTTTGAGGATCAAGCTTTGGTTTGGTTTAAGTCTGTGATACTGTCATTTCTGCTGTCATTACTGGACCAGATGCTTGAGCCACCCAATTGCCATTTGCTCCTGTCCTTCAAGGAAATCACAGTTTTCATCAGAGCCCAAGAGATTATTTGAGACTCAGGATTCAGATGAGAGGTTCGGCTGTGGCTGGGACAGGAGTTGTGTGTAGAAACTCCCCAGGCGGCCTGGGCACAGGGAGACCTCCAGGGCTGCATGGAGCAGCCCCTCCCACTGACCTCTTTCTCGTGTGTGGACGAAGCAGCACGTATCGCCCCATTCATCACTTGGACACATTGACCCCGCATTGTCTTGTCACTCCTCCCTCACGGTCTTATAGCACAATATACCCACTTCACCACCCCAGTCTGAGGGCTGGGCCCGAGGTATGGTCAGAGGAGAAGCTCCTTCCTGCGGTTTTGTGTACGTGTGTGTGTTCGTGTGTGCGTGTCTGTGCGCGTGTTTACCTCCACAGGGGACACTCTACTCTCAGCGTAAGACATGCTGGGAACAGGGCCACCGGGAGTGGCTGGATCTCAGTCTCTCTGTCTCTCTTTCTCCTCTTTTCCTTTTGATGTATCAGACATTTGATTGACAAAGTAAGGGCCTTGATTAGGACCAAATTTCCATGTCTGTTGCTATGGTCTTTGTTTAGGACAACAGTTAATGCAGTGGCCCATTCTTGTCACTCTATACATACGACTATATGGGACATATGTAATATATAAGTATATATATAAAACATTACCCTCTGTCCCCTCGGCTTAGGACGGTGGCCTCTCTGTCGAGCTGAAACGCACCTGCGGCTCGGTGCTGCCAGCAGCCTGCAGGCCCCGCCTGTTCAAATTGACACAGTCGACAATAAAGGAATGAGTATCGTCACGGAGTTGGTTGCCTGCCTTCTCTTCCCTTTGTTTCTTCCTACTTTTACTCCCTTTTTCATTTTTTCCCTTCTCTCTCTTACTTGCTTCTCCAGGAGAGGTTCAAGAGTATTGGGAGCCCAGCTGCATCATCAGCACCTTGGAAAAGAACTGGCTGCTTAATAAAAGGGGGTCTGTTTGTCCAGCAGGGCTGAGGGGCAGGTCCCAGGCTCTGGTCGGGAGTCAGTGCCAGGGCTGTGGCCGCAGCTGTTTGTGTTCTAGGCAAGCAATCCCCAGCCAGTTAATTCTGAGCTATTAGCAGATTTCAGAACCACCTCGGTGGTGTCCAGATTAGCTGTCAATGTCATACCCTCTATGGCCCTCGTTGGTCAGCCAAGAAGGGTGACGCAGGCGAGAACACATGTAAAGCACACGTATGTTCCTGGCCCACGGTGGGTGCTGAATTACAGTAACATAAGACACTAGCTTCCCCTTAGCCCCTCTCCCAGGGCCTCTTTTCCCTCCCTCCGGGTTTTAGCTACTGGCTCCTTCCCTGTAGCCTGGGGGTCTTAGAGGAAATGAAAAGCAGTTGCTGCTAACAAACAAACAAAGCCTTGAACCCTGACTCCTAGGGGAGCACTGAGGCTTGTCTGGTGCAAAAACAGGCAATAAGTCAGTCGTTTGGCACTGGCAGTTTTCTTGGAGGGACTTCCTCTGCCCTTGTGCCAGGTTCTTGCCCTGAGCTCTAACAGGGTCACGTGGCTGGAGTGGCTCTGCTGCTTGGGAGGCATGTGCCAGGGAGTGTGTTAGGTGCCACACACACACACACACACACACACACGCTCATTTCATCCTGGGGTGAGGGAATTACTATCACTAATTTACAGATGAGTGTAAGGGAAATTAACCAACTTGGCTAAAGACACAGTGAGCGATGGAGCTGGGCTTCCAAACTCTTGAGCCTGTATTCTTTTCCCCTGTGCCACACTATTCTCTAGCCTGTGTGTGGGTCAGGAAAACTGATGGCCACCCTACAGGTTTCACAAGTGGTGAAGCCAGGAACAGAGCACAGAGCGATTTCTCTCAATGGAGCCGTTGGCAGTAAGAACAGATCTCCAGACCCAGCTCCTATTTGAAAACCATTCATTCTTCCATCAGCAGTGGAATCACTCTGTGGATCTGATAGCTGGTTTTCTAGACTCCCACAAAAACAGCCAGAGGCTGGACACTCTCCCTTGGCCCAGGTCTTTTGGTCCTTTGTCGATAGGTTGTTAAGGAAACCGCCATGTTGCACTTCTTCCTCCAAAACTGGACACCTGACCTCCACAGTTATTTCTTTCTGTTCTCAGAGCCTAGTGGTGGGGTGTAGATTAGCTAGAACTCTTGGCCACAGCTGAAGAGTCACTTAAGCCTGAAAAAAATAAGGATCCAGAGGCGTGGTGTGGCACCCAAGGGCAAGGACAGAAACAGGCCCCAGGAATGACCTAGCACCGGGACTTCAAACACCACGAAAACCCTTCTGTTTCACCACACTTCTTTCTGTGTGGAATTCATGCTGTATCCTCAGCTGCTCCAGTTCATGATGTAGAAAATACATCTGCCAGCAGCTCTCTGTTTTTATGATCCAACCATCCGGAGAGACTTAGAATCTCAGTCCCAATGCCAAATTCATAGGAATGGGACTCTAATCTATTGCTTTGGGTCAGGTGGGTGGGAACATGATACATGAACAAGACCTCCAAGAATTCCACTGCTGTAACCATATGTATGTGGGAGGGGTGGGGTGGAAATAAAAGTATTTCTCAAAAAAGATGATGTGGGTAGAAATGGGGATGGAGCGGGCTCTGGGCATTCAGTAGAACAGATGTTTTTGACCAGTGTGCCCATCACCCAGGATGGCTTTAGAAGACTTCAGTCTGGGCTTGTTCTATTACCCTGGCCACTTTTCCTACGATGCAGTCCAAGAGTTATCTGCATCAAAATTACCATCCTCAGAGATTCTGCTTCATTAGATCCAGGATAGGCCCATGTGGTAGACACTACAGGTTGCCCTTCCAAAATCTATTCTTCCCTTCATTGTTATTTAAGAAATAATTTTGTTCAAGAAGGGCAGTGTGCCCAGGTAAAAATACTCATATTCCCAGACTCTCTTACAGCAGTGGGTGGCCATGTGACATGGTTTTGGCTAAGGAGATATAAGTAGAAATCTGCTAGGAATTTCTGGAAAAGTTTTTGCTTTCCTGATATAGACATCATCCATTTCTCCCTCTTCCCCTTTCTTCTTCCTACTTAGAACTCAAATGCACCTGCTGGAAGTGCGTGCATTCATTCAGCAAGTATGTATTGAGCACATGTTACCTGTATGCTCCAGGTACCCCTCCAAGTGCTGGGAATACCGCAATGAACAGAACAGCCAGAAGTCCCTGTCCTCATGTCGCCTACATTCTAGAGTGGAGAGAAATATTAAACAAGAAAAACATATTGCCTGTAAGATGGTAGCTAAGTGCAGCAGAGAAAAACAATGCAGAGAAGGGGGATGAGGAGCTCCAGGTACTGGTGTTTGGGAGGAGGGCAGGGAAGCAGTCACAGTTTTAAAGCCCTCACTGAAAAGGTGACACTGAGCAAATATCTGAAGGAGGTAAGGGAGCGGACCATACAGATACCTGGAGGAGGAGGACTCTAGGAGAGGGAAAAGCGAGTGCAAAGTTCACAGGCTGGAGTGTGTCAGGCTTGTTTAAGGAGTGGCAGCTGTATTGCACCCCTGAGGCAGCAAGCATGACAGTCAAGGCTTTGAGGTTTGTGCTGCTGTGCCAGCCTAGGGCTGTCTGTCACCTCTGGACTTCCAGTGGTACCAGACAAATCCCTATGGGGTCTAGCCAGTGTTAGGGGCATCTACCAGGAATCTGCATTTTAAATGAGCACCTCCGGGTGATTCAATGGACGCTCACTAAAGTCTGAGAATCTCAGTTCCAGCCCTTTCTTATTCAGTCATGTTCACAGTGAGCCTGCTCTTGTACAAGCACCAGCACCAGGGCCTTGTGCCCGTGTAAACACAAGGATTGGATTGTGTTCAAGGATGGTAGAGGCAGAGGGCACAAAGCCACTCTTATTTCAGCCCAACATCTCAGGGTTCATTCTAGTATTCTTGTTTTTTCATATTTGTAACTCTTTTCTCTGGCAGTTGAGAAACCTGGCTCCCATTACCTCAATATATTTACGTATTTGCTCAATTCTTTGCACACGGCCAGTTTCTTGACCCTTCAGGGCTGCCATCCTGCTCAGTTGCCCTCCTCACATGGGTGCCGACCCCTGCCAGCTCTGCTCTGCACAGCCCCGGCTAACGGTTTTTTGACTGAATTATTGAGGAAGGGAGGAAGAAAGGGAGAGAAGATGGGAGAGACACTTTGTATTTGAAGCTGGAACCCTTGTTTATTTTATAGCCCTCTCTGTGCTGCAACAAATTTAGAAAAGCACAAGAGATGAGAAAAGAAGGGATATGAACTGTCCCTATTCTAGGGACTTAACGAATTGAATAGTCAGGGAGAAATTCTTTCTGAATGCTAAAAACAAAAAACCCAGCACGCTCCTCACCACGCACAGTCACTGTGCACGCATTTGGCTTCCATGTGGCACTGAGAGTTTGCTGTATCAGGAACCCTCTTCCCTATGCCGCCAGGCACTCCCTGGCCTCAGGTTCCTGGTATTTAAAACCGCGCCGTTCCTCTTCCCCACCCCCACTGGCAACTACTCAGGGGATAAATAGCCCTACGAATAGAATGGGTTACTATTACAGTTGTGTCAGTTAGGACATAAGATCAGCTGACTAATGGAGATGAAAAATAATTGGGACTTAAGTAACATAGTTTTATCACTCTCTGATGTAGGAATAGGGCAGGTGTGGAGACTGGTAGAGCTATTCCGTGGGATTAGAGACCTGACTCCTCCCATTTTGTTCCAGAATCTTTCAAGTGTTGTCCTTGTCACCGTCTCATCACCTTAGCTGCATTCCAGTCAGTGGAAAGGAAGAAGAAAAGAAGCAGAGGGCGTCCCCTGATCCTTTATGGGAACCTGCCAGTTGCCTACACCCCATTGGCCAGACGTTGTCACATGTCCACAACTAGCTTCAAGGTGGGAATCTGAGAAATGGAGTCTTTATTCTGGGGGGCTAGTAATCAGGGGCTTTGTTCTGGCACAACTGTATGTACTGACCCTGTTTGTTCACGGCGCATGCCCTGTGTTCTTTGGTCTCTTCACAGTGGCCTCTGCAAAGTCCAAGCACCTCGTCCAGGGGCAGAGCGAGGTTTGCAGGACTTGGCGGGTCAGGGGCCATGGACAGGCTGTCATTAAGCAAAAGAATGAAAATTACGCAACAAAATTAGGTGTAAAAGTGAATATTGGTTCAGAATGAGAAAATAAATTAAAAAAACTACATGATTTACAAGCTGGCAAATACCACAACATCACGAAATTCAGAAAAATAACACAATATTTTAATGAATTAAATACCTGACAGATCTCTTTAAAACTTTTTTACCTACATTTTTTTTTCCAGCTGTGTACTTTTTGGTTGCCTCTGCATATGACAATAATTTTGTAGTGTTTTCTAGCAAAAAAATAGAAAAATAATCCAGTTTTTCTTTTAACAAGGTTGACTAAAGGTTTTTTTTTTTTTTTTAATCTAGAGTTTTAAAAAGTTTCCTTGCACTTCAACTCATTGCTGGTAATGTTATGTAAATTTTTAGGATTATGGTTAAATTTGGGAAAACCTCTATCAAATTTCTTTAATATGTGGGCTATAGGATTTCAGGACATTTCAAGTTGTGCATGTGCAGCAACTAATCTTAAATACTGTTTCTTTTTTTTTTTGAGACAGAGTCTCACTCTGTTGCCCAGGCTAGAGTGAGTGCCGTGGCGTCAGCCTAGCTCACAGCAACCTCAAACTCCTGGGCTCAAGCGATCCTCCTGTCTCAGCCTCCCGAGTAGCTGGGACTACAGGCATGCACCACCATGCCCGGCTAATTTTTTCTATATATATATTTTAGCTGTCCATATAATTTCTTTCTATTTTTAGTAGAGATGGGGTCTCGCTCTTGCTCAGGCTGGTCTCGAACTCCTGAGCTCAAACGATCCGCCCACCTCGGCCTCCCAGAGTGCTAGGATTACAGGCCTGAGCCACCGCGCCCGGCCTACTGTTTCAAATGATACTGCTCGTTAACCAGTTTGTTGACATTGTCCTAGTTGTTAATGGCTTAACATGAGTTTTTAATATTATCTTCAAAATAATAAAAACAAACAAAAAAACAAAATCCCGCAGGAGTTGGATTTTACACAATAAAAAAGACAAAAGAATAAAAAAATGTTATCTTCACATGTCAGCATCTGTGGAGATGCAGAAAACATACAACATACACATAGATATACTAGCTTTTTAATATTGCTACAAAATTATGCCTGAAAACACAAGAATTCTGATAAGTTCTCTTTTGCACAATTTCCGTCAAAAATGAGAAAAATGAATTGTGTGCTTACTGTGTCATGTACATTCCCGATGAAGGAAACTTCCATTGGAACAGGGATTGATGAGAACCAAATACTCCACTAAACTGTTTTACATGTTTGATAATTGGAAGAATTTCCCACAGGCTAGCTTTTGGCTCTGTAAATTTCAGACCTTGTCTCTCCTTCACTATCCACCCAGGTCTCGAGCCAGGCACCATAGAACCCTTTGTTATTAATTTATTATCTCTGTCCCTGCATCTTCCTATTTGCCACCAGATCAGTTGGCAGGCAGAGTGGGTGACAGCAGTATTCCTGGCAACCATTCCTGCTAGGTCAGCCAGCAATAATTTATCTATACATGAAAGTGACTGTAAACCACATAAATATATCCTACTACCAGACTAAACGTGTCCACCACTCAACTTCCCTTTAGCTAGATCCTCAAAATGCCCTCAGTGTGAGGAAGTAGGAGTGCAAAGACACAGTGGTCTTGAGTGACCAAAATTAGAATATGTCATTTTTAGACTGGGTACGGTGGTTCACACCTATAATCCTAGCACTTTGGGAGGCTGAGGTGGGAGGATTGAGTGAGGCCAGCAGTTTCAGACCAGCCTGGGCAACATTGCCAGACCCTGTGTCTACAAAACAATTGTAAAAATTAACTGGGTGTGGTGGCATGCATCTGTAGTCCCAGCTACTCAGGAGGCTAAATCAGGAGGATTCCTTGAGGCCAGGAGTTCAAGGTTACAGTGAGAGCTATGATCACACCACTCCACCACTCCAGCCTGGGTAACAGAGCAAGACCCTGTCTCTAAAAAAAAAAAAAAAAAAAAAAAAAACAACTTACTTTTAGAATTTTTTAAGTTTTGTTCTTCCCCAAACTCCTTGGCCACAAATGATCCTCTCACCTCAGCCTCCCAAGTCACCAGGACTACAGGCACATACCACATACCACAGCTCCTGGCTTTTATTTTTAGCCTCAGTTCACAGGCAGAATTCAGTGAAGGTTGTGCTTCTCCAGAGTGTGGCTGCTTAGCATTTTGGGAGTGCAGGCGTGTGCACCTGCGCTTGCACGCCTACGTGCACACACAGGTGTCCGCACCTGTGCTCCGGTTCCCATCAGGTGCTGTGCAGAATGCGTGTCCCATGTGGCTGGCATTCTTCCTTTCTCCTTCCGAGATGCTTCTGGAGCACGTGCTTCCTCACACAGTCCTGTGTTTGGTGTCTATTCAGAGAGAGGATGAGCAGTTTCTCCATTTCCACTTATTCACACAGATGCTCATTTTGATGCCCAGTCTGTGTGACCTCCATTTCCCCGGCCAGTGCCAACCCTGAAATGTAGCCAATTAAAGAACATCTTTATTTTAAAATAGGCATAAAGCCTGATGACACAACTATTGCCCTCACAGGAGGAAATTAAGTGCATAGAGTCTTCCTTCTTTCCCTCTGTCTTCCTCCTTCCTTCCTTCCTTCCTCTGTTCCTCCCTTCTTGATCCTCCCCACCTTTCTCCCCCCGCCCCCCACCAGTAGCCCACATGGGGGAAATCAATTGACTTAAAAAGAAAACAAAGACTTTTTTTTATTTTTGAGAAAGAATGGTAATATATTTCACTTATCTACATTTTTAATGAAGAATGAAGAACATAAAGCTAATAGTTAAGCCTATAAAAAAGAACCCACTTCAGTTGTACAATTTGGCTAGTTAAGGTATATAATAGGTATGAGAGAGAGAGAGGAGAAAGAGAAGAAATGGGTTTGTAGGAAAGAGATAAAGAAAGAAGGATGCAAGTGAGAAAGCTACCCAGGGACAGCAGCGAGAAAACAAAGTATTCAGAAATGACAACACACTAGGGGAAATGAAGTGGCCAGGACAATGGAGAGTCAGAAGCTCAGCAGGAGGCAAATTGTGCTCAAGTACCACACTCCAGACCTCCAGGGCCCTGACAGCTAAAACAAGTTAAAGCTGACCTTTTTGAATCCTCTTGGCTGGTGCAAGGATTTCAATGTGTCTCTGCAAAAAAACAAACCAACAACAACAACAAAAAACAAGTTTTCTGCATTTATTATTTCTCAACTTTGAAACTTAATACTAAAACAATGGTTTATTTGCCCCAGGAATTATAAACTTTGCTAGACTTTCATGGAATGACTTGTGTTTCAGATATTTTCTTCCACACCTAACAAGCATCGTCAGTGGAGCAGGGTGACAGTTCCCTTTGATGTGCAAAAGCAGGCTGCTTGACTCATCTTTGTTATTGCAGAGATTGGGGCTGTTGTCAGCCACAGTTCTGAAAATTTATGGTTGTTCATGGCCCTTTCCCCTGGTCAAATTAAATCCATATGTTGATTGCATTTCATTTCAGTAGGGATGAAATGTCGTGGAAACAACAATAAAAACAATTCCATGAAAAAGACTAAAAAGAATAAATTACTTATTATCCTCGGTGTTCTAGGAAAGAGTTGCTCATCACTCCCAGCATTCACAGTTCACCCTCTCCCAGCAACCAGAGCCCCTGGAGACCAACCAGCCTTTTCCACCTCCTGAGAGAATTACAGAGCTCTTGGCCACTCCCACTCAATTTGCTTTACAAAGGGAAAATAATTCTTAGCAAGTTGTTGAAAACCTGCATTCTATCTGAAAATAAGGGCGGGGGTAGGGATGGAATATTTAATAAGTGAGCTATAGAGTAGAGAGGGATGTGATAGCCAAAAAAATACATCCTATGCATGCACACACACCCACACACACCCATACAAAACCCTGTTGCCATATAGAAAACAGAATCCAGCTTGGCAAATAATTTCCAATATTCTTCACTTCATCAGTAAAGTGAAGGATTGTAATCATGCATTTCAGAAAGGAAGGGAGCTTCATTCATTCATTCACTCATTCAATGACTGCTGAATGCCTCCGACTTACAAGGCATTATGCTAAGTGTTGCTCCCATCAGCAAGTCCTTACCACTGCAGAGCTTGCCATTTCTCACCATTTCCGCTGCTGCTTCTCCATCCCCCTCATCAAATCTTGCCCAGAATACAGCAAGAGCCTCCTAACTGGTCTTTCAGCTTCTACGGTTACTTTTACACAACTCAAGCCCCCCTCACCCCACCCCATCCACTGCCATCCCCCATGGTACATTCTCCACACAATAGCCAAAGAGATATTTCATAGCAAAGAATTTATACTTAAAAGGTAAAATAAGGTCATATGTGTGCCTTGCTTAAAACCTTCCAATGGCCTTATGCTGCACTTTAAAAACTAGACTTTTTGCAATGGTCTACAAAGTCCTCCATGATCGACTTCCTTTCTACTTTTAAGACAATCTTGTATCACTCTTCCCCCTTCAAAATACTCTGCAGCTACACTGGCATTTTGAATGTCTTGTTTTGTTCCTTAAATATGCGATGCTATTCTCTGCTCAGGGCATTTGCATTTGCTATATCCCTTTCTTGGAATGCCCTTCCCCCAGATTTTTAGATGGCCTGCTCAGATCAAATGTAACCTTCTCAGAGAGGCTTTCCCCAGCCACCCAACCTAAAGTGGCCACCCTCCAGGTAACTTTCTACTCCACTGCCCTTTTTTATTTTCTAAAAGCATAGCACTTGTCATCATCCGAAGGTACTATACTTATTTAATTTTTTACATTGATAGTTCTCAAAGGGTGGTCCTGGGACCAGCAGTATTAGCATCACCTGGGAGCTTGTTATAACTGCATATTCTCAGGCCCTCCTGTAGACCTACTGAATCAGAAATTCTGAGCATGGGCCCAGAGATCTGTAGTATAATGAAATCTCCAGGTGATTTTGATGAAAATTAAAGTTTGACAACCACTGGCTGTCTTAGTCCATTTTCTGCTGCTGTAACAGAATATTGCAGACTAGGTAATTTATGAACAATAGAAGATTTGGCTCACAGTTCTGGAGCCTGGGAAATCCGAGAGCATGGCACTAGCACCTGTCGAGGGTCGCCCCATGGTGGAATGCAGAAGGGCAAGTGAGTGTGTGAAACAGATGCAGAAATTCGGCCAAACATCCTTTAATCAAGAGTCTACTTTCAAGAAAACTGACCCACTCTCTCAATAATGCCATTAATTCATTCATGAAGGCAATCGTAGCCTAATGGCCTCTTAAAGGCCCCACCTATCAATACTGTTACAATGATAATTAAGTTTCCAACACATGAACTTTTGGGGGGACATACTCAAACCGTAGCACTGGCTTACAATGATTACTCCTTCTCTCCCTGACCCCTGCCCTAGAATGTAAACTCCAAGAAAATGGAAGTCCATCTGTCTTGTTCAGCACAGTGCCTCCAGCAGCACACATAGCAGGCTCCTAATAAATAGTTGTGGGAATGGTGGGAGATTGAGTGTATGATGAATGATTGATCAACCGCCTTGGGTTTTGTGTTTCAGAGGCCACGTCGGGGGGATCGAGCAGACAGTCAAATAGAATGAAGCTCCAGGGACCCAGCCAAATAGAACTGAGCCTCAGGGACCTGCATGCCAACTTCCACTGGAGTTATTGTGTTTGTTTGTTTGTTTTATAGACAGAGTTTTGCTATATCACCCAGGCTGGAGTGCAGTGGCTATTCACAGGCACCATCATAGCACATCACAGCCTCAAACTCCTCGGCTCAAGTGGTCCTCTCACCTCAGCCTTCCAAGAAGCTGGGACTACAGGCATGTGCCACTGCACCCAGTCCCACCAGAGCTCTTATCTGTGTGACAGATTTTCCAGGCTAGATAAAACTGAAGAAGGGGTTCTGAAGTAGAAGAAACACTTAAAAACTATGGTTCAAACTGCAGGCATGTTGTAATGTCCTCCTCAGAGAACCAGAAGATTTGTGGATTGTATTCAATTAGAGGATGAGGAGAGTATCCTTTTCTTTTAAATTCTGCACAGCTCTTACTACATTAATCCCAGAGTGACTGCTGATTGACAAAATGGCTTTCTCTTTCTCAGCCTTTCTATTTTATGTCAATCCTGGAATCAAAACTCAAAACCAATTAATTCTGTCTCCAGTGGTTTCTAAAAGCTTTCAGATTGAAAACACTAGGTCAACTCCTAGCTCCCCAGCTCAGATGGGGGAAGGGGGTGGAACATTATCTTTGCAAAGGACATTGAACTTTAGAAAAGGTTAGATCAACACCAAGAACAATGCAAAAGGCCTTGGGAACCCCTCCTTAGAAATGATATGTGGCTTGAAATAAATAGTATGTGCCAGGCCCCATGCTAGGAACCAGGGTTACAAAGACCATGAGGATATAGTTGATGTCTTCAGCACACAATCTGGAGGAGAGATTGATATGTACACAAATACCAGTGCTGTAGGAATGACTAACTACTTAGTTTTGCCAGGCAAAGATTCCTGGAGGAGGTTATATTTGAGCAGATCGGAAGGCTGTGTGTTGCCAGGTAGGCAAGGAAGGAAGGACAATCTAGGTAGAAAAGATGATAAATATAAAAACACAGAAATGAAAAAGGGTAGGGGTGGGTTAAAAATGGTTAAGAGAAGTGATGAATTGGGATGTGTGTGTGTGTGATGTTAGGCAAATATGAATACTGACTGGCTATTTGATATTAAGGAATTATTGTTAAATTTTAAAGATATGTTAATGATATTGTGGTTACATTGTAAAAGAGTCATTATCTTCTGGAGATACATAGTGAAATATTATTTCTGGATAAAATGATAGAATATCTGGAATTCACTTCAATATGATATGGAAAGGGACAGGAGAAGGTAGGGATAAAGATGAAATAAGGTTGGCCATGAATACTTATTGAAACTGGGTGATGGATACATGGGAAGCCATTATACTACTTTTTATACTTCCATATACATGTGGAATTTTTTACAATAAGGAGCTAAAAGAGAGAAAGAGAGAAACTGCCTAGCGTAGTGGCTATAATTATTATAAGAATTCAGCAAACATTTATTTATTTATTTTTCTTACCTTCTTTGATGTGTCATTGGATGTGATCACCATACCATTCACAGGCACAAGCTAGAGGGAAGAGCTGAGTGAGCCACCCTGGTGCTTTTCTTAAGTTGAGCCCTGCTTCCTGGTGGGTTACCCAAAGTTTGAAGCAAAGACCACAAGAGTAGCCCTTTGTTATGGTAATGTACAGGCTGTGAAAGTGTATGCAGGTTTATCTCCAGGAATCCTGAAGGCCAGCCTGAGAGATGAGACACACCTGAGAAGGACCCAGCTGGGGTTCCAACTCCTGAGCTCACAAAGGGCAGAAAAGCCAGCCTCCTCAGGGTCTGCCTTGCTCTTTTTCTTAGTTTGTTCCTGCTGCTGTAACAAAATACCACAAACTGGGTAATCTATAAATATAGAAATTTATTGCTCACAGTTCTGGAGGCTGGGAAGTCCAAGATCAAGACACCAGGTGAGTCAGCATCTGAAAGAGTACAATCTCTGCTTCCAAGGTGGTACCTTTTTGCTGTGTTCTCACATGGCAGAAAGCAGAAGGGCAAATGGGCCTAGATAGTTCCCTTCTACTCATTTATAAGGTCATTAATTCATTCATGAGTACTCTACCCTCATGACTTAATCATTCCTAAAGGCACCACCTCTTAATACTGTCACATTGGGGTTTAAGATCCAGCATATAAAATTTAAAGGACACATATATTCAAACCATAACATTCTACCCCTGGCCCCCAAAAACTCATGTCATTCTCACATAAAAAATATATTTATTCTATCCCAATAGCTCCAAAAGTCTTAACTTATTCTAGCATCAACTTTAAAGTCTAAGTCCAAAGTCTCATCTAAGTATCACCTAAATCAAATATGGGTGATACTCAAAGTATGATTCAACCTGAGGCAAATTGCTCTCCAGTTGTGAGCCTGTGTAATCAAACAAGTTACGTGCTTCCAAAATACAACGGCAGGACAGGCATAGGAGAGACATGCCCATTCAAAAAGGGAGAAAAAGGCAAGAAGAAAGGGAAACAGTTTTCAAGTAACTACAATAGTTAACAAGGCAAACAATATTAAATTTTGAGGCTTGAGAATAACCTTTGACTCCATGTCCAGCTTTCCAGACACAATGGGGTTGGTGTGGGGCCTCCAAGGCCCTGGGCAGTTCTGTCACCATGGCTTTGCTGGGCACAGCCCTTGCATCAGCTCTTGGAGGTTGGAGTTGCATGCCAATGGCTCTCCCAAGATGGCACTGCATGCTGGTGGGTCTAGAGTTCTGAGATCTTGGGGGTGGCTCCAGCTTCATGGCTTCACTAAGCATTGTCCTAGTGGGGCTGTCTGTGATGGCCCTGCCGTTGTGGCAGTTCTCCACCTGGGCCTCAAGGCTCTCAGAAGCATCCTTTGAAATCTATGTGGAGATAGCCATGCTTCCACAGCTCTTGCATTCTGTGTGCCTGTAGAATTGGCACTGTGTGGATACTGCCAAGATTTATTGCTTGTGCTCTCTGGAGTGGCAACCTGAGCTGCACCTGGACCCACTTGAGCTACAGCTGGGGTGGCCAAAGAGCACTGCACCAGAATGCAGGGAGCAGAGACTTGAGGTGGCACAGGGCAGTGACTGCTGAGGTCCCACGGGCACTCAAGTCCCCTCTTTTGACATAATTCTGTCCCCCAGACATTGCCACTCTGGGCCTGTCATGGGAGGGCAGCACTAATAATCTTTGAAATGACTTCAGGGTCATTCTTCCATTGTCTTGATGAATAGCATTTGGCTTCCTTCCATCCACACTAGTCTTCTTATCAGTCACTTGATGTTCTCTCCCAAACATGCTTTTTACAACCTGGATAGTTAAGAATTTTCTGAATCTTTAAGTTTTGTTTCCCTTTTAATTATAAATTCTGTCTTTAATTTGTTTCCCTCTTCACACAATTTGCTACAAGCAGTGAAGAAAAGCCATGCAGCATCCTGAATATTTTGCTTAGATATTTCTTCTGCCATATATCCTATTTCATTGTTTGCAAGTTCTGCTTTCATAAAGCATTAGAACACAAACACAACTCAGTCAACTTCTTTGCTACTTTATAACAAGGATAGGCCTTTCCTCCAGTTTATAATACCTTGTTCCTTATTTCCATCTAAGACCTCATGATAATTGTGTTTACCATCCATAGTTCTACCAACATTCTGATCATAACACCTTAAGTAATCTCTAAGAAATTTAGATGTTTCCTATAGCTTTCCTCTTCTTCTGAGCTCTCACCGGAAGATTCCTTTATGGTCCACTCTTAACCCATTACCCAGTTCCAAAGCTACTTTTACATTTTTTTGGTATTTGTTATATTAGCACCCCACTTCTGGTACCAATTTCTGTCTTAGTCCATTTGTGCTGCCATAACACAATACTTTAGATTAGGTAACTTATAAAGAATAGAAATTTATTTCTCACAGTTCTGGAGGTTGGGAAGTCCAAGATCAAGATGCCAGAAGGTGAGGTGTCAAGGGAGAGCTGCTATCACACTGGGGTTTAAGTTCCAACATATAAATTTAGAAGGAACGCATACATTCAAACCATAGCACTGTTTTACAAAGACTGAACTCTGGAAGGCCAGCAAGCAGCATCCATAGGTATAGTTAGGATACAGGCCCTAAGTGAGGGAAGAATAGTCAGGGAACTTCTGGTGGCTCATAGAGGAGGGGAAGTTCCCTATTCCTGATTCTTAGGTCTAGAATGTACCATTTAGGCAAAACTAAAAAGGATTCTGGAAGGGGGTGGATATGGAATATAAACAGTTCTTCTCTCCAAAAGAAGTTTCAATGGAAAACTGGAATATCCAAGCAGGGTTGAACTACTTTACAGATAGAATAGATGACTCTCTCTTGGCCAATTTGATGGGCCTCAGAATAGACCCTCTCTCCCAAAACAGCTTCCTTTAACACCATAGAGACTGGAAATATCCCATTAAAGAGTATTTCGTTAGTGTTATATTTCACAGGAGGGGAAATACATTGTATACTTATCGGTTATTATTACTATCAACAATTTTCAGCTAATAATGTCTTAAATTTTTGTGACATTTTAAAGTTTACAAAACACCTGGGGCCTCTGTGTTAGCAATTAGTGTCCTTTTCATCCCTCACCTCTCAGCCCCCACTCCTGGTCTTATAGACACCAGGGCTTGAACTTAGGCTTTTTAACTTCTGGAATAAAGGTCTCCCATAAATTGTTAAGTTAACTATTGCTGTGTGGAAAACTACACCCATAACTTTGTTAATTCTCATAGTTCTGTTGGCTACCTAGGTGGCTCTTCATGCCTGGAGTCACTCATACCACTGCATTCAGCCAGTGGCTGGGCTGGAGCTACATGCTGGGGTGCCATGCTTTTCCCTGGCCTCTGCCCATGGCTAGCGTGGACTCCTCACAGTGTGGTGGTCTGAGGTTTGTTGGACTTCTTACATAGTAGCAAGCTCCCAAGAATGAAAGTAAAAGCTATAAGGCCTCTTAAGACCTGGGCTCAGGAGCCCCAGAACATCACTGCCACTGTACTCTGTTGGTCAAATTAACTCACAAGCCCAGCCCAGATTCAAGGAGACAGAAAACATAAGACATATTATATAAGGGTATGAACACAGGAAGGTTTGATTCATTGGGAGCCATTTTTTTTCTTTTTTTAAAAAATAAATTTTAAGGCCAGGTGTGGCGGCATGCACTTGTAGTCCCAACTACTTGGGAGGCTGAGGCGGGAGGATTGCTTGAGCCCAGGAGTCCAGCCTGGGCAATGTAGTGAGACCCTGTCTCTTAAAATATATATATACACACACACTATATATAGTATATATATTATATAAATGTATATATATATATATATATATACACACACATACATATACATACACAAAATAAACTTCAATTTTTAGAAAAGTTTTAGATATACAGACCAATTGTGAAGATAGTTCAGAGAGTACCCATATACCCCACACCCATATTAACATATTAGTATGGTGCATTCATTACAAGGAATGAACCAATATTGATATATTATTATTAGCTAAAGTCTACTTTATTCAGATTTCTTTAGATTTTACCTAATGTCTTTTTTCTGTTCAAAGAAATAGAACAGGATTTTTTAAAACTTTAAAAAAAATATATAACATAAATAGAGAAAATTATAAAAACCTCAAGCATATTGCTTGATAAATTTTCACAGAGACATCCATGTGATCAGCATCTGGATAAAGAAAGAAATGATTCTAGCAGCCCACAACTGCACCCAGCCATCCCACCTGCCAGTCACTACCCTGCCAAGGGTAACCACTATCCTGACTCCTGATAGCACAAATCCATTTGACTATTCTTATACTTGATATAAATGGAATTCCTATAGTATGTGCTCTTTTGTGTCTGTCTTCTTTCATTGAATATTACATCTTTGAGATTCATTCATATTGTTATGCTTTGTTGTAGATCATGTATTCTCATTATGTAGGTTTTTCTTTTCTTTCTTTTTCTTTCTTTCTTTCTTTCTTTTTTTTTTTTGAGACAGAGTCTCACTCTGTTGCCCAGGCTAGAGTGCTGTGCATCAGCCTAGCTCACAGCAACCTCAAACTCCTGGGCTCAAGCTATCCTTCTGCCTCAGCCTCCTGAGTAGCTGGGACTACAGGCATGCGCCATCATGCCTGGCTAATTTTTTCTATTTTAAGTTGCCTGGCTAATTTTTTTTTTCTATTTTTAGTAGAGATGGGGTCTTGCTCTTTCTAACGCTAATCTTGAACTCCTGAGCTCAAGCAATCCTCTCGCCTTGACCTCCCAGAGTGCTAGGATTATAGGCATGAGCCACTGCACCCAGCCACTATGTAGGTTTTTCAACCTTAAGCCTCTCTTACCCCAAGATTCTGAAATGCATCATATTTCCCAAACTTATTTGAGTGCTGTCTTTGGTTGGAGTTCTCAAAAACAAACTCTATGACAGGAACGTAAGTGCATGTAATCTACTGGGAGTTGATCCCAGGAAGCACCAGTAGGGGAGTGAAGAAGGGAAACACAGAAGAGGGGAAGTCAATTCAGTATGTTATGAGCATGTTACTGCTGTGGGCAACTCGGGCTCAGTCCCATGGAGGACCTCTAGGAGACTGTGCAGAACATGTTTCAGAGTTGTTCCCCAGAGAAGCAAAGAATCTGGGGCATTTATTATATCCCAACTCCTTTCAGTTATTGGTTGAAAGCTCCTTCTGAGCACATTAACCCCCTGGTGATTGCAGTCTACCCCAAGTGTGGGCTAAATATGCACCTATGGCCAGAGAAAGCCACCAGGCAAAGAGCTGCAGGTGCTGGCAGGAAAAAACCATCAAAGTGAGGAGTCCTAGGCCAAGGGAAAGATGTGCAGGGCGCAATGCACCTTGTTCCACTCTGATCTACTTGTATCCCATATGAAGTCCGTTCTAGGCTGGGCGCAGTGGCTCATGCCTGTAATCCTAGCACTCTGGGAGGCTGAGGCAGGAGGATAGCTTGAGCTCAGCAGTTCGAGACCAGCCTAGCAAGAGTGAGATCCCATCTCTACTAAAAATAGAAAAAATTAGCCGGGCATGGTGGTGCATGCCTGTAGTCCCAGCTACTCAGGAGGCTGAGGCAGGAGGATCGCCTGAGCCCAGCAGTTTGAGGTTGCAGTGAGCTATAATGATATCACTGCACTTTAACCGGAGTGACAGATTAAAACTCTGTCTACAAAAAAACAAAAGTCCATTCTGTCACTGACTCTTCAAGGTGGTAGCCAGTGACAATATCTAAAACAACATTACTAGAGGTGAGTTAGTGGAAGTAGCCTCTAGCATGATCTTGTGCCTTTCTCTGACCAATAAAAAGCAGAAGTGACATTGTGTCAGCTTCTGAGCGTAGGCCCTGAGATGCCTTGCAGCTTCTGCCTTTGCCTTTTGAAATGCCGAGATCTCCACACAGGGAAGCTGGACCAGCCTTGTAAAGCATAAAGGGCAATGTGAAGGAACACCAGAGTGTCCCAGCCAACAGCCAGCACCACTTGCAAGACACGTGAGCAATACCAGCTTGGGTCTTTCAGCACAGTGGGTCTGCAGTTGAATGCAGCCCCATGAGTGAGCCCAGGCAAAACCAGAAGAGGAAGCATCCAGTCTACCCACAGAATCATGAGAAATAACAAATTGTTGTTGTCTTAAGCCGCAGGATTTTGGGACAGTTTGTTACCAGCAATAGGTAACTGAAATATGCACATTGTTTGGTGGTTGCTCCTGAAGACATTAACACCCTGGCTTTTTCGGTCTACCCTGCTCATGGAACAAGCATGCTCTAGTGATCGGGGAAAAGGCTCCGGCAGAGAGTCTTAAACACTTGCAGGAAGGAGCTATCAGTATATATAGGAACACTGAAGTGCTAGGCGGATATGACAGAGGAACAGCAGCATTTGCTACAAAGTCAAGAACCT
The DNA here is from genome assembly GCF_041146395.1 of Eulemur rufifrons. NCBI lineage: Eukaryota > Metazoa > Chordata > Mammalia > Primates > Lemuridae > Eulemur > Eulemur rufifrons. The sequence goes on from NC_091001.1 coordinate 96,342,861, forward strand.
CTTTTTCTCTGACTTATAAACATTATGTGGGGTGGGGGTGGGGAGATGGAGAGGAGAGGGTTTCTATGAGGAACCAAGAACTTTGGAGTGGATGGTGCCTCTGAGAGACACCACCACCTAGGAGAAGAGTATGCAGAGCATAGAAGTGGTGCTATCAAAGACTCTGAAATTTGGGGCATACCTTGCTCTTTTCAACCTAACTCTGTATGGCCTGTTGTCATGCTCCGTACCTAGAATCCCACATATTGCTTGCTCTCAGATTGCTTGCCACTGCTCTCTGTCCCCTAGCTGGTGTACTCAGCCCTTGCTGGACTCCTCATTAGCCTCCTGCCAACCAGTTGTCATTCTCACCTCTCAGCTCCTTGTCTCCCAGTCCCTGACCCAGTGCTCAAATGTCCTGTCCTCAAGCCTGTCTCCAAGTCTTGTTCTGTTCAAATCTAGTTCATTTTGCTTTTCTGCTCCATAGCAAGTGCTTTTCTGATATCAGGACTTCTAAACCTGGAGGAGGTTTAAAAAGGGATTTGTCTAAAAAGATCTCAGCAATGAGAAGAAATTACAGGAAATCTCAGACGTGATTTTTTTCCCCAATACTGCATTGTAAGGGAGATTATATTTAAAGTGGCAACAGAAGTGATATCCTAGGCTGCAGAGTTGTTCCCAAGCACCAAATGTTGTGAGTTAACATTGCAAAACATCTTGGAAGTTTACCAGAAGACGTCTTTCTTTTGTCTGGGCACTCAAAAAGATAAAGAGAAGCAAATTTTGCGTATATACTAAGATGAGCTGAGTTCCTGTATTTGGAATACAAGGAAGTAGTTCTACAAAGCAGCAGTCCCCAAACTTTTTGGCACAAGAAACCGGTTTCATGGAAGACAATTTTTCCCCAGGTGGGGGGGGGGTTGTGGGGGGATGGTTTCAGACAAATTCTCATAAGGAACGAGCAACCTAGATCCCACATATGCAGTTTACAGTAGGGTTCGAGCTCCTATGAGAATCTAATGCCCCCACTGATCTGACAGGTGGTGATGTGAACGATGAGAAGCGGCTGTAAATACAGATGAAGCTTTGCTCACTAGCTGGCAGCTCACCTCCTGCTGTGCAGCTCTGGTTCCTAACAGGTCATGGACTGGTACCAGTCTGAGCATGGCCCCAGGGCTTGGGGACTGCAACTACAAAGGACTCACCAAAGAAATTCACTTCCAGTTCATTAAGATCACAAGAGCAAAAATCACAGCATTTTGGATTAGGTATACAAAAACACTCAGGTTAAAAATATCCAGGTGCAAAAAACTCACTTTGAAGAAATCTTAGTTTTAAATATAAGATCAGAACACACCGTATATTATTTAGTTTTCCTGAGTTGCAAATGGTAGCAAAAATAAATGAGTTGGTTTCATTTTCCTCATCCTAATATTTTCTATCTAGTTAACTTTTTTTTTTTTTTTGAGACAGGGCCTTGCTCTGTCTCCTAGGTCACAGTATAGTGGCACCATCATAGCTCATCGAGACATTGAACTCCTGGGCTCAAGCAATCCTCCCACCTCAGCCTGCCAAAGTGCTGGGATTACACATGTGAGCCACTGCGCCTGGAGAGCTAGTTAACATTTTTGAGTATCTACTGTGTATCAAAATCTCCCATTCATTTTATCTAATCCTCAGAACAACATCTACTATGCCAACCAGTTCTAGTTTAAATTCAGGACCACACATCTCAAAAAGACTCTCAACGCTGCCAAGCAACCCTACTACACTTCCCCAGTACGTTCTCTCCCCCGTTCTCCAGAACAGCTATTTCACACATTCTCTGCTCTCTGCAAACCTCCCACATCCTCCTCCACTTCCTCAGTGCTGCCTACCTCTCCCACCTCTTCCCAGATCCCTCTCTACCTCGCTCCAGTCTAGGAGATCACTGTGTTCCTGACTTCTGTCTCAGCTCAAATGTCAAATTCGAAGAGAGACTTTCCTTGTAATCCACAGATGCTCCTACCCAGTCACTCTCACATCAACTTGTTTTATTGTCTTCCAAGCATTTATCAATGTCTGATCTCATCTCATTATTCCCCTCGCCCCACTTGAATATAGCTCCACGACAGCAGGGCCTTACCTACCTGATCTACTTCTGTATTCTCAACATCCACATCTGAGCCTGTCACATCACAGGCACTCAAAAAGGAATATTTATCGAAAAAATTATCCCAACTTTTGGCAGATGAGAAAACTGAAGATTAGAGAATCTAAATAAATTGCTTAAGTTCGCTCAGCTAGTAAAAGACAAAGTTTGGATAAACATAAGTCTACTTAAGACCAGGCTGTATCCCCGTCTATGCAAAAATGTACGTGGCCTCTGAGAGTTATTTGTGACTGTGGAGCGCATTTAAGACAGCTTCAGAATGAATAGTCAAATTCCTCCGGCGGAAAACCAAGGAGATGCTGAAGACATCTGGCTGGACAAAGCCCGTGGTAACTAAGGAGCAGCGCAGCCCGGCTGTTCCCAGCTTGCTCCTGGCTGGCCTCCAACTCCTCTGCCGTCCTTCCTGCTTCCTACAGTCTCTGAGCCTTTGGCCACCTGCAGTAGAGCACAGTTAAAGTCAGGCTCCGGTTTTCCCTTCACACTCATGAGCCAGCTTATGCCTGTCAGTAGCATTCAATAAAAATGCATCTATTGCAAGGTGTTGTTCTGGGCACTACAAAGATCATAATGAACATGGCAGGCACAGTCCCTGCCCCCACTGCTTTGCAGTATTGTACTCCTTTCAGTCTTCAGTATTTGGCTCATGGTTGAAAAAATACTAATTTTTTTAAAAATTTAAGTTAACTTTATTTTTGTGGAGTACAGAATGCTCTTCAACTTATGATGGGGTTACATCCTGATAAACCCACTGTAACCTGAAAATGCATTTGCTATACCTAACCTAGCAAACATCTTATCTTAGCCTAGCCTACCTCCAACATGCTCAGAACACTTAACATTAGCCTACAGTTGGGCAAAATCATCCAATACAAGGTTATTTCTACAATAAAATGTTGAATATCTCATGAAATTTATTGAATATTGTACTAAAAGTGAAAAACAGAATAGTTTAACGTGTCCTGGAATATGGTTGGTTTCTAATGAATGCATATTGCTTTTGTACCATAATAAAGTCAAAAAATCATAAGTCAAACCATGACAAGTTGGGGACTATTTGCATTGTTTTACTTAATAAGCGAGTCTTCACATGAGCAAATATATAGAGACTTTTACTTACATTATGTATATATGTATATATAGAAAATTATAGTGAGTTGCCATTTTCCTCTCACCCTCTCTCCTTTTTAAGCCCCCCTCTCTTTTTCTTGGGTAATTTACAAATGAAAATTATATTTCTAAGATGGAATATACCTAAATTACAGATTCTTCTAAATGACAAAATAGGAATTTGAATGAGAAATGAGATTTTTAACAAAATTCCAGTAACACAAAGACCTACTTGCCTTGAATTCAGCCAAAAGAATGGATCAGGATTTTATAATCATTGCAAGACTTTGACAGAAGTTAACATGCTGAAGGTTATTGTGCGGGCTTTGTTAGGTTCCCTCCAGAATGAACAGACAGAGCCCAAGAGATACAGGTGGTTTGCACATAATTCTTACCTGTGTATAGAACTGCAATTTAGCTTTAGAATTTTGCCACTGGAAATACGTTTTCTGTACAAGGTTGGACTATCCCCCAAGCACCCTTACATCTTTCTCCTTCTTTTCATGATCAAACATTTTTTTTTAATTTTTTTAAAATTTCAAAATATTAATTAAGGGATACAAGTGTTTTTGTTACTTAGATATCTTGTATGATGCTTAAGTCAGGGCCTTTGTTGTGCCTGTCACCAGAATAGTGGTCATTGTACCCAATAGGTAAGTTTTTATGTCACACCCACCATCCCCCACTCCCTCCTTCTTGGTTTCTCATATCTTTTATATCACTTTGTGCCCATGTGTACCTATCTATTAGCTCCTACTTATTAGTGAACATACAGTGTTTGGTTTTCCATTCCTGAGATACTTCACTTAGGATAATGGTCTCCTGTTCCAGTATTACATGTTCTGTCATCTAGGCTGGAGTGCAGTGGCATGAGCATAGCTCACTGCAACCTTCAACTCCTGGGCTCAAGCAATCCTCCGGCCTCAGCTTCCTAAGTAGCTGGGACTACAGGCATGCACTATCACACCCGGCTAAATTTTTTGTAGGGACGGAGTAGGGCCTTACTATGTTGCCCAGGCTGGTCTAGAACTTCTGGCCTCAAGCAATCCTCCTGCCTTGGGCTCCCAAAGTGCTGGAATTATAGACGTGAGCCACTGTGCCTGGCCAAGAATACTAAATTAAATTGTTGAATTGAATCGAAGTATTTCAAGGTCATAGTACTAGTTAGCAGAAATTGTCCCTAAAAAATAAGAAATTTTTTTAAAAAGAAAAAAAAATGCAATCTATGCTGGGGATCTAAAAAGAAAATAAAAAAAGAAATTGTCCCTAAAGGAAATGTTTGTTGAGGAGTTCCTCAGTATTCATGTCCTCATGTAAATTGCCTGGTATATAGCAGACATTCTGCAGTTAATTCCTTTCTTCTCCTTTCCTCTAGGCTCCTGCTGGCCTGGTCACCAAGTAAGCTAAATCTTATTGCATTTAGTGGAGAAATGGTAAAAGTTCAGTAGAGAAATGTTAGCAGCTAGTGATTTATGAGTTCTGCAGGAGGGAAGAAGAGTTGAGAAGGTCTACTTTTGCCCTCTTTTCTGGCCAGGTATAATAGATAAGATATAATAGCTAAGATTTATTGATGGCTTACAATGTGCCAGGTACTGTTCCAAGCACTTTATGTACTACTTCCTTCAGACCCCACAATAACCCTAGCAGAGGAAATTGAGGTTTATTTTATTTTATTTATTTTTAGAGATGAGGTCTTGCTATGGTGCCTGGGCTGGAGTGCAGTGGCTACTCACAGACGCAATCCCACTACTGATCAGTAAGGGAGTTCTGACCTGTGCCGGTTCCCGCCCCTTTAGATTCCCAGAGGTGACCATATTGATGCCAGACTTAGAGCAGACCCCTGATGGGCACAGCACACTATAGGCCAGGGCTCCTGGGCTCAAGCAATCCTGAGTAGCTGGGACTATAGGCAGGTACCACGATGCTGGGGGAACTGAGGTTTAAAGAGGATAAGTGGCTTGCCCAAGTCTCATAAATAGAATAAATTCAGGTGGGGGAATTCCAGCCCAGGCAGTCAAATTCTAGCATCTCTTGTTCTGTGCAGCTACTGCTATTGACCCATATGGGATCAGAGGCATGGACTTTGAACCGGACCCACTTACAGCCTGTCTGCTGGTCATGATGTAACTAGAGGCAGGTATGTTTGAAGTGGCAAACTGGTCAAGGCTGAACGAAGTCTATGGCCAGGGCAGAGCTGATGCAGCAGCCCTGTGATCTGGCACATTCATACTATGCTGTATAGTTAATATTGTAGTTTTTAAACAATCAATTTCCCCCTAAAATTGATGTTGGTTTTACTATCTGTGAGGCTACAGGAAGTTTCTTTAAAAAAGAAATTGTCAGCCAGGCGCAGTGGCTCATGGCTATAATCCTAGCACTCAAGGAGGCCAAGGCAGGAGGATCACTTGAGGTCAGGAGTTTGAGGTTGTTATTAGCTATGATGATGTCATTGCACTCTAGCCTGGGTGACAGGGTAAGACTCTGTCCCTCCAAAAATAAAAAAAAAAGAAAGAAAAAAGAAATTGTCTGTGCATAGCCCTTAGAATAGGAGAGATAGAGGGAGAACAAGAAAAAACAGCAGATTGTCTTTTGGTCTGAGATTATGTTCTTCTAACATTTATTCTAGCTTGTTGCTGTTAAAATGTCCTTCATTTCCTAAAATTATGGAGGTAGTAGATGGGAGTTGATTTTTAAAAATGTATTTGTATAAGAATAAAAAGTTGGAAATCTTATTTCAGTTCTTTCCATTAAAGTTTTTTTTAGTGTTTTTTTGCTTTTGTTTCTGTTTTAGAGATGGAGGTCTTGCTATGTTGCCCAGGTTCGAGTGCAGTGGCTATTCATAGGTACAATCATAATGAACTGCAGCCTTGAGCTTCTGGGCTCAAGCGATCCTCCTGCCTCAGACTCCTGAGTGACTGGGACTACTATAAGCAAGCCCCACTGAGGCCTCCCAAAGTGCACTGGGATTGTGGGCATGAGCCACCACACCTGGCTTTTTTTTTTTTTTTTTTTTTTTTTTTTGAGACAGAGTCTTGCTCTATTGCCTAAGCTAGAGTGAGTGCCGTGGTATCAGCCTAGCTCACAGCAACCTCAAACTCCTGGGCTCAGGTGATCCTCTGGCTCAGCCTTCCGAGTGGCTGAGACTACAGGTGTGCACCACCACACCTGGCTAAATTTTTCTATTTTTGGTAGAGACGGGGTCTCGCTCTTGCTCAGGCTGGTCTCAAACTCCTGAGCTCAAGGGATCCTCTTGACTCAGCTTCCCAGGTGTGAGCCACCGCGCCCGGCCATAATGGTTCTTAAGGGTATGTTTTAATATCTGGTAAGGCAAATCTCCCACATTACTCTTCTTTCTTTAAAATATGTGTTGGTTAATTTTAACTTGTTTATTATTTGAGGTGAACTTTAACATCATTTTGTCAGACTACATCTAAATAAATCTCACTAAGATTTTAAGTGGAATTAAAAGTATTTAAAATAGTAAATTGTCTCCTCTAAGAACATGGCTTGTATAGGTATTAAAAGTCTTATTTTATTAACAGTTCTCTCAGTAGAATTGAGTTGGTTTACTTCTTATAGGTTCTGAGAAGTCCAGACATTTTTCCTTGACATTAGTGCTAATTGCAGGTATGAAGATATAAATATGTATGTATATATGCATATGTATGTATGTATAGATGTGTACATTCACATATACACACATATGCATATACACATATATACACACTTGTCTAGCTATTAGGAATGAGAGTTGTTTAAACTTTAATTACCCACCAATCATTACTGGTATATGGAACACTTGTTGCTTAAAAAAATTCTTTTTGGCTGGGCACGGTGACTCATGCCTACAATTCTAGCACATTGGGAGGCCGAAGTGGGAGGATTGCTTGAGGCCAGGAGTTGAAGGCTACAGTGAGCTATGGTGGCATCACTGCACTTTAGCCTGGGCTACAGAGTGATTTTATACATAGCACAAAATTTACCATTTTCTGTTTCTTTGTTTTTGAGACAGAGTCTCGCTCTGTCACCCTGGCTAGAGTGTCATGGCGTCAGCCTAGCTCACAGCAACCTCAAACTCCTGGGCTCAAACAATTCTCCTGCCCCAGCCTCCTAATTTTTTCTATTTTTAGTAGAGATGGGGGGGGGTCTCACTCTTGCTCAGGCTGGTCTTGAACACCTGACCTCAAGCAATCCTCCCTCCTTGCCTCCCAGAGTGCAAGGATTACAGGCATGAGCCACTGTGCCCAGCCTAAATTAGGATTCTTAAATAAACTCTTTCATTAGTTCATCATATTTTAATTTTGATTTTACTGATGAAATCATGAAATAGTATTGTTTTTATATGCTTATTATCTAATTGAATTTCCTGTTTTGTGAATTATCTGTTCATATTTGTCCATTTTGCTTTTGGGGGGGGCTACTGCGCTGTTTTAGCAGGGGCATTAGAGAGAGAGAGAGAGGGAGTGTGTTTTCCCATGGGATAAAAACGGTTCAATTCCATAAATTTTACATTGCCTCCCATGTACCAGCAGAGCAAACCCAGGAAGAAAAGAGAAAGCAGAAAAATCCCCTTCATTTTTAAAAAAATGTATTAATTAGCTCTCAGAAATAATCATAATGAATTTTTTGTTTTGTTAAAAAAGAAAGCCTTCTTTCCATAATTCCCAATCCTCAGTCCCACTACTCCGAGATAATTACTTTTAATATTTTTTTCTGTATCCTTCCAGCATGCACGTACCCGCGTGGTTGCAGAGCAGGATAGCGAGCGGGAATCTCATTAGAGTGTGCCCTCAGGAGCGACATCTGTGGGAAAGGAACGAAGCAGGATTGGGCAGATGGAAAGGCTGGGCTCTGATACAGTTTCAAGAATGTTTCAGCTAACTCCATGGGGAGTTCTGAAGCTGGGCTAGCACTTCAGTCATCCCGAATTCGGGTGAGGCGGCCAAGCCTTTACACCCCAACATTGACCAGTCATTGGATACAAGCTGTCCTGAGAAGTGGCCTGGAGCAAAATGGCTCTTTGCAGGTGAGGAAAATTCTCAGAGAAAATTCCCAGCAGCTGAGGAATAAGTCCTTTAGTCCTGGAGGAAGATATGGGAAGTGAATCAGAGTTTTATCTCCAGTCCACTTGGAACCACTTATTTAGGTAAGTTTTGGCGGCAGCTCTCCCAGGATTCTGGTGGGCCTCTTTTCCTGAGGAGAGTGGGAAGAATGCGGTCTCCACCAGTGCAGCTGATCTTGAGGCTGCTGCTCTGCTCCGCGTCTCCCTCCTCTACTATCCAGCACAGACTGCTGTCACTGTCAAAAAATATATACATGTATAGTGATTAGGACTTTATCCCTCCATGTTTTCTTCCCTTATCTTACTGCCATTGTCCTGAAATCTTATTTTAGAAAATTGATCGGTAACATGCTGCATGTGGCTTACCCCGGATATATCTAAGCCCTTCTGCACATCAAAACTTAGATGGAGTTGGTCAAATGAGGGAACATCTGGGTTATGCCTTTTTTTAAGGTAGTTTTCTTTAGGAACTGTCAGCATGTTGTTGTTGAAGTGTGGAGTTGTAACTCTGTCTGGACTATGAACAGTCAACAACATGTACTTAAAAGTTACACTATTGCAAAATGGGTGTATTATCCAGGTCCTCATACACTATTTTTTTGTATTGCTGGTCCTGTACCAGAAACATTTTCTTTTATTGTTACTTGTTTTTTAAACTTTGTTTAGCTACTTACAGAAAATATGCTTATGGCACAATTTGCCTCAAATCCATTCCAAGTTGTATATTTGTTTTCCGATAAAAAATTACAATGAAAAAAAAGGCATCTAAGTTTGATGCATTCTGGAGCGATAGAAAGGAATCTGAGCTGGCAATTTGGTTTTAGGTTTTTCCACATCCCAGACTCATGAGTTTGGCAAGTCACTCAATCTCAGTTGCCTCATATATCGAATGGGGCAAACTAGACGAGAACTGTTGCAAATCTTCAAAAAGATAAACTTTGTAGCAATAAACAAAAGAGAAAACACAAGTACGAGACTTAATCAAAGTGATAGTTGGCAGGGTCACCGCTTGAGGGAAGAGGCCGCTGCTCCAGTTCTCTACAGCCACCTCAGAGCCTCACATGCGACCAGGATCCGCTCAATTTGCCTGCCTGGATGGTTCAAGTTCCGCTTCCGCAGGCGGATTTTCGCTGTGGGCGTGTGCACCCGGCATCCGACGCAGGCTACAGTCGGTTCTCCCTAGCGCGCATGCTCCTGAGGGGAGGCGGAGACCGGAAGGGAGGGGGCGTGGCGAGGCGCCGCAGACCGCCGGCTCGCTCTCTCAAGAGCCGTGCTCGGGAGGCGGGGGCGCGCGCGCGCTCGTTCGCGCGGCCGGCTGCGTACAGTAGTGACGGCCGCGCGGGAGCGGTCACATGACCGTAGCGGCAGCCTGTACAGTAAGAACCCAATATGGCAGCGGCGGTAGCAGTGGCAACGGCAGCAGGAGGACCGGCCGCCCCATAGACCCCCCCGCGCACCACCCCCGCCGCTTCCTCTGCTTGGGTGCTCCTCCGGCCTGACTTCCCCTTTCTCCCACCTTTCCCAGCACCGCGGGAAAAGCAGCGCAGGGCAGAGCAGACAGGGAGGGCGGCCGGAGCGCGGACACGGGAGCCTCCCAGTCAGTTCAAGACCCGACATGAGGGAAAAGGGACGTAGGAAGAAGGGCAGGACCTGGGCGGAGGCCGCCAAGACGGTAAGGGGGAGGGAGCGAAGGGGAAGGCCGGGAGGATTTCGTTTTCTTGCCGCCCGCCAGTCGCACAGTGAAGGGAGGTGACTGGCCCAGCGACCCGGCTTAGGGGGCACAAAACCGCACGGAGAGGGCGGCGGTTAGTGTCGGGGTCGAGATCCCGGTGGGAATGGAGGCGCCCGGCGGAAGGTGATCGCCGCCGGGCTGTGGCTTCTCCCAGCGTCTGCGACGAGTCCTCTTGGTGTTTTGAGGCTGTCTTTCGGGGTCACGTCGCTCTCACTCCCACTCTGAGGTAGCCCCCTCCCCGGCACCGGGTCTGTTATGCTTGCACTGTAACCGGTTCTCTTCCCTTGTGGGGCTGGAGAGCCCCATTGGATGCAGATAGAAGAAGGCTTGTGCATGCATCCAGCCCCGGAAAGAAGAGGGGAGCGCTGGAGCTTGGTAGAATTTACCCGCTGCAGCAGACATGCCTCCTGACCCTGGGCCCCCTGCTTATCTGGCTCCCGGTGCCGACGTGAGATCACGAGGCTTTTGTTTTTGTTTGCTGTTGGAGCTGAAAGTGCAGGAGGTGTTTAGAAACGAAGTAACAGGTGGGACTTGTAGAATTTTTTTTCTGTTTCCGTAGAGACCTACTCTGAGCAAGGCAGCAATGCATGGTGGGACGTGTAGTTTACTCGGCCTTCACTTTTCTCTAGCTAAAGTCATGATGGCCTAACAAAGTTGTGATTAGTGGGTAAATCAATCTTTTCCTCCTGATTTTGTTATAACGAAATTTAGTGGTAGGTTTAAAAAAAATGGAATATTGAGGATTAGTGAAAACTTTCACTATGTTTTAAGAAAAACAAATTAAAAGCGGTTTTGTATGTAGAGATGAAACGTTAGGAGAAAGTGAAGTTCATTCCATCGTTGAGGGTGCAGCAGAAAAGTAATAGGGCATTAAACAGCAGCATTTCAGTGGTGGGAAGTGAGAGGTGTTCACCTCTTAAATGGTGAGTCATGTCAGTAGTACTTGGACAACATGGGGAACCCTTCTACATAAACTCTTACTATATGTCCTATGATTTATTTTTTAAATGAGATTTTTCTGAATACAAAAGTAATGATCCCTAGGGGGGAAATTTGGAGCATCATAGAAAAGTATAAAGAAGAAAATAAAAAATCGCATATTTCATCCGTCATCTGTCACATATTAACATTTTGACATATTACCATCTAGTCTTTTTTATTTCTCAAAATCTGAGTCATACTGTTTATTCAATCTTGTGCATTTGTTTTGTAAACTTTGTGCATGTATTTTGTAAACTTTATGCAATGGGGGTTGATGAATCTTCAACTTGTATTTCTGTTTTAGTTGGAAATGTGAAAAAGTTAGTGCAGAAATGGTAGTTTTTATTTATTTATTGAAAATACAGTGTATTTTCATGATTGTGACTGTGCTGGTAGTTTCCCTCTAAAAGATTTAAAACTAGAAATAATTTTTTTGATGGTGAAGAGGTTGCTTCTTGGCCGGGCGTGGTGGCTCACGCCTGTAATCCTAGCACTCTGGGAGGCCGAGGTGGGCAGATCGTTTGAGCTCAGGAGTTCGAGACCAGCCTGAGCAAGAGCGAGACCCCATCTCTACTAAAAATAGAAAGAAATTATATGGACAGCTAAAAATATATATAGAAAAAATTAGCCGGGCATGGTGGTGCATGCCTGTAGTCCCAGCTACTCGGGAGGCTGAGGCAGGAGGATCACTTGAGCTCAGGAGTTTGAGGTTGCTGTGAGCTAGGCTAACGCCACGGCACTCACTCTAGCCTGGGCAACAGAGTGAGACTCTGTCTCAAAAAAAAAAAAAAAAAAAAAGAGGTTGCTTCTTTACAGAAGACTATTTTACTTTCTACTTGGTAGATACCTCAAGACCTCTTTCTGTTAATAAAAGAAGCATGGTAAATTTTAATTATAGGTAAACAGACTCCAGCTCTAATTATGTTAATTAATTTTACGTCTCAAGAATCTGAAGAGTCCTTTTTGAATTATGATCTCTTTGGATAAAATAGTCTAATCATTGGGAGGTTGTGACAAGAAAAATTAATCTGCATCTATTGCTTAGCTGTTACTATAGTAAGTTAGTATATTTGCTCATTTCATGCTCTAGCTAGCTATGTGTAAAATAGTATATATTTTCTCCTTTTTTTTTTAAAGCCAGTCAAATTTATCAGTGTGCGTGGGGTTGTATACCAACTTTAGTGACACTAATATTAAATGTGTAAAATAGTATTTAAAAGATGGAAAGGCTAGTTGGAGTAGTAAGAGTTCTGAGTGAGTTCCTGACAGGACTACTGTATTAGTAGCTTTAGTAGCTTGATATTTTTATTTGATGTTGACAAATATGTAAAACCCCCAGTCTAGGTGAAAATGATTTTTTTTTTTTTTTTTTTTTTAGGGGCAGTCTCCTTCTGTTGCCCAGGCTAGAGTGCAGAGGCATCACATAGCTCACTGTAGCCTCAAACTCCTGGCCTCAAGCAGTCCTCCCCTTTCACCCTTCCAAAGTGCTAGTATTATAGGCATGAGCCACCATGACTGGCCCTAAGTGAAAATGAATTTTAGAAAGAGAATAGTGATACTAAAACTTTTTTCTAATAGCCAAAATCTAGAAAACACTCTACTCTTTTTTTGGGTTGTTTTATAAACAATGAGGAGATTAAAATAATTTAAGTGTTCAAAAGTTTTCTGCTTGTGGGAGAGATAGAAGTAAAAGTAGGAGGACTAGACAAAGGTACATCTGTAATATTTCAGACTGTAGAGTAGAGATCAGAAAATTAGCGATTTGACAAATGAAAGTAACTTTGACCTAAATTAAGAAATGGTGTTGATATTTAGAAGATCAGGAGGACTAGGAAAAGGGGTTGTAAGGCTTAAACTTATTTCTTAGGCATTAAGGTGTCAAGTGTTCTAGGAACAGAGGTTCAACAAGGAAATAATAAAATTACTGTATTTATGAATACAGGCAGTATCTGCTTTTTTGTGTTTTGAGACAGGGTCTCACTGTATCACCCAGGCTGGTCATGAACTCCTGGGCTCAGGCAGTCCTTCTGCCTCAGCCTCCTGAGCAGCTGGGACTATAGGCATGCACTACCATGCTTAGCTATTTTAAAAATTTTTTTACAGCTGGAGTCTCAGTATATTGGCCAGGCTCAATCGATCCTCCTGCCTCAACTTCCCGAGTAGCTGGGATTATTGGTGCAAGCCACTGTGCCTGGCTAGTATCTGCTTTCATTATGGTAGCTGCATTGTAGCACTATCCTGTTTTCGGAAGCACTGTTAAAGTAGGGTTATTTTCTTTTTTTTTTTTTAGGCAGAGTCTCAACTCTGTTGCCCTGAGTAGTGTCGTGGCATCAGCTTAGCTCACAGCAACCTCAAACTCCTGGGCTCAAGCTGTCTTCCTGCCTCAGCCTCCCGAGTAGCTGGGATTACAGGTGCATGCCACCATGCCTGGCTAGTTTTTTCTGTTTTTAATTGCCTGGCTAATTTCTTTCTACTTTTAGTAGAGATGGGGTCTCTTGCTGAGGCTGGTCTTGAACACCTGAGCTCAAGTGATCCTCCTGCCTCAGCCTCCAAGAGTGCTAGGATTACAGGCATGAATTACCACGCTCGGCCAAGAGATGGAGTCTTGTTGTGTTGCCTAGACTGGAGTGCAGGTCTGTTAAAGGCGTGATCATGGCACACAACAGCTTGGAACTCTTGGGCTTAAGCGAACTACAGGTGGGCACCACCACATATGGCTTCATAATTATTATATAATAGTAAAATTATGCCAGGAGGCTGATAAAATGAACTTAAATGTATAGACTGGCTGCAGTAACTAAGTACACTAGAAAGAGGTAATGGAGCTGGGATTTAGGTGATCTTAAATGCTCATTCACTATACTGGACTGTCTCCTTATTGATTTTAAATTTGCCCTATGTAAACACACTAGTTATAAAAAGCGTTATTCAAGTATTTAGTTGACAGTTTCACATAGGTTTTCTTTTCTTTTTCTTTTTCTTTTTTTTTTTTGGGAGACAAGGTTTAGCTCTGTTGCCAAGGCTAGAGTGCAATGGCATCATCATAGCTCACTGCAACCTCAAACTTCTGGGCTCAAGCTATCCTCCTGCCTCAGCTTCCTGAATAGCTGGGACTACAGGCGCACACCACTAGGCCCAGCTAATTTTTAAAAAAAAATTTTTTGTAGGGATGGGGTCTCACCGTGTTGCCCAGGCTGGTCTTGAACTGGTCTCAAGCGATCTTCCCACCTTGGCCTCTGCAAGTGCTGGGATTAATAGGTGTGAGCTACCACACCCAGTCCAGTTTTACATGTTTTAAATTTTAAGGGTAGTAGTGATGCTGATAATGAAATGATTTGGATGAGAGATACATAGTATAGTGTTTAGTGAAATTGATTGATTGAGACAAGGTCTCCCTCTGGCACCCAGGCTGGATTGTAGTGGTGTGATCATACTTTACTGCAGCCTTGAACTCCTGGGCTCAAGCAATCCTCCTATCTTTGCCTCTGGAGTAGCTGGGACTACACACACACACACACACACACACACACCCCACTACCCTTAGCTAATTAATTAATTATTTATTTTTATAGGAAATATGGGGTCTTGCCGTATTGTCCATGCTGGTCTTGAATTCCTAGCTCAAGTGAGCCTCTGGCCTTGGCCTCCCAAAATGCTAGGTGTGAGCCACTGCACCTGGCCAGTGAAATTTAAATTGAAAAAGTTGTAATAAGTCAGAGATACTGAGAACCATTACGTTGATTTTAAAACTGTGTTTAAAGTTAGGCTCATTAAACAAAAAATATTTGATGACACCCTGAGGGTTTTAGCAGTTTTTGCAAAGCAGAACCTCAAAATAGCATAATCTTTTTTTTGTTTTGTTTTGTTTTCTTTTTGACTTTTCCCTCCTTGCCATAACTAGGGAAGCATTAAAAGACAAAATGTCCTAAAAATACAAGAGAGTGTGCATGTGTGTGATTGTAGGTGGAAGCAACAGAGGGGCAAACCTTAGAGATTGTATACTAGGGGGACCTATGGGTAACTTTGGGAGTGAAATGGTTAAAATATGAGAAATGGTTAAAATATGGGTGTTAGAAGTGAGGAGTGCAGTCCGTAGTGTGGATCTTTGGGATATGAATTTGTAGATTGAAAGAAAAGTTTTTATTTCTAGATAGACTTCATCGATTAATATTATTTTGAATGTATGTAAGATTTTAATTTTTGTCATTTTACCTTAAGTTACTTTAACTTCAGGGAATAAGGTGAAAGATGGAAAATTTCTATTAAGGGAATAACACTGTTTGGTTAATTACTTTGATGTAGGAAGGGTAGAAAATGGAAAATATTGAAAAATATAAAAATATAGTAATTAGAAAAATGTTTAGAAAACGTTTTTAATGCATTTTAGAAAGATTTGTTAGCTTAGAAATTTTCAGTACTCTTAGCTTTTACTATAAGTAATGTTTTTTCTTAAAAAAGGAGGAGTATGGTCAGGCCTGGTTATGTCCATTTGGATATATTGACAGGGGCAGAGTCCTTTTAAGTCTATGTTTGTATTATATTTGTAGTTGTATTAGAATCTCCACAAGAGAGTGTGCAGCGTGAAAAACATTCAGCAAACTATTATTTTTATAATATAAACTATAGAAAGTAAAACTGGACAAAATCTTCCTTTGCTTGTGGAATACATAAAAATTAGAGTGAGTAAGCATTGCAAGCAGCATGGGCAAAAAATTGAAAAACTACTCTGATGCATAATTTTTCAAAGCAATGACTGCATATTTACATTTATGAAATTACATTCTGTGGGTCTCTTTGTCCTAGGTGACTTGATGTAACACTCTGCTTGACTTATCTTCCTTCTTCCATGTTACTGAAGTGAAGTTTCCCTGCGTTTTGCTTCTTCAATTTTGTGTTATTAAGTTCATAATCTTTTCATCCTGTTTTTATGCCCCTGTCCTGAAAGCCCACAAACCTCCTAGTTGTTGAAGGAAAAATTTAAAAGCAAAATCTTTCTTGGACATATGAATTAAAAATTTCTGTGAAGTTGCTGCTGCTGCATCTCTCCTAGAATTCCGAGAGACATGTATTCTGTCTACTCTTGAGAGGCTGTGTAATTTTGCTGTGGGTGAAAGGACATTATTTTTTCACTACAAAAGCTGTCTGGAAGGAGGCTAGTGTGTGGAAGATGTAACTATAGGGAACTGATCAGTAACAATGTTTGTTAAAACCTGCTATCTTTGTCCTGTTTGCCAAAGAACTCTGAATGCCCCTCTATTTCTGTATTCCTTCCTTCCGAATGTCATAGAGGTCATCCTCATAGTTTATGGTGTTGTACAATTTAGCATTTTTAGTACAGTGTGATTTATTATGTTTTTAGTGTTGTTAAAAGATTCTTGAATGTACTAAATTTTAAGACCCTGTAAGTATGACTTAGAAACAAATATTTAATAGTATTACTTCAAATTGCTTTCTATTTGTTATATTGGCTCATTATTTTTAAAAAATGGCAAGCAGAACAAACAGTTATTCTTGGGTGAGTTACTATACTGTTTGAAACAAGGATTAAGTAAAAGTCTGCATACTGTAATATTGAAAATATTTAGTTACCATGCTGAAATTAACTGTGGTTGATAGTTTGTTAAATATAGCTTTCTGGACTTTTTACCTTGTATATACAAAGAGATACAGCCATATATATAGTTACATAAAGTTCTGTAACTTTCTTTATTTTATCAATATCATGGATGTAACTTTATTTTATCAATATCTTGGATGTCTTTTCATGTCATGACTTACGTATCTGCTTCATTCTTTTTAATGGCTTCTTGGTATTCCATTGTTTTTGGGTGTACCATCATTTAAAAAATCAGTCCCCGATTACTTGATGTATAGTTATTTATAGTTTTTCTCCTTTTGTAACAAATGCTCAGTACATCTGGGTGTGTATGTGTGTATGCAGATACATTGTGTGTGTGTGTGTGTGTGTGTGTGCATATGTGCATTTGTGTGAATGGAATTGTTAGGGTAAAGAGTATGTAAGCTGGGCACAAATGGGAACACCTGTAGCCCAAGCTACTCGAGGCTGAAGCAGGAGGAGGGAGGATCACTTGAGCCCAGGAGTTAGAGGAGGTGGTGTGCCATGATTGTGCCTGTAAGTAGCCACTGCATTCCAGCCTGGGCAAGGTTTTTCTTCAAAAAAAAAAAAAAAAGTATATAAGCTTGAACTTATGATATGTCCTTACAAATTTTTAAAACTTTGTGCCAATTTATATATTCCCTTCCAAAAATTTGAAGTTTCCAATTTTTTCCTACTTTTCTCTGTAATCCGAGGAATATATCAATCTTTAGTCTTTGCCATTTTGATATTAATATATTAGCGAAGCATTTCTTTGATTATTTTGTTCAGTAGAACTTAATCAACATATTCTATGTCTGTGCAGTCCATTGTGGTAACCACTACTCATATATGAACATTGAGTACCTAAAATATAGCTTTGTGACTAGGGAACTGAATTTTAAATTTTATTTAATGTTAATTACTTTGAATTTATGTATTTATTTACTTTTTGAGATAGAGTCTTGCTCTGTTGCCTAGGCTAGAGTGCCATGGCATCAGCCTAGCTCACAGCAACCTCAAACTCCTGGGCTCAAGTGATCCTCCTGCCTCATCCTCCCAAGTAACTGGGACTAGAGGCGAATGCCACCATGCCTGGCCAATTTTTTTCTATTTTTAGTAGAGACGGGGTGGTCTCGCTCTTGTTCAGGCTGGTCCTGAACTCTTGACCTCAAGTCATCCTGCCCCCTCAGCCTCCCAAAGTGCTAGGATTACAGGCATGAGCTACGGCCCATGGCCATACTTTGAGTTTAAACAGCCACATTTGGCTAGTGGCTACCATTATTGGACAGTACAAATGTAAAGTAACTTCCTGTGCTTATTGAGTATTTGTAATTTTTTCAGTAAACTTGTCTGTTTAGATATTTTGCCCCTTTTTTCCTTGCTTCTTGGTCTTTTTCATACTAATATTTGAGAGTGCTTTGCAGATAAAGGAGATTAGCACTTTGTCATGTGTGTTGTAGATCTCTTCCCCAGTTTTGTCTTTTGACTTGTTTTAGGGAGGTTTTTTCCCCTACCCAGACATTTTTTAATGTTAATATTAATGTAAACAAACTTACCAGTATTTACCTTTTATTCTTCCCAGGTTTTGGGTCCTGTTATGAAAGGTTTTCCCCACTCAAAGATTGTAAATTAAGTGCTTTTAAATAATGGTAGCCCTGAAGGCATATCTTCCCTAAATAAAATAACACTTTTTATTGTGGACCAGTAGGAGGAAATTCTGTTTATATACCCATAAGACTGTGCTTCTTAAAGGCAGAAGCTTTCTTTTAAAAATTTCTGCCTGCAGAACTTAACTCAGTTTCTTGCATAGGAGTGCTAAACCTTTATATTTTTTTGTACCTATCTCAAATTGGAGATAAAAGAGAAGACATTGTTCTCACTTTTAAGAGAACATAATTTAATAAAGCTAGTCAAATGTATTAAGTATAGTTTGCCAGGAAAACTGATTGAGTATCTCTCTTTATGAAAGAAAATTATTCCAAGATACACCAGAGTATTTGCTTCCAAAGACTCTTTTGAGTTACATTTGGTCAATGGGAAATGTCTGACCTTGTTTGACAGGGCTTGGTTAATGGTAAATACACATGTACTTGGTCTTGGGCATTAGAGGTCACTGTAAAATTTTTTAATTATAGTGTCCTCTGAGTAAATTGATCCATCTTTTGGCAAAATTATGTCATTAAAGACTTTTCATTTGAAAATTCTTTGCCTACTGACATTAAATAGCAGTTGATACTATGTTTAGAATGGACTTTTGTTGGGGTCCACAGCTTGGGATGGCCTACATCATCTTGAATCTTTAACTCACTGATGTTTGAATTATTCAGTAGCTGGTTTGGCCATATTCAGTTTCAAATAAGTGTTCAATTGTGTTAATGACTTATTTCTAAATAGTAACAGAACATTTTAAATGTATTGCTGTTGATTTATAGTGACTAGTTTCCTATTAGAGAGATTCTGACACATTTCGTAAGAAATGGATGCACCTATGAAATAAAGTGTTATGAAAAGTTTTCTCTTTTGTCTATATTTTGTGTTTATGTGAAAATGTAAAAAATGCATGGATTACAAGATAAATAGAAAAATAATTTTCATGTGTATCCTTAATAATGCATGAAGAAATGATGAGAAAAGAAAGGACTATTTTTAATAGCAACTTGGGAATAGACTTAACAATAAATGTGTAGACCCTATTTAAGAAAACTACAGGCCGGGTACGGTGGCTCACACCTGTAATCCTAGCATAGCACTCTGGGAGGCCGAGGCCGGAGGATTGCTTGAGGTCAGGAGCTCGAAACCAGCCTGAGCAAGAGTGGAACCCTGTCTCTACTAAAAATAGAAAGAAATGATTTGGACAGCTAAAAATATATATATATATGTATATATATGTATATGTATATATAAAAGAATTAGCCGGGCATGGTGGTGCATTCCTGTAGTCCCAGCTACTCGGAAGGCTGAGGCAGAAGGATTGCTTAAGCCCAGGAGTTTGAGGTTGCTGTGAGCTAGGCTGACGCCACGGCACTCTAGCCCGGACAACAGAGTGAGACTTTGTTTCAAAAAAAAAAAAAAGAAAACTACATAATTATTAGCTGGTGGCTAAGACTGTGGACTTTGAATCACACAAATATGGATTTGATCTTGGCTTTACCATTTATTTTGTTAGCTAGGACAAGTTATTTAAACCAGTGCTCAAACATTAATGTGCATAGGACTCATGTGGGCATCTTGTTATAATGCAGATTTGATTCAGTAGGTCTGTGGTGTTTTCAGAGATTTTTCATTTCTAACACGTTCCCAGGTGATGCTAGTGCTGTGGTCCAAGGACTACATTTGAAGTTGTAATGCTTTATACTTTCTAAGCTGTCTTAATTTCCCCAACTTTAAAGTGGAGATAATAATAAAACTAACCATTTAGGGTGTTAAGTGATGAGGTGAAAATGTATGAAAAGTTCTTTGTACAATGCCTGGCATATTGTAAGCACTGTTAATATTTCTGAAAAATTAGCCAGGCACAGTGCCTCACACCTGTAGTCCCAGCTACTCGGGAGGCTGAGGCAGGAGAATGGCTTGAGCCCAGGAGTCTGAGGTTGCTGTCAGCGAGGCTGATGCCATGGCACTCACTCTAGCCTGGGCAACAGAGTGAGACTGTCTCCAAAACAATAAATAAAAAATAATAATAAAATAAAATGATATTTCTGAAAAATTAATAAATGTGAGTCATTTTTTGTTTCTGCATGGGAAAACTAAATATTTTAAAGATGTTGTTAACATACAAGTGCAGAGATTTGAGACAGTTCTAATCTAAAGCCCTTTAACCTTAGGGACACCTCATTTTGCTGCTTGTTTCCCAAGATCAGTGTGGAATCACACAGACTTAAACTAGCTGCCTTCAGGAGAGTCTATACAAAAATCCCACTCTCTGACTTATACCTCAATTGTAGACATCTCTATCCTATATCTACCCCTGGTTTGCACAAATAAATTCAACTCCCCTTCTTCCCCCTCCCCCATTTTAGTAGTGATGTTTGGGTATGAATGTAACTGTATTTTCTTATGTACTTAAAATTAATTGATTTTGGTCATGAGTAATAAAATACTGTTTTCATCTTTTCTTCTGCTTTTGAACTTAAAAGAGTGTGTTCTGGTTGTGTAAGCTGCAAATCCATTTGTTCCCCTCCATTTATGTTTATTGAATACTTAACTACTTGCTCTGTGTTATGTTGGAGCTTATGGGAAACACAGAGAACCCACTGTTTTTTTCCTCTAGAAGTTGACACTGTAATAGAAAGTATACTAATGATTTATCTTAGAGATAATGATTTACAGAAGTTTTATGTTTTTGGTTATTACTAATAGTACCCTTTTGTCTACTATGCCTTTAGTGGGTTATTATTGATATTTATGTATTTTTTTAAAAAAAGTATGTTGCCATGCCTTTAAAAAATATATTGCTGAGTGCGGTGGTGTCACCGTAGTCCTGGCTACTTGGGAGGCTGAGGCAGGAGGCTAGGTTGAACTCAGGATTTCCAGACCAGTCTGAGGAACATAAGACCCTGGCTCTTATAAAAGCAAAACAAAACAAAACTATCTATCTATATCTATATATATCTTGTGGGAATTTAGTTTTAGTAGGCAGAATTCTAAGAAGGCTCCAAGATTCCCACCCATATAACCCCCTTCCCTTGAGTATGGGTAGAACCTATAATTACAATGGGATTTAACTCCTGTTGTTCAGTTACAACCGCAAAGATGAAGGATTTTGCAGTGGTAATTACAGTTGCCTCTTGAACAACACAACTTTGAACTGCGTGGGTCCACTTAGGGGTGGATTTTTTTTTTTTCAATAAATACAGTTGGCCCTCCATATCAGTGGGTTCTGCATCCACAACGAAACATGAATGGAAAATACAGCATTCTCTGGATGTGAAACCTGCATATACAGAAGCTGACTTTTCAGACTTTACACATTTGCGGATTCCACAGAGCCCTGACTTCAGGACTTCATTATGCATGGATTTTGGTATCCACTGGTGGTCCCGGAACCAATCCCCCATGGATACCAAGGAATGACTATATTTTGACTTTAAGCAAAAGGCTGATCCTGATTATTTAGGTAAGTCCTTTCAGACAGGATCTAGAGGTCAGAGAGAAGAGGAATTTGAAACAAGAGAGATTCTCTTTCTGGTATTGAAAAGAAGCAAACAATCATGTTGTGAATTGCCTGTGGAGAAGACCATGTGGCAAGGAATGGCAGGCAGCCTCTAGGAGCTGAGTGACTCCCGGCTAAGAGCCAGCAGGAAAACAGAGCCTCATTCCTACAACCAAAAGGGACTGAAATCTGCCAACAACTAGTGAGCTTGGAAGAGGACTCCAAGTCTCAGATGAGTTCACACTCAGCTGACACTTTGTGATTTCAGCCTAGTGAAAGCCTAAGTAGAAGATCCTGCTAACCTTTGCCTAAAATCTTAACTTACACAAACTGTAAGATAAGTTTGTGTTGTTTTAGTCTAAGTTTGATAATAAAACTTATAATCACAAATTTGTTTTGTGATTTATGAAGCTGCATAATAACTAACTAATGGTAATACCAAAAGTTGGGACGGTGGTAGAGCAGGGTTATTCTCAGAGGTTTGACTTGGGTATTCAAGGATGATGGATAAACATTTACAGGTGAATAGTAGGTAAAGGAATTCCAGGCAGAGAGAAGATTGAAAAATGCAGAGTGTGTTTAATGTAATTTACCTTTGAGTATTGCAGTTTGCCTTTGAACATTGTGAAGTGTAATGGAAGATAAAGCCAGAAGAAGTACATAGGGGCCAGTGTGGAGGGTTGTAGAAGTTGGGCTGACAAGTATTTTTATTTTAGGAGTAACAAGAGAATTTTTATGCAAGAGATAATATTGTATCTGTGTTTTAAGCAGATTGCACCATTTGTGGAATTTATTAAAGGGCCAGAAAGGCTGGTGAGAGGGGATATAAATTTCTTTTCCTGTCCTTCAAAAATTTCTCATTTCAAGCCGGATGTGGTGGCTCATGCCTGTAATCCTAGCACTCTGGGAGGCTGAGGCGGGAGGATCACTAAAGTTCAGGAGTTCGAGACCGGCCTGAGCAAGAGCGAGACCCTGTCTCTACTAAAAATAGAAAGAAATGATCTGGACAGCTAAAAATATATATAGAAAAAATTAGCCAGGCATGGTGGCACATGCCTGTAGTCCCAGCTACTCGGGAGGCTGAGGCAGTAGAATTGCTTGAGCCCAGGAGTTTGAGGTTGCTGTGAGCTGGGCTGACGCCAGGGCACTCTAGCCCTGGCAACACAGTGAGACTCTGTCTCCAAAAAAAAAAAAAATTTTTTTCTCATTTCATACCTATTTTACCTATACTTATCCTACTTGCAGCTTTCCAGCAGAAGCCTTTGCTTAAGTTCTGCCAGCTTCCTGAAGTTTTCACACACGAAAGAAGTCCTGGAACGCACTTGGATATGACAAAATTCTACCATTCTTGAAGGAAAAACAAAGCAAAATTCTTTTCCCCAGTTATTCTAACTCTTGTTGATTTTTCTTTTCTTTGAATTTTTGTAGCACTGTTTTTCCCTACAATTGTCTTCTGAACTGTTGGCTTTTGGGTTGGTTCAGGTGGTAGAATCAATCAGGGCTATGTATTGGTACAATATATATTCTTTGTGAATACTGCTTCCTGGAGTTGTATACCACAGTGGCTCTGGGAGTCATGATACCTCTTGTGAAAGCACCATTAAATATTGATATGTTTCTGACAAAAATAAAAGACATTTTTGCCAGGAGAAAACCTGTTTTTGGTTTGGAATATTAAAGTCATACCTTGAGAACAATGTAAGCGGCAATAAGGGCAACTGTTTCCCAGTTTTATTTATCATCGGATTGGTTCATATATATTTCCCAGGTCTGTTTGCTAGCAGATAAGATGTAGCAAATGACAAAGGTTTAATGCAAATGTTTCTCATACTAGATTTCTTATAGACCTCCTACCAGGAATTTGTAGATTAGTTCAGGGAGTTCTGAAAGTTGTCTATGAATTTAAGTTTTGTGTGTGTGGTTTTTTTTTTTTTTTTGGAGACAGAGTCTCACTCTGTTGCCAGGGCTAGAGTGCCCTGGCGTCAGCCTAGCTCACAGCAACCTCAAACTCCTGGGCTCAAGCGATCCTCCTGCCTCAGCCTCCCGAGTAGCTGGGACTACAGGCATGCGCCACCATGCCCAGCCAATTTTTTTCTATATATTTTTAGTTGTCCAGCTAATTTCTTTCTATTTTTTTTCTAGTAGTGATGGGGTCTTGCTCTTACTCAGGCTGGTCTTGAACTCCTGAGCTCAAACGATCTGCCTGGCTTGGCCTCCCAGAGAAGTTTTATGTTTTAATGCTAATCTTAAAAGTTGTGTATTTGTGGCCGGGCGCGGTGGCTCACGCCTGTAATCCTAGCACTCTGGGAGGCCGAGGTGGGCGGATCGTTTGAGCTCAGGAGTTCGAGACCAGCCTGAGCAAGAGCGAGACCCCATCTCTACTAAAAAAAAATAGAAAGAAATTATATGGACAGCTAAAAATATATAGAAAAAATTAGCCGGGCATGGTGGCGCATGCCTGTAGTCCCAGCTACTCGGGAGGCTGAGGCAGGAGGATCGCTTGAGCCCAGGAGTTTGAGGTTGCTGTGAGCTAGGCTGACGCCACGGCACTCACTCTAGCCTGGGCAACAGAGTGAGACTCTGTCTCAAAAAAAAAAAAAAAAAAAAAAGTTGTGTATTTGTGACTTGCCTTGTGATTTGGGTGTTCATGTTTGATGGAGTCGGCAGACAATAAGGAAATGATGCATTTGTACTAAGGGAAGGTCACAGCTGTCACCATGGTGCATTAATGGAATGAAGGTTTCACCATAGTTTGGATAAGAAAATGTGGGTATGTGTTGCGTATGCAAGCACATCTCAGAAGGTCTCATGCAGTAGCAACCAAGACATGGTGATATAGTTAAAAGTAGAGGTATTTTAATTTTTACTTAAAACAGTTCATTGTTTTATATTTGTATTTAAATTGTAGATTTATTTTTATAGTTGTATAAGAGTGATAAGCATAAGAGGTTTTATAACTGGCATTATATATATAACATGTTATAATTTAAAGTTAACACAAGAACAGTGTGAGCCCTGAGATTTTTTCTTTTAAATATTAATAAAGTTTGAGATACACTACTTTAGATATTTTCTATGATTTGGTAAAAGATTACCATGTGTACAAGAAACTAAATCTAATTTTTCAAAACCTGTTCTTCATTTTGTATTTCATTTTTCATTCTTTTGTCAAAATGTAAAAACCTAGAATCATCCTCTGTGTATTTAAGGTCACTTGCCACTAAAAGTCTTATGGATTTTTGAAATCTATTTCCTTGGTTCCATTTCCATTCCCCTGCCTTAGCTGTTGTAGTTTGCCAAACTGGATTTCATTGTGTACATGTTAAAGCTCCCTCCAATCCATCTGTCCTCCTTGTTGTTAGAATAAACTTTTAAAAATGTGAGTCTCGTTGTGATCTTTTGTGATGTTTCTTTTCTTAGTTTTTTGCTAACTCCTTCTCACCTGCCAGTAAGGTGAATTCCAGGGTTATGGCCTGATATTAAAAGCGTTTTATTATGATCTTGCCCTTGCCTCTCTGTTCAGTTTTCTCTTTGACTATTTCTTCCCTTGTGCCTGATAATTTGTTAGTAATAGATGGCTCTTGAAACATGCCATTTCATCTGGTCATGCCTGTTCTATTGTTTACTTTTTCTGGAATTCCCTCACCTGTTTTCACTTGTGGAATTCACTTCTATTTTTATTTTAAATTCCAAATGAGAATTTGTCTCCAGATAAGTTAGTTAATTTTTGCTCTGAGCTTATTTTGTATTTTTTTATTTGGTTGCATTTTATTTGTGTTGTAATATATTTATCTTCTCTACTAAAATAAGAGCTTTTTTGAGGGCTAGAATTGATATCTTTTTAAAATTTTATTTTTTATCCCTAGCATCCTTCATGCAGTCAGTACCTGGCACATAATAGGCATTTAATACTTGTCAGATTAATTTGAAATGTATTTTGTGACTGATTTTTCCCCCTTTGTGGCACAGAGTATTTGTATCTTTTAGCCTTAATATATTAAACAGAGGTATTAAATGGTTGGAGAATGGAATCAGGAATCATATGTATCATATATACTTGTGTAATTGTTGTCCTCATACATCCATTGTCAAGCTGCCTGGTTCTCTTGTGTCTTAAAACACTATAATTTCTTTTCTTTTTCTTCCTTCCTTCCTTCCTCCCCTCCTCTCCCCTCCCCTCCCCTCTCTTTTCTTTCCTTTTCTCTCTCTCTCTCTCCTTTCTCTTTCTTCTCTCTCTTCTTTCTCTCTTCTCTCTCTCCCTCTCTCTCTCTCTCTCTCTCTCTTTTCCCTTTTTTTTCCCTGAGAGTCTTGGTTCTGTTGCCCCAGCTAAAGTGCAGTGGCCTCATCGCAGCTCACTCCAACCTCAAACTCCTGGGCTCAAGTGATCTTCCTGCCTCAGTCTCCTGAGTAGCTGGGACTATGGGCATATGCCACCATGCCTGGCTATTTTTTTCTATTTTTTTGTAGAAACAGAGTCTCACTCTTGCTCAGGCTGGTCTCAAACTCCTGACCTCAAACGATTCCTCCCACCCCTTGGCCTCCCAGAGTGCCAGGATTACAGGTGTTAGATACTGTGCCCGGCCAACACTATAATTTCTAAATGGCTTTGGTTGGCTTTGTGTCAGTTTTAGATATTTTCTTAATCTATATGTAATCAAACATTTTTTCAGTGCTCCTTCTTATTAATGACCTAGAGAAGGTTTTATACTTCATAGATTTACTTCACGTTAGTGTTTGCAAAACTTGGTTCTAAGTTAGGATTAATGTTTTATTTTTTCACTCTATTAATATTTAGATTTAAAAGAAATATATTTTATTTATAAGAATATGTAACAGGTTTCCCCCATTTCACAAATTTCATGAATTTTTTATATTATAGGAAAAATGTAACATTACATTAATTGGAAAATAGACGAAAAAAATCACTCAATCATTCTACCATTTGAAATAGTACAATACTTTGAATTCTGATCTTCTTCCCTAATCTGCGTGCTATCATTTACTTTGTTGGATTTGATTCACTGGATTTTGTTGAAGATTTTTCATCTAGGTTTATAAGAGATAATGGTCTGTAGTTTTCTATTTTAATGTTGGCCTCATAGAATGAGTTAGTAAGTACAGATGTTGCTTGATACATGATGGGGTTACATTCTAATAAACCTATCATAAATTGAAAATAATCCTAAGTCGAAAATGCATGGTCGACTGGGGGTTCTCTGCTACTGTCCAGCATCGTGAGAGAAGTACAGTTTCTATTGAATGCATGTGACTTTCGTAACATCATAAAGTTGGAAAAATCTTAAGTCAAACCATTGTAAAATTGAAGACTATTTGTATTCCTTCTGTCTTCTGGAAGACATTGTAAACAATTGGTATAATTTCCTTCCTAAATATTTGGTAGAATTCACCAGTGAACCCATGTGGGCCTGGTGCTTTCTGTTTTGGAAGGTTATTAATAATTCAATTTCTTTAATAGGTACAGACTTATTCAGATTGTCTATTTTTTCTTGTGTGGGTTTTGTCAGATTGTGTCTTTCAAGGAATTGGTCCATAGGTTATCAAATATCTAGGCACCGAATTGTTCAAAACATTCCCTTATTCTTTTAATGCTCATGAGGCCTGTAATGGTGTTCCCTCTTTAATTTCTGAAACTGCTAACTTGTGTCTTCTCTCTTTTTCCTTAGTTAGCCCAGCTAGAGGCTTATCCATTTTATTGATCTTTTCAAAGAACAGCTTTTGGATTTGTTGGCTTTGCTGTATTGATTTCCTGTTTTTAATTTCATTGATTTCTCCTCTTTTATTCTTTTTTTGCTTGTTTTGGATTTAATTTGCTTTTCTTCCTCCTAGTTTCCTAAGATGGAAGCTTAGATTATTGATTTTAGATCTTTCTTTTCTAGTACATGCATTCAGTCTCTAAATTTCCCTCTAAGCACTACTTTTTTTTCCATTTTTTTTTTTTTTGGGGGGGGGGGGATGGTGTCTCATCATGTTGTCCAGGCTGGTCTTGAACTCCTGGGCTCAGGTGATCCTCCTGCCTCTGCCTCCCAAGTAACTGGGACCAAAGGTGTACGCTACTTTAGATAAATACTACTTTTACTGTATCCCACAAATTTTAATAAGTTGTATTTTTCTTTTCATTTAGTTTGAAATATTTTTAAATTTCTCTTGAGATTTCTTATTTGACCCATGCGTTGTTTGGAAGTATACTGTTTAGTTTCCAGGTATTTTCGGATTTTCCAGTTATCTTTTCTCTTACTGATTTCTAATTTACTTCCATTGTTGTATGAGAACAGACATTATATGCTTTCTGTTGTTTTAATTTTGTTAATGTGTGTTTTATGGCCCAGAATGTGGTCTATCTTGGTGAATATTCTCTGTGAACTTGAAAAGAATCCAGAGTCCTCAGCTGCTCTCTGCAGTCTGCTCAGGTTTTATAGCTACATTTAGCAGGAGTGACGGAGTAGAATATGCTTAGTCCATCTTTCCTAGAATTGGAACTCATTCTTATAATATGGGGAATTATCTTTGCAAAGTTTAGAGATATGGTTACTTACAATTTGCTTTTTTTTTTTTTCTAGGCATAATTTTTTTTTAATTTCAAAATATTATGAGGATATAAATGTTTTGTTACGGGGATATACTGTATAATGCTGAAGTCAGGGCTTTCAGTGCGCCTGCCGCCAGGACAGTATCCCTCTCCCCTCACCCACCCTCCCCCCTTCTTAGTTTCCAGTGTCCCCTAAGTCTCTTTGTGCCTTTGTATACCATTGTTTCGCTCCCACTTAATAGTGAGAACATGTGGAGTTTGCTTGTTTTTCTTTTTTTTTTTTTTGCACCCCCCCCCCCCCCAAGTTTGTTTTTCTATTCTTGAGATACTTCACTTAGGATAATGGTCTCTAGTTTCATCCAAATTGCTGCAAAGAACATTATTTCATTTCTTTTTATGGCTGAGTAGCACTCCATGGTACACATTTTGCCACATTTGCTTTATTCACTCATAAATTGATGGGGTACCTAGGTTGATTCCATATCTTTGCACTTGTGAATTGTGCTGCGATAAACATTCTAGTGCAGGTGTCTTTTTGATGAAATGATTTCTTTTCCTTTGGGTAGATACTCAGTAGTGGGATTTCTGGATTGAATGGTAGGTCTACTTTTAGCTCTTTGAGGAATCTCCGTACTGTTTTTTTTTTTTTTTTTTTTTTTGAGACAGAGTCTCGCTCTGTTGCCCGGGCTAGAGTGAGTGCCGTGGCGTCAGTCTAGCTCACAGCAACCTCAGACTCCTGGGCTTAAGCGATCCTACTGCCTCAGCCTCCCTAGTAGCTGGGACTACAGGCATGTGCCACCATGCCTAGCTAATTTTTTGTATATATATATTTTAGTTGTCCATATAATTTCTTTCTATTTTTAGTAGAGACGGGGTCTCGCTCTTGCTCAGGCTGGTCTCGAACTCCTGACCTCGAGCGATCCACCCGCCTCGGCCTCCCAGAGTGCTAGGATTACAGGCGTGAGCCACCGCGCCCGGCCCATACTGTTTTTAATAGAGGTTGTACAAGTTTGCAGTCCCACCAACAGTGTGTAAGCGTTCCTTTTTCTCTGTATCAATGCTAGCATCTGTTGGTTTTTGACTTTTTAATAATGGCCATTCTGACAGGGGTAAGGTGGTACCTCTTTGGTTTTAATTTGCATTTCCCTGATAATTAGTGATGTTGAACATTTTTCATGTTTGTTGGCTATAATTGCGTCTTGATACATTGCTTTATTCAAGGTATATACCAATTTATAACCATCAGCAATGTATGACATCATTAGTTTTGTCATATAGTGGATACATTTTAAGGCTAACACTTTTTTTTTCCAAATTTTTTTTTAGAGACAGGATCTCATTCTGTTGCCCGGGCTGGAGTGCAGTGGTGTGATCTTAGCTTATGCTAGCAGCCTCAAACTCTTGGGCTCAAGCAATCCTCCTGCATAGCTGGGACTACAGGCGTGTGCCACCATGACTGGCTGATTTTTCTATTTTCTGTAGAGATGGGGGTCTCACTGTGTTGCTCAGGCTGGTCTTGAACCCCTGGCCTCAAGCTATCTTCCCATCTTGGCCTTCTAAAGTGCTGGGATTACAGGCGTGAGCCACTGTGTCCAGCCCAAGACTAACATTTTTTGCCCGAAGTGATGAAAGGTAGCTTAGAAGTTCACCTATAATTAAATAATATTGCCTTACATTGTTAGAAAAATTTGAAATGTGAGTAATTAAACATATGTTTTAGCCTGAAGTTTTTCATATGAAATTCAGGCTTCTACCTGTGTTCACTTTATTTGTTGCCATTTCCTCCCTTTACCAGTTTCCCTTTTTTTTTTTTTGGAGACAGAGTCTTGCTCTGTCACCTGGGCTAGAGTGCCGTGCCGTCAGCCTAGCTCACAGCAACCTCAAACTCCTGGGCTCAAGCGATCCTTCTGCCTCAGCCTCCCGAGTAGCTGGGACTACAGGCATGTGCCACCATGCCCGGCTAATTTTTTCTATATATTTTTAGTTGTCCAGATAATTTTTTTCTATTTTTGGTAGAGACGGGGTCTCCCTCTTGCTCAGGCTGATCTCGAACTCCTGACCTTGCGTGATCTTCCCACCTTGGCCTGCCAGAGTGCTAGGATTACAGGTGTGAGCCACCGTGCCCAGCCCAGTTTCCCTCTTAATATTAGGTTTTGTTTTTTTAACATTTTCCTTTGGGAGGTAGACAAAATGGAAGTGAGGAAGACACGGCTGTTGTATGGGAAAAGAAGGCACCAAGCTGGTATACTCTGGGTTGGGGTACAGAGAGCATTTTCTTCTAAAGCCTTTTTCCTTAAAGTGTAAGAGATTTAGGCAGGAACCAGAGGAGATAGTATTATTATAAATATTGTCATTTTTTAAAAGTCTGGTCTTTAGGTTTATAAGCTAACGGAGGAAGCAGTTCTTTGGTGAATGTCTTAGGTTGGCTTAGGATAGGATCAATTTGCAAACCTTAAGTCTCCATATCATATCTTTGGAGATTGGTTACCTGGAACATTTATTTTTATTTGTAAATTTAAAAAAAGTTTTGAGATGAGAGTCTCAGTATTATCGTCTAGGCAGGTCTCAAACTCCTGGGCTCAAGCAATCCTCCTGCCTCAGCCTCCTGAGTAGCTGGAACTACAGGCACACATCACTATGCCTGGCTAAGGCACATTTAATTTAGTTAAATAAATATTTATTGAGTACTTACCATATGCCAGGTACTGTTCTAGGATCTGTGGATGTAGCAGTGAACAAATGAGGAAAATAAAATCCCTACCTGCATGGAACTTAACAGACTTGTAGGTGGGAATGAAAGATAGACAACATTGTAAATAAATAAATTACAACACATAGTATGTTAGCGTTAAGTGCTATGGAGAAAAATAAAGCTGGTTGACTGGGTAATACCAGGCTGATGTTGTACTAGTTTGAAGTTTTAATTGAACAATCAGGGAAGTTTTCACTGAGAAGTTGACATTTGATTAAACATTTGAAGGAGATGAAGCTTTGCATATACCCAGGGAAAGAGCAAAGACTCTGTCTAGGCAGGAATGTCCCTGTGTTTGTCTAGGAATGATGGGGAGCCTAGTGTAGCTGGAGTAACTGAGGAGGAAAGATGTAGGAGACGAAGTCAGGGAGGTAATGTGTTCATTCCTAGGGCCAACTTCTGTTCCCTGGAATTCTTGGTGGATTTTACTTTGTTCCTATTTCAATTTACTCTCTAGCTCCTGTCATGCTGAATCTCTTACCTAGATAACTAATGATCTTCTGGAATGATACTGGATTGGCATTGTTCTGTGGAAGATAGTTTATATGGGGTATCATCCTTCCTGTCTGTGGCTGGGAATAGCCAAGCCTTAAACAGTAAAATTTATGAAGTTCCTCAAGGGTTTTGGGAAAACTATGACTGGGACTAGAGGCCTGTGCGTTTTTTCTATTTTTAGTAGAAATTGGGTTTCTGCTCTTGCTCAGGCTAGTCTCAAACTCCTGACCTCAGGCATTCCTCCTGCCTCAGCCTCCCAGAGTGGTAGGATTACAGGTGTGAGCCACCACACCCAGTCTTTATTTTAAATCTTAACACAGCCATTATTCAGAGTATATCAGCTTCCTCGTTGTTTAATGTTCTTCATGATTTGTTTCTTTTTTTAAAAATTTTTTTATTTTAAAAAGTTTTTGTAGAGATGGGGTCTTGTTATTGCTGAGGCTGGTTTTAAACTTCTGGCCTCAAGCAATCCTGCCGCCTTGGCCTCCCAAAATGCTAGGATTATAGATGTGAGCTACTACACCCGGTGGTTGTATGTGTTTAGCAGTTTATGTCTGTTTGTATTGGGCAACTACGATCTACATTTCTGTTGGATCAATTTTTGTTGAACTTATGCCTGGATTTCCTTCTGACAGGATAATGTTAATAATTTTACTGTTAAAATATTTAACACCTATCATGTAGTTAGTTGAAGTACTGCTATGAAAATCATACTAAAACCTGATTAAGAATAGGACAGAAAAAGACTAATTTTACTAAGCATACGTATGTATGAGTTGTAAATCCAGCAATGTAATAAAACAATACACCATGATTAATCGGAGTTTCTTTCAGGAATGCAAAGCTACTTTTTTATTAGGAAAGTATTAATTAATTCATGAAATTACTTTGTCAAAGATAAAAACTAGATGTAGAGATAGATACATATAGTTTGTCCTAGCTACCCAGATAAGAATTTTATTTCTTGGACCCTCTTGTGTCTAGATGGTGCCAAGTGACTATTTTTGTAGTAGAATGTGAGCAGAAGCAAAAGTAATGTGTGTGACTTCCTGGCTAAGGTATTTAAGAATTGGATGTGCTTTCACCATGTGTTCTCTTTTCAGAGATGCAGAGAACTCCATAGTGAATCATGTTAGAAAGAGCCCTGTCTGTTCTTGTCTCATCTAGTCTCGTCTCGTCTCTCTCTCCTCTCTCTCCTCTTCTCAACAGGGTCTCATTCCGTTACCCCAGCTAGAGTGCAGTGGCATCATCATAGCTCAGTGCAGCCTCAAGCTTCTGGGCTCAAGTGATCCTTCTGCTTCAGCCTCCTCAGTAGCTGGGACTGTAGGCATGTGCTCCCACACCTGGCTAATTTTTTCTGTTTTTTGTAAAGATGGGGTGTCGCTCAGGCTGGTTTCAAACTCCTGACCTCAAGCGTTCCTCCTGCCTCAGTCTCCCAAAGTCCTAGGATTACAGGTGTGAGCCATTGTACCTGGCCTCATATTGCTCTTCTTTTAAAAAATTGTGGTAAAGTACACATAGCAGTTACCACCATATCCATTCCTGAGTGTGCAGTTCAATGGTGTTACTCACATTTTTGTGCAACCAGTCTCCAGAACTTTTTCATCTTGCAAAACTGATACTCTGTACCCATCAAAGAACTCTCCATTCTCCCCTTCCCCTGTCCCCTGACAACCACCATTCCACTCTATTTCTGTAAGTTAAACTACTCTATATAAGTCTAATTACTCATACAAGTGAAATCAAACAGTGTTTGTTATTTTGTGTCTGCCTTATTTCACTTAACATAATTTCTTTAAGTTTCGAAACATGTTTCAGGCTGAATAATACTTCATTGTGTGTATACCACGTTTTGTTTACCCATTCATCCGTTGATGGATACTTGGTTTGCGTCTGCATTTTGGCTACTGTGAACAATGCTGCTGTGAACATGGTTATATATTTTCAAGACCTTGCTTTGAATTCTTTTGGATGTATACTTGGAACTGGTATTGCTGGATCATATAATTCTATTTTTAATTTTTGGAGGAACTGCTATACTGCTTTCCATAGTGTTTGTAGCATTTTGTGTTTTCTTCAGTGATGTACAAGGTTTCCAATTTCTCTACATCCTTGCCAACACTGTTTATTTTCTGTTTATTTGACAGAAGCTATCCTAATGGATGTGAAGTGATATCTCATAGTGGTTTTGATTTTCATTTCTGTAATGATTAGTGATGTTAAGCATCTTTTCATATGCATGTTGGCCATTTATATATCATCTTTGGAGAAATGTTAATTCAAGTCCTTTGCCCATTTTTGAATTATTTGTGTTTCTGTTGTTGAGTTGTAGGAGTTCTTAATATATTATATATCTCTTATGTATATGATTTGCGAATATTTTCTTCTATTTTGCAGGTTGCCTTTTTACTCTGTTAATTGCATCCTTTGCACAGAAATTTTGAATTTTGATGTAGTGCAGTTGGTCTGTTTTTCCTTCAGTTGTCTATACTTTTGGTGCCCACAGTGCTTTTTTTGATGGAAGCATATTCTTCTATTATTTGGCTATTTAGCAATTTATTTTACTGATTGATTTTGCGGATTTAGTTTATTTCCAGTTTTATGATAATACAAACATGGCTCCAGTAAATATTGTACATATTTATTTGTGTCCTTGTGGGAATGTGGTATTAGAATTAATTTTTATATTGGAATTGCTGGGTCACAGGTGTATCCAACTAAGGCTGGAGAGTACCAAACTGTGTTCCAAAAGGATTGTACCATTTCATACAGTGGACAACAATGTCTATTCCCTGCACCCTGTTGAATACTGGGCTTTCAGCCCCTTTTATCTTTGCCAATTCAGTAGGTGAAAAAAATTTGGTTTTGATTTTGATTTCTGTATTTATGGTGGTTTGGCTGTGGTTGAACATCATTTTAGATGTTTATTGGCCACTTATATTTTTGTTTCTCTGAACTGTTTCTTTATATTCTTTGCCAGTTCTTTTTTTGAATTGTTGATGTTTTTTTCATTGATTTGTTACAACTTTGTGTGTATGTTTTGTCTTTTTCCCCATGGTTTTCCTTTAGACCGTTATGGGTGTGTGGGTGTGCACACGTGTGCATGTGTATTCTTGCTCATGCTTGTGCATGCATGCAGATTCATATAGTTCCAAGTTTTGCATTTATGTATGGTCACCTTTGCAAATATTTTTCCTCATATGGCTTTGTATTTTGTATTATTCTTTGGAAAGCCTACTTAACAAATGTGGAATCCATATGGGACAAGATTTGACTACATACTAATGAAAAAAGTTCTAGGTCAAAATAATACTTGTACATGATGGAAAATGTGGGGAGGGTACCGCCCGCGGCAACTACCATTGATATTAAGTCATTAAATATGAAATGTCCGATTTCAATCAAAAGTTTAGTTTATTATATCAAAAAAACAGCACAATTAATCAAATTATGTGCCTATAATATTGACACACTTTTGCCATCTTAATGGTAGCTTGTTTATGCCAGCAGCAAAGAAGCCTGGAGGGTGGTGATGAAATCAAGAAAGATGTTTTCCACAGCTTATTAAGAATTGAATATTTTTCCTTGGAAGAAGTGGTCCAAAACCTAGGAGAAGTGGTAGCCAGTTGGTGCAAGGTCTGAATACAGTGGTTGGCAGAGTTTCCAAGTCCAGCCTCTGTAGTTTGAGCAGCATTGTTTGTGCTACTTGGGGTCAAGCGTTGTCTTGGAAGAGGATTGGCCTGTCTCTGTTGACCAATCTCAGCTGCTTAATTGCAAGCATCCTCATCATTTCGTCCAATTGATTGCAGCAGACATCCGTTGTAATCAACTGATCAGGTTTCATGAAGCTGTAGTAGATAATACCAGCGCTGGACCACCAAACAAATGCCATTAGCTTTTTTTGATGAATATTTGGTTTTGGACTGTGTTTTGGCACTTCATCTTTATCCAGCCATTGTGCTGAATGCTTAGGATTGTCAAAAAGAATCCAGTTTTCATCATGCGTAACAATACAGTGTAGAAATAGCTTGCCTCTATGTAATGACAGCAAAGAAAGGCAAGCTTGGAGACAATTTCTCTTCTGACACTTACTTAATTCATGTGGAACCTGTCTATCCAGCTTTGTTACCTTGCCCATTTGTTTCAAATGGTCCAATATTGTTGGAATAGTAATGTCAAACCTTGCTGCTAATTCATGCGTAGGTTGAGATGGATTTATTTCCACTACAGCTTTCAGCTCGTTGTTATCCACTTTGGTCTCAGGTCACACACATGGCTCATTTTCAAGATTAAAATCACCAGAACGGAACTTCTCAAACTATTGATGTGTACTGTGTGTTCATTAGCCACATCCTTCCCAAATACTTCATTGATATTTCGAGCTATCTGCGCTGCATTGGTTCCACAACGGAACTCATGTTGAAAAATAACTCAAATTTTTGACTCCTCCATGGTTTCACAAAAATTACTCTAAACAAAAATGTGAAAGATAATCACAAGCCAAACCATGTGTTTGAAAGACCGAGGATGTACCTTCACAATAAAAATAAAACAAGAAGTGCCCTTTTGTTACAACAGGGGTCTGGTCTGTTCATTGTTCTGTGGAGAATGTATCTTGCTTACTCTGTAAACCTCTATCTTGTTCTTGCTCTGTAAACCTATCTTGTCCTTCCTCAATAAACTTCATTTCATGTTTGCCTTGAAAAAAAAACATAAATAAATAAAACAAGAATTGTCAAAGTGATATGTCAGATACTGTCAAACTTAGTACTTAAGGAAATCGGACATTTCATACTTAATAACCTAATATTTCAGTATAGTTTTTTTGCAGTGTTTTCCTCCCTCTTAACTTTGTTTTAGTTTGTAGGGAGTCACTAGTATGTAACATGGTCACTGACCTTTAGGAGATAACACTCTGCTTGCTGATTGTGAAGGAATGGAAGCTTCTTGTGTATGAACTCAAGTATGGTGCACTAGACCTCCTGTTAGCTGCTAATGAGTTAGGAAGGGCAGAAGCTAGAGTGGGGAATATTGGTATTAGAAGGTCATCATGATGAAATTCAGAAACCTGTTCATATAAAAGTAACTGCAAGTTGTATTTTCTTTCCCTTTGTTCTTTTGTGCAACTTCCCGTCACTATTTAGTAATGGTCTCTTTTTATAGTGCCTGCATTTTTTCTTTTAAACAATGCAAGGACTGCCCTCTCCAAAAGGATATTTTATTCTACATTTGAACTGGAGCTTTAAAAAGAAATATAGTAACTCTGGAGGGCCATTATAGTTGTGGTAGTATTAACTACAGAGAGAAAACCCTGTGTTTTCTCCAAAAAGGAAGGTGAAATCAGGAAATCTAAGTTGGGGATTACCTGGTTAGTGATCTTTCTCTGCTTCAGGAAGTTTTGTCCTGAGTAAAATCTTGGTGTTTTGCTTTAGCAAATAGGTGAATCTTATTATGTGAAGACAAGAGTAAGAGACTAAAATAACTGGGGACAATGAAATGTAATATATAATTAACTGCTGAAGTTGCCCACTTTAAGTGTCTAAGGTAGTTGAGAAAGAAAGGTGTCACTGAGGGTGAGAGCAGACTTCCTGGAAGAGGTGAGATTTTGGCTGGGCTTGGTTCTATTGAACAAGGATGTGGAAGCACAGATTCTTTGACATTTGGGAACTCTGCAGTTCTAAAACAATTGCCTTGTCTTGGTAGCTTCAAGGCATTTGCTTTGGCTCATTTCTGGGACTGTTTCGTCATGTAGTTCAATGAGCTTAAATAAAGAAGCATGTGAAAATTTTTTTTTTGCTAGTATGGTTGAAAGCTTTTTGTGACGGGTAGGCTTTAATTATTGCCAGCCTATTCACCATAATTAGCTTTATACCCATGTGTATAGATTTGTCACCTACTCCAGGAGTTCTTAATCTTGGTCTAGGGATGGTGTCTGTCTCAATTAGGACTGTCTTGAAAGTGATAGAAAACCTATGCCAAAGTGGTAGAAGGAAGATGAGGAAATTTATTAATTTGTCACTGAAAAATCTCAAGGATGAACTTCAGTTATGGTTGGATTCAGTTTTTAAAAGCATTATGAAGATTTTGTTTCTCTTTGTCTTTGGCGTATTGGCTTGATTCTCAAACTATGTGTAGCAAGAAAGCT
The DNA here is from genome assembly GCF_041146395.1 of Eulemur rufifrons. Taxonomy (NCBI): domain Eukaryota; kingdom Metazoa; phylum Chordata; class Mammalia; order Primates; family Lemuridae; genus Eulemur; species Eulemur rufifrons. The sequence goes on from NC_091001.1 coordinate 96,380,564, forward strand.
GTTAGCTTCAGCCACACATCATTCAGGTTTAGGTCCAGTGGTTGCTGGACTGAAAAAAATCTTTAATTTTCTCTTATTCTGCTCCTTTAGCCATTCTAGACCAATTACTGTGGCCAAGAGGATGTAAAGTGCTAATTGGATTCAAGCTTTACTGCTAGTGTTGGTTTCCATGGTAGGGATTGAGAATGTAGGGGGGGGTGGATTTCCAAAAAAAAGTCAGGGTCTTTTTACCAGAAGAATGTTGAATGGTAGGTAAGTTGCTGAAAACACAAATCTACCTTAGGTTGCAACTAACAATAAAAATTATGCTTTTTTGGCCTGGTGTGGTGGCTCACACCTGTAATCCTAGCACTCTGGGAGGCCAAGGCGGGAGGATCGCTCGAGGTCAGGAGTTCGAGACCAGCCTGAGCAAGACCGAGACCCCTGTCTCCACTGAAAATAGAAAGAAATGATCTGGACAGCTAAAAATATATATAGAAAAAAATTAGCCAGGCATGGTGGCGCATGCCTGTAGTCCCAGCTACTCGGGAGGCTGAGGCAGAAGGATTGCGTAAGCCCAGGAGTTTGAGGTTGCTGTGAGCTAGGCTGATGCCACAGCACTCTAGCCTGGGCAACAGAGCGAGACTCTGTCTCAAAAAAAAAAAAAAAAAAAAATTATGTTTTTTTTCAGATAATGGTCTTTATAGCTGTCATCTGACTCCAAAGGAGTCTGTACCTGTAAAAAAGGTTAAGTATTGATAATGGATCTGGTGAGAAAACAGCATTTTTACTGAGGATAGCTTCATTACCAAAGGCATACATGAGAAGCATTTTTGAGGAGCGGTGGAATTGGATTAACTCAGTCCAGTGACAATAATATATGGAGGATATTAGAGTATAAATTTGGATAGTCATAGTACAGCCATATTTTGGATGACTTGCTAGGCAATAGAACTGTAGTAGATGCTTAGATATTTGTTCAAATGAATTAAATATGGTAAAAAAAATCAAATAGTTTAAGAGATTAAGAGAATGATTTCTGCCAGTAATAAATTGCCTCCTTCTTTTCCGTAATTATGACTTGCATTTGCTTCTTTTATCTAGATATTGTAACTGATTTTTCCTTCTTTATCCAAGATTTTTTCTTTGAAGTAGAATTAAAAACAATTTTAAGGAGGGTTTTTCTTTTGCTAGCTTATGGTTTTATTGCATTTTAATCAGAAAATAAGTTTGAACACTTTATGGTTTTTATAGCTATTTTCTAATAAGCAATTTTCTGAACCATTCTATTAGTGATTGGGAGAAAAAGTGGACTATTTCTGATGGGTTTAAAGCTTGATATATTTTTGAAATCAACCTTACTGATTTTATTATTCATATATTCTTAACTTCTGTCCTATAATTCTGTGTGAGAATTGTAGGGGAAAGGTTGGAATGAGAGATACACCCTAACATTAATTAGGATCTATTATTGCTACACCAACTCCTTTTTTTAGTGTATGATTTAATCTACTTCATTTTATTGGAAGTGTTTAATTTTTAAAAAATTTTATTTTAAGTGATTTTTAATTTTTATTTTTTAGACATGGGGTCTTGCTATATTGCCCAGGCCAGCTTCTAACTCCTGAGCTCAAGGGATCCTCCTGCCTGAGCTTCGAGAGTAGCTGGGATTACGAGCAGGTGCCACCAAACCCAGCTAATTTTTAAATTTTTTTTAGAGATGAGGTCTGTCTGTGTTTCCCTGGCTGGTCTTGAACTCCTGGCCTCCTGTCTCAGCCTCCCAAAGTGCTGGGATTACAGGTATGGGTTACCATGCCTGGCTAGATTGTTTATTTTTATAACCCTTACAAATAATACTATAGTAAACACCTTTGTGCTTGGGCCTTGTATATATTTCTGCTATTTTGCTTTTACAGATTACTAGAAGAAAAGTTACTGGGTAAGAGGACGTCAGTCTTTGAAAGGCTCTTAAATTTACATTATTACCAAATTACTTTCCAGAAAGATGTATCACTTTACCTGTGTCAGTGACTGACTTAGTCAACTCTTGAAGAATTGAATATTACCGGTTTAGAAACCTTTGCAATTTTGTTACATGACAGATAAACTTTGAGGTATAAAAAGGAGTAGGGAAGGTATGTCAGATACAGAGAGCAGCACTAGTGAAGGTGGCTTGTCGGCATTATGTGAGGCGCTGTCTACCAGAGCTGCAATGGAAAGGAGAGGTGAAGGGGTTCCTAAAGGGATGTGTTTGTAGGACACTGAAAGAATCTTTTAGAGTGTGTTCCTTATACAGCTGTGCTCCACAGTAAGCCCACTCAAGACAGAGGCTGGCAGCAGTCTCTTAAAACAGCTTAATATAGGAGGGTTAATGGAATAAGTTATAGTCTCTGCCACAGCAGCTGGTTCCAAGGCCATGTAGATATTCATTATCTCCTTTCACTTCCACTGGTTTTAGGTTTCCCTCACCCTTGGCCAGACTTCAACTAGGTTGCTTGCCTGAGACCATCATTCTCGAGAAGTCTGAGCCCTTGTTTGCCTTGCCCTTTCATGCCTTTGCCTTATGCTGCACTTTCCTGTTATCACTAGGTGTGGAGGCACTGAGAACCACTTACTAGATTCAGTTACCTGCTGGGTTAAGCACTAGGGTCAGTTACCTCTGCCATTGCAGTAATTCCTTCTTTTGCCTGCTTGTCCATCAGCATGTGCCCAAAGTGACACAACAGTTGTTAACTTCAGATTCAGATTAGAGGTCCTCTGATAAAAATGTTTCCCCCCTGAAAATAACGATCTGTAATCCTAGCAGAGCCTTAAGTTACAGGGATGGTAGACAAGTTCTTTTATTTGGTCACTGGGATCATAGGAGCCAATCCTACATCTGCTCACACCTCTTTATTGTATTTTGAAGATGCATTTATTGTATCTTGGAGGCCATTCCCATGTTGTCTCAGGCTTACTGCTACTTGATGATATAGTATATAGTGAGATCAGTACTCAGAATCCATTGTTACACGTTTTATTTTTTTATTTCTTTTGCCTGAAAAGGGTCACTTGGTCTGAGGTGATGTTATGCCCCATGTTGGTAAATCAGATACCCTTGGATGGTGACACTGGCTGAAGCACTGAAGGCAGGGAATGCATACTCCTCCAGGAAGGTTGTCTGTGCCAGTATGGGCAAATTCCTGTTGCCTTCAGTGTGGAAGAGGTCCAGTGTGATCACCTTGCCACCCAAATGGTTGGCTCCTCTTTTTGAGGAATTGTAACATATAGGGAGCTCAGAGTTGGCTTTTGATGAGGACACATTGGGCAATCCAGCAGCAACAGTAAGCTCTGTCACTTATTAGCTGATACGAACTTGGACAAGTTACTTAATTTCTCTGTACCTTAATTTTCACATCTGAAAAACATGAGATAGTAGTATCTACCTCATAGATTTATTATAAAGATTAAATGAGCTAATATGTGTAAAGCACTTAGAAGCTTACCTGGCACATAAATGCTAGGTAAGTATTAACTGTTATTGTTATTAATTCTTCAGAGTTTGGGGAGAATTTGATTTTAAGAGCTTTTTTTCTTGAACTAGGGAGTATATATAATATCCAGATTTCGTGGGCAGTCAGTTAAAAAGAATCCAAGCTAGGAATAGACTAAACCAGAGTGACCTGATAAAGCTGTTCAGAATTGAAGTGCCCCCTTCCTCCAGGTAAAACGATACCCCTGAACTTACGAAGTCAGCCTCTGTAATCACCTCTGTATATCTGTAGGTGCCTCTTTGTATAGATTTGATATTTTAAATAGTCTTAGCTACTTTTATACTCAAGTTTCTGTCCTCAAATCTATAAATTTATTTGCATTTGCCCTAACCTTTTATACTGCTCTTTTGTTAAAAAAAAAAAAAAAAAGGCATTTTTCTGTCCTCTCAGGCTAATCTTGCCACCTATGTTCCTAATTCCATCAGTCAGCCATCAAATGTTTTAGACCTGCCATATGATCGGCAGTGGGAATACTAGATGAATAAGACAGATGGTCCCAGCCCTCATGGATCTTATGTGCCAGTGGGGAAGACAGATAATGTAAAATGCAATTATAATAAATGCACTGTGATAAGCAGTACTGGAGATGTATAGGGTGCTGCTGTAGGAGCATAGTTATTTTTGAAGCCATGGGAGGATGAAAATGCCCAATGAGAGTAAAAATTGAGAATAGAAAAGAATCCTGAAGATCGACATTAAAAGACTGTAGATAATGAAGAAGTTGCTGATGGAGAGGTAGGAGGGGAACCAAGGTCAGTGTCAGAAGCTGAACAGAAGAGTGCATCTGAGGACAGAGGTAATGAGCAACAGATACTGCCAAACATACAGGTAAGGGCCTTTCCCCTCTTTCTTCTGAAGCTTTTGGCTGTTAGTTATCCTTTCTGTCTAAATTCCATGTGTTCCTTGTTATTCTCATGTGTTTAACTCTTGAGCTCCCATAGTGAGTGTTTGTATATTGAGTTTGGTAGGTGAGGGATACCGCATCCTCTGAATTCATTTTGTTCCTGAACGTCAAATGGTAAGTAGCTCAAGTTTGGATAGTGAGGGATTTGTCAAAAATTATCTGAATTTGTTTTTCTCTCATGTCGGAATATCTGGGAATACTTGGGTCTCCTTTTATCGTGGTTCAGTGAAACTCCATTTGTCAAAACAATTATCCCTCAACTCATTTCCCCTTTCACTGTTCTAGGAAGAGTTGTTTTCACTTCCTGTGGCCACCTGCAGACAACCATTCAGTGCTAAACCCCCTCAGGTCTGATGTCTTCCTCCAGATTAAGTGGAGTCTGAACTTGTAAAGCTAATTAAAAATCTCCTTCTTGTTAAATACAGGGGATAGATTTCTGTTGTTATCTCAATTTGTAGGCAGCTTTTGACATTGTTGGTCAACTGAACCTTAGAATACTAAGGTTATGCCCTGGGTGTGCTAAAGTAGGAATACTTTAGTCTTTTCTGAAGCACCAAAGTTTTCTGGTGTTCTTATCCCTCTGGCCGCTTGTTAATTTATTGGCTAGTTTTTCTTCTCTGGCTTCTAAATGGTTGGTATATTGTTCTGTAGCATAGGTTCTCATCTCATCTCACTCTATATTCCCTGGCTGATCTCATTTATTGCCATGGCATTAGTTACTCTAATTAAAGCTTTTGGGTAGTAAATGAGCCTTATAACACTGATATAAATGTGTAAAGATCACCATTGTTATTAGTTTGGACATTTTAAATGTAACATATTGATAAAATCATCTTGATTATACAAAATCAGACCTTGCACACCCGTGCATGTCTGGAATGAACTCAAGTGCAACAGTGACTGAAATACTGCTGTTATTTAGGCTAGAATCAAACTCAAATCTTAGATTATTCTTGAGTGCTCAGAAAATATAATTTTCATATCCATTTTATTAGCTTGAGAACCTACAAGCTAAGAAGTAGATGTATTAAGCATGCTTTAAAAATCTATTTTATTGTACTTTAATTCCATGTAGTGTTGATTTTAAATCTTCTGAGTGGTTATTCATATTGTCATAAAGTATTTTCTAAGAATTGTGTTTTGTCCTTCTTTGAACAGTTCCAGTGGACTCAAGTTTTGTTTGATAAACACTGCCCTCCTGTGGTTAGAGTAAGCTAAATGTTTTGCAAAACTGCTGTAGTCTTTCCACTTACATAAAACTTGTGGTAAAAGAATGTAATGGTTTGACATAGTATTTATGCTCAGAAATACATGTGGCTATTTTTTTTTTTTATTCTTTCTTCCCTGTTGGTTTTTTCTAGCGTGTCTGCACATTTTTCTCACTTCTATCTATGCACATTTTCTTATGTGAATTACAAGAGTTAAATGTAAACAAATACAGAAAAATTATTAAGCTATTGAAGGCAGGGAAGCTACATTGACGTGTAGAAGTGCTAAAAGAAATAAAAAGACAGGATCAATCAGTTATGTCACATAAAAAACCTCTATGGAAAATCAACCGTAAAAAAAGATGCAGGATAAACTGGAAAAAGTATTTGTAGTAAATGTGACAGTAAAAGACCCCACCCACTTCCACACACAGGGTTTTACTCTCACTGAGGCTCAAGTGCAGTATTGCAATCACAGCTGACTATAACCTCTAACTCCTGAGCTCAAGCAATCCTCCCACTTCAGCTTCCCAAGTAACTGGGACTATAGGTTCATGCCACCACACCCAGCTAATTGTGAGCCACAGTGCCTAGTCCTTTATTTATTTATTTATTTTTTTTAATATGACTTTTACCTCAGTTAACCAAATAGTTGATGGAAGAAAGCATTTCTTTTTAGGAAGATTTTAGCTTATATATGAAAAAGGAATGATAGACTGTCAGCACTTTTCAGCCCCCAAATAAAATAATGGGTGGAGGTAGTGATCATCAGTGGCTGCTAAGACAATCAGGTTGGAATGCTGATGGGAAACTCTGATAAATGGGTCCGGTGGACCACATCTGTCCCACTGATTCACCTTGGCATCTCAAAAGAGAGACCCACAGATATTTTGGGTGTTGTTATGTGGTGTGATAGGAAGTATACAATACTGCCTATGAAGTTTTTTTGCTAAAACAAAGTCTGAATCTGAGCAAGCTTCTAGGTGCCCATTCTAACTTTCAAGAAATACAAGGGACAAGGACCATACAATTAGCAAAACACAGAATGTGGGAAACTGTAGTACAATCCACTTGTTTTCCTCAGTAAATAAATTGGAAGAAAAAAGGGTGGGAGAAAGCCATAGCTTAAAAGAGACATGTGTTAACCCAATGGCAATATTGTGGGTCTACCAGTTTGAACAAACCAACTGTTAAAAGAAGATTTTTTTTCCCAATGAAAATTTGGAATATTGACAAATAAGTTGATATTAAGGAATTATACTCATTTTCTGAGGTGTAAAAAATTTTTAGAAGTCCTTGGCCTTTTTAGAGCAATATACTCTAAAGCATTAGGTGATGAAATATCTGAGATTTGCTTCAGAATACCCAGTTTGTGGAGTGGGAGTTGCTGGAGGTATAGATGAAACAAGATAGGCCTTGTGTTGATAATTTGTTGAAGGTGGGTGATGGGTACATGGTGGTTCTTCTTAGTGTACTCTCTACTTTTGTAAATATTTTTAAATTTTCATAATAAAAAGTTGTAAAAATATAGTACTAAAGTCTTTAATTGAAAAACATTTTCCTTTCTCTCCTCCAACTACTTATAGCTTTACATATTCTGAGAAAATTTGGCATAATACTTTTCTAAACTAAAACTAGTTCTGTGATAAATTTTTTTTTTTTTTTTGAGACAGGGTCTTGCTCTGTTGCCTGGGCTAGAGTGCCATGGCGTCAGCCTAGCTAACAGCAACCTCAAACTCCTGGGCTCAAGCAATCCTCCTGCCTCAGCCTCCCCAAGTAGCTGGGACTACAGGCATGCACCACCATGCCCGGTTAATTTTTTTCTGTACATATTTTTAGTTGTCTAGCTAAATTCTTTTTTTTTTTTTTTTTTAGTAGAGATGGGGGTCTCGCTGTTGGTCAGGTTGGTCTCAAACTCCTGACCTCAAGCGATCCTCCCGCCTTGGCCTCCCAGAGTGCTAGGATTACAGACATGAGCCACCGCGCCCAGCCTGTGATAAGCATTTTTAAAAGAAAAATAAACTGTCCTTAAGCAGTTTTAACTAACTGGTTTCCTCCTTTTCCTTAAAGAACAGAACACCTAGGAAATCAGTGAAATCCTCACTAAAGAGGCAAAAAATAATTTTAAGGTCTTCATTTTTTCCTTTCTTTCAGTTCTTTCTTTTCTTTCTTTTTGAGACAGAGTCTCGCTCTGTTGCCCTGGTTAGAGTATAGTGGCATCATTATAGCTCACTGCAACCTCAAACTCCTGGGCTCCAGCGATCCTCCTGCCTTGGCCTCCCAAAGTGCTAGGATTACAGATGGATTACAGGTGTGAGCCACCGTGTCCAGCCCAGTCGTTTAGATTTACCAGTTTTCTTAATACCCTATTATTGGACTTATGCCCTTTAAATTTTTTTATTTATTTAGTAATGTAATGAATATTTTCTTACATTCTCAATAGTTGAAATACCGAATTATGCATACATACCCATTTCATGGTGCTTATTTATTGCTATGTTTTGCTATCCAAGTTAGCACGAAAAAAAAGCACATTGAAATGTTATTTTTATATTTGATTTCTAGTAAAGTCAAATATTCTATTTCATTTTCTTCATAAATTTTTATTATGGGATGTTGAATATGTACACAATAGCAGACAATGTAATAAATACCCATGATTTAGCTTCTATATTTTTGTGTCCATCATTTTGCTTCTGTAATTATCAATTAATGGCTAACCTTGCTATATTTAAACCCCCATCCTCTTGTATACTTTTGAAGTTAATCCCAGATATCATTTCGTCTGTAAATATTTCAATATATAAATGCTTTTTCATATAGTTATTAAATAATTATCCATTTGTATTAACCCTTTTATGAACTGTTTGTCTATGTCCATGGTCTATTTTTCTTCAAGGCCCAGTTTTCTGTATGGGCTTTAATTTGATTGAAGATAGTAAGTTTAGTTTTGGACATGTGAAATTTCAAATGCTTACGGGACATCTAAGTATTGATTTTTAATAGGCAGTTATATAGACTGCTGCTTCATTCATCAAGATGTGGGTGATTGGTGAAGACTTGGGAGTGGATGTTATTCAGGGAGAGTTGGTGGAGTGAAAAGTAAAAGGAGTAAATGGATGCTTATAAAATATTTGAGGGCTGGGCTTAGAAAAAGATACCCACAGCATGGTAGCTTGCATCTGTGTCCCAGCTATTTGGGAGGCTGAGGCAGGAGTATTGCTTGCAGGAGTATTGCTTGAACCCAGGAGTTGGAGGCTGTTGTGAGCTATCATCGTTCCGCTGTATTCTAGCCCAGGTGACAGAGAAAAACCCCATCTCAAAAAAAGGGGGGAGGGGGAAAACATCCACAAAGAAGACTAAGAAGAAACATTTTGGAAAAAGAAAATCTGAGAGGGTGATGTCTAAGGAGGGAAAGTCTGTTAATATTGTCAGACCTAACAGAGATCAAAGAAGGTGATAAACAAATATGTTTGTTGGATTTTGTGATTGAGCAAATGAGAAAATAAATGCGAACACAGGACACGGTGTGTTATAGAGGTGCAGACCTGGATTTGGATTCTGGCTACCACTTATCTTACTGTACTATGTCTGAAAATATTACTGAGCTTTAGTTATCCTACTTTTTAAATGAGGATAATAATGATTTTCTTTTTAAGGTTGCTGAAACATTTAAATGAGAGGATATAAAGAAAGCCCGTGCTTGTATCTTCTTCATAAATGGTAGCTGGTCATATCACATTGTGGTGTATACATGGCTGATGTAGGATATCTGACATTAATGATTTCTATTACACCAGTACTTTATCTGTTGTTATTGGTCACTATGCTAATACACTAGTGTAGATTCTTGAGAATTATTTCAATTTTAGCTTTCACTGGCATCTTTTAACAGCCGAAGGCCTTTATTTTTTAAATGGTAAGAATGGAAGTTGATTTAGGGATAAGAGAGTTTCTGCCTAAAATTTAGATCAAAAACAAAAGAGGAAACTAGAATTGATTTAAAAGATGTTATTTAAAGTAAATCTTTTGGTAGTAATTTCATTCATTTGAGAATGTCCTGATTTCTCCTTCATTCCTGAAGGATATTTTTGCTAAATATGGAATTTTGGATTGACAGTTCTTGTCTTTCTTCGCTTCAAAATGTTATTCCATTGCTTTTGCCCTCCATGGCTTCTGATGAGAAATCCATGGCCATTTGAATTGTTCTCCTAATTGGAATGCGTCATTTTTCCCTGGCTGCTTTCAAGATTTTTTTGTTGTCTTTAGTTTTCAGTAGTTTGATTGTGATATATCTGGGTGCAGATTTCTATTCAATCTTGTGTGAGAGTCATTGATCTTCTTGAAATTGTAAGTGTTTATTTTTCACCAGTTTGGGTTTTCTGCTCTCTTTCTCCTCTCTTTTTGTGACTCTCATGATATGAATGTTAAAGCTTATGATATTGTTCCATTGGCTCTGTTCATTTATTTTTTTCTATTTTTTCCCTCTGTAGTAATTAGCTTGGATAGTTTCTATTGCTCTATCTTCAAATTCACTCACTTTTCCTTCTGTTATCTCCAGAGATTCTCCTATTGAGCCTTTCTAGGAAATTTCAGTTTTTAATTTTGACTATTGTATTTTTTAGTTCTAAAATTAGAAGTAAATTTTAAATATATGTAAATATATGAAACAAAATAAAACACACAAAATAAATATACACATATGTATCTGCTGAGACACTGTTATCTATTTGTTTCAAGAATATTTACCCAGAGTTCTTCCTGCACAGTTATAATAGCTGCTTTTGTCTGGTAATTCCAATATCCCTGTCATCTTGAATTTGTTGTGTGTAGCTTGTCTTTTCTATGTTGAGTTACTGAAATTTTCACGGTTCTTCATATGTCAAGTGAGTTTGGATTGTATATTAGACATTTTGATGCTGTGTTATGGTACTCTGTCTTGTTTAAGTCCTATGGAAAATACTGATTTGGGGGGAAGGGAGAGGGATTTTTTTTTTTTTAAGCCAGCATTTGACCTTGTTAGGTTCATGTTACAAATGTCTATGTACCTTCTGTGCACTAAAACTCTAATGTCTAGGTTTCAAAACATTTGTAGAGTTACTTGGATCTGTCTTGTATGCGCACCACTTAGTGTTTGGGAACTGGGTATTGGTCTACCTGATGGCATGTTGCTTAAGGTCAATCTATATATGTATAGCCACCAGAGTGACCCTGGGAATATTTATAGAACTTCATGGTATCACTTTCTTAATCTCTTTTCTCTTTGCAAGTTCACTGATGCTTTTTGGCTCCTAGAGACTTTTCTTCCTTGTCCTCTGGCTAGAAAACTGAGGTTTTCATTTCTCTGTTTTGCCACAAAGTTTATGCTGCTTCATCTGTCTTCATTGCCAAGCAGGGGGATAGTAGAGAAAGAATATAAATCATGGGGATTTCCCTCACATTTGTGGGACCAGCAGGTCCTCTTTTCTTGGAGTTTTAGGTCCCTGCCTAGTAACTGCTGGTATCACCACAAATACTGCCATGGGATTGCCTGGGGCAAGGGCAGAGAGAAAGAAAGGGGGGGGGGGACCCAAAAGCCAAACAAACCAAAACCCGGAGGATTTCTCCTCCCACTATCTAACACATAGCAAGGGCCCCTTTTACTGTGCCTCAGACCAAAAAAAGAAAAGACTATTCTCTTGGAACACTTTCTATCTGCACTTAGTGTGCAGTTCTGGGTTTGGGGCTGCCTTTGAGTCCAGACTGGGAGGTACCAGAGGAAACAAAAGCAGGAAACTTAATTACTGGGCTAGTGGTACTGCTTGTTGTGGTTTCCCCCTCAAGTGACCTGCTCTCATTTTCAGAGTCCTTATGTTGCTGTTCCATGCATTCTGTCCAGGGTTTTAGTTGCATTTAATGGGAAAGACAGGATGGACTTTTCTTACTCTGTCTTTATCAGAACCATAACACAGATAAACATGTATTGTTTATTTGTTTTGGTTAAGAATTTATTGTGTACCCATGTGTTACTAGGCTTTGCCGCAGATGTAAAAATACATAATCTTAAGGTGATTACAATAGGCCAGAGGTAGGGATGGGATATGGGGATGGAGGCAGAAAGTAAACAATTGCATATTCGCTAATAGTGAGTAATTGAGCTATTAATCTTAGCTTTTTTGATCAGTTTCTGCTTCAGCATTTGACTTATTGTTTGTAACTGAGAGAAAGAAGATCTGATTTTTAATTTATTTTATTTGTTTTTAAGAGACAGGGTCTCACTATGTTGCCTAGTCTGGAATTATAGGTACACACCACTGTGCTCAACTAGGATCCAGTTTATATTCAGTTAATTTTCTACTTGGTATCCCACAATATAAGGGATGAAAAGACTCTGGATATGTATGTTGTGGATATAATTATTAAGACAGAATTATAATAAGAAATATAATTACATCTATATATATTAAGAACTTAAAATAAGATGAAATTATTTATTATTGTATACTTGTTTCTCAGGTCTTAGAAAAATACCCCAATACACCCATGAGTCATAAAGAAATTCTTCAAGTTATCCAGAGAGAAGGACTAAAAGAAATCAGGTAAGTTGTTTAAATATTATTAGTAATAATTATAATACTTGATCAGAGTATTTGGTAGTATACAATAGTATATTTTAGTCCTGAAGATTGATTATTTAGTAATAAGTACTTTGATAATTTCTGATTTATTCAGCTGTCAGATCTTTGCAGTTTTTATGTCATTGCATAGTTTTAAGACCAGAAGTAAGTTAAAAAATTCTTAGTGAGAAAGAGGGTAGCTATCACCATGCCCATGCACTTTAATTCTTCGGAAGGCCTGGAGCCATCTTCAAGCCTTCATCTATCACTTTAGGCTTTTGATTTAATAAGCTTGGTCAATAGCAGATAATTACTTTAGTGTGGGGAGAATGCTTGAGGTAGACAGATAGTCTAGGAAGAAATAACTTTAGCCAAAAAGGATGAAATGGAAAAGACATAGAAAGTCTTATCATGTTCAAATATAATAGGCTGGGGTCCATTAATACAGGATCAAAGATTACACACTTTAATTTCCAAGAGCCTTACTATATTACAGTAGCACATAATAACCATTGTTCATAATCAAGACACTCTGTCATCAAGAAATGTTAAAATTATGTTAAGTATGTTTTGTATATTACAAAGAAATTTGGGAGTCTACATTAGAGAAATGTTCATTCAAGTAGGAAAAATTTGCAATGCTTTCAAACAATATTTGTAAATGGACAACAATATATTTTTTGATAAATACCCATCACTTGACCTAGATTTCAATTCTCATTTTATCTTATATTTTTTAAAAACAAAATATTGTAGAAAATAATTTTCTTTTCTTTAACATGAAATTCTTCTTTTTCGAATTTTTAACATTTTATTTATTTTTTAAAAAACTTCTGTACAGTTATCTTTAACATGAAATTCTAATGGAGTTTATTTATTGGCTCTTCTTTTCTAAAACAGTTCAAAATTTTTTTTGTTTTGATTTGTGGCCAAAATTTAGTAGGTTGGAAATAAATTAGATTTGCTCTGTTGATATGAAAAAGTGAAACATAAATTAGCGTATCTCACTTTTTATAATATGTCCCTTAAAAATTGAGTGTAAATGTTTTTATTTTTAAATTTTTTTTAAAAAATTTAATTTAATTTATTTTTTGAGACAGCGTCTCACTCTGTTGCCCTGAGTAGAGTGCAGTGGTATAATCGTAGGTCACTGCAACCTCAAACTCTTGGACTAAGCAATCCTCCTGCCTCAGCCTCCTGAGTAGTTGGGACTACAGGCGCATGATGACACTTGGCTAATTTTTCTATTTTTTTGTACACATGAGGTCTCCCTACGTTGCCCAGGCTAGTCTTGAACTCCTGGCCTCAAGCAGTCCTCCCACCTTGGCCTCCCAGAGTGTGGAGATTACAGGCGTGAGCCACCGCACCTGGCAGGTCTTCTGTATTCTTACTGATTTTCTGGTCTACTTATTCTATTGATTATTGAGAGAAGAGTATTGACGTCTCCAAGAATAACTGTGTATTTATGTATTTTTCTTTCAATTCTTTCAGTTTTTGCTTTATGTATTTTGAATGTTTATTGTTAGGTGCATATGCAACCATGTTATCATTGTGTAATGACCCTCTGTATCCCTGGTAACATTCTTTGTTTTGAAGTCTATTTTGATATTAACAGAGCCCCTTTTGATTAGTGTTTGTATAGTATATATTTTTCCCTTTCTTTTAAAATCTCAATGTCTTTATATATTTAAGGTGGATTTTTTTTGTAGGTAGCATTTAGTTTTTTAAAAATCCAATCTGGTTTCTGACATGATTAGATCTGTTCTCCCATTGTATTATTTTCTGTTTTTCCTCCATATTTTTGTTGTGCTATCCCCTCTGTACTACCTTCTTTTGAATTATTCCAGTGTTTTATAGTATTCCATTTTCTTTTCTTATTGGCTCTTTGACTACATCTGTTTGTTTCAATAGTTGCTCTAGAGATTATAATATACAACCCATACCTTTTCACAAGCTTCTTAGAGTTAATGTTTTACCACCTTAGATAAAATGTAGCAGCTTTACACCATTTAGGTCCCCTTACCCATCCTCCTTTTTTTTTCTTGTTCTTTCTTTTTTTGAGACAGGGTCTCACTCTGTCGCCAAGCTAGAGTGCAGCGGCACCATTATAGATCACTGCAACCTACAACTTCTGGGCTCAAGAGATTCTCCTCCCAGGTAGCTGGGACTACAGGCGCATGCCACCACGCCTGGCTCATTTATCTATTTTTTGTAGAGATGAGGTCCCGCTCTTGCTCAAGCTGGTCTCCAACTCCTGGGCTCAAGCAATCCTCCCACCTTGGCCTGCCAAAGTGCTAGGATTACAGACGGGAGCCACCTCAACCAGCCTGCCCATCTTCTTTATGTTTTAGCTGGTGTATGTGTTACATCTTACACATGGAAAACCCCACCAGACACTGTTACCAATTTTGTTTTCCATGGTAATAGTTCAAAGACTGCATTTACCCAGGTAGTTACCATTTCTTTTGCTCTTCCAAATTTGTTCTAAATTTCTGTCTAGTATCATTTCCTTTCAAGTCTAATGAACTTCCTTTTAATATTTCTCTTAGAGCAGTATTTTTTTTGGTAAATTTTCTTAGTTTTCTAAGAAAATCCTAAGAAAAGATATCTGAGAATGTCTTTGTTTGTTTTGTCTTCATTTTGGAGGATATTTTTGCTGGAGATAGAACTCTGTGTTAATAGTTCTTTTAGTGCTTTAAAAATACTGGTTCACTGCCTTCTGGCCTCCATGATGAGAAATCCATGGTCATTTGAATCGTTGTTCTCCTATAAGTTATGTAATTGTTTTCTCTGGTTGCTTTCAAGATAATTTCTTTATGTTTAGTTTTTAGCAGTTTGATTTTAATGTGGCGAGGTGTGGATTTCTTTGTGTCTGATCTGTTTAGTGTTTAGTGAGCTTCTTAAATCTTTTGGTAAATTTAGCAAGTTTTCAGCCATTCTTTCTTCAGATTTTTTTTTATTCCACATTCTTTCTCTTCTTCTGGCAGTCCAGTGACATGATTACCTCTTAGTATTTTACTACGATTCTCTGAGTTTCTGAATCTTATTCTTTCTGGATTTCAGATTAGATAATTTTTATTGCTCTATCCTCACATTTCCGGATTCTTCTCTGTTATCTTCATTCAGCTGTTGAGCCCATCCAGTGAGATTTTTATTTCTGATGTTGTATCTTTTAATTCTAAAATTCTTCTTTTCTTTTTTAAAGTTTCTATTTTGCTGAAAACCACTGTCTTTCCATTAATTTTAGTTGCATTTATCTTTACCTCATGGAGTGCTTTCAGTTTTTGTCTGATGATTCCAATGTCTGGGTAATCTCAGGATTGGCAAGTGTTGGTTGTCTTTTCCCTTGAGCATTCCTCGTATTTCGCTGGATCTTTATATGTTGAGAAATTTAAGATTATATTTTGGACATTATGAATATTATGTTTTTTTATTTTCTGTTTTTTTGCTAAAAAGCTCTGGAGAATGTTGGTTTCTTTCTTTTTTTTTACAGTAGGCAGTCAACATATCTGGTTGCAGACTACATGTTCTCTCTGACCTTCTACAGGGTTGGTTCAGTTATCAGTTCAGTTTTCAAAGCCTGTACTCTGCTGTTTTGGGTGTGTCCCATACATTTGCCACTCTGGATTAGTCTGAGATTTGAGCAGTGGTTTAATTTTCAAAGCCTTTGCTATGTTGGTTGGGAATGCCCCAATTATGCAGAGCTCAGGAATGAGCCCAGGCCTTTATGGATGGATAGAAGAGAGTTCTCTTCAGTTCTCTTCTCTCTGAAACTCCCTGTACCATGCTTTTGCCTGCCTACAGGGCCCTATTTCCCTGTTTTCTGGGCAGAAAGACAGAACTTCTCTCAGAGTTTTACCTGTGACCTGCAATTGTGCACCTCCCCAATTAGGACCTGTCCTTTAGCCAAAATGGTGAGACAAAAACCTTGGAAATTCATTCTGTGAGAGTTCAGATAACTGAAATTAGAGGGAACAGTCCATATGACTGCCTTCACTTATTAGACCAACTGCATATTTCACGGGTCCCCAAGAGTACTCTCAAGGTTCTATAATTTGCTTAGAAGGACTTGCATAACTCACTGAAAGTCATTATGCTCATGGTTATGAGAAAGATACAGGGAAATGTTATAGATTATGATCAGCCAAGGAGAGAGACATAGGGCAAAGTCAAACACAGAGCTTTGAGTCTTTTTGTGCCCATGGACTCAGGAAAGTGTTATTTTACAGGCATCACTGTGTGACTATGCATGGAGTATTGCCAACTAGCAAAGCTCTCTCAAGCTTACGTGCCCAGTTTTTATTGGAGCCCCATCTTGTAGGCATGTTTGATTGCCCATGTGGCTGATCTCAATTTCCAGTCTCCAGCTCCTCCAGAGATCAACTGATGCTGACTGACCCTAAATCTCCACCCTAAATCTCATTGTTGGGTGTCTCAAAGCCCCCACTCTAAATCACATTGTTATCATCTGGCCAGCCTAAGGCTCTCTAGGGACTGGTGATTACCTCCTAGAAGCCAAGGACAAAGGCCAGACATTTCTTTGGGTAAAGGCAAATTCTTTACTACATAACCCCATATGAATCAGGTTCTGACTTCCCAGTATTCCAATTTTTTTTTTAATTTTTAGTGTTTTAGGTAGTTGCTTTTTAAGAATTAAGGTATAATTCCCATATCATGAAAGTCACCATTTTTAAGTGTACAGTTCAGTAGATTTTAGCATATTGACCCACAACATTTTTATCACTGCAGAAAGAAACTCCGTATTTACTACCTATCACTCTCACTCTCCCCATTCATTGTCCCCAGCCCTACGAATCTTTCTGTTTCCATGAATTTGCCTATTTTAGACATTTTATGTGAATGGAATTATGTAATATGTGGTTTTTTGTAACTGGCTTCTTTCACTTAGTGTAATGAGTTGAAGGTTAGCTCATGTTACCTTCATTGTGTGCATGTGCTACAGTTTGTTTATCCATCATCCATCGATGGGAATTTGGGTTGTTAACATTTTTTGGCTATCATGAATAATGCCACTACAAACATTGTACATAGGTTTTGTGTGTGTGTGTGTGTGTGTGTGTGTGTGGAGTCGCTTTTTGTGTTTTTGTTCAGAGGTTTTAGTTTTAATGAGAAAGTGAGACAGTCATTGGCTTGCTCTGTCTTCACAGGTACCAAATTTGAAGTCAGTTTGAAATCATGAAATTGGGTTAAGCTTTAAATTCATGGATTCATCCTCTATAAAGCCACAACTTCAAGTCAGAATCATTTTGTTTTTATTTGGCAAAGAATAGAATTCTAGATTTTGGTGTAGCATTTGTTTTCTAGTCATTTTAAAAGTGCAATGAGGAGGTTATCACAAATAATCTGGAATAGGCCATGTAACACAGTCATTTTATGATGAGGTGTTTGGAACCTCGGCATTGACTAGTTCCATAATTGGAGCTTGGTTCTTTCATCAAGTAAGTTAGTAGATGTGAACAGAACACAACAGACCAGTGTGAAACCATTGGCATGGTTAAATGTTTAAGCATTGCTCTGTCCAAACATGTATAGTCAGTCCTTGTGGGGAAATAATACACCTATCTTAGACATTTGCATATGACAATAACAAGATGATATGTAGTCTGGTTTATATTTTAGTTAAAGCATTATGGGTTACTTTATAAAGAATAGACTGCATCAGTGATGAGTTGAGGGAATTAAGGAGATTAGGCTATTGCAGTAGATTAGGCAGGATGTGGTAGTTTGGATTAAGGTGAAGGTAAATGGAGCTGGAGAGAATAGATAGATTTGAGATATGTTTTAGGTAGAATGGGCAGGAATTACTGATGGATTGGATGTGGGAGGTGAAATAAAAGGAGGAAATAAAAAATGATTTCTAGGCCTCTTGACAGAATAGCTGCTATTTAGTGTAGCGAAGAACTGAGGGATAAACTGGTAAAGTGAAGGTCCTGGTTAATGAATCCTTAGATTAATTGAGGGCATATTATATAGACCCTCACTCCCAAAAGGTTTTGTACTTCATGAGGGGTAAGTATGGGAAAGTGGGTTTGTCAAGAGAGAGTACAAAAGGTAGCACAGATATGGGGCTGTAGAGCAGGTTATCTGTTTTCAAAAGTTAGTGTCTAATACCTGTTTTGGACATTGATGAGTAAACATTTCCTGATATGTTATAGACTCCAGAAATACATCCTTTTCCTTTTGTGATGATATACTTGTATATTTGTTACAAGTTTAGGTTTATAAGTTAGGTTCTGAAGACACTTTTTTAATATATAAATTTTTACTTTTGGAAAGTTCCAAACTAAAACATAAGTATGTATCCTCCATCTTAAATTATAAATAGTCCTCCCACCCAGGCTATTTTGAAGTAAACTGCAGACATTTTATCACTTGAATATTCCAGTATGTATCTAACATATAAGAACAGATAAGACTGTTTGTGTGGAATGTGGATATTCTAGCTCATTATCAAAAATAGAGCAACTAAACCTACACGTTAAGCATGTACACTATTGGCTGAACACACACACCAAAAGCATATAAAACAAGTGCTTATGTATTCTGTGAAACCATTCCTGCTAATCCTTTGCCGTTATCACTCATTACTACTTCTATTCTTAGGCTGGATGTACAACAGGCTTTTCCCCTTCATCAGCTGTGGCTGCCATTCATGTTTACAGATGTGCTTTAACAACATTAAGTGTAGAAGGATCCAGTCTTTCTTCTAAAGTACCGATTGCCTTTAGTGCTTTTTTCTCCCTTTGGAGTTTTCTCAACCTGGTTTGCTCATCTTATTAGTTATATTATCTTAACTCTTATGTCAGCTAATAGAGAAAGAGTTTATAGGAAAGAAGAAAAAAATAGGATTCAGTTCAAGAGACCCTGTTCTCTGACTAGTTTTTCTTGTCTTTCCATTCATGAGTAGAAAAGGAAAAAGAAATTAGGATCTTTGTTCATGAATTTATCAACATGAATTGAGCATTTTGTGAATTAGACCATTCATTAGTGATCCCAAGGGTTCATGGTATAAAATTAGTAATTTTAGTGAGATATGAATTTGAATCTTCACATTGTAGGAGTAGTATGGGTAAGTTACGTAGTGAATGAATTAATGTGGTCAACTGCCTAGCTTCTAAATTAGGTCATTACTTGTCACCTCCGAAAGAAGTCAAAGAGTGTTTAAAAGCATTGGTTCTTTATGGAAAAAGACATGGAAAGGAAGGCTGAATGCTAGCTATATAGTAGTACTGGCAAATTTTGGGACAAGCAGATGACTTGGACATCTATTCCTTGCCAATGAACCTTATCTACTTGTATTATAACATGATGCCTCTGATTAATAGTCCTCCAAAATGAATAGTCTTCGTTGCATTCCTCTCTCTTCTCCCTCTTCCACTTCTTTTCCATATTAATCACATTATTTCAATCATAGGGTTACAGCTGGAAAAGATATTATAGTTACATCTCATTTTATTATTAAAGGAGTAAGGCCCATGGAGATTGAGACTTGGCCAGGGTCATACAACCAGCTCAGTGAAAGTAGAAACCTTGGTTTTTGTTTTCTTCAGTATATCATTCTACTTTTACATCTGTAGTTCTCCATACCCTTATGGTTAGTGTATTTGCACTATTATTTCTCAAATAAACTTATGCTGACATTTAGCAACATTAGGTTGGTTGTTGTCTACAGATTGCTTTCTGGAAGAATTTGAAATAAAAACCTCAACCATTATAATAACGTGGTTTCTGAAAGGGTCAGCACACTTTTAAAAAAAGTGAACGTTTAAGTAGGTCTTTTATTTACTGTTTTACAGAGCTCAACATAGTTATCTAGCAAGGAATTTTTCTTTCATTTCAGTCTTCTCTCCCAAGCAAAGTAGCAAGCTCCTTTAGGGTTGGTATTTGTGAAGAACTCTGGGAACCATCTAGGAAAGATCATGCTCGATAAACATTTTCCAGATTGTAATTTTACCTCTTGTTTGGGGGAGTCCCAGTCAACATCTGATAAGTACTAATATTTTTATTATGAAAATAATTTCTCTTACATGGTACTTAAGGTTTTATGTTTTAGCTTACCTCATACCAAAAACTAATCAGAGCAACTAATTTTCCCCTACCTCTACTTGTATAAAAGTATTATATATAGCAAAGGAAATAAAATCAACATCGTCTACTACTTTTCAGCAGAAATCATTACTCTTGCAGCGTATATAATTTGGTTATTTACCAAGCTGTGAATTGCCTTGAAGTGATTTCATCAGTAAGAGCTCAGTTTTGGAGTGAAGAAAATTATTTATTAAATTGATACCTTAAATAAGGATAGCTGTTACCTTTGTGGTTAAGCCTGCGTCGACTTTATCTATTAGTTGCAGTATGCTTTCAAGCCCGTAGACCTGGTAGGGATGTCAGAAAAAAATTAATAATGAAAAAACAGAAACAAAATGCAGAAAAGAGTATTTTTACCCATTTTTATTCAGATTCATAGTGAGTTCCATTATGGATCAAAGGGATGCTAATAAACCTTAGGGTCCATAGCTGATGGCTTTATGATGGCTCTTTGAAATTGAAATGCATGGGAAGGTTATTAAAGAATGGGAAATACTCATTGTATCCACTTTTAACTCTGTACTGCCCTAATGATTTTACTCTATCACATGGTTAAGGTACTGCAGCTGTTTTCTGAAGTGGTTTAGACTACTTAGCTGAATTTAATTGTGCATTTTAGACATATTTTGATATGCTATTTGGGGCTAACATCAATTTCAAAGAAGAAATTAATGTTTTATATAGCAAAAGGGGGTTACTAATTTGAGGAATTGTGGATATTGCTGGGAGGGGAAGGGTCAGTTTATTTTTTGGCTTTATTGTTGCTTTGTAAAGAAAAATTAAAAGCTTTTTTTTTTTCTCCTTTCTTTTTCTTGGGGTGCATTCCAACTCCAGAAGGTAAGAAGTACTACTTTATTCTAAAGAAGTATTATGCAATTATAAAGCACTCTTTTACAAATTTTATTAAGCTTACCTTTGGATGCATGGTTTTTACTTTATAAGACTAGATAATTAGTCCAGAAACTAAATAATGGTGATACTATTATATGAATGGTTATTCATTAAGTGTGCTTTTTATGTTCGTACAGTTTGTAATCATTGTTTGATCTTAATTTTAGAAACCCAGTCTACATTAAGGTTTATCAAATTCATCATATGACTTATACTAGCATTGGGATACTTAATATTCTGCAGATTAATAATGAAAATAAGAGATTGGAAATGTGTATGTTAATATTTACTTTATAATATAGGATTGAAAATGTATGTTTATGCTCTGACTTAGAGAAAATATTGGTAAATCTTCTATGAGAATGATACTTATTTAAAACCCAGCCAGAATGGGTTAAAATTCATAGTTTATTCTTTACTGAATTGGCTTTTTGTATGTTGGCGTAGCATTTTAGATACACTTGTGTCAGCAGTTCCCATGTTATATTATAGTTATTTATTACAGTTCTCTGACTTGCCTGTGAGACTTGAGAGCAGGAGCCAGATCCATGTATTTTCATGTCACTTGGACATAGCATGCTTGGCTTATAATTAGAGCTTAATCTTTTAACTCTAGTTAAATTTGTACACTCCATTAAGTTCGTTTGTAAGAATCTATTCATTTTTGAGCAACAGTTTATGGATAAAAGCTTAACTAAGGTCTTAGAGAGTGAAAATTATAATTAAAAATTTAAAGCTCGGTACATTTTCTGTGTTAGATTTGTTTGAAGGGTGCATATGTTTGATTGGGTTCTTGAGGTGCAGATAATGGGAACCAAATGTAAATAACTTAAGCAAAATGAGATTTCTTTGAAGAATGTGGGGGTATCTCATAGGCTCAAAGGAAAGAAATAGGCTCTGAAATTAAGAGAAGGCAGGCAGCTGCAGAGATCAGGAAGCTAGAACTGATACACAGTCTCATCAAAGCACTCTAGTTGGGATGAATTAATCTTTGTCAACTCTGCTCAAGGTTAAAATTTAGGGAAGAGTGAACCTAGTTGGCACAGTGCCTAGGAATGGTGAGACATCTTGATGGACAGTATTACCAAGACTGTTTCCAGTATGGTGTAGGACATAGTTCCCCAAAGTAAAATTGAGCATTCTTTCCAGAGGAAGAGGTAATGGATATTGGCCAGGCAGAAACAACAGATACCCGCTACATTGCTCATTGTAAAAAATTAGAGTACAACAGAAAAGCATAAGTCATAAGCACTTGTAAGAAATAACCCTTTATGCAGATATTCCTAATAGTAACATTTTACAAAACTATAGAACAGTATTGCAATCAGAATATTACTTTTGATACAGTCCACCCAGTTTTACTGGTACCCAGTTGTGTGTGTGTGTGTATGTGGTTCTATACAGTTTTATCATATGTAGATTCATGTGTCCACCACCACAATCAAGATACAGAACAGTTTCAACAGGATTATCCCTTGTGTTCCCCTTTTATAGCCACACCTACTTCCCTGGTACCTCCTCTTGCTCCCCCAATACTAATCTGTCCTATATTTCTATAATTTTGTCATTTCAAGAATTTATATTAATGGAATCATACAGTATGCAACCATTTGGGATTGGCTTTTTTTCCACTCAGTGTAAGACTCTGGATATTCCTCCAAGTTGTTGTGTCAGTTTGTTCCTTTTTATTGCTGAGCAGTATTCTATGACATGGGCATACCACAGTTGTCTTTAACCATTCACTCATTGAAGGATATCTGGATTGTTTGCAGTTTTTGGCTGTTATAAATAAAGCTTCATGAACATTTGTGTACATGTTCTTTTATGGGCATACATTTTCCATTCTCTGGATTAAATGTGCAGAAAGTGCTATTCCTGGATTGTGTGGTAAGTACATGTTTAATTTTAAAGAAACTACCAAACTATTTTGTAGAGTGTATCATTTTACATTCCCACGAGCAATATATGAGTGATCTAGTTTCTTTGAAATTGAAAGGAATTTCTTGTAAACTGCATGTAGTTTAGGGTTTTTGTTTTTTTTTTTTTAACCCACTCTGCCAATCCTTGCCTTTTAATTTGTGTATTTACCCCATTTACGTTTAAGGTAATTTGGTAGGTGAGTTTAAGTTTGCTATTTTGTTTGTTTTCAATTTGTTTCCTCTAATTCTTGTTCCTCTGTTTCTCTTTTCTTGCCGTCCCCAGGGGTCATATTTTAGGATTCCATCTTGATTTATTTATAGTAGTATATGTCTTTGTATGTCTTTTCATATTATAATATACAAATGTGGTTTATCACAGTCTTCTGGTGTCACGATTTTACCACTTTAAGTGAAGCGTGGAAACCTTGCTTCTATTTAGATTTTTGAGTATCAGATAATATTATCATTTTTCTTCCAATCCTCACATATGATTTATAAAATTCATGAGGATAGTCTATTGTATGTACCTATTCCTACTCTTTCTTCTTTCCTGATGTTTGAAGATTCCTTATCATTTCCTTCATTTTCTTTCTATTGAAGAACTTCCTTTAGTCATTCTTTAAGAGTAGGTCACATTTCACAATTGACAGTTCTCTTTTTATTCAGCACCTGTAAAATACTATGCCACTTCCTCAGGCCTCCGTGGTTTTAGATGAAAAATCTGTTGTCATTTGAATTAGTATTTTCCTATAGGTAATATGTTTGTCTCTGACTGCTTTTGGAATTTTTTTCTTTGGACCTAGTTTTCAGAAGTTTAATTATGATATATACTACTGTGGGCTTATTTAGATTTATCCTATTTAGGTTCACTCAGTTTTTTGAATCTGTAGGTTTATTTCTTTAACCAAATAAGAAGTTTTCAACTCTTAATTCTTTGAATACTCTTTCTACTCTACTCTCTTTCTGCCTTTCTTCTGGAACTCTGATGATGCGAATGTTGAATCTTTTGTTATTATCCAACAATTCCCTGAGTTTCTGTTAATTATTTTTTCAGTTATTTTCTCTTTGTTCACGTTGGGTAAATTTTATTGATCCATCCTTAAGTTCACTGACTCTATCCTTTGTCATCTCGACCTTACCATCAATCTCATCTGGTAAGTTTTTAAGTTTCTTATTAAAATAATAAATTTTTCATTTTTATGTTTGATTCTTTTCATAAATTTTCTTTGCTTATATTTTCTATATTTCATTTGTTTCAAGAGAATTTATAAGTGCTTTTTGAAGCATTTTTATGACAGCTGCTTCAGAATCTTTGTCTGAAAATTTTAACATCTGTCTTAGTGTTGGCATAAGTTGATGTCTTTTCTCATTCAGGTTGTGATTTTCCTGGTTCTTGGTATCACAGGTGATTTTCTGTTGAATCTTGCCTGGATATTTTGGCTATTATGTTAAGAGATGTTGGGTCCTGTTAACTTTAAGCCTATTACAGAAGTAGGCAGTCACCATGCTTACTTAGGTTTACCAAGCAGGTCCTGTGCTCTGTTGGTGGGTTGGGGTTCCAGTAACAATTTAATTTTGAGGGCCTTTGTAGTGGTGTTTTGGTCTGCTTGTTTTGACTGCTACCCAGAGGCCGAATTGATCTTTGCTGCTTCTGGCTGAGGGTGTGGAGAGTTTTCACAAGCTGGGCTGCCTGATACTTCTGTGGATGGAGAAGAGGGAGTCTTCAGCCTGTGGGGATAGACAGGCTTCCTGGACCAGGTGCTTGCAGCATCCACCCCACTTCCCAGCCCCACTTTGCTTGAGCCATTGGGCTGCTCAGCATCTTAGGGATGGTGGAGGGGTTATAGTTCAGGCCCAAAAAGGACAAAGCCTCTTGTGGTCTCATCCTACTTGCTGGCCTCCCTATTTTATTCTTTGTTTTTGAGGTGAGGGAAGATAACTTACATCCAAAGTCATTTAATAATCTCCTAAGATTTACCATAACAAAGTTACTTCTCTGAGCTAGAAGATGCCAGGAATTGATAAAATTAATGGATCAACCAACTACTTCAAAACTGTGAATCTCAACATAAGTGGCTGTATCAGGACTGATAGCTCTTGATCAAAGCAGAAAATAATTGTAATAAATAGCATTAACTGTTTAGAAACATAAACTATATTGGTCAATCAACAAGAAATACCAAATAGGATAAAGATATAAAATTGCAGCAAATTCCTGTCTTTTGATGTACTTAATCAAATCTGTTGAATTTTATTCTCTCAAGTTTATATTCATAAGTAGTCTGTTTTTAGTTTCTGTTTTCGTCACTAATACTCCTTTTAGCCCAAATAATATGCCCTCATTTGCAGTGCCTGTACCTCCTTAATTCAGAGGTACATACCCTGTGTTAGGAACTTGGCTCAGCCAGTTAAGGAATATTAGTGTCCTGATCTGCTGAAATAAAAGCAGATTTTTTTTATATGCAGTAATTGCCTTTCTTGTAAGAGGTAGCATGATCTTTCTTAGAAAAATGGAGAAGTGAGCTGGGCATGGTGGCTCACGCCTGTATTCCTAGCACTTTGGGAGATCTAGGCAGGAGGATTACTTGAGGCCAGGCTGAGCAAGAGCGAGACTCTGTCTCTACAAAAAAATAGAAAATTTAGCTGGCCATGGTGGTGTACACCTGTAGTCCGAGCTACTCGGGAAGCTGAAGCAGGAGGATCACTTGAGCCCAGGTGGGAGGGAGGGAGGGAGTAAGTAAATAAATAAGTAGGTGGTACTGTTTCTCTTAAAGTCTACTTTTTCTTCTTCTTATCTATTTCTCATAAGATTGAAAAGCTAGATACTTTAATGAAGCAGTAGTAGAAATGGCCTTGACTAAAATGGGAGTTGGTACTTCATGCATATGATCTATTTCATCTTAAATAAACCCTGTGAAGTCTTTGTCTCATAAAGACATCGAAACAGTGAGAAATTGCATAGCTAGTTAGTGATAGAACTTGAACCCATATCTGTCTGACTCTAAAACATAAGTGCTGCTTTTGCTGCTTTACTTTTGAGTAGGTTTCAGGAGCGTGGTCAAGGATCTTAATGAACGTTTGGTATTTCTCTTCAGGTGAAAAATTATGTTCTCCAAGGTCTTTCTATACCAAAAGTTTGTGCTTATCTACTCTAAATGAAGTTAAACTTGTTTTATGTATTTACTTAAAAATAGAATATAGAATCACTAGATACTGTTTTCTTCACTTGAAACTGTTTTTGCTTTTTCCTGCTAGTGGACAAGCCATGCTTTTTAAAAGACATTGGCAGGGGGAGAAAGAGATACTAATGAGAAGATAAAAAGAGTGAAGATTTATGATTAAGTGTTAAGAGTAAGTTCTAGTAAATAAGCAAAATTTCAAAGGAATCTTTTTTGTTTCTATGATCTTCCTTTCCAGGGTATTCCTAGATCACTCTTCTTATTTCTTCTCTGCCCTTCTGCCGCTTGATTGGCCTAGAACCTCTCATTTAGGGGCCCCAATTGGAACTACTTGCCCCCAAATGCTTGTTTAAAAGTTTGCCTGCATACCCTTTTCCCCTCTTGCCAGTGGTTTCATTGTCATTTGTTTGATGGTGTGTTTTGGGAGGAAAACAGTCTGAAGCAACCAATTCACTAAAGTATGGATGAGTCAGATGCTACTTTTTAAACTGAAAAACTACATTTATATTATTTCTTTTTAAAAAGCAGATTAGTTGTTAACCCAGATGATTCTGTTGTTGGTGGAGTTGCAAGTGTTATGATTAAGGGAAAGAAGAATGTTTTATTGAAAGAGTACAGAAATACAAAAATTTTTGGTGAATTTAAAATCTACCAAGACTGTTAATTTGGTAATTTCTAAACTCAGCTGTTTTCCAACACAAGTATGCTGTTGAGTTCAGTTTTGTTGTGTGTGCTCTGTTTTTAAAGGCAGGTAAACATGCCATAAAAATCTTATTTTTGATTTTAAAGTTATGTGGTATTGAATTTGGAGCGTTTGTGTGTGAATAATTATGGGGAGGTGTGTTGTGTGTGTACAGATGTATGTATAAGTGTATATGAGTGAAAGGTTGTGGTTACACTGACTATAAATTTACTATATCTTTACATTTAAAACTGATTTAAGGCTGGGTGCAGTGGCTCACACCCATAGTCCCAGCACTTTGGGAGGCCAAGGTGGGAGGATCCCTTGGGGCCAGGAGTTTGAGACCAAAAAAAAAAAGAAAAGAAAAGAAAGAAAGAAAATTTAGCTGCGTGTGGTGCCATTTACCTGTAGTTGTAGCTGCCTGGGAGTCTGAGGCAGGAGGATTGCTTGAGCCCAGGACTTCGAGGCTGCAGTGAGCTGTAATCTTGCCACTGCACTCCAGCCTGGGCAGCAGAGGGAGACCCTGCCTCTTTTTTAAAAAATAAAAGTAAATTGACTTGAAATGAAGGCATTTAAGCATCTGTTTGGGAAACTGGACTAGATTACTTCCACATTTTTTTAAACTTTGAAAGTCAGAGTCTATTACTTAATCCTATTGAAATTCAGGGAGTTGAGCTTTGAAAGATAGATTGTGTAATAGTTCAGCCAGGAATGGGGAAGCTGATTAAGGCCTAGTTTTGGAAAGAGTGTTTTATAAGAGGGAGTACAGAAAAATGAACAAGAGATTGGGGATTAAAGTAGGAATTAGGCAGTGTAATCTGTTGCAAGGGGGAATATCTCTAAGATTAAATAAATTAGACTGATGATGAAGTCCCTTAAACCTCTTTATCAAAGATTTAAAATGGGGATAATAAATACTAGAGGACACTGGTGAATTTTGAAGATGGACTGTAAAAGTTTTTTGTATTAAGATTTTTTAGATTGGTTGCAGCAGGGAATGTCTGTGATATCAAAAATAATCTGGAAAGGGTTTCATGTCTTATAACAGCAGTCCTCAACTTTTTTTGCACCAGCAGAAATGTCTTTAACTTTTTATATAACGTAGTAGATGTTCATTTTACTCTGTTAAATTTGAAATCTAGACAGTAATAGAAGGTTACCGAAGTGAAGGATAAGAATGTGAACTTTTATTAACTTGTGCCTACAATGTGATGATTATGAATTGGTAAAACAAGTGAGTAAATTCTTTGAGAGCATTGGCAAGGGATTTTTGAATGAGGAGGGCTGTAGACAATACAAAACGAGTTAAAGCTGAGGAATTGACTTTGATTTTTACTGAGAATTGTTGGGCCGTGTATACTTAATGAACTCTATTCCAGTCTTCATTTACATTTTTAATTTGTATTTTCAAGCCCCTGAAAGAAACTTGAAAGAAAGAATAGAGAAAATGTCATAATTTTCAGTGGAGAAATTGGGTATTATTACTTATAGGGAAAGCTATCAGTTAATTCTTGGAAAAGATCAGTCTTTTTTAAATACAAAATTACTAAAACATTAAGAATGATCATTTTGCTGCAAATGCTACTGAATTTACAGTTGAATATATTCTTGTTTGTAAACTGAGGGGTTGGTGACTGACAAATTAGAAAACGTAAGTTCTAAACCTGAGTTTCTGACTTTTCAGTTCTTGAATTGATAGCAAAATTGAAAATGCGGCTAAAGTTTTTATGTATTGCGCATTTTAAACTTGTACCAACTTGCCTTATCTTTCTGGGGGCAAAAAAAAGCCAATTTAATCATAAATGATACTATAGTGTGTGGCGTGCCAGGAAATAGATTGTCATTTGGCTCAGCTCAGTCCCCAGTTCAGTTATTTTTACATTAAAATGTAAGAATGTGTACTTCTTATGGAAACTTCACTTCCTCTGTTATATCACCCACACTTACCACTGTGTTGCCACATGATAGGTCCTTTGTAAATAATCAATGAATGAGAGACCAAGTTAGCTTCTGTTCCGTATTTTTTTTAAAACAACTTTATTGAGGTATAGTTTATATGTCATAAACTCCACCGTATAATTCAATGATTTTTTTTTTTTTTTGTTAAAGAGACAGGGTCTCACTCTTTTGCCCAGGCTGGAGTGCAATGATGTAATGATAGCTTACCGTGACCTCCCTTTCCTGGGCTCAAATGATCCTCCTACCTCAGCCTCCCGAGTAGCTAAGACTATAGGTGCGCACTACCATGCCTGGCTAATTTTTTAATTGTTTGAATGCCCCCAGTCTCTAGAAGGTCCTATGTGTTATCCATTGTGCAATGGATCCACCTAATTTTTTAATTTTTTTGGAGAGATGGGGTCTTACTGTGTTGCTCAGGCTGGTTTCCCAACTCCTGGCCTCAAGTAGTCCTCCCACCTTGGCCTCCCAAAATGTTGGGATTACATACTTTAGCTACAGCACCCAGCATGATTTTTAGTAAATTTACTGAGTTGTTCCCATGATCACCATAATCCAGTTTTAGAATATTTTCATCACTCCAATAAGGTCCCTTATACCTGTATACAGGTAAAACTGATTCCTACAGCCAGCCCATAATCTACATTCTGTCTCTGTAGATTGGCCATATCTGGAAATTTGTATAAATGGAATACATAATACATGATCTTTTGAGGTTGATCTATGTTTGTAGCACAACAGTACTTCCTTTCTTTCCATTGGTCCACATTATCTATATTGTTATATAGACTTTTCTGTTTTACATAACTTTTTAATTTTTTTTTTTTTTTTTCTTGAGACAGAGTCTCACTCTGTTGCCCCGGCTAGAGTGCCGTGGTGTCAGCCTTACTCACAGGAACTTCAAACTCCTGGGCTTGAGTGATCCTTCTGCCTCATCCTCCTGAGTAGCTGGGACTACAGGCATGCGCCACCATGCCCGGCTAATTTTTTCTATATATTTTTAGTTGTCCAGCTAATTTCTTTGTATTTTTTAGTAGAGACGGGGTCTCGCTCTTGCTCAGGCTGGTCTCGAACTCCTGAGCTCAAACAATCTGCCCGCCTTGGCCTCCCAGAGTGCTAGGATTACAGGCGTGAACCACCACGCCTGGCCTGTTTTTAATTTGTTTATTTGATTTATTAATTGCAGACTTCTAGAAAAGTTGCAAAACTGTTACAAAGAATTTTTATATAACCTTTAGCTAGATTCTCCAGCTGTTAACATCTGCCTAATTTGTGTTTTTGAAATGTATGAGAATAAATTATAGACATGATATGCCCCATTTACCTTTAAATGCTTCAAAGTAATTTTCTAAAGGCAAATATTAGTACGTTCTTTTATATAATCAGAGTAACTGTCAAAATAATTGATAGATCTACATTGACCTAATATTCTTACCTGATCAACAGACTTTATCCAAATTTAGTAATTCTTCCATTGATATCCTAATCCAGGATCATATGTTCTATTTGCATTTAGTTTTCATGTCTTTAGTCCCCTTTAGTCTGGAACCATATTTCAGTCTTTGTCTTTCATGAGCTTGATATTTTTAAAGAGTACGGGCCAGCTATTCTGTAGTCTGTCTCTCAATGTCTGATGTTTTCTCATGAGTAGATTCAGGTTGTGCATTTTGGCAGGACTATCACAGAATTGCTGTGTCATTTTTACTGCATCACGTCAGGAGGCACATTATTTCCGTTTACTCCAATATTGGTGATGATAACTTTGATTTCTTGGTTTATGCAGTGTCTACCAAGTTTCTCCACTGTAAAGATACATTTTTTTCCCCTTTCATAATTAAAACATTTTATGGGGAGATCCTTTGAGACTGTATAAATATCTTGTTTCTCGTTGTACCTTTGCCCACTAGTTTTAGCATCTCATTACTATTTATCACTGCTAACGATATTACCACAAATTTAGTATCTTAAAACTATACACATTTATCTCAGTTTCTGTGTGTTGAGAATCAGAGCATGGCTTTACTAGGTCCTCTGCAATGCAGCAATCAAAGTGTTGGTCAGGGCCGAGTTCTTACCTGAAGACTTGATTGGGGAATGATCAGCTTCCAAGCTCTCTTGTTGGCAGGATTCAGAATCCTTGTGGGTTATAAGATTGAGGGTCTGAGTTCCTAGCCGGGAGTTGGCTAGAGGCTGTCCTGAGTTCTTTGCCACATAGGCCTTCCCAACGTGGCCACATGCTTCCTCAAAGCCAGCAAAGGAGAGTTGCCTAGCCAGGATGCTGCAGTCGTATGTAAAATTGTCACTAATGTGACATCCCATCAATTTTGCTGTATTCTGTTGGTTAGAAGCAAGTCACAGGTGTCAACCACCTGTGTAATCCCCTCAAGAGGAAGGGATTACACAAGGACTGTGAATACCAGGAAGTAGGGATAATTGGGGGTCATTTTAGGGTCTTATCTACCATAGATAGCATTCATTGATCATACTTGCCTGAAACTTACCATTGTGGTTGCCACATAGGTGATTTTTCTAATTCCATCATTCTATATTTCTTTGTTGGAATTCTACTGCAAGCAGTTCTCCCCCATTCATTGATTTGTTCATTTATTTATATCAGCATGAACTCTTAGATTCTTATTCTTTGGGTTATTTCTACTATAATCATTTATTGCTTTAGGAGAAGTCACAGTTTAATCTCTCCAAGAACAGCTTTTAGAGAAGTCTTTAGCATTAATAAACAGCTTTGAGGCATAATGAATCATTTGTCAAGTATACTGTAGATTAAAGGTAGTAAATTTTAACATGTACGCCATTCTATCATAGGTTTGCAAAGCCAAAGCCTTTGAAATTCTATTTGAAAATATACTTTGATATAACAAACTTTCAAATAACTAAAATGCTCAAAATATTTTTATGTTAATGTTAATATTAGTAAAAAGACAATTTTTCTCCTAAAGATCATTACCATATAATTTAAATGACTAAAAGTTTTGGTGATATGATCTATATATACTCATTCTAAAACCACTAGTTTTCTCAGCTTCTTCATTTTTGGCTTGCCTCTTGATCTTTGAATGTTATTGATAGGTATCCCCATTCTTTGTGTTTGTGGGCATCTGGGACTGTGACTCTCTTTTTGAGTATGTGTCTTCTTGTACTTGGTCAGCAAATACCTTGCTATTCAATGTGTCTTTTCTGTTGAAGTGGAAGTCTTTCACTTTGATCTGTGTGCAGTGTCCCCTCTTACCTACTGTTCTACGTTTTGTTTTGTTTTGTTTTGTTTTGTTTGACAAAGAAAGTGATTTTGAAAAAGAACCTCACTGTCTTTCAGCAGTTTTTTTGTTTTGTATTTACTTCAGTATTTTTGTAAAAATGATCCCCAATAGCCCCTCCAAACAAATTAATGAAAAAAATGTATACTGAATAAAATAATCCTGAATTTCTCTAACTAGAATAACTGTTGTAACTGTTACTGCATTTAATTGAGGAAACCAAGAAAATTGCTAGACTTTAGTTTCTTCACCACAGAGAGACTGTTAATTCCCAAGTGACCTCTGAAATTGAGGAAAAAGAAAATACAAAAATTCTGAAGGTATGTTGTTTTTAAAATGAAAGTTGAAAAAAAATAGAAAACATTGACATTTCTCATATATTACCTAATTGCAAATGTATACCACAGTTTTTTTCAAAAGACATTTTATCCATTCCCGAATTGTTCATTTTGGTGCATTTCTTTGTTTTCTGGATTTCATCATCATCATCATCATCAAATAGAATTTTTAAGTTTATGGGTGATCTTTTCACTGAGTTCTTGTGGGCTTAAGAATGTTTTCTATTGATTCTTTGTTTGAATGACACCTAGACTGGATATAAAATTTTTCATTTATACTTTTTTATTTTTTTTGGAGACAGAGTCTGGCTCTTGCCCCAGCTAGAGTGCAGTGGTGACACTGTAGCTAACTGCAGCCTCAAATTCCTGGGCTCAAGTGATTCTCCTGCCTCAGCCTCCTGAGTAGCTGGGGCTACAGGCGCGCGCCCCCATGCCCGGCTAATTTTTCTGTTTTTTTTTTTTTTTTGTAGAGATGGGGTCTTGCTCTTGCTCAGGCTGTTCTCAAATTCCTGAGTTCAAGTAATCCTCTTGCCTTGGTCTCCCAGAGTGCTAGGATTACAGGCGTGAGCCACCACACCTGGCCTAATTTTTCGTTTATGCTTTTAAGAACTTTGTTTACTGTCTTTTGGCAGTAAGTATTGCTAAGAAAGCAAGTGTTTCTTGCATTATACAGGGCTTGCTTTATTGGTCAATTTTTACCGCATAATGATGTCAAAATTTCAGTGGCTTGTAACCGTAAATACTTTTTTCATCCTCATGTCTTTAGGTTAGCTGGGCTAAGTTATTTTTGGCTAGACTTGGTGGATTGCTCTCTTCTCCTGGAATCAGTAGCCTCGCTCTGACGGCATTCACAGGAATAAGCCAAACAGTGCAAACATATTTTAGTCTGTTTCCGTCATTTATATTATTATTATTTCATTGACCAAATCAAGTCTTGTGGCCAAGCTCAACATCATTGCGTCAGGGAAATATGTTTCACTTTAATGTACTGCAAGGCCATATGATGGAATGAACGATGAAATAAAAATAGTAATTCAAGCTGCCACTTTGGCTTTTCATGCCTAGATCCCAGTTTGATTCTTTCTTAATCCTTGAAGCCCAACGTTTAGAAAAAAATTAAGATAAATGTTTCTGAGTATCTGAGTATTTGAGTTAGTCTGTACAGATTTGGGTAGCACCTTGTCTCTTCTTACATTATTATTTAATATACATTATTGATTCATACGGATAGTATTTTCTCATTAATAGAAGAGTGTGGTTTACCTTTGAATATTCTGCTATACTTTTCTTCTGTTCTCCTTTCATATTTCTATAAATTTGAATGCTTTTACCTAGGTGCTTTGTATCAGTTATTTTCAGTTGTAAATAACAGAAAACACAATGTAAACTGGCTTAAATATTGAAGGAAATCCATCACTTAATGTAACTGAAAAACCCAGGCAAAACTTACCCAGATGCTCCAGCAGTTTCATGAATAGCTCTGCTTCCTTCATTTTTGTTCCATTCTCAGTAAGCTCATCCATCAAAATTGTAAGATGACTTCTAGCAGGCCCTGGAGCTGGATGTTTTGGGGCTCAAATATAGAAGAGAAGAGAGAATCTGCTTTCCAGAGACTGCCAGGGTGGTGAACCTGTGGTCTTCTAGGTCCTTAAGTGTGGCCTTTGGACTGAATCCAAATTTTATAGAACAAATCCCTTTATTAAAATGGGTGTAGGAGAAAAAGATGAAGCTTTTCTTGCCTCCTTTGGTGCTTAAGAAAGAATAATCTTAACCAGAAGGCTGCCGGTTCCCTGCCCTGCCTATACCTTAAATAAAATCACACGTCATTGAATCTGGCTGGCTCACAGTGGAGTCAGATATTAAACTAAAAATTTTTCCTTACAGTATTTGTAGTTATAAATAATACATGTTTCGGAGAAGTATAGGATTCTGTAGAACATAGAAGTGGCTTCCTTAAGCAAGGGACAGTAAGCTGAAATCTGAAGAGTGAATTAGAGCTTGCTAGGAGAAGGGGAGGCAAGGTTTATCATTGTAAGTGGAAGTATTAAGTCAAGAAGTCAGAATAATTTTAAGTTACAAAATGGAAAGAGGGCTAAAGTAGGCTGGAGCAGAGAAGATGTGTAGCAGAATGGTTGAAGTCAGGTTAGTTTGATAATTTTATATTTTATCCTAAAAATATTATGATATGATGGATGAATTTTAAGCTGGGCAGGAGGTGACATGATCATATTGATTTTTAGAAGGTTACTCTAGCTGCAGAGTGGAGAACAGGTAGGGGTGATGGTGAGGTTACTGACACTTGGGATAAGGAACACAGGAACACCACCAGACTGGGGTATGGGAGCAAGTTGGTAAAGTAACCACCATAGTTACTGAGTCTTGACTCTGCAGCGTATACTTTGTTATCTGTAATCTGCATAGTTGGTTACAGAGTAGGTAGTAATACCTCCATTTTACGTGCCCAGGCTATACTCAGATCTGAATACAGATTAGTACAGATCCTTAAATCTGCTTCTTCTACCATGTAGTGATGTCTCCTTTCATGGGTTACTATATTCGCCGCCTCTAAGCAGTGCAATTTTTGACCTCAGTTCTCTTGGCCCTGCTAGCTACTGCTAAGGAACCACTTTTTTATTGCAAAGAGAACTAAAAATGGCCATTGGCAATATGAATGAAGTCACTTCAGTTCTTTATGCCTTGTGTATAAAACATTAGTATATTTGCTTACATGAGTTGGAAGATTCAGCATAAAATTATAGCACTGTACTTTTTCCTCTCCTTAAACGAACTCCTGCCTCTTTAACTCTAGTCTCTTGAGCATGGACAAGAAAAATTAAAAGCTGAATGGTTTTATGATAGTTATGTAATCTTTGAGGAGATTCTTTTTTTTTTTTCTTTCTTTCTTTTTTTCTTCTTTTTTTTTGTTTTCCTTTCTTTTTTGTTTTCCTTTCTTTTTTCCCCTTTCTTTTTTTCCTTTCTTTTTTTTCCCTTTCCTTTTTTCCTTTCTTTTTTTTCCTTTCTTTTTTTTTCCTTTTCTTTCTTTCTTTTTTTTTTTCCTTTCTTTTTTTTTTTTTTTCCTTTCGAGTCTTGCTCTCTTGATCTGGAGAGAGTGCTGTGGTGTCATCACAGCTCACACTGCAACCTCAAACTCCTGGGCTCAAGTGATCCTCTTGCTTCAGCCTCCCGAGTAGCTGGGACTACAGTGCATGCCACCACACCCGGCTAATTTTTGTATTTTTTTGTAGATATGGGGTCTCACTCTTGCTCAGACTGGTCTTGAACTTCTGGGCCCAAGTGATCTTCCTGCCTCAGCCTCCCAGAGTGCTAGGATTACAGGCGTGAGCCACCGTGCCAGGCCTTGAGGTGGTTCTTGGGTCAGCTATGTCAGTACTTACACATACTTGCCTTTATGTTGGTATTGATTTCAATACTAAGATTTTATCACCTATAAGATGGTGCCTTATTTCTTCAAGTCATTCAGTTATTTTCGTTTAATTATAGAATTCTGCAGCTACTTCCCATGAAGATGTATTCTAGCCATCGTAGGCAGTATATCCTATTTTATTCCTCTGCCATTGCTTCATTTTTCACAAAAATAAACTTGTCAGGATTCTCTGACCTTTTGTATTTTTCTGAGATCAAATCTAAATTTTGTTTTAAATAGTACTGTGTTGTATATATTTTGTGGGTTTTTCAAAACTTCCTTGTTTTAAAGAGGGAAATTATACCCAGATTTTCAAGGAAATTTTATGATGGCTTCTGTATACTCTTCTCACATCTTTTCACCCAATGTTTATGCCATTTACTTTCATTTTATAGGTCTCACTTTAAGGACTGTTTTGTTGCTTTTGTTGTTGTTGTTGTTTTTGTTATTGTTGTTGAGTGCTAAGGCCTAGACTCGTTTTTTTTTTCTCTGACCTAAAGCACTTTTTATATACAGGTTCACAGTGTCTTATCCATGATTACAATAACCAAAATACCTGAAAAATGAAGTTTCTTCAAATGTTTAGCACCAAAACTCATTTGACAACACTTCTCTTGAATTGACATGAGACTCTACATAATCTTTGTTTGTCTCGGTTAGTGTGAGTATTCCTATGTTTCACTGTGTTTGGTTATGGGATGCTGCCCCTAATATCCATGGTGTTGTTACGTAATTTATGTTGTATCATGTTACTGCTCTGAAATCTAAAAAATTCTTATGTCTGAATCATTCAGCTTAAATGTTTTGGATCAGGGATTTTGGACCTATCTCTATATTAATAGCACTGATCACAATGTGGTGTGGCTGTCTGCTCCCTTATCTATCTTCTCTATTAGATTCTGAGCTAAGAAAGCTTTCCTGTTTGGATCCACAGATCTTAGTTTATTGCCTTAAACAGAGTAGGTACCTAATATTGAAATTGAATATCATTAATTGGGGTAAACTTACCAAGTGGATTATTGAACTTTTTTTTTCTTGTTCACATATTCTCTTCTTAAGCCATCTCTTCCCTGTTCTGTTTTCTTTCTTGTTAACTAGAATCTTGTCTTCACCATTAACAACAGTGTGGTCTTGAACAGCTTATTAAACACCTCTATATGTTAGTTTCTTCATTTCTAAAAATAGTATAGTGATTTTGCCTGCCTCATAGGATTGTTGTGAGGGCTAAACAAAAGGCTTCCTGGAACGTAGTTAGCACTCCTTTAGCTATTAACATGGCTGTTATTGATTCATGTCCTGTTGGTTGCTCTATTAACATGGTCAGCCATTTCCTTATTAATGGACTTTGAGGTCATTTTTCAGTGACTTTTTTTTGAGACAGCGTTCTTGCTATGTTGCCCCACCTGGTCTTGAACTGCTGGGCTTAAAGATCCTCCTGCCTCAGCCTCCAGAGTAGCTGGGATTACCAGCTTGCACTACTGTGCCCAGCTGATTTTTCAGTGCTTTGATGCTTCAAATGGTAGAGTAAATCCTTGTACATATGTCCCTAACTTATGGCCTTATTTTGGTAAGATAGATTCAAGTAGGACTGTTGCATCAGGGGTCCCAAATATTTTTAATTTTAATGGATACTTCCATGTTACTTTCCTAAGGAAAAAAAGAAATGTGGGGAAAGGTAGCAATTTTCCGTTCCCCCTTTATCCCACAATCTGTGAGGGCTTATTTGCCCATAACCTTATCAGCATTGGATTTTTTTCTCAGTCCATTTGATTTTTTCTATTATTTTGAAATAATTATAGACTCAAAGGAAATTGCAAAAATAGTACATAGAGTTCCACGTACACTTCACCTAGCTTCTTTCAATGATAGTATCTTATATAAATGTAGTACAATGTCAAAACAAGGAAATTGACATTGGTATAAGACTTTTAATTAAGGCTTGAATCTGTTTCATTTCTCCCAGTCAGACCAATAGTATCTTGATTTAATTTGCTTTCTTTTGACCACTGTTAAGTTTGAGCTTTTCATATGTTTTATTGGTCATTTACATTGATATTTTATGAATCATTTGTTCATAACCTTTATCTATTTTTTCTAATGGGTTGTTTGTGTTTTCCTCAATGAATCTCTTCTTAGAACTGTTAATCTTTGGTCTGCCATATATGTTTTGCAGTTAATTATCCCAGCTTCATATATTTTCTATATTTTGTTGTATTTTTTTCCCATTTAGAAATTTTTATTTTTATATACTCAGCATGTTTCTTTCTTTTGTGGTTTTTGGGTTTTTTTTCTCTTTTGTAGAAAGCTTTCTCTATCTTCTAGGTTATACTATTTTAATATCTTTTACATTTTGCCTTTTGGCCTTTAGTAAATTTGGAATATGTTTTTATATATCCTGTGAGCACTTTTTCCCTGGATATATAAGATATGCCTACACTGTTAAACTATTTTATTTAGAACTCTTTCAGTTTCTTATGACTTAAAACCTCAACAAAATTCCAAAGATGGGACTGGTTTAGGCAAGGCTTGATACAGTGGCAAAAGTAATAATGCTTCCTCCCCTTTTCTCATTTCTGCTCTTTCGGGTGTTGCATTTTTTCTGTGTCATTCCTCTGTCTGTCCTATGTGTTCTACTCTGATTGTAGATCCTTCCCTCATGGTCACACAATGACGGAAAGTTTTAGGCCTTACTTCCTAAAACCACCTGGAAAGAGAAAGTTTCCCTTTCTGAAGATTCTCTAGAGAGCAAATTTCTTTTCTCAAATCCCCAAGTAAATTACTCCTTTGATTGTTGGCCCTGATTAGGTCATGTATTTGTTCCTGAATCTGTCTCTGTGGACTTGGACCAGGGAGTAGGGTGGGACAAACTGATTAGCTTAAGCCAGTTTGGATTTACCCCTGTGATGAGCATGGGATTTAAGTCTTTCTCAACCACATGACTAAGAGTGGGAAAAGGGCTATTTCACAGGTAATTTTAGTACTATCTCCAGAAGAAGGAGGAACAGATACCAGGTAATCAAATAACAGGTAACCATGGCATGCCCTCATCTTCTTCCTACTAAATGTAAATGGTACCTTTTCAATTTATTATGATCTGTTTCTGCATTTGCTGTTTTCTTCTATCTGCAGTCTGTAAGAGTGCTCAGTTGCCCATTTTTCCTGTCTAGAAACATACTGCTTCAATAATAGCAGCTTGGAGTACAATTTAATCGTCTTAAGTCTCCCATCATTTTTTCCTAGAAATTTCTTGGCAATTTTTATTTATTTCTTGAATAGAAACTTTGGGATCCTGATTGGAATTGCATTATTTGTATTTTTAACATGCACATATCCAAATTGGATAAACATAGCTGTGAAAATCAACCTGGAGATGCCCAACACTTTCTTCAACAAAAGGTTTTTCTGTATTTTTGTTGTTGTTCTCCACCTGTGTTGTTAGGGGGAACAAACCTTTCCAGTGTTTGTCCCTCAACACTTTCATAGTACCAAAAGACAGTGGACTCAGTGTCCCTGCTCTCTTATCTTTAGGTATACCCAAGATATCTAATAGCCTCTTCTAGAAGATTTATTTTTGGTTATTGAATAGCAACAACAGAGACCTGAGAGGGAGAAGAATTGGAAATATGCAGTTAAGTTGCTGTATACCTTAGGTATTATGAGAAATTAAAAAAAAAAAAAAATTTAAGGACACCACACATCTTTAGAGACTCCTCACACCTTGTTTCCCATTTGATTGCTTCCATATGAACTTTCTGTGTGTTTGCTTGCTACTTGTATTTTTTGTATGAAATATTCTAATAGTTTATCTAACAATGTTTGTCATATTTTCCTTAGATATATGAAAACTGTCTTTAAGTATTATAGCACTGTCTTTAAATATTAATATTACAGCTCTTAACCTTATGCTAATACCTGTTTTTTAACAATGTTTTTCCTACTGCCTTTTATTTTCTATATTATACTTCATTTAGTTCTTAATTTTAATATTATCTAATTTCTTGATATTTTATAATTCCTGTTGCGTAAAAACTAAAGGTTAATCATCTAAGATAAACACCATTTTACTTAATTTTATGCTAGTCAATTTTGATATTTTATATTGAACTATTTAATGCATATGATTTCATTTGGCGTATGTTAAAAAGTGTGCATCTGATTTACAGTTCTCTTTCCTCTTTCTTAATATGTGAGTAATTATCTTAAACAATAAACTAACATTAGGCTCAGTGGTAAAATATTAGTGCCATTCCCTTAAGAAAGGGAGAAAGCAACAATGCCCGTTAATAATTTTTATTCCTGGCCGGGCGCGGTGGCTCACGCCTGTAATCCTAGCACTCTGGGAGGCCGAGGCGGGTGGATCGCTCGAGGTCAGGAGTTCGAGACCAGCCTGAGCAAGAGTGAGACCCCGTCTCTACTAAAAATAGAAAGAAATTATATGGACAACTAAAATATATATATACAAAAAAAAATTAGCCGGGCATGGTGGCGCATGCCTGTAGTCCCAGCTACTCGGGAGGCTGAGGCAGGAGGATCGCTTGAGCCCAGGAGTTTGAGGTTGCTGTGAGCTAGGCTGAAGCCACGGCACTCACTCTAGCCCGGGCAACAGAGTGAGACTCTGTCTCAAAAAAAAAAAAAAAAATAATAATAATTTTTATTCCTATTTGTTAGATAAGTACAAAAAGACAGGAAAATGAAATATGATTATAATTAGAAAATAATACATTTTTATAGATAATTTATCATATGCCTAAAATTCTAGAAAATATGATAAATGTATAGTAGAATTAATAAACATCTAACCAAGTTGCTATATACATAATGAATATTCATAAGCCTAATAATACCTTTCTGAGTGATGTCTTGTTAGGTTTAAATAGAAGAGATCATGGCAAT
The DNA here is from genome assembly GCF_041146395.1 of Eulemur rufifrons. Lineage (NCBI taxonomy): Eukaryota > Metazoa > Chordata > Mammalia > Primates > Lemuridae > Eulemur > Eulemur rufifrons. Next base: position 96,421,447 of record NC_091001.1, read on the forward strand.
GTGATAGTTTCATGACCCGACTTCAGTCTGATGCATCAGTATGCAAGGAAATTAATACCGTTTATTTGAATGTGTGTGCGTGTGTGTTTTTTCCTTTTTTACCTCTGGACAATTGTGAAGCTTGTGCTAAATAAAATAGTATGTTTACAAAATATATTTGTGATACTACTGTATTTTACATGACTGACTTGTTAGATACTGGATTGGGATTAAGGAATTATTTTTTCTTTAGATAGATGGGAAGGAATTTTACATGTTTTCTCCATGGCAGCCTCTTTCTATATTGATAGACTTTTTATGGTTTATAAAATGTGTGTAAGTCAAAGGAATACTAACCAATTAATTTTATCTTAAGTCAATATTAAATAGGGTATTCAGAGACAGAAACTAATCATTGTGTTCTTCGTCGTCTTTTTGTTTTGCAGTGGAACTTCCCCTCTTGCGTGCCTGAATGCAATGCTACACACAAACTCCAGAGGTGAAGAGGGCATCTTCTATAAGGTTCCAGGCAGAATGGGAGTATATACTTTGAAGGTAAATATTTTTGTTGGGGAGTCATTTAAAAAGAAAAAACAAGAAGTGACAACATAAAAAACAGTGTTTGAGTCATAGAGATAGAATTCTTGAATAGCTTATTTTTAGGAAGAGGTAGTATTTTCAACCTTATACCCAATACATTTTTTTTTTTAACTACTCTATAACTATCTATAGGTAGATCAGAGAAGTAACTTTATTTTTATTCATTATGATAATCTTATCTTGGAAGGATGAAATTTAAGTGACTTTCAATGACTTTTTAAAGAGCCTCAGAACATTTGAATAATAATTGAGTGTTACTGTGGAGCATTGTGGGTTACTTTCTCATTTAATTATCCACTACAATTCACAGTTGTGGTTATTTTTCCTTGTTTATAATGGAGAATGCCAAAGTTCAGAAGACTGGATTTTCTTGGCCATTGTTGGCCAGATAGTATCAGGACAAGACTATGAAACCAGATCTGATTGAACTCCCAAGCCCATATTCTTTCTTACAGCAAGCTTATTAATTTCTAATTCCTGCACTGAAAAGGAACTTTTACTTATCAGTGTCCTTTCACTTACAAACAGGAAAACCAACTCAGATGAGCTCGAGTAAGGCAGAATTTACCAGCTCATGTAACTGAAAATTCTAGGGAAACCCAGGCTAGATCCAGGAGTTCAGGCGATGTCATCAGGGTTTGGTCTCTCCACTTTCTATTGGCTTCATTCTCAGTCAGGCTCTTTCCTCATGGTACATAACTTCATTCCTATCACTCCACTCTGCAAGCTGTAAGTCTGGAGAGAAAAGAGTTAAAGAACTAAAGCAGGAGCCTCTTACAATTCTGATTTGGCTTAATTTTAATTAGTCTTAGATTCATCATCACCCTTGATATGAGGTTAAGATTAAGGCTGCTCAAGCAAGGTGAATTGAGGAGAGAGGATTTTCCCCAAAGGAAATTTATCAGCAGAATGAATAAATACTTGGCAGGCAATGACTATGTCCATCTATATGTGCATTACCTTTTTAGCTTTGTGCTATGCTCGGTGGTTGTATGGAGACCACTAACATTAAAAAGATCTAATCTACCTGCCTATCTCCTTTTTATATACTTTGTTGAACTTCCTGAGGTGATAGGACTTTACTCCCACATGGAGCTTTCTGCATTTCCTTTTGGTTTTAGCTGTTCCATATTGTTAATACAATTGATTAAATGTGCCTACTCTATTATAGAGATAGGGAAAAAACCCGAAGTGTTTTTCCTACTCTCACACACCACTCAGTGCAATACTTCTGACACCAGATATATGGGGCTTTCTCCTTACATACCATGCAATTGTACAGTGGACATCAGCTGGGTGTCTTCTAATTCAACTCATTTCTAACACTGTCTGGAGATAGTGTCAGATCCCACAGGTTGAGGGCTCAGTCCCACCAGACTGCCTCCTATTTCAGATGCCAATCACAAGTCCCAGATTGTGACCTGTACTTCTGACTGACTTGCTGTAAATTAGGATTCCCCCCTCGGGTTTGATTAATTTGCTAGGATAGCTCACAGAACTCAGAGAAATGCTTTACTTGTATTTACTCATTTATCATAAAAGATATTACAGAGGATCCAGATGAACAGCCAGATGGAAGAAATGTACAGGGTGAGGTATGTGGGAAGGCATACAGAGCTTCCATGCCTTCCCGATGTGCTTCTATGCCCCGATGCCTCCTTGTGTTGAACTATCTTAAAGCTCTCCAAAATCAGTTCTTTTGGGTTTCTATAGAGGCCTCATTACATAGGCACTATTGATTAAATCACTGGCCGTTGGTGATCAGCTTAACCTTCAGCTCCTCTCCCCTCCCTGAAGTTGGGGAGTGGAGTGAAAGTTCCAGCCCTCTAATCACATGGTTGGTTCCTCTGGCAACTAGCGCCTATTCTGAGGCTATCCAGGAGTCCAACAAGAGTCATATTATTAGAACAAAAGTGCTTCTATCACTCAGGAAATTATAGAGGTCTGAGGAGCTCTGTGTCAGAAACCAGAGTCAGAGACCAAAATTGAGAACAAAAGATTCTCCGAGTACCACTATTGCTTAGGAAATTACAAGAACTAAAAGGAGCTCTATGTCAGGAACTGTGGTCAGAAACCAAATATATATTTCTTCTGTATCACAATACCACATCTATGCTGGATACTATAGAGGCTATAAGAGAGATAAACTGTGGTTCCTGATCTCTTGAAGTTCACATTATAGTTAATGAAATAATTGCATGCTCAGAAAATGCACTGTGCTGTAAAGTAATGCGGTAATATAGACAGAGATGAATTTGGAATAAAGGGATCTAGAAGGTTTTTTGTTGTTAACTTGTAAGATTTGAGCTGGTAATCGTCAGATAAGTGATGAGAGGAAGGACCTTCCAGGACATGGGAATAGCTTAAGGAAAGGCACAGATGGAAGGATTCATAATGGATTTGAAAGTAGAGGAAATTGGAGTGGTTAGACCATAATCTTTGTGTGGGTTTATGTGGTAAGGAGTGAGGGTGTGGTAAACGTTAGGTAGAGATCAAACACTGGAGACATTTGAAAACCTGACTGAGCTCTGTGTGTGTGTGTGTGTGTGTGTGTGTGTGTGTGTGTGTGTTTAATAGATGGCAGTGGTTTCTCAGGAGAATAGCAGGATCAAATCCATTTTTTATGAAGATAATTCAAGTAGGGTAGATTTTGAAAAGGATGGAGCAGGAAATCTATCAAAAAGGTGATTATACTCATTTGGAAGAGATACTTAGAGCCTCAACTAAGAGAGTGGTAAAAGAGACGGAGGCAAAGGACATTAGAGAAATAGAACATATAGCATTTGGAGTGAGTAAAAGAGGGGTTGAAAATGATTCTAAAATTTGGGGCATGAGCAGTTGATACTGAAGGGGTCACAAGTTTAAGAAAAGAAAGTAATTATATTTATATTTCATATACTTGTTGAACTTACAGGTCAAGATGTCTAGCTGGCAACTAACTCTGTAAAACTGTCCTGCATTTTGAAGGAAAGAATAGAAAAATATGGGATGTGTATTTTAAGAAAGTGTATAACATAAGAGATGGCTCAGAGAGAAGTGGCACTGGGACATAAACTTAAATAGAAAGTAACTGTTATTTACTAGATTGAAGTTTATAGCTTGGCTGTAATGTGTCATATGGGTGCCAGTTGCATGTAGGAGGGTCACATTTTGTGTGTCAGAATTATTTTTTATCTGATTATAAAAATAAATTATGTGGGAAAATAAAATGTTGAAGGAAAAAAGAACTATCCATAGTTTTATAACTTAGAAATAATATCCATTAATGTGTTTAGCTATATGTATATATTTTTATTTATTACATAAATATGTAGTAGCAAATATTTATTGTGCTCTTAGACCAGAAACTATTCTTAGCATTTTACAATTATTAGCTCATTTAACTTCAGAATGATCTTTTATTAAGGTAGGTACTATTATCTCTACCTTATAGAGATAGGGAAACTGAGGCATGAGACATTAAGACCAAGGGCCTGACAGGTTAAGACTATGACCAAGTCTGCACAATTAGGAGAAGATAAAGAGAGTCATGTGACTTTTTTTTTAAATGATTTCTTTCTTTTCTTTTTTTTTTTCCTGCCAACAATTTGATTTTTCAAAATGACTTCTTTTTTCTTGACCCTTGCTACTTACCAATATTCAGGAACCAGTTAGATTCAAATAACGCACTATCTTTTGCTATCCACAGTCTGAATTCTCTAACTGAATTCAGAGCACATAACGGTACTTGCACACACACACACACACACACACACACACACGGATGTACGTATGTTTAACAAAACTGTTATTATGTAGTTTTTTATCCTGAATATTTACCTGGACTACCCAATTTTTGTCTAATTTAAGCCTCTATTTTACCTGCACGTGAATGTTGTGTATAATTTTATCTTTGGATGTAAATGGAAACGTTAGCTTATTTGACCCAAAAAGAGAGATGACAGGAATTCAGAAGATATTGCCAGTTCTGCTACTGAATCCTATGATGCTAAAAATTAATCAGTGCAATTAAATTGCAACATTGCATACCAGAAATTTAATTCCTGTTTGCTGAAATGGTAATGATTAATCCTAATTGGATGCCTACATTTTCAGAAAGATGTGCCGGATGGGGTGAAAGAGCTATCAGAAGGTTCAGAAGAAAGCAGTGATGGTCAGTCAGATTCCCAGAGTTCTGAGAACAGCAGCAGCAGCAGTGATGGTGGCAGCAACAAAGAGGGAAAAAAGAGCAGGTGGAAAAGGAAAGGTAAATCTACCTGATACAGTGCTAAATGCTATAGGGCAAATGTCCTTGTTAGTAGTTCCTCTTTTCCCAGACCCCAGGTCAGTCAATCTCTTTCTCTTACCCTCCAGAACACTACTGTCCCGGGAGAGTTTCCTGCAGTGATGGAAATGTTTATATCTTTACTGCCCAGCACAACACAGTAGCCATTAGCTACACCGGCCTATTGAAAACTTGAAATATGGCTAGTGTGACCAAGACATTTCTTTTTAAAAATCCTTTCTTTTTGAGAGCAGTTTTACGTTCACAGCAAAATTGATTGTAAGGTAAAAGATTTCTCTTGTACCCCCTACCCCCACAGATGCATAGCCTCCCTCCACCAGCGTCCCCCACCAGAGTAATACATTTGTTACAATTGCTAACTCTACATTGGCATGTCATTATCACCCAAAGTCCATAGTGTACAGTAGAATTTATTCTTGGGGGGAAGTACATTATATGGCTTTGGATAAATGTGTAACGTATAAATGACATGTATTCACCATTATAGTATCATACAGAATAGTTTCATTGACCTGAAATCCTCTGTGCTCCATGTATTTGTACCTTCTTCCCTCCTAACCCTTGGCGATCACAGACTTTTTATCATTTCCATAGTTCTGCATTTTCCAGAATGTCATATAGTTGGAAACTTTTCAGATTGGCTTCTTTTATTTAGTAATTTGCAGTTAAGATTGCTCCACATTTTTTCATGGCTTGATAGCTCATTTCTTTTTAGCGCTGAATAGTATTCCATCATTGGATATACCACAGTTTATCCATTCACCTACTGAAAGACATCTTGGTTGTTTCCAAGCTTTGGCAATTATGAGTAAAGCTGCTGTAAACATCTACGTGCAGTTTTTGTGTGGGCATAAGTTTTCAACACTTTCGGGTAAATACCAAGGAGTGAGATTGCTGGATCATATAGTTGAGAGCATGTTTAGTTTTGTAAGAAACTGCCAAACTGTCTGCCGAAGTGACTATTTTTGCATTCCCACCACCAGTGGGTGAGAGTTCCTGTTGCTTCATATCCTCTGCCAGCTATTGGTGGTGTCATTGTAATGGATTTTGGCCATTCTGTTAGGTGTGTAGTGGTATCTAGTTTTAATATGCATTTCCCTGATGATGTGATGTAGAACATCTTTTCATATGCTTATTTGCCATCTTTATATTTTTGCTGAGATGTCTGTTCAGGTCTTTGGCCCATTTTAAAATCAGATTGGTTGTTTTCTTATTGTTGAGCTTTAAGAGTTCTATGTATATTTTGGGTAACAGTCCTTTATTAGATATATCTTTTGCAAATATTTTCTGTGTCTTGTCTTTTTATTTTCTTGGCAGTTTCTTTCAAGAGCAGAAATTTTTAATTTTAATGGCATCTACCTTATCAATTCTTTCTTTTATGGATTTTGCCTTTGGTGTTATATCTAAAAAGTCATTGCCAAACCCATTATTATCTAGTTTTTCTCTCATGTTATGTTATGTTCTAAGATTTTTATAATTTTGTGTTTTGTGGTCCATTTTGAGTTAATTTTTGCGAAGGACCTGAGATGTGTGTCTAGATTCATTTTTTTACATGCGATTGTCCAGTTAGGAATTTTTAATTTAATTTTAAAGTTTATTTTAATTTAAATTTAAATATAGGAATTTTTAATTTAATTTTAAAGTTTATTTTAATTTAAATTTAAATAGGATAGTGGCTACCACATTGGATAACATTCTAGGTTTTATCTGGATTTGTTCTTGGTTCTTGGTGATCCATAGCCTTTTTTAGGATGCTCTTATTTTATTTGCTGCTCTAATCCTCTCGTTTAAACTTTGAGCACTTAATGCTCTAACAACTCTCTCCTTACTAGGAAAAGAATGCTTTCCATTTCTACTAGCAAACACTAAATTTAATCTGCTATTCTTTACTCTCATCCCCTGTTCTGTGTCTGCTTCATAGCTCACCAAAAATTACTTTCTTTAGGGAATAATGTGTTTTGCTCTAGCTTCCCTGGAATGGATTTTTCAAGGATACATTTTATTACCTATTCCTGCTAATTATTCTCTAGTTTCTTGTCAGAGTATTTGAAGAGGGCAAATCTTTTTTACCCCAATATTTATAATTTAGCTGTACATGGTGAGGCAAATTTGAAGCCAACTCATGATGATTCTTTTATAAGGACTGACATAGAGATATTCCAGAGCGAAGTAGACATTCAGGATTTTCCCTAACTTGAATATCCTCTTAGATTTGAGTGATGATAGATGAGCTGTCTTTGCCTCTAGAAGCTAAGGTTATGTTTGCAGGATACTAGCCTCATTCATTTAAGTGCCTTCAGAGCTATTAATATGTCTGTATCAGAAAAGTAGTTCTGATTCATCACCATCCTTGTGTTTAATGTTTGTGCTACTCCTGGAGAGAATCAAGTTAATTGGTGGCCTCACCTATGCTCTCTGATATAGTTACTGCATATGCAATTTGGGCTAACTTTGTAATCAGAGGATCCTAGCTTTGAGATCACAACCACTTGGACAACTACTCAGACTTCAGTTGTTAGGAACAAATGCAATGAAAGCAAGACAAATGGGGCCTCTGAACAATATTCTTGATGTGTAATTTTAAAGTAATCCCTGTTAATAGTAAAAGGAGGTGTGGTGCTAGGGCCTTCTATTCTTCAGGTCCACTAAGCACCTATTTTTGAAAGGGTGAAGCCAAAAGTGAAAAGAGCTCTGGCTCTCCCCTGCTTCTCCCCAATTTAAACTTTTCTTTTTAAGTTTGGAAATTGTACATTTAAAATTAGGAACCAAGCCAGGTTATCAGACAAGTGAAACAATTAGCAAGATTCATGTTTCCTGTATGGGGTTAGAACGGGGAAATCAATATTAAAGGTCAGTCTAGTAAACTAGCAACAAAATCATTGTTTAGGAATATATATATGGGAGTCCTTGCTTTTCAAGAGTCAGATATGCAGCAGTAGCTGTTCGAGTAGTGACTGTTGCATCTGTGCTTTTTGTGCTCAGAAATAATGATTATTAATGGCCATCTGTAAGGATTTTATGTAAATGTTTTAAGATATAGGAAGATCTAAGAAATAATCATAGAACCCTATTTTCAGTAGCTTAACAGGTAGATTTGAATAGCATAACCTTACCTTGCACTCTGCATAATAATAGAAGACATTAACAGCAGAATAATATCAAATTCTAAATTGGGTCCAGTTAAGTTGTTTTTGAGCTGTGTTTCATTCATTCCTCTTCTAGAAATAATCACAATGTTGATTATTTGTCCTTGGTTTACAATAAGACGACATGTTCTATAAAATTCTTTTCTGGGTTTAGGTGGTCTAGAAAACTGAGAGGACAATGAGCTGTATGTGGTGTTTGGAAGGTGGGGTGAGAGGTGCACATGATGTCTCCTATAATTCACATTTACCTAAGCAGCTCTGATATTCTCAAGAAATGGATGAATGCCACGCTACTAATAATGAAGAATGATTTAGTTTCTTATAGAATATGTATCTGTCATTCATGGGCCATACATATGGTATAAATACCATGTGAATTTTTAGGTATATATGTTTATGAATGTTTTTGTAGTACAGTGAAAATTAAAGTGACAGACTTGTAGCCAGCAGTGATACTAGCTGCAGCATGCAGCAAAGCAGTTCTAAATCAGTTTTAGTTATCAATAAAGGTAAAGCAAACTAATTGTGCCTATTCTTTTTCTTACTTAGGGCTTTTACTCTCAATCTGACATCACTGTGTTTCAAATGCATTGTAAGACAGGAAGAACATTGAGATAGTATCAAAACCCACTTCCTTTTATGTACAAAAATAAAGAGCTCCGACAGCAAAACTGATACTTCTAGTTGAAAATCGATAGAAACTCTCTTGATAATATGTATAACTTTCAGCCAAATAGGAACAGAGAATTGAACCTTGAAATTCAGTCCAATATTAAAGCTAGTTTATTGATTTCTATGTAAAGTAGAAGAACTTAAAAGCTTGTAGGTTCTGGTTCTTAGTTTTCAGATAGGAAACAATGTTCAGAGAAGAGTTTTATGGAATTCCAAGCCAAGGTAAGGTGGAGTAAATCCAGAAAATGATTACTAAAATCAACTTATTTTTGTTGCTTTTTTATGATCATAGTCAAGTCTCTGCCTTTTCCCTAAAATAAAGTATAATATTGTATAATGAAGCAACTGTAGGAGTATTATTTTTATCTTCTTCTGATAGAGATTTTAGTCTGCTTTTAAAGTGTCTTATGAAAAAAATTAATTATATGTAGTATGCATTTTCTTTGTAAGTAGTCACTACATCCAGGAACATAAACTAATGTAATTTTACTGCTTGTTCATAACTACTTTTATTCATGAATTTGATATATATTGTGTCTGGAGTTATTTAAAATACCATAGACCTATCTGCCCTCTGACATCATTTGTATGTGTGTGCGTGCAGAACTCCTTTTGACAAAGTTAACTTGGGTGGAGAGAGACCTATGGGAGATGTTTTCTTTTCCTCTGGGGTTGTTGGTGGTTTTAGCTCTGTCTTGTACTGTAGATGGCTACTCTTTTAGGACTTGGCTAGTCCTTTCCCGCTTTGGTTAGGGGACTCTTTGCATATTATTAATTAGGAATCTCAGCTCAGGTTGGAGTAGACTGCACTTGGTGTGGAGAGAAGGGATTTAGAACTGAAAAGGATCTGTTACCTCTAAAGAAAGACTATTGTTAGAATAAAATCTCTCCCTCAAGAGAAGCATACTTTTTTAAAGAGCAAAATCATTTTGGAAACTCGGGTTGTTATCAGTCTTTCAACTATCAATTCTTCGACTATATATAGCTCTTAAGTTTCAATTTTGTTATTACTGCTCCAGTTTTTCTGATAGTCTCCCCAATACTTCAGAAGGGCCCATTGAATATCTTCAGGAGAAAATAAAAATTTAAGCCAGAGATTCTTTACTAATTAAAACTTTTAACTCAACTGCATCTGATGTTAATAGTTCATATCTTTTTGACTATGTTCAATATTATAATCAGCTGTTGAAATGGAAAATTCTCAATTCTCTAATGTATGTGAAAAGTAGTATCTTCTGAACTTATATTCAGTGAGTGGTAGATAAATATCCACTGACACTACTTTAGTAAACCGTATAAAATTGATGAACCTTAAGTTCTAAAATTTGTTTTAAAAGTTTTTCTGAAAACACTATTAAGCTTTAAAAAATCATTTCTTTACTGGATTACTGTTTGAGTTTTTTCTGTGCACAATTTTTTTTGTTTTTCAAACCAAATAATAGTAACTGCTGATCTTTTGATCAGAAATTTGTTAATCTTTTGCTATGTATGTTTCTATGGAAGCAATCATTTTTGTTTCTAGTTAGATTAAAAAATATTCTTAAATAAGAATTCTTTCAATCTGTTGAGCAGTCCACATTGGAGTACTAGTCAGTTAGGTTATAATCTTAAAAAGTATTGTTTAAGCCATTAGTTTATTTACAACAACCAAAGTAACATCTCTGTTTACTTGCCACACTCATTCTTTCTCCAGTTAATATTATTTGCCAGATATTTGGGAATCAAATTTGAATAAGATGTGGGCCATCACATCTAGTGGTATAAAAAATAAGCAGATAATTAGCACATGACTTAATAAGTCACATGTGTTTATATTTATCATATTATGACAACATTAGGGAAGGGATACTAAGTTAAGTTCACCTGAGTTAGTAAGTATTTTATGAATTATAAAAAGTTCCAAGATATTCTCCTTCCCTTGAGAGTTTAACCACTAGGGAAGACAGGTTTATTATGGAAAGAAAACATATATAAAAGCAAGAAGGTGGATGTGTACACAGTGATTTCAGGAAGCCATAGGAAGATAAGTTTGGCTGGGATTTGTGGAGGGAAAGAAAATTGGATCAGACTTAATCTTTTATTTATTTATTTATTTATTTAATTTATTTAGAGACAGAGTCTCGCTTTGTTGCCCGGGCTAGAGTGAGTGCCGTGGCATCAGCCTAGCTCACAGCAACCTCAAACTCCCGGGCTTAAGCAATCCTACTGCCTCAGCCTCCCGAGTAGCTGGGACTACAGGCATGCGCCACCATGCCCGGCTAGTTTTTTCTATATATTTTTAGTTGGCCAGCTAATTTCTTTGTATTTTTTTTAGTAGAGACAGGGTCTCGCTCTTGCTCAGGCTGGTCTCAAACTCCTGACCTCGAGCGATCTACCCACCTCGGCCTCCCAGAGTGCTAGGATTACAGGCGTGAGCCACCGTGCCCGGCCCATCAGGCTTAATCTTTAGTGGTAGTGTCATTATTTGTAGGTTGTTGGTGTGCACAAAGTAATTTCTTAGGAAAATTAAGGTATGGATCAGAAAAGAGAGAGAATGGCAACACTGGTGACTCTTCCAAATTTTCATAGCCAGGTACCAAGAGGAACAAGATTGTTTATAGACCTTTTTTCTGTTGGTTTCATTCTCTTGTCCATTAAGTATGTGAGTTAATATACTTGCTTCTTTTATTTGTTTTTCTACTTGCTAGTGTTTAGGTTAGCTCAGTTTATCTCTGATCACTGGTACATAGATTAAAAGAATTCATTTCCATTTTATTGTTGAGAATCATTTGTTGTGGGTAGTATATTTCCCTGGTGTAGGATTGGACATTAATTGGTGACATGATTAGTTTCATTTGAAGTAAAAGTGGTAATAGAGAAATGTGAGGGATTATTTTTCTGTAAGTGCCACTTTGTAAGAAAAGATTATAAGCAGGGCCTTGATATATTAATAGTTAAAATGCACCCTTAATGTTTGTTTTTCAGACACGGTCTTATTTTTAATATCTTTGTCTTTTTCAAGATGCAATCCTGGAAAACTTCTTGCTTATGCCCTTCTCACACACCCCCATTCCCACGACCACTTCCTCAGGTGGTGGTTAGGTGGTTTAGTCTCAAATTATTCATCATAAAAGACCAATTTTTCCCTTCAATCCATTTTGGATGATACTTTTGTAAGTGCAATGAGAATGGCACAGCAATGTCAAATTTCTGTGAAAGTATCTAAATGTTTATTCTCACTTTTGTATTTATGGATGATTTTTCAGCCTTATTAAAAGGGAGTACCAAATGCTATTTTTAAAGAAGGAAAAATGTGAAATGATCTTTTTCTTTTTTTGAATTGAGAACAGAAAATAATTCCACCTCCACCAGTAAATATTAATTAATCAGTTGATAATTTACTATAATGATCCTTTGTCAGCACTGCAGAGACATCATGCCATCTCCCAGTCACTATTCATCCTTTCTCAAAAGTAACCACTGTCCTGACTTCTGTCAATATAGGTTTCTTTTTCCTATTTTTAAATTTTTTATTAGATTATAATGTGTACGGATTGAGTATCCCTTATCTGAAATGCTTGGGACCAGAAGTGTTTTGGATTTTGTATTTTTTTAGATTTTGGAATATTTGCATTATATGGATTGAGCATCCCAAATTCAGAAAATCCAAAATTTGAAGCACTCTAATGAGCATTATATTGGCCCTCAAAAAGTTTCAGACTTTGGAGCATATCAGATTTTCAGATTTGGGATGCTCAACCTGTATTCATTAAAGTACACATATTATATAAGTATACAGCTTGTTGAGTTTTTCACAAACAGAACAGCACCATGAAGCAGCACCTGGATCAAGAAGCAAAATATTAGTCCAGTAGGCCTCCCTGTGCTACCTTCTAATCCTACCCATCGCGCCAAAGTAACTGCTCTAACAACTTCTAACAGCATAGATGAGACTTGTCTAAAATAGAATGATATCCAGAGACAGTTTTTAAACTTATATAAATCAAGTCATATTATGCATTTTTTTGCTCAAAGAATGTTTGTAAGATTGATCCATATTTTTGTCTGTAGAAATATATCAGATTCTTAAATCTGTATACCATTCCATTGTATAAATATCTACCAGTACTCAATTTTATTAATATATTCTACCACTGATGAACATGCAAGTTATTTCTGTTTTTTGCCTATTACAATTAATTCTACTGTTTGTTTTTTTAAGACAGGGTCTCACTCTGTCACCCTGGCTAGAGTGCAGTGGCATGATCATAGCTTACTGCAACCTCAAACCCCTGGCTGGGCTCAGGTGATCCTCCTGAGTAGTTGGGACTACAGGTGCACAACGCCATGCTTGGCTAATTTTTTCCATTTTTTGTAGAGATGAGGTCTCACTCTTGTTCAGGCTGGTCTTGAGCTGGCTTCAAGTGATCCTCCCGTCTTGGCCTCCCAAAGTGCTAGGATTACAGGCGTGAGCCATCAACCTAATTCTACTGTTTTTTAATGTCTTTCTTCTTTTACTCATTTCTGTTGGGTATATACTCCATAGTGGAATTAACTATACTATTAATATGTACAACCAAGCAATCTTCCAAGTAGTTATACTAATTTACATTCTCACCAGCAATGTATTGGAACCAACAGTGTTCCAGTTATTTTACATGATCACCAATGCTGGGTATTGGTAAGTCTTTTTAATTTTAGGCTTCAGTGAGTAAGTAATTGTATCCCATGTGGTTTTAAGTTGCCTTTCCATGATTGCTAATGGAATCTGACTCCTTTTCATTATTAATCATTTGGATATCATCTTTGGTGCAGTGCCTGTTCCAATCTTTGTCCACTTTCTCTATGGATTATCTTTTTCTTTGTAACTTGTAGTTCTTCATATTTTTCTTTGTTGAATATATTTATTGCAAATAACTTCTCTCCTCTGTGGCTTGTCTTCTCATTCTTGAAGGTATCTTTTGATGAATACAATTTCTTAATGTATTCTTATTTCCTTTCTTAGGCAAATAGCCTATTACGCTGACATGAAGGTAGCTTCCTCTGTGTCTTTGAAAAGCTTTATTCTTTTATCTTTTACATTAGATCTACAAACTATCTGGAATTTTTCTGTATTGTATGAATAAGGATCATCATTTTATTTGTTTATCCCTACATGGATATCTAAATTATCTAGCACCATTTTTTTAAAAGGCTGTCCTTTCCTTTACTTCATTGCATTGTCCTCAGTGTCATAAGTCAGTTGACCATACATTTATGGGTTGGTTTCTGGATTTTGTTCCATTGACATATTTTATCTTTCCTTATAGTAATACCACCCCCTTTTAATTACTATAATTTTGTAATTAATCTTGATATCTGGCTCATCTCCATGTAAATTTTAGAAGTGTCTTGTCAGTTTCCACGTGTTCCTGCTCTTATCAGCCTGTTCTGATTTTGGTTAGGATTGCATTGATTCTGCAGATCAATTTGAGTTCTGTTGACATGTTTACATTATTGAGCCTTTCAATCCACGATTGTGGCATATTATTCTATTTTTTGCAGTTTAATTTCTTTTATTAATGCCATGGCCTTTTCTGTGTAGAGCTCTTATACACTTTTTATTAGAACTATTTCTTGACAGTTTTATTCTATTGTGAATGGCTTTAGAATTTTTCCATCTTGTAGTTGTTGATATAGAGAAATACAGTTAATTTGCATAAATAGACTATCAGTGTCTTTGAAGGGTTTAGGATTTTATCTTATTTGTAAGCTAACAAGTTACCCTCTGACTGGGTCATGGATATTGACAGAAGATACAGAACTTCTGAGTCAAAGAAAAATGACCATATTATCTACAACATAGCAAGCAATATGAATATCAGCATATTTTTTGTGTCAGTTCCCCTTTACTCCCAGGTGTCACAGGACCAGATACATGCTACTCATGTAGTGGGTTTGCATCTCAGCCAAGAAACATTAAGCTTGAGGGATTCATTGATTTTATTGTAAGTAAAAGCAAGCATACTTTGCCTGGGAAGAGATACTGCCTCATCTCAAGGTTGCTTGCTGCAAACATAACCCTGAGAGATGGCCTAGGTAAAGAGTGTTCAGGGGCTTGCATTTTTGGTATACCCATTGTGTACGTACAGCAACATTCAGGGCCCATGGTAGATTGCCTCTCCCAACATTTTGACATTGCACCAACATTGCTGAATTAACTTCTAAAATCTCATACTTTATATATAGTTTTAATCTTAGGATTGTCTACTTATACAAACATGTGATTTATGAATAATGCAGCTTTATTTTTTTGCCATATTATACTGGCTAGGGCTTCCAGTAAAGAGTGGAATGGAAAGGGTAATTGGTATTACCCTTTCCAAAATTCCCTGTCTTTAAGGTAAAGCTTTTAATACTATGACATTTTAAGAATGATATTGACTGTAGTAGGTTGTTTGTAGACACTCTAGGACAGGAGTGGGAACCTGTGGCCTTCTAGGCCTTTAAGTGTGACCTAGTATAGGAGATCATCCAAATTCTTTTTAGAAGCAAATTTTCAAAATTTTCCAGAGATTACAGAGTTATCTAATGAATATCGAAGCAAAATCTTAAATAAAAAACTACCGCATAGAATCCAATTATACATTTAAATTATATATCATAAATGGAATTTTTGGATTGTATATATGGTCACTACTGGAAAATCCATTATTATTCATCATATTAATAGAGCTAATGTGAAAAATCATTTGCATCTCTATTCTTGCTGAAAAGGCCTTTGGGTAAATTTAATTCTGAATAAAATATAGAATTGATGGATACTTCTTTAACATAACTTAGTCAAAAAAACAGTATTTAAAGGGGGAAACATGAGTAGCTTACTCTTTAGTGAGAACAAGTGAAGAACATGGTACCCGCTATCTCCATTCTTTTAACATTTTGTTAGGGATATTTATTGCAACGTGGGTAAGTAAGAGAAAGCAGTTGGAATAACATGCAACAAGACTCAGAAAGGAAAGGGTAAAACTTCTTTTTTCAGATGATATGATTTTGTATCTGAGAAACACAAAAGAATCAATGAAGATAAATATCGGTAAGGAAGAGAATTTAGTAAAGTAGCAGGATGTCAATAAAATTAATATTAACGTATAGCAGTCAACTACCTTACATATAGATAATAATGAAAAAAGAACACATTTGCAGTAACAACATCAACAAGAAAAACATCCGAGCATTGCCTTTGTAACATTTGTGCAAAGGTGTTGAAACAACTGAATAGCCAAAAAGATGAAAGTGTGTCCTTTTTCACATCACATTCCAGGATAAATTCCAAACAAATTAGAGATATAATAAATGTAAAACATAAAAGACAACATGGGTGAATTTCTTTTAAAACCTGAGAATAGTGAAACTTTTTTCTCTATTGCTTTTGAAAGCATGTGTTTATCTTTTGGCCTAGCAATTCCCTAAGAATCTATCTCAAAGGTATACTCTCAAAGGTATATGTTCAAAAATACAAAAAATACAAAATGGCGTAGATTAAATAGACCAGTGTTTCTCAAACTCGAGCATACATCAGAATCACTTGGAGAACTTACGATGCAGATTCCTGGAACCTACCTTCAGAGTTTCTGATTCAGTAGATCTGGGCATGGACCCAATAATTTGCATTTCTATTAGATTTTTAGGTAGTGATGGTTTTGTTCTGGGTACCAATCCTTAGGAACTACTGTTAAGACATTGCAGTGATAAGAGCAAAAAACCAGAGAGAACCCATCAACAAAGTCTGGTGGAAGAAATTATGGTATGTCTACATAATGGAATTCTATGCAGGATATTCTCTAGGATATTTTAAGTGAAAAAAAGTGCTAGACAGTTAATAGTATATGATCTTTTGTTTAAAGAAATTAGTAAAAATATTAAAAACATGTATATAAAAAAGCAAAAACACAGTTAAAACACAATGGAAGGGTAAACCAAACTATTAAAAATGATTTTCTATAGGAAAAGAGAGGTATAATGATGAATTAGGATAATTTTCTAGGAAATTTAGTTAAGGAAGGGAGCTAGACTTACATAAAGCAATTTTATAATTTTATGTAATTAAAACAAAATTTTAAAATATACTTTCTAGAAATATGAAATAAAGTAAACTAAAGTATATGCTAAATTTGTGGCATAATGGCATGGATAACTTAATGTGAGATATATCTTAGGTGTGTGAGACCAGACACTAATCTTAAACAGCATTCAGTAGTCTTATTTTTAGTAATTAGATTGGCATGGTTTCTTTGAAACTACATCTATAAGAGAAAGCAAGTCAATACATTAGTAATGTTACTAGGAACCGAGATTATTAGGGAAGAAGAAACAGGATAAAACATAAAATCAGAAAAGTTAAGTGACAAACCTATAATCTTAAATTTGAATTTGGTATCTAAGCATCAATTTAGTTTTCTCTTTTCTCCAAAATAAGACTTGTTTTCTTATTGCACTCATAGAAAAGTTCTAGAACTAGTGGTAACTCAGTGGCAATGAGCATCTCTAGTGTGCAGAGTGTGGTCTTTTAATGGCTCACGCCTGTAATCCTAGCACTCTGGGAGGCTGAGGCGGGCGGATCGTTTGAGCTCAGGAGTTCAAGACCACCCTGAGCAAGAAGAGTGAGACCCTGTCTGTACTAAAAAAAAAAAAAAAAAAAAAAACAAAAAAATTAGCTGGACAACTAAAAATGTATAGAAAAAAAATTAGCCGGGCATGGCGGCACATGCCTGTAGTCCCAGCTACTTGGGAGGCTGAGGCAGTAGGATTGCTTGAGCCCAGGAGTTTGAGGTTGCTGTGGGCTAGGCTGACGCCACAGCACTCTAGCCCAGGCAAGAGAGTGAGACTCTGTCTCTAAATAAATAAATAAAAATATCAGGACTTCTTGGAGAAGTTACTGACCTAGTTCTGGGAAAAAAATTATGCAAGAGTTGCCTAAGACTTCTTTCTGTGCAAGATACCAAGGAAACAGTCAAATACTGCTGAAGCCATGTCCCAAAGACAGATTACAACTTGAGGGAGCTCCCACTAGCTCAAAATGGGACAATTTCAGTGCCAAATCTTTTTTTTTTAAAAAAACCTTAGATGTAACTTGATAATAGATGCCAAATCTTTAATAATTGCTTTTGATTTAAACATTAGAAATATATAAACATCTATGACAACTGACTAGTTTTAGATAATGTTTGCGTTTTCTATGGTTAGAAGTTACCACAGACTATGTGGCTTAAACCCATTCTCTCACAGTTCTGGAAACCAGAAATCTGAGAGCTAGGTGATGGCAGGTCTGCGTTCCCTAGCAAGACTTTAGGGGAGAATCTGTTCCTTCCTTTTTCCAGTTTTTGGTGGTTGCTGACTTACTTGCCTTGTGATAACATTACTCCAATCTCTGCCTCTGTCTTCACTTCACCCCGTGTCTATCTTCACCATTGGTGTTTTACAAAGATGCTTGTCATTGGATTTAGGACCCACTCAGATTAACTTAATTACATCTGCCAAGACCCTTTCCCAAATAAACTACCAGCCACAGTTTCTGGGATTAAGGATGTGAACATACCTTTTTGGTGGCCACCATTATCAGTCCACCACCCATTCATCGTTCTGAAAATGAAATTCACATCTTGGCTCTGCTCCTTACTAGGTGTGTATCTTTTGACAAACTAATTAAATTTCCTGCTATGTAAAATTTAGATAATACCGTCATAATACATAGATGAATATGCATCTTTGAGATTTGTATATAAATATATGTCCTTAAAATCTTTTCATATTTTTATTTGCATAGAAAAATATCATAAAGATGACAGCCAAACTATATTAGTTATCTCTGGAAGTAAAATTTGAGGAGTTTGGGGAGGCAGTAGAAAGAGAACTACCCTACAAAATGGTGGTTTTGAGAGTTCAATGAACTGTGAAAATGAACCTAGTACAATATTAGGTAAATAGAAGATACTTGGTTGTCGTTATTAATAAAATTATGTGTCTTTGAAGACAATTAGTGTAGCTACTAAAAGGAATTACAAGAAATAAGTTTTACAACGTATATTTAAATCTTTGTGTTTAAGTCTTGTTTGCTTTTTGTAGTTCTGAGCCTTTAAAAACTAAAATGTTACAACAGTGTTTAAGTTTCATAGAAGTTGAAATCAGTACTTGGCCTTTTTTTTTTTTTTTTTTTTTTTTTTGAGACAGAGTATCACTCTGTTGTCCCGGCTAGAGTGCTGTGGCATCCTCCTAGCTCACAGCAACCTCAAACTCCTGGGCTCAAGCAATCCTTCTGCCTCAGCCTCCCGAGTAGCTGGGACTACAGGCATGTGCTACCATGCCTGGCTTATTTTTTCTATATATTTTTAGTTGTCCAGATAATTTCTTTCTTTTTTTTTAGTAGAGACGGGGGTCTCACTCTTGCTCAGGGCAGTCTTGAACACCTGAGCTCAAATGATCCACCTGCCTCGGCCTCCCAGAGTGCTAGAATTACAGGCGTGACCCACCATGCCAGGCCTAATACTTGACATTAAGTTAGCTCTGGGAGATGTTTGTCACTGGTGGGTCCTGTAATGTTCATGATTTATTTCAGTAGACTTAGTAATATGCTTGTGGTTTCATTTGTTAGAAAGGGCTTTTTTGCCTTAAGGGGAAATATTCCAAGCAGTTTGTCCTGGTAATTACAGATAGCTTTATTGTCTCTTTTCCAGTCTACAAAGTAGAATTATTATAGTTTTTAGTGGGGATATTTTGGTTTGTTTTCTTATAACCAGGCAATATTTGGGGGAGGTGAGAAAATGTATAGTCTCAGATTTCTGTAAGACATTAAAAAGAAAATATAATTAAATATGAATAGTTTCAGATTTCATTTTTATGTCCTTTTAAAAACATTGGCCAAATTAAAGGACAGACAATAATAAGTGTTAGCAAGGATGTAAAGTGGAAGCCTCATACATTCCTGGTGGGATTGTAAAAATAGAGCAGCCATTTTGAAAAAGTTTGGCAGTTCCTCAAAAAATTAAACATAGAGTTACTGTAAGGCCCAGCAGTTCCATTCCTAGGAATTAACCCAAGAGAAAAAAAAAGCATGTACACACAAACACCGGCACCCACATATTCTTCATAACATTGTTTATAATAGCCCAAAAGTAGAAACAAGCCAAAGTCCATAAGCTGATAAGTAAACAAAATGTGGCATATGTATACAAAGGAATATTATTCAACAATAAAAGGGAAGTATTCATACATGTCATAACATGGGTGAACCTTCAAAACTAAGTGCTAAGCGAAAAAAGCCATTCACAAAAGAGTACATAAGGTATGATTCTATTATATGAAATGTCCATAATAAGCAAATCCATAGGCAGAAAGTAGATTAGTGATTGCCTAGAACCAGGGACTTAGGTGGGGGGGAAAGATGAATGACAGCTAACAGAGATGGCATTTGGAGGGGGTGATGAGAATTAATGGTGGTGATCTTTATGAATACACTAAAAGCCATTGAATTTTATACTTAAAATAGGTGGATTTCATAGTACATAAATTATATCTCAGTAAAGTTATGTTTTTTTTAAATTGATCAACATCAAAGTACATTGAGGCTATGGTTTCTTTTTGCTGCTCAACTATCAAGAATTATTCAACTCCATTTTTGTATGATATATTACAGTGGAACGATTTGTTCTCTCTTTTTTTTAAACATCAAGTTTATTGTACATCAGCTGTTTTCCATATGCAGACCTTTTCATAAAGGTTGGGATACAGAGCTAAAGTACAAGTATAAGTCATTATCTTAATGTTGTCTGCTGTTACCTTCTTTAAATGTATCCACTGTGCATTCCTTTTTTTTAGGACAGCTAAGTAAATTGAAATGCTATATTCCAAAACATGCATACTCCAGTGAACGTTGTTTCCAAAATGCTTCTGGGTTTTCATGTCAGGTAGCTAGTACATATTTTGTATGCTATTTTAAAGCTTATTGGTTTTACCGTGGGATGCCATTTTGCTATCCAGGCCTTTTCAGCCCAACTACTATTAAAAGAGGAAGAAGTTAATAAATGTGCACTCTTCAAGAGTTATCACGAGCAGTAGTGATTATAAATTTTTTTTAAATAAAGGATCTCAATCAGCAATTTCTGTGTTCTTTATCATAAATAATACTCACATACTGTTGAACTATATAGCACATAAAAATCTACTTGCTATTTATTGTAAGAGGTATGGGCTCTTAAAGGAAGAACTCAGCCTGGTTTGGCTAAGCTCCGATAGACTATATAAAACAGCTAGCGAAGTAGCATGGTTACATCCTGTGCAAACCCATATTGTTTCCATTAGAGAACACACTAGTAAGCCCAAACTGTTGATTTAAGAAGTGAAGGAATGTAGGGATTAAAACTATGGTAGAATTTTTGAGATGACATGGCCTGATTGCCTTCATTTTAAACTGTCAATCCAAGGCTCTTCTACTGTATCATATTGTCATTAGATTTACCTTGAGAACATAGATACTGTCCAAAGGGCCCTAGAATCTCTTCTAAGTTTTATCTACTTTGATGACTCATGGTTTATGTTCTACTTCCTGCTTCTTCAATCAATTCTATTGAAAAATTAAAGAATGAAAAGTAATGAATACTAACACCCATACCTTCCCCATCCTATCATCCTTCACTAGAGCTTACTGAGGAAATAAACTGAAAAGGGAGGCTGTTTGCAGTAGAACTCCAAAAAGAAGATCCTTCCCAAAAGTGTTTGATCACAGTTCTTAATACAGGTAGCAGCATATGATTGGGGAAGGAATGGTGCTTGATAACAACTCTAATAATAAAATGTTTCATTGTCGCTTGTTTCCCCTTAGTATCGTCTAGACTGTCACAGCCATCCTCTCCCCAATCAGGCTGCCGATCACCCACCATTCCGGCAGGTAAAGTCATTTCTCCATCACAGAAGCACAGCAAGAAAGCACTAAAGCAGGTAAGCCTTGCTAGTCTGTGTTTATCAGAAGTATAATCTCCCACATTAAAAATGCATGATTCTGGCAGTCATTGAAAATTTCTCAAAAGCTTTTACATTGTGCCCCTTTAAGGGGAAATTTCATGCAATATCCCCGTTTGGTTTTAGTAATTTGTGCACCTTTTTGTATACCTGTTATAGGTTTTTGGTAGATACTCTTTTTAATCACATTTTTAAAGTTCTTAGTTTGTGGAGAAGTTTGTTTGTTTGTGTGTTTATAAATTATGAGTAGATGTTGAATTTTTCAAGTTTGTTTTCTTTGGGATTTATTGAGATTAGGTAGATTTTTCTCTTTTAATCTACTAATATACAGAATTACACAGCTAGATTTTCTAAAATTAAACTATACCTCTCAGGAATAAACCCTGCATATTTGTTACATATCTTTTTAATATGTTAATTGAATTTTGTTAAGACTTTAGTTTGGATTTTGCAGTTTTCTTGTACTCTTACATGATTTTGAAATCAGGATTGTTCTAGCTTCATAAAATACGTTGTACAACTCTGGTTTTCTAGATTTTGGAACAAAATTATAGAAATTATCTTTTCCTTGAAAATTCAGTAAATAACACCTTTTAAAATTGTCTCTTGGCATTATAGTTTCATCATCTATTAGTAGCCTCTTGATTTTCTGATTTTTGAGCCAATTTTAGAAATTTATTGTTTCTTAGGTGGTCTGTTTGACCTAATTTTTTCAATATTGATATAAAATTGTACAGCATATTCTTTTATGTCTCCCTTTTATGTTTCTCAGTGTTGTTCATTTTTAATATATGTTTTTTCCCAGTACTACTTGCCAGCAATTTGTCTATTTTATTGGGCTTTTGAGAGAACTAGCTTTGGATTGTTTTAAAATGCAAATGATCAATAAATATAAACTCACTAATTATTAGAGAAACAGTAAAATAACAGAATAGTTTTATCATCAGATTTCGGTATAAATTAAAGAGCTTAATCAAGTATTGGCAAATGTGTAAGAAAATAAATACTCATTTGCTATGGGATATAAATTATAGCCACTTTGGAGAGAAATTTTGCAATATCTGTTAAAATTTAAAATGCACATATCTCACGATTAAGCAGTTGAGCATTTTAGAACTTACATTAGAAAAATACATACATACATGTACACACAGTGAAAAATATATTAAAGTTTGTTATAGCAAGAACTTGCAAATAAGTTAAAATATATATCAGGGAATTCCATAGTAAATGATGGCATATTCATATGCTGGAAAATTATCTAAAAAGTTTATTTTGTAATGAGGTTGTTAGACATGGAAAAAGAATCATTAAAATTAAGTTTTACTACAACATGTAGGGCATGATACGATTTTTAAAAACATACACATATTGACAAAATAATGCTAAATTTTAATAGAAATATACATATGTCTGTATAAATTTGTGTGTACATATATACACACACATATATATGTAAGTATAAAAATAAGTTCAGTAAGGAAAAATAAACTGATGACTGTGGTTACCTCTGAGAATTGTGGACCAAGACCTAGGTAGTGATTTAAAAAAGAGTTTAGTTTTGTGGTAAAAATGTATTCATATATTGCCTGTTTAATTAAAATTAATAAAATTTATTAATAACAATTATGTAAATTTTAAACTATTCAAACCAGGAACGCTTTTATTAAAAGATATCCATAAACTTGATAAGACTAATTGCTGCCTGCCTTGGTATCCTGTAGCACTTGCATTTCTGTAAGTTCTTGGGAAGATTTTTAAGAAGTATAAGATGCTTTTTCCCACAGGAAAAAGGCAAGTATTTTCTTAAACCTTGTTAACTAATTCATAACATGTATACTTCTCCTGTAGTATGTTCCTGTAATCCTAAGTGTCAAATATTTTATTTTCTTTAGGGAATATCAATATGGAAAAGTATATAAATTAGATTTGTTGGTATGTAAAGTAAGTCTTTGCTTCCAGTGTTATGTTTTTCATAATGTTAGGTGAGAAAAATTACTTCAATATTAGTTACTCTTTACCACAATTGAGAGTTGTTGTTGTTATTGTTGTTTATTTTAAAAGAGCATTAGGAAGAGGGTTTGTAAAACACTGAGGGGAAAACTGCACAGTTCTTGATTAGACGGGCTGTAAATCATTCTGTTTCCATCATGTGTCTGAATTTACATGATCACAGCAGAAACAGATGGTATCAAGTGGTGCCATTAAGTTTTGCACTAGGCTGGGTGCGATGGCTCTCGCCTGTAATCCTAGCACTTCAGGAGGCTGATATCGGAGGATTGCTTGAGGCCAGGAATTCAAGACCAACCTGAGCAAGAGCAAAAAATAGAAATATTAGCTGGTTGTGATGGTGTGCGCCAATAGTCCCCGCCTTTGGGAGGCTGAGGCAGGAGGATCTCTTGAGCCCAGGAGTTTGAGGTTGCAGTGAGTTATGATGATGCCACTGTACTCTAGCCCAGGTGACAGAGTGAGACCTGTCTCTAGAAAAAGAAAAAAAAAGTTTTGTATTAACCTGGAATTAATTATATGAGTACCGTGAGTAGCAAGGATGAATACTGGCAGCTGCCGTCCAGGAAGCCTATGAACATCTTACAATCTGTTTGCAAAGATTGAGAGACTAAGCCATAATCAGTGGTCAGATAACACTGTCATTTTTTACATATTGTCCTTTTGCCTCACCTATTACAAGTGTAGATGAATCTGAGCCAGGTAATTTGCCCTCTCAGTTGCTTTTCTCTCTTGGCAGCTTAGAGCAAGATCAGGGTTGCCACTGTGCCTATAGCACAGCCAGAGATATGTGTAAATGTTGAGCAGGAGGAAACTATATTAGGAAGAGGAAAGGGGAAACTAGAAGTAGCCAGTTTCCCCACACTTTTCTACATGATGGTCTTAAAGGTTAAACCTTGAAATTGGCAACTTAGTACAAATTTCCAATTTTTTCCTGAAATTACTTACTTGGTTTCTTTGTCTCTTTTCTTTAAAACCTTGAGTTTAATAGAGTTGCCTTTATATATTTTCATGATTAAAATTTAGGCATTTCTTGGTTTTTCTGTTAATTTTAAATAGTATTGTCAAGTGTATTTTATAAGTTAAAAACCTCAAAAAAATAAAAATATTCTGAAGGAGCCAGAAGGAACCACAGTATTCTTAGAACCAGTATTGTCTGGTCTTCCTTCCCCTCTGTTTATTGCATTGCTATAAATTGCTGAGATTTGGTAATTGAGACAAATCTCATTGCTCTGACCCAAGATTACTCAAGTAGTTATTTACAACCTCTTGTTCAAATGTAGCACCCATGAAACATTATATAAGCTAAATATTTATATTTCTACTTAACATTGATGCAAATAGGGTTTTTTTGGATACAGGGTTTAGAATTCTGTTTCCAGAAATTATTTAAAACATATATGTGTTTACAAGATTGGGATGTTTGGCTTACTTGTTATTTTTTAAGTTCTAAAATATGTTAATGATTATTTCTCACATTTATATAAAGGAGTAATACTGACCAAAAGTATCCAACCTGTAAGGATCATTTAGGCCTTGTGTTTAGTTGGCTTAATTTAGGTTTTTGTTTTCCTTGATAGATTTCAAAGAACTTGAATGATCAGCATGCTTCTCACCATTTAAAGAAGTCATTTACTTTATATTATTACTAAAAAACTGATTTGTTTCTTATAGTCAGTTTTCTCTTTATAGGCTCTAAAGCAGCAGCAGCAGAAGAAACAGCAGCAGCAGCAGCAGCAGCAGCAGCAATGCAGGCCAAGCATGTCCATCTCCTCCAACCAACATCTCTCTCTAAAGACTGTCAAAGCCACTAGTGACACTGTACCTGCCAAACCTGGTAGGCAGTTTAGGATTTTTTTTCAATAGAAGCTTCTTTTTCCCAGTATTTTATGTTGGTTTATACTATCTTTGTACTGCCAAATCGTCCATATAAATCCTTCCAGGATAAATTAGGAAAGTTGTCTGCAAGATAATCATGCTGCTATTTAAAAAGGCATCAGTCAGATTTGCATGTAAGATGGAAATCAATGACTAACTCACATTGTCTAAGCTAATAATATTTGGAAGCCTCTAGTCAGTAATCTTAAAAAAAAAAATACAGTGTTTCTAAGAGGCTCCAACTGAACTCTTTATCAATTCTCTTTAAAAATGAAAGGTTTTCCTAAGAATACATACTGTTAATACCTTTGAATTTCCATTGGACGTGTCTGCAAGGCCTTTGGATTTTTTGTTGTTGCTTGATTTGTTTTTTTGTAATCTAAACTGGTTTAGATACAGACCTTGTACTATATTACATAATTAAATTTGATGCTGTAAGCCAGCTCTGTGGGCTGGCCAGACAATCTAAGTCTTGCAGAACTTTGCATTTTTGTTACAAAGGAAATTTACCAACAGAAGTAAACAGTATGCTGGGAGGAAAAAAGGGATTTTATTTTACATTTTGCTGACTTTAATTCCCAAATTCAAAATACTTTAACAGAATTGTGTTGCCTCATACATGAACTTTAGTTAGTGTTAAATGATTGATTAATTGATTTCTGTCTATAATCTCAGTGCCACCAGTCTTTACATATTTTTTCCCTAGCAATATGGGAAGGAAAGCAACCTGATGGACAGTCAAGCAGTCCTCAGAACTCAAACTCCAGCTTTGCATCATCAGTTAAAGTGGAAAATCCTTTGCTAGGCTTGGGGAAGAAGTCATTTCAGAGATCTGACAGACTCCATACAAGTAAGTTAAGTTACAAAGACTTCAGTTTTCATTGCCGTGATACGTCAGCTATCCGTTTGAAATTCATCGGTTATTTGGCTTAGGTTTAGGACATGATTTGAGTTATGTAGCCAGGATTAGATATAATTTCTTTTTGTTGTTTACATAATTACTTTTAAGAAATGAAAAGAAACGTGGACAGAATTGATTTAGTAAGTCTTTTTTCCTTGTTACCCTGTTACCTTTAAGCTCTTGCCTATCTTCATGTTCTTCCTGTCCTCCCCTTACCAAACTTCATTTCAGAGAAAGATCTGTTATCAGCCATTTTGTGGTTTCTCTTTCTGCCAATAAGTTGCTTTGTCCAACATTACTTATGTTTTATTTCTGTGTACAGAAAGATAGAAGGGCTCATAATTAAATATCACAAACTAAATCCCCCCTCCCCCCAAATCCTACTGAAATGAGAATGTGGGAAATACAAAAAATTAAATCCACATGGGTGAAGAAAATAGGGAGACAACAGATGGGCAGGCTGTGTCAACAAATTTTGGAAGATGAAAATGTAGTAGAATTTTTTACTGAGCTGAAGAGCACTTGCCAGTAATATGCAAGGCAGCTAAGCTGCAGAGCACCAGAAAGGTTTGGGAATTAGAGCGATGATGTGTCACAGAAGAGAGAAGAGTGAGGCATAGAGTTGAAAAGAAGAATCTTGTTTGAAAATTAGTAAGAATTAATTTGATGCCTTACTTCATCAAGAGACAGGATGTTTAGAGATGAAATTGAACCACAAAACCCTAAATTCAGGGATACCAAACATAACTATGGGCAGGTAATGAGGCATTGTACTGAAATCTGGGAAATCAAGTAAAATAAAAATACAAAATAATGATTGTCCTGACTTCCAGAAGGCTAGTGGTGAGGCATATTTCTAACACCACTACTTCCTCCCTTCTCTCACCATGCTCCAGAAGGAGATTGGTACCTAAAGAAATTGGGTAGCCTCAGAAAAAAATCTACAGGTAAATTTATAGATTCCCAACTAACAGAGATCATCTAAGTAACACTTCAGTGAAGCCCACCAGTTACACAATTCATCCATACACTCAGAATTTCTAGTTAGCTTTTGAGTACTTCTCTTTAAATTTTGATTACTAGGATCACTTTTGAAGAACTCTTCCGTCATGAGAGAGAAAATCTGAAATACAGAAACTCAGAGGAAATGGAGACTCCAGGGAACAGAAAAATTAAAACAAGTAACTTTAAAAAATGTAATATTCACAGAAAGGAATAAAAGAAGAAATTGCATCCATGAAAGAACAGAATACTTTTTTTTTTTTTTTTTTTTTTTTTTTTGAGACAGAGTCTCGCTCTGTTTCCCAGGCTAGAATGAGTGCCGTGGCATCATCCTAGCTCACAGCAACCTCAAACTCCTGGACTCAAGCAATCCTCCTGCCTCAGCCTCCTGAGTGGCTGGGACTACAGGCATGCGCCACCATACCCGGCTAATTTTTTCTATATATATTTTTAGCTGTCCATATAATTTCTTTCTATTTTTAGTAGAGACGGGGGTCTCGCTCTTGTTCAGGCTGGTCTCGAACTCCTGAGCTCAAACAATCCGCCCACCTCGGCCTCCCAGAGTGCTAGGATTACAAGCGTGAGCCAACCGCGCCCGGCCGGAATACTGTTTTTAAAATAAGAAAATAAAGAGTTCTAAGACATTAAATAATATGGCTGCTGAAATTAAAAATTATATTGGAAATACTGAAAGATAAAGTTGAAGAAATTTCATAGAAAATGTCAAAGAGAAAAAGACATTCAGTAGGAGAGAAAAGGTAAGATTGGAGCACCAATCCAGATTATCCAGTGTCTCAAATTGGACTATCAGAAAAGAAGAACAGAAGTTAAAAGGGAAGTAAATGATAAAAGAAACAACATAAGAACATTTTAAGCTGGATGCAATGGCATGTGCCTGTAGTAATTCAGAGGCTGAGGCAGGAGGATTACTTGAGTCCCACCTGGGCAACATAGACTCTTACCTCCTTAAAACAACAACAACAACAACAACAACAACAACATTCTTAAAGTTGACAGCCACAGGATTCCAGATTGAAAGTACACGATAGGTGTTAAGAAACATGAATAAAAAAATTAGCTGGGCACGGTGGTGTGCCCCTGGGATCCTAGCTACTGGAGAGGCTAAGGCAAGAGGACTGCTTGGGCCCTGGAGTTTGAGGCTTTAGTGAGCTGGGATCACACCACTGCACTCCAGCCTGGGCAACAGAATGACACCCTGTCTCAAAAAAAAAAAAAAAAAAAATTAGTAAAAACTATTCAAGGAACACTGACGCTCCAATTCTATCAGTTATATGAGAAAAGGAAATTTAAGTCTTTGCTTTCCAGAAGCATTGCAGCCTTGTTTATGTTAAAAACAAATCTGGAAACCACCTACATTATCCTTAATGGGAATTAATCATGGTACGTATAAGATGCACCTTTTTAAATAGAATGAAGATGAATTTGTAGGTGATATTTTTTAAGATGTTCAAGATATTCCATGAAATTAAAAAATAAAATATTAATATGTATATTGTTATTTCATTTCTTCAAATTTAAGTTGTCATCTCTGGCAGGAAGATTGGGGTTTGAATGTAGAAACCATTACTTTTTGGTTTATATCTTTGGTTACTGTTTAAATTTTTTAATAACGTTTGCTTTTATCTCTCAAGTACTATTTTTATATCATTCAGATTGAAAAAGTTTTTAAAATTTTTGTTATAGTTTCTGCTTTGTCCCCAGAGTTATTGTAAAGTGTTTTGGGTTTTTTTGTTGTTGTTAATTTCTAAATATTTAGAGATTTTTGTTTATATTTTTATTACGAATTTTTAACTAAAATACCTTCTGGTCAGATGTCTTGGGCTACATGATACATATGCCTGTGTAGTGCAGTGAAAGCAACAGACTCTAAAGCCAAAAGTCAGGAATTCCTGCACTGGAACTTAATAGTGTAATTTGGGCAAGTTACTGTATCTGGGCTTTACTTTTTTTCATTTGAAGTTACCTACTTCATAGGATTGTGTGAAAAACAAGTTGGTTAACATATGTAAATGCTTAGAATAGTGCCTGGCACTTAGGCAGCCCCATATAAGAATTTGGTGCTGCTGCTATTATTGTTACTGCCACTACTGTTACTTAAAATTTATTGAGGCTTGCTTTTTTTCGGCCTAATAATGAATTTTATAAGTGTACTCTAGTTGTTCAACACAGAATTCTGTGCTTGTTGGATCAAGTTTGTTAATCTGAAATGATTCAGCTTTTTTTTTTTTTTCTTTTGGCTGCCATTGGTATGCTTGATTTATTAACAATTGATAGCGATGTGTTGAAGTCTCTTACCCTAATGTAGGGGTGGGAAACCTTTCCATGCTGGAAGGCCGCATTAATTTAGCTGTAATCAAATAAGGCTACAGTCAATAAACTTCAATTAGATATACTTAAAAATGTATATTATTTTGTAAAAATTTAACTACTATGTACTTAATAATTTCAAAAAATGAAAACTATTTGTTAATTTTAAAATTAACTAACCTTCTAATGACTTTGTTGTATCTGCTTTTTGTTGGAAAGCATGAATATTTGGTTGCAGCATGGAGGTCCACAGTTTCAGTTGATCCTCTAGACAGGTGTCAGTCATTCGTGACCTTAAGGGTGTCTTGATTTGGGTTAGGTAGGAGAGTGTAGATTCGCAGCAATAAGAGGTTGAAAAGCAAGAAAGCATTTTTCGGGCATGTTGCCAAAGGCATGGCTATTCTGCATTTTTCCATATTTCAATTGGATCTTTCTTAGCATCAAACTAATAGATGACATTTTAAAGTGATTGTTTCATGCTCTCAATAGATGACATTTTAAAGTCATTAGAGCTCAATCAATTCTATCTATAGTTCTTTAGGTGCCTTGGTGATATCAACTAGGTGAGGCTGAAATGCTAATTTGTGATGTCACGATTCTCAAAGTCAGTGAACCTTTCATTGTATTCTCCAATTAATAGGTCCATAACAGTTGTGTATTCTTCAAATGATTCACATATATCATCCTGCTCATCAGTGATCTTTGCTAACTGGGGAAAATGTTCATCGGAAATTTCCTTTTGAAGACAAAATGTCTTGAAAATAGATAGCTTTTTTCAAAATGCTTGGATTTTTGGCCACATATTATATATAGACTTAGTTTTACCTTGCAAAGAAATAATTCAAGTCATTTTGATTTGACATGATATCACACAGAAATGCTGCATTCCTATAAAAATCTTCTTTCAATAATTCACATTGCTGATTCTGTTCTTCATAAAATTTAACTGTCTGTTCTCGCAGAGATAAAATTTTGGCTAGCACTTGTCCCTGCAATAGCCAATTCACTTTAGATAATATGGCAAATCCACACTGAATACCTTATCAATCGACTTTAGTGTGTTATGAAACTGATGAGGCCAAAACTGTCACGGAAGGTGCACTATCTGTACATACACTCACTAAATTTACCAAATTCAGTTCAACTTCACGACATTTGTCTTGAAAGTTGTTGAAGATACCTATTCCATGTTCTGTTCACAAGAGTGCCCAAAGCGAGTAACTCTTCATAGCAAAGACAATCTTCTGTTACGATCTGAATGAAGTATAAAACCTACACCGAGTCAGCAGTATCAGTTGATTCATCCAAAGCAATTGAATAATACATATTTTCCTTTTGAAGTATTGCATGAAGTTGTTCTGTTAAGTTGAAGGCTAATTCATGCTGCTGATCAGTTATGGTTCTCCCTGAAAGAGGCAGTTGTTTGTAGTTTGAAACGATATAGGGGTCTAAACATCCTACAACTTTGACAATGCATTCTTTCACAATTTCCGTGTCATTGAATGGCTTCCCTTTTTTCTTGAGTATACAAGCTACTTTATAAGTTGGTTCAATGGCATTATTTCCAGGTCTCATTGCTGCTAGAAAGAACTGTCTTTGCTTTTTGCTTTTTATCTTTTAATTTCTGCAATACAACCTTTTGTGCCTCTCCTTATTTTAAATATTTTTGGTCCTTATGAGTGTTATAATGCTGATGAGCATTGAATTCCTTTAATGTTATTGTAGTATCACAAAGCAAATCATCTTTAGCAGAAACAAGATAATATTGCAATTTCCAATCCTCATTAAAAATTAGGTTTTATTCCTTCAGCGTTCTCTTGGTCATCTTTGACATGATGGGCCGTTAAGTAGACAGAATTAAAAAGTACTGTTGAGCTGTGTAACTATTCACAAATTCTACTTCAAACAAAAACATAGTGTACCACTGTCAAAAGCTGATAACAGACTGGTGTACTCGATCCCCATAAACTCTCGCCAACCAGCCTTATGGGGTAGTGGTGCCAGTCAGGCAGGGGAAGTTAGAACTAAATAGTGAGCATAGCAGCCATCAGTTTATCCCTGTGGTTTACTAATGTTCTAATTGTGCTGGTCAGTCTGGGAGGATTATTTCATTGAAACTTATTCTTTAGTATTTTAAATATGTTCACTTAAAAAATAAAAATATAAAAGACAAAAATGTATTAATAAAATTAAAAGAATTTGTTCTGTAAAATTTAGATTCAGTCAAAAGGCCGCACTTATGTAGACCTAGAAGGCCACATGTGGCCTTAAGGTGGCAGATTCCCCATCCCTGTCCTAATGGTTGGTTTGTCCAGTTCTCCCTGTTCTGTCAGTTTTTATTTCACGTATTTTTGAAGTTATTTTATATTAGATGTTTGCATGTTTAAAATTTTCCTGGTAAATTGAATTCTTAATTATTTATGTACTTTATCAATCATTGATAATGCTTTTTAATTAAAGTATCTTTTGCTTGATATTAATGAATGTACAAACTTTCCTAGGGTTAGTTTTTGCCTGATGTATGGCTTTGTTCATTTCTGTGTCCTTTTGCTTTATGTATGTCTGTAAACAGCATGCAGCTAGCTGAATTTTCTTTGGGTTTTCTTTTGTTTTGTTTTAAGATAGAGTCTCTCTCTCTCAGTGCAGCTGGAGTGCTGTGGTGTGATCATAGTTCGCTGCAACCTCGACCACCTGGGCTCAAGTGATCCTCCCGCCTTAGCCTCCCAAAGCAGCAGTCCCCAACCTTTTTGGCACCAGGGTCCAGTTTCATGGAAGGCAATTTTTCCATGTATCTGGGGGAAGGGAGGTAGTTTGAGGATGATTCAAGCACATTATATTTAGTGTGCACTTTATTTCTATTATTATTACATTGTCACGTGCCACTCATAGGTCTGTATATGAGCCTACAAGCAATTGATTTATTATGATCTCTGCAGTCAGACCTCTCTGCTAATGATAATCTGTATTTGCAGCCGCTCCCCAGTGCTAGCATCACTGCCTCAGCTCCACCTCCAATCATCAGGCATTAGATTCTCACAAGGAGCGCACATCCTCGATCCCTCACATGTGCAGTTTACAGTAGGTTTTGCACTCCTGTGAGAATCTGATGCTGCTCCTGATCTGATAGGAAGCAGAGCTCAGGTGGCGATGCAAGTGATGGGCTGTAAATACAGATGAAGCTTGGCTATCCGCCACTCACCTTCTGCTGCTCCTGCTGTGCAGCCCGATTCCTAATAGGTCAGGGACCACTAGCAGTCCGCAGCCAGGGGGTTGAGGACCACAGTCCCCAAGTGCTTGAATTACAGGAGTGAGCCACACAGCGCCTAGCTTCTTTATTGTGTTTGTTAATCTATTTGGACTTATTTTTACAGTCTTAGTCTCTTGTTGCTTTTTGTCCTATTTCTATTTTTCTTGTTTCCCTTATTTTTTAAAATTTCCGAATAATTTTTTTGAAATTACTGAGGAATATTTTTTATATATGGTTCATTTTAATTCTCTTGTAGCCTATTGAGTTTGGTATGTACTTAATTTCTATTCTTTTATTCTGTTATTTTTATTCTTTTAGCGGTTGATGATTTAAATGGTAGCACACATGTTTAATTCTTTTCCATATTTTATGGGTACATGTAACATGTTTGCTTCTTAAAAGTTATCATCTTGATTTTCCTCCAGAATGGTGGAATTACTTTACATTAATTTAGCACTAACCTTTTGTGACATCTGGACTTAAATACTGTTCTTGTCTAAC